>NC_057803.1:390379590-391098720 GCF_018294505.1 Triticum aestivum | reverse complement strand
GGAGAGGAGGGAGAAGAAACCGTGAGGGGAGGGGAGGGGAGGGGAGGAGGGAGGAGGAGGTCGCCGTAGAGGAGGAGGAGGTTACCGGAGAGGAGAAGTATCATGGAGGAGAGAAGGGAAGATGGAGTGGAGGAGAGGAGGAGATGGAGTGTAGGAGAGGTGGAATGAAGAGATAAGGAGGAGAGGACCACGACCAGCCATATATACGACATACAAATGGCGCATCGCGGGCAGGTGCGCCATTAGTAAATTTTTTTATTTTTTTTATTTATTTTGAATTTTGAAGGCGGGAAGATACTAATGGCGCACCATGGGCAGGTGCGCCATTAGTAATTTTTTTTAATTTTTTTGACTTATTTTGAATTTTGAAGGAGGGAAGATACTAATGGCGCACCATGGGCAGGTGCGCCATTAGTAAGTTTGAACTTTTTTGAATTTTTTTGCCTCTCCAGATCTTAAAAGCCCCGTATCTTTTTTTCTGTTAGGTTTTTGAGGATTTTGAAAATGTTTAACGGGGTTCCCCCAGTTAAATTTGGATGTAACTTTTCGAGTAGATGATTTTTCATATAAAAAACTTTTTCATCCGAGATAGTATGCAAAAGTTATGCCCATTTTTACAAATTCTCGCGAGATTTTGCAAATGAAGTCAAAATTCATATTTGCAAATTTTCCCAATAACTAGGCCACATATCACATGGGAAACTTAGTTTCTTTTATTTTTTTGATATTTTCATCATTTTCTTTTATTTTTTTTAAAACTGAAAAGGCGATCCACAAGGTGTGGTGCGCCGTGGATGTGGTGCGCCATTAGTATTTGGACACTAATGGCGTACCAACACATGGTGCGCCATTAGTATATAGTAATGGCGCACCACATGTCTGGTGCGCCATTAGTATATTATGAACTAACCATTTACATTATTTGAATTATTGAGCATCCCTGGGACGGTTCTACCTCCTGGATGTTCAATGTGATTACTCTCGTATAAGCCCTTTATGTGGTGTCACAGAGACGCCCCACTGTGGCATGCTTGTTATTCATTTACTTTATAAGCCCTTTATGTGGTGTCGCTGAGACGCCCGACTGTGGCATGCTTGTTATTTATTTACTCTATTAGCCCTTTATGTGGTGTCGCACACACGCCCGACACTGGCATGTTTGCCACTTATTTCCTTTCGAGGCGTCGCTTTTGACACCCGATCGTTGCATTCTTTTTTTACACCCTTATTACATTTTCATGTTGTATGTGATTAACCTGCATGCATGCATCCTGGATGTTTATTTTTTGGCTGACGTGAGATCATAATTCAGAGCATGATTATCATTTGTTATATTGTACCTGTCTTCATAATGTTTGCGAGTACATTCAAAAGTACTCACTGGCTTGTCTGTCACATCCCTAGTTCTGACAATGCCTAGTGCATGCATTAGAGTGTTGCACCATGTTTAAATTTCAGTTAAATTTGAAATAGGGATTGTTGAAACCCTAGCACCAAATGAAATTTAACTAGGTTCAATAAAAATATTTTCAATAACCCAGAATGCCCTTTGGAAATGTTCATAATTTCTGTTAAAGGTGAAAAACCTCTTCCAAAAATGATGAACATATTTATAGGCTATTCCTGGATTTTTGAATTAAATTATATAGTATTTGCATTTGGGCATTTAATTGCTAATAATATTTTAAATGCTCAAATAATCACAAACTGAAATGTTTACTGTTGGAAATATTCCAAACAGTGGCCACAGTCAGTTGCATGATTTTTGGAAATGCTCTGGCATTTTTAATAAATCCAAACACAATTACAGAAAATAGAAAACAGTAACTAAAATAAAGAAAAGAGAGAGAGAAGCCCACTTACCTGGCGCTCACCTGTGCTGGCCCAGCCCCCCCTGTGCAGCCCACCTATGAGGCCCAGCCCACCTCCTCCCCCTTGTCTTCTTCCTCCCCTCGCACCGAAGCAGCTCGGTGGCGAGCGCCGATGCCGCCTCGGCCACCTCCTGCTTCCACCGAGTCGTTCCCGAGCCTCCCCCTCACGCCTCGTGTCCCCTCGCTCCTCTTCCTCCCTCGCTGCTCCCTCTCTCTTCCCCGAACGCTCTTCCCCCTCTCTGTTTTCCTCCCCGAACGGAGCCGCCGTCGCCGCCGCTCGCCACCACCGCGGCCACAGGGCCTCCCTCGCTCCCCCAACTAGCCCACCAGCTCCGCCACTCCATCCTCACCCTCCCCGCCATCTCACGCGACCGGAGAAGCCCCGAGGCGCCGCCCCGCCGTTCTTCCCCTCTTCGGACCCGCCGGTCGCCGTCGACGAATTCGTCGGCTCCGGGCCGTCCCCGACCTCGCCGAGCATCCCATCGCCATCGCTGTGAGCCCCCGCACCGAACCCCCCTCTCCCTGATGCCGATTCTTTCCTCTAACCACGGGCTCCGCCGAGCCCGAGAGCTCGTCGCCGCCGGCCACGAGGTCGCCGCGGCTAGAGGCCCCGCACGTCGCGTCCGAGCACGCTGTCGTCCTCGTCGCGTTCCCGGGAACCCAGAGCACCTACCCACTCCTCCTCCCGTGCCCCAAAACGCCGTGTCCGAGCGTGCCCAAGCTCCGGCCGCCGCATAGCTCGCCGCCGGCGTCGATTCCGACCGCCCCGAGCTCAAGTCCCTCCACCAAGAGCCTCAGCCCATCCCCAGCTCCCCGTAGGTACCCTCCCCGACCCTTTTGGTGGCCGGAACAGCGAATTGCACTTGCGCCGCCGCGTCGGGCTCGCCGGCGGCTAAACGCCGGCGCCCGCTGACCCGCTGACCGGCGTGGGTTGACCCACTGCCCGGTTTGACCTCCCCCTCTCCCCACTGACATGCGGGCCCCGCCCGGCTAACTAATCCAGTTTAGATTTAAACTAATTTAACTTAACCTAGGTTAGTGCTAATTAACTAGGTTAGATTAGATAGTCACTGACCAGTGGACCCCACTGGTCAGGTTTGACCAGCAGCAGCGTCTGTTGACCTGCTGACGTCATAGTGATGCAGTGCTGACGCAGTAACTCTTTTTCTGTATTTATTCTTATATAGGAAATTCCAGAAATTGTTGCAAACTTCTAAAATTCATAGAAAATTAACCGTAACTCCAAATTAAATAAATTATATATGAAAAATTATCAGAAAAATTCAAGGAATCCATCTGTACCATTTTCATGCATGTTAGAACAACTTATCACTACTGTTTAGGGCAAATGAAGTGAATGGCATTGAATAATCACATATGGAGTTTGAATTTGAATTTTATATTCAAACCAACTTCATTTAATCTGTTGCTAGTTGCATTAGCCCAAAACACATTCATTTTGCCATGTCATGATCATGCATCATATTGTGCATCGCATTGATTGTGTTCCTTTCTGTGTTGCCGGTATTCGTTCCCACTCGATAGACGTGATACCGATGATGTGATCGTTGACACTGACGAAGACTCAATGTTATCTTCAGAAGTGCCAGGCAAGCAAAACCCCCTTGTTCATTCCGATACAATCCTACCCTCTCGCTCCTGCTCTCTTTTACTGCATTAGGACAACACCGATTCAACTGCTACATGCTGCGGTAGTTGAACCCCTTTATCCTTTGCATGACCTGTCATTGCCACAGTAAATAGATGAAACCCACTAGCATGAGTTGGAGTTGTTTGAGCCCTATTGTGCCTACTCATTCATGTTTGTTTGTCATGCCTGCTACTGCTTAGAGTTGAGTCAGATCTGATTCATCGGGGATGAATTAGAGGCGTGTGAACATGTCCTACTGTGTGTGAGCTAAGTGTGTGAACACGATTTGGTAAAGGTAGCGGTGAGAGGCCATGTAGGAGTACATGGTGGGTTGTCTCATTGTAGCCGTCCTCAGGAACTGAGTTCTGTGTTTGTGATCCATGATTCAGTTACTACCATACATTGGGCCCTGAAATATGACCCCGCTCGACTTCTCATTCACCCTCGTCCTCTGTCCAGGAGTTGCAAGTAGTTTCTGGTGTTTGTAGTATGCTGGAGGCCGTGGACAGCGCTGACCGTAGGGGTGGGCTGTGATGCGGTAGGCAAGTGGCCGGGTAAACCGGGCGCCCGTTTGGTGTCACGGAACCCTGTTCACATCGTTTGGGGCTGTGAGCGAAACTCCGGCCGGATCTCCTCATGGATGGAACCCGAATAGGCGATAAACCTGGACTAGAGACTTGAGTGTTTAGGTAGGTCGTGGTCTACACCCACGTCGGCTTTCGCTTGAAGTCTGCCGAGCACATGTCGTGTGCAGACGCTAAGTGGTGGAAACATGTATGAAGAAGTACACCCCTGCAGGGTTAACATCATCTATTCGAATAGCCGTGTCCGCGGAAAAGGACTTCTGGATTACTTATATCAGTTCATAGACAAGTGAAAGTGGATACTTTAAAATGCGCAAGATAAGCGTGAGTGCTATGGATGGCGTTCTCGTAGGGAGACGGGAGCGGATCCATAGTGGTGTATTGATATGGTGAATATGTGGACTCGTGTGCGCCACCTCAAAAGAGTCGCTTGCAGTCGTAGTTTAGGATAGCCACCGAGTCAAAGCTGGCTTGCTGCAGTCAAACCCTACCATCCCCTTTGTTGATAATGATGCATATGTAGATAGTTCTGATGTAAGTCTTGCTGGGTACATTTGTACTCACGTTTGCCTATTTTATGTTTTTGCAGAGAGACTTCGGTCTCGCTAGTAGTTTCACGTGGACTTCGACGTTTAGCTTGATACCTCAGCTACGATCTTGTGCCCTCGGCAGGATCTGATAGATAGTCAGGCTTCTCAGCTTTTTTTCATTTATAGTTGTCTGTACTCAGACATGATAGCTTCCGCTTGTGCTTTGACTTGTATGCTCTGAGTGTTGGGTCATGAGACCCATGTTTGTAATATCTCGCTCCTCGGAGCCTATTGAATAAACTACTTGAGTCGTAGAGTCATTTTGTGAGGCCATGTTGTATTGCACATATCGAGCATATTGTGTGTATGTTATTGAAATGCTTGGTATGTGTGGGATCTGACCATCTAGTTGTTTATCTTTAGTAGCCTCTCTTACCGGGAAATGTCTCCTAGTGTTTTCACTGAGCCATGGTAGCTTGCTACTGCTCCGGAACACTTAGGCTGGACGGCATGTGTCCTTCTTCGTTCCTGTGTCTGTCCCTTCGGGGAAATGTCACGCTTTGAGTACCGGAGTCCTGTTAGCCCGCTACAGCCCGGTTTACCGGAGTCCTGCTAGCCCAGTGCTACAGCCCGGACCCACTCGCTGATGACCGACACGTTCGATGCTGGGTCATGGATGCCTGTCCCTGTAAGTCTGTGCCGCTTTGGGTTTACGACTAGCCATGTCAGCCCGGGCTCCTTATCATATGGATGCTAGCGACACTGTCATATACGTGTGCCAAAAGGCGCAAACGGTCCCGAGCAAAGGTAAGGCGACACCCGTGGGAATACCGTGCGTGAGGCCGCAAAGTGATATGAGGTGTTACATGCTAGATCGATGTGGCATTGAGTCGGGGTCCTGACAGCGTTGGTATCAGAGCTTGACTGCCTGTAGGATTACCAAGCCAAACTGGTCGAAGTTGAGTCTAGAAATTCTTTGTTATATAAGGGAATTGATTGTGGGATGGAACGTAAGGCTCTTTTTACTCCTTATACCTCATGGCCTTCTGATCTGAGTCATCATCTTCTCTTCTACGGGGATTAAGAACTAGGCTATCTCTTCTTTCCATTAGGATCACGTGTTACTAATCCGTAGACTTATAAGATTGTTGGATTTAAGCTTGAGTTCAGTTTCTACTACTTCCGTATGTTAATTGTTGATCTCGAAACCTTGATATCGTGCTTCTGAGTGGTTATGCCACCATTTTGTGAATGTCTCAAATCTTTTTCTGAGCATTTACAGCCGTTATGATGTCCGAGTCATCCCAGGTTTCTATACAATCTGATGCAATTTGCAAATCCTTTCTTCCCGTTTCGATGTTCCTTTGGGCCAGATTAGCCACACTAGTCAGTGAGTTGAGGTACTTTATTGCCTTGACATATATGTTGGAGCTAGTATTATGAACCTAGGTGTCTTAGGGGATCATCTAGTAATTTAGCCATGATTTGTGCTCCCAGTGTGAGGATTCTGGCCATCATTCTCGAAAGCATTCCGTGATGCTACTTAGTAGTAGGTATTCTATTCCTGGGTTCTTGAACCCGAGATTCACTCTACTTACTTCATGTCGATAGTAATTGCTAGCTCCCTTAGGTTATTAGTAACCTTTGCGATAGTCCTTGAAGCCCGTGGTATCTTCTTCTTCCAGGTACCATGAACTACTTATGGCAGAAGTTCCTCGTTGAACTGAAATATCACAACAGGATTATTCTTGAGGAGTTCTCCATTCATAAATCGTGACTCTGCCAGTTCTACCTTTCTGCATGGGTTATCCGGGAGAAATATGTTGAACTTGGTTCGACATACTAATCTATGCATCCACAACTCAGAAAATTATATGTTCCTTTGAGTTGTTCTCTTTAGTTGCATTCTGACCCTCGTCTATCAATTGATAGTCAAGAGTATGCGTGCGTTCGTTTATCGATGCCTATTACTCTTGTGGTCCGTCAAGCCATTCCATCGCAGAATGACTAGGAGAAACAAACTCCAGTACCTCTTCCATATCCAGGATTGGGTCAGAGAAGTTGTGCTCCGCAGATCAAATTGCTAATCCAGCTTTCGTTCTGTTCTACCTTGGAGTATTACCATCTTTAAATCGGGATTGTTATAGGGATTGCACCCCATCCTATGAACTCCTGGTACAGTGATACTTCTTGCCGTCATTAGTCATTCCTCGGTCTTCGTGTTGATGCAACCGGAATACCGACAAATGAATTGTGATGTGTGAAATCAATACGCCTAGCAACCTCGTTGCTGGGTAGTTAAAGGACAATAATTTTATTTTTAGTGTGTTGGTTATTGAATCATCATTCTAAGATTGATCGTGCTACCTAGTCCATTCTCCTGGTTCACTCCTCGATCGATGAGTTAGGATTATTTCAAATTCTTGCTCTATTGATCATATCGTCTTGCCCTGAAAAGCAAGATTGTTCTCGAGCTTAGTAACATACCGGTGGCTTGTGATTCTCTGAATATCTTCTCAGAAGTATTACCAGGTTGTCACCTGACCGCTATGTTGAGCTCGTGATCAAGTTGGTTTTTTGTGAACCATCCTTCTCCAAGAATCTGTGTTGGATATCCCTGAGCTAGTTGGTTAAGTTAGACAACGACTTGGAGAGTTGGAAGATAAAAGCTTGCCTGACTTAGTTCGTTCCAAAGGGATATTCTTGTGTAGTGTGTGTTGAAGAAAGATGATATCTTCATCGATTGGTCCCTGTGATCAGTTGCTGGATCTATTGTCTTATCAATCCTTTGATTTGAGTGTGGGCTATCGTCAAATCAAATCAGAACCAACGATATTCGTAATGTTGTCTTACTCGTGGTTGATTCCTCGAGCATACACCATTATATCTTTGGTCTGACCAATGCTATCACCGTGTTCACTTAACTATGGAATTCCTTTTAAAAGGAAACCTAGATGAATTGTTGTTGAGCCCATTGAGAACATCCTTATCTCCTCCATAATTTTGTTGAACATTAAGCTAGTGTTGGAAACTTTTGAAAGCATTTGTTCATGCTAGTTCATGAGGCATATGTTCGGATGTAAGTAGTGACTTCCTTTAGTCCATGTGCATTTGATGCAAGTTGCCGCCGTGGATTCGAGAAAGTCAATGTTGCTTCCTCTGGAATCATCCCAAGTCAGTCATGCATACGTGCGAAGTATTCTGTGGTCTGGAGATTTGCAACCTCCATGCTATATGTATATCCTAGCACACCAAGCCACTGATTGAATTGTTCAAGGAGAAAAAGTTCCTTCTTAAGAGTATACCTTATGCAAAGACTTCGATACCCTCGTTGATGGTTTCCCCTCCTGAACTCGGTAGTGTTTTATTATAAGACTACTTTGTGGTCATGCTTGTCTGGGACAACGTGTTCACATGTTGTAGCAGAACCAGCTCATGTTTTGGAGCTTGCTATCGTAATTCATTTCCCGAGAATCTCGCAACGTCATCTCGTCGATTTGTGTTGCAAACTTTCATTTTTCTTTCTAGACTTGATGAGTCTGGGATATCCTGACACCAACCAGATCTGAATCTCAGGCAGATGTGATGGTTGGAACATCTCCCAAGAACTATAATATTGGTCTCTCGATAACCGGTAAGGTGGATGTCGTGGCCAACACACCCATCCGGTAGACCTATTATTATAGTATCTTATTTGATGAAATTGGCCACCTCCCCATAGGGATTTTGTAGGGTTTACTCCCTAGTTGCCCCTATGGATTTTTATGATTTGTTGTGTTCCCGAAGTCCGACCTTTACTTGATGTTCTAGTTATCAAACCGTATCTATGAATGGGATACACTAGCACATCAAGGAGAACATTAGAAGCGAAGTGCTAAATGTCTCTCGGTCGATCATCCAGATTTTGTTCCTTGGCTTCGCTAAGGTGTAATCTGAGAAGGTGTTATCTTCCTTTGCATCTGCATCCTCCATCACCATTCATCATGGTAGTAAGTTGTGTTACCGGACCTTGACGCGGTTGTTGATAAAACCTTGACGATTGTGGAAATGCTCAAGTTCTTGAGAGCACGCACAAGCGCTACGTCTTATCATCGGCACTAGCTGGGATTGCCCCAGATTTCCTCGGTTATGCTATAACCACTCCAACAGTGAATTCACTCTTTATTGTTGGGTTCTTCCCCAGTTACCAGAATCATTCCCAGCATTTGCATTTTGTTCCCAGCTTGCACCGCCAATGTGCCATTCTACCATGGGTCTCTTCCATTTCCGGTGATAAGCAAAATTCATCCATTACGTTGTCTTCAACAAGGTAATCCACATCATCCAAGTCCGAGTATGCCATTCTACAGACCCCCTCCAAACGATCGTTGTGAATTGCCTTATGATGGTATGAAGAGTTTCAATGATCTCTGAATCAAAAGTAATTCTTTTTGCCACTTAAGGTAATACTCTACGATCACCTTCCTCCAGGATGTTTCGTCGTGGTATCATGGCAACTCAACTCTTCGCTACGTTGGCAATCGTTTACCACCTTCTTAAGTGTGAAATTGTTGTCTACCTAGTGAACCATCGTCATCCGTTTCTCTCCACCCCTCTTGATGTGTATTCCGTGTCTCAACCCGAGAGATGGTTCTAAGTCTCATTCCGTGAGTTAATCCTGAGTTGTTCGATCTTCGAGAAGACCGATCCTTCCAGAGTTTTCCTTTCCTCTTCTTGTCATGATTAGCTGAAGATCTCAGAGCAAGACGACAAGACAAAGATGGTGTTCAAATCAACGTTCATTTGAAGTGCAACCTGGATCGTGAAGATTGTGCTAGTTTGCGTTCCCCTTTCACCTTACCCTACGCTTGAATCTCGAGACGAGATTCTTGTTTAGTGGGGGTGAGTTGTCACATCCCTAGTTCTGACAATGCCTAGTGCATGCATTAGAGTGTTGCACCATGTTTAAATTTCAGTTAAATTTGAAATAGGGATTGTTGAAACCCTAGCACCAAATGAAATTTAACTAGGTTCAATAAAAATATTTTCAATAACCCAGAATGCCCTTTGGAAATGTTCATAATTTCTGTTAAAGGTGAAAAACCTCTTCCAAAAATGATGAACATATTTATAGGCTATTCCTGGATTTTTGAATTTAATTATATAGTATTTGCATTTGGGCATTTAATTGCTAATAATATTTTAAATGCTCAAATAATCACAAACTGAAATGTTTACTGTTGGAAATATTCCAAACAGTGGCCACAGTCAGTTGCATGATTTTTGGAAATGCTCTGGCATTTTTAATAAATCCAAACACAATTACAGAAAATAGAACACAGTAACTAAAATAAAGAAAAGAGAGAGAGAAGCCCACTTACCTGGCGCTCACCTGTGCTGGCCCAGCCCCCCCTGTGCAGCCCACCTGTGAGGCCCAGCCCACCTCCTCCCCCTTGTCTTCTTCCTCCCCTCGCACCGAAGCAGCTCGGTGGCGAGCGCCGATGCCGCCTCGGCCACCTCCTGCTTCCACCGAGTCGTTCCCGAGCCTCCCCCTCACGCCTCGTGTCCCCTCGCTCCTCTTCCTCCCTCGCTGCTCCCTCTCTCTTCCCCGAACGCTCTTCCCCCTCTCTGTTTTCCTCCCCGAACGGAGCCGCCGTCGCCGCCGCTCGCCACCACCGCGGCCACAGGGCCTCCCTCGCTCCCCCAACTAGCCCACCAGCTCCGCCACTCCATCCTCACCCTCCCCGCCATCTCACGCGACCGGAGAAGCCCCGAGGCGCCGCCCCGCCGTTCTTCCCCTCTTCGGACCCGCCGGTCGCCGTCGACGAATTCGTCGGCTCCGGGCCGTCCCCGACCTCGCCGAGCATCCCATCGCCATCGCTGTGAGCCCCCGCACCGAACCCCCCTCTCCCTGATGCCGATTCTTTCCTCTAACCACGGGCTCCGCCGAGCCCGAGAGCTCGTCGCCGCCGGCCACGAGGTCGCCGCGGCTAGAGGCCCCGCACGTCGCGTCCGAGCACGCTGTCGTCCTCGTCGCGTTCCCGGGAACCCAGAGCACCTACCCACTCCTCCTCCCGTGCCCCAAAACACCGTGTCCGAGCGTGCCCGAGCTCCGGCCGCCGCATAGCTCGCCGCCGGCGTCGATTCCGACCGCCCCGAGCTCAAGTCCCTCCACCAAGAGCCTCAGCCCATCCCCAGCTCCCCGTAGGTACCCTCCCCGACCCTTTTGGTGGCCGGAACAGCGAATTGCACTTGCGCCGCCGCGTCGGGCTCGCCGGCGGCTAAACGCCGGCGCCCGCTGACCCGCTGACCAGCGTGGGTTGACCCACTGCCCGGTTTGACCTCCCCTTCTCCCCACTGACATGCGGGCTCCGCCCGGCTAACTAATCCAGTTTAGATTTAAACTAATTTAACTTAACCTAGGTTAGTGCTAATTAACTAGGTTAGATTAGATAGTCACTGACTAGTGGACCCCACTGGTCAGGTTTGACCAGCAGCAGCGTCTGTTGACCTGCTGACGTCATAGTGATGCAGTGCTGACGCAGTAACTCTTTTTCTGTATTTATTCTTATATAGGAAATTCCAGAAATTGTTGCAAACTTCTAAAATTCATAGAAAATTAACCGTAACTCCAAATTAAATAAATTATATATGAAAAATTATCAGAAAAATTCAAGGAATCCATCTGTACCATTTTCATGCATGTTAGAACAACTTATCACTACTGTTTAGGGCAAATGAAGTGAATGGCATTGAATAATCACATATGGAGTTTGAATTTGAATTTTATATTCAAACCAACTTCATTTAATCTGTTGCTAGTTGCATTAGCCCAAAACACATTCATTTTGCCATGTCATGATCATGCATCATATTGTGCATCGCATTGATTGTGTTCCTTTCTGTGTTGCCGGTATTCGTTCCCTCTCGATAGACGTGATACCGATGATGTGATCGTTGACACTGACGAAGACTCAATGTTATCTTCAGAAGTGCCAGGCAAGCAAAACCCCCTTGTTCATTCCGATACAATCCTACCCTCTCGCTCCTGCTCTCTTTTACTGCATTAGGACAACACCGATTCAACTGTTACATGCTGCGGTAGTTGAACCCCTTTATCCTTTGCATGACCTGTCATTGCCACAGTAAATAGATGAAACCCACTAGCATGAGTAGGAGTTGTTTGAGCCCTATTGTGCCTACTCATTCATGTTTGTTTGTCATGCCTGCTACTGCTTAGAGTTGAGTCAGATCTGATTCATCGGGGATGAATTAGAGGCGTGTGAACATGTCCTACTGTGTGTGAGCTAAGTGTGTGAACACGATTTGGTAAAGGTAGCGGTGAGAGGCCATGTAGGAGTACATGGTGGGTTGTCTCATTGTAGCCGTCCTCAGGAACTGAGTTCTGTGTTTGTGATCCATGATTCAGTTACTACCATACATTGGGCCCTGAAATATGACCCCGCTCGACTTCTCATTCACCCTCGTCCTCTGTCCAGGAGTTGCAAGTAGTTTCTGGTGTTTGTAGTATGCTGGAGGCCGTGGACAGCGCTGACCGTAGGGGTGGACTGTGATGCGGTAGGCACGTGGCCGGGTAAACCGGGCGCCCGTTTGGTGTCACGGAACCCTGTTCACATCGTTTGGGGCTGTGAGCGAAACTCCGGCCGGATCTCCTCATGGATGGAACCCGAATAGGCGATAAACCTGGACTAGAGACTTGAGTGTTTAGGTAGGTCGTGGTCTACACCCACGTCGGCTTTCGCTTGAAGTCTGCCGAGCACATGTCGTGTGCAGACGCTAAGTGGTGGAAACATGTATGAAGAAGTACACCCCTGCAGGGTTAACATCATCTATTCGAATAGCCGTGTCCGCGGAAAAGGACTTCTGGATTACTTATATCAGTTCATAGACAAGTGAAAGTGGATACTTTAAAATGCGCAAGATAAGCGTGAGTGCTATGGATGGCGTTCTCGTAGGGAGACGGGAGCGGATCCATAGTGGTGTATTGATATGGTGAATATGTGGACTCGTGTGTGCCACCTCAAAAGAGTCGCTTGCAGTCGTAGTTTAGGATAGCCACCGAGTCAAAGCTGGCTTGCTGCAGTCAAACCCTACCATCCCCTTTGTTGATAATGATGCATATGTAGATAGTTCTGATGTAAGTCTTGCTGGGTACATTTGTACTCACGTTTGCCTATTTTATGTTTTTGCAGAGAGACTTCGGTCTCGCTAGTAGTTTCACGTGGACTTCGACGTTTAGCTTGATACCTCAGCTACGATCTTGTGCCCTCGGCAGGATCTGATAGATAGTCAGGCTTCTCAGCTTTTTTCATTTATAGTTGTCTGTACTCAGACATGATAGCTTCCGCTTGTGCTTTGACTTGTATGCTCTGAGTGTTGGGTCATGAGACCCATGTTTGTAATATCTCGCTCCTCGGAGCCTATTGAATAAACTACTTGAGTCGTAGAGTCATTTTGTGAGGCCATGTTGTATTGCACATATCGAGCATATTGTGTGTATGTTATTGAAATGCTTGGTATGTGTGGGATCTGACCATCTAGTTGTTTATCTTTAGTAGCCTCTCTTACCGGGAAATGTCTCCTAGTGTTTCCACTGAGCCATGGTAGCTTGCTACTGCTCCGGAACACTTAGGCTGGCCGGCATGTGTCCTTCTTCGTTCCTGTGTCTGTCCCTTCGGGGAAATGTCACGCTTTGAGTACCGGAGTCCTGTTAGCCCGCTACAGCCCGGTTTACCGGAGTCCTGCTAGCCCAGTGCTACAGCCCGGACCCACTCGCTGATGACCGACACGTTCGATGCTGGGTCATGGATGCCTGTCCCTGTAAGTCTGTGCCGCTTTGGGTTTACGACTAGCCATGTCAGCCCGGGCTCCTTATCATATGGATGCTAGCGACACTGTCATATACGTGTGCCAAAAGGTGCAAACGGTCCCGGGCAAAGGTAAGGCGACACCCGTGGGAATACCGTGCGTGAGGCCGCAAAGTGATATGAGGTGTTACATGCTAGATCGATGTGGCATTGAGTCGGGGTCCTGACATTGTCCCTGGCTATTATCTTGGCCAGATTTCTTGCGTGGAGAGGAGTGTCGCGATGACAACCCCGGAACTTACGCAATGGTGATAACATCCTCATGAAGATAGGAGTTATCCAGGTCAGCTGTTCCTATGTGAAATGGAGTCCCATAGACGCTGATGATCCGCAAACCGCTTCCGCCATCAACCACTAGAAACCATTTGTTGTACTAATAGGCCAGAATGGTCTTGTACTACTCATTTTGTATTTCGCTTGGAGTTTATGTATCAAGTTGGTGTCTCATCAGCTAACAGTAATCCTGGGGCTGCTGAGCATAAGGGCCATTTTCCGGGAAATTAATATCCCGAAAATCCGGTCCCGACAACCTTGGTATCAGAGCCAGGCTGACCATTGGCTAATCCTATCTTGGCCAGGTCACTAAACCTAGGTAAATCAACCCACCAGACCTTAACCTAACCCCGGCCAAGCTTCTCGTGTAAGATAGCCACACAGTGACCCCGACACCTTTTGGCAGTCGGTGCCTAACCTATCAGCCAAGCCTGTCGATCACATGCCAGTGACCGACACCTAAAATGTCTCATTCGCAAGCGTGCGAAGGAAGACTCCGTCCCCTTTTTCTATAAAATGGGCACGCTAGCCTCAACACAACACAGCACAGCCTCTACCCCAAACCGAGCTAAAATGCCTGGACCCGTTGTTCACAATGAGACCACAGCAACCAACCTTGGAGGTTTTGTGACCGTGTTAGCAAACCTCACCCGCCGTGCCTTTGCATTAGAAGCGCCCCCAAAATATGTCATGTACCAAGGGCCCATGAGCAGTGAGAGCCATCAATTCTGGGCCACTGTGGACGTCTATGGTAGAGGTCTATTATCAGAACACCCCTACAGGTTCACCGGAAGAACAACTTCCTTTGAGCCACAAGCCATTCAACTAGCTGCCCGAGAGGCTATAGTTCAACTCTGGCACTTGTCACCCAGAGTTAACTGTCGCTCGTTCTACTACTACCCCAGCCATGACGGATATGGTAGACCACCCCAGGTTGCCAACGGAGATCACGGGACGGATCCTGCATTGTTGCCTCTGGTGTGCTATGTAAGTGCACTAGAGGAACTGTTCGATCAAATCACCCTTGATCTGATCGCAGCCCATGGAGAACTGATTCGCCGAGCCCAGGCAAGAAGAGGAGATGAGCCCGACGCCGATAACCTAGTTGTACTGTTTGGACAACCGATCGAGTCCTTGAGATCTGCCCCAGCCATCGACCAAAACACTTTGGTGTCCCCAGAAGTGCTTCGTCGCCTTTTGGGAACACGCTCCAACGGGATCATGGCCAACAACCACCGCGATGGGCATCATCGCTACCCCGACCCTGCAGCTCCTCAACCCCCTCCAGCTAACCCCGACGGTGAAACCTGTGGAGAAGCCTCGGCATCCACAAGGCATGCCCGCTTAGATATAAACAAGGTAGACTAAGTCACTCGAGTAGTACCGAGTCTTAGTATGTCCACTCCTTGTAATTGTGTGATCTTGTATCGCCATAATTAAATATTGTCTACTTATGCGCTCCTATTTTGAATAATAGCCATGCATAAGTATGTTGGCATACGATTGCATTATTTTATTCCGGGCGTAGCAACCAAAAAACACCCCGACGACACCCACAGTAATATGTCACTCTTGTGAGATATGTGTATCTGTGGCATTAACACCGGCCCCATAGAGCAGAACCGACAGACTAGTTGCCCCTCACCGTGATAAATGACTCAGCCAAGATGTTGTATAAAAGGCCACCTCGTGACCTTACCAAGCATACCTCACCTTGTGCACAACTCTCACAGCCATTTCTTTGCCATGCCGAGCCCTAGTATTTATCTGAGAACTCCAGATGCAACCCCAGGTAGTTTTGTTAAAATATTGTGGGACTTTACGTGCAGTACCATGAGTTCTATCCATCCACCCCAGTACGAGTTGCTCAAATCAAGGATCACCCCGTCCACCTCGAAGTATTGGACAATAGTGCACATCCCTCCCGCAAACCGAAACCAAGACCCAACGGAAGTCTCCTTTGTGGGAAAATTTATGCCGACCCTGCCAATGGCCATAGAAGCTGCTGTGTACGAAGCGCATGCTCGCCTTCGATTCGCGGTACCCTATGCCAGCGAACGAGGGTATTATTACTTCCCGAGTCGTGCAGCACCCGGAGAAGTAGCATCGTTTCCCGGTGGACTAATCGAGAGAGACCTAGTACTGGCCAACCTTGCCAGTATGTCATCGCTCAAGACCGTTTGACCCAACGAGTAAAGGGTTATCTCCAAAGCCTCGCTGATTTAAACCATCAGATCGCCATTGGCAGGCCACTAAGGCCCGACCAGGAGAGACGCATTCATCGACTAGTCAATCTGCTTCCCCCGATAGAAGAAGAGTGTACCCCAGTGCCAGAGATGTTTTCTCAAGACCATGTCTATTTACCGTTTCAATTATAGGTGTCACTGCGATGTTTATTGTCCCAGCATTTATTTATGTGTTGCAACTTATGCGTGGTATCCTAGATTTGTGCGACAAATTAAATAATTGGTTTCAATGAATATGAAGTAGTTTTTACTGCTGTTAATTTTGATTAACTATCGTCGCTCTCAGTAATTTCGGAAGTAAGATTTTTTTTCTAAGTTTTTGCAGCATACATGTCTTCACGACATAGATATTTTGTTTATTCTCGCAGCACCACGACAGCGGTCTCACAAACACTCGACCACGTGCACTAATTGCAAATCCGTGTGCACATGTTGCATCTAACTGATTTCCTCCCTAACACACCACAATCTCTGAAGGAAAGATTTGTGGGTTATTAATCAGGTGCAAGTTGCCTACAGCACACCGACAGCAGTTAGCACCTGACACCAGCACCAAATCCTCATGATCTCTGCCGCCGCCGCGGAGAGCTAACACTCGAGCAGCAGCATCACGACGATCATCGAGGATCATTGCGCACAAGAGCACGGAGAACCCCAGCAATGTCGCCAACCCTCCGCACACCAGGATCATGTACGAGTCCGGCATCACCTCCGCCATTAGAGCCTCGTCTCGAGCTCCTGCAAGTAGAAATGGAGGAGAAGGAAGGACAAGGAGAAGCAAGGCCAGGTGCGAGGAAGAAGAAAGGAGCACCTTGGTGATTTTATAGCCCGAGGTCGGTGTACGGTGGGCGAAGTCCACCAGCGCCGCTCGTCGCTCGATCGCCGGTGTTCGGAGGCGAATTCACGAGCAGTGCCGACAGCGCACTGGCCCGCGATGTGAGTGCACGCTGCACTGGTAGCTAGCACGCCGCGCACTACCGCGGTATGGCCTAGATGCCCTAAGCGCTAGACGCTGCAGGTGGAGAAAGTGCGGGAAAGCGCGTGAGAGAGAGGAAGAAGAGAGAGCCAGAGGTAGAAGAAGAGACTGACAATGGGCCTCGGGTCCACCTGTCAGCCAGAGAGAGCACTGTGCTCTCGGGTACGACCAACGTATTTTGGGAATTTAGAATTTTATTATAAATTTTATGTAACCAACCATGGATTTTTCCATGAAGCGCCAGTATTCCACACTGTAGTTTTGCACCACTTATTTGCCTATTCACTATAGCAACATTTTATTGCACGAGTAGGATGGTTATTTTTGTGATATTACTTTGAGATAATAAGAGTAATTCTTTTTCAAAGCAGCCCTTAGCCAATCTCAAGGACAAGATCTTTCTTAAGGGGGTAGTGTTGTAACACCCCAAAATTTTTGACCATGATTTGTTTATTAAAATTTTGCCAAGAAAATAAATTTTCAATTTTTGTGGAATTATCTTTTGATTTCAGAACCACTCTTTTCCTTGATAGTGTGGAGTGTTCACCCCAAGTGAAAACCATTCAAAAATATTGTTGGACTTGTTTACACTCTCAAGTTTTGGAGCCTCATTTGCACTACAACCCTTTGGTAAAATTAGTTATAAGTTTCACCAAAATTTGGAGATGTCATGGGATACTCCCACATCACTTTTATGCAAAAATCTCTTTTAGTCATTTGAAAATTTTGAGCTGTACCCCAAATTTTCAAATCTGATCCAGTTTGTAAAATTGCACTACAACCTATTTAAATATTTATTTAAAGCTTCCACCAAAATTAGGGGATGTTAGTAGTAGTGTATAATTCAATTTATGCAAAAACTCATTAATGTTCTTTGAAAATTTTGAGCAAACCATCCTCTTTTGCTCTCTGGTCTAGTTTGGCATTTGCTACTGCTACCCTAGTTGATTTTGCTCTAGTGCCCATGAGCTTTTTCCTGCTTATAGTCCACCCTACCAAACCCTTCAGTCCAGGAGATTGGACCCATTGGATTATTTTTGGTCCATGCAATAATGCCCTTTTCATTCTGTCTAGATTTAGTTTTCTCAAAAATTGGACTAACAAGTTTTTGTTCTTGACAAACTAACCTTGCCACCCTCTTTGTCATCTAAAGAGACTATGATCTAGAGTTTTTGGCCACCCCAAGAGATGCTTAGATGACCATAGCTTTGTGTCAAGCACCTTGTGTGCATGGTCAGATTTGACATGGTTTTTAGTTTGCACATTGGACCTGCTTGCTTTGCCTAACCAGCATGTCCACTAAGCTCCTAGCTACCTCTAACCTAGATCTGTTAATCCCTAGCCCCATCCAAGCCTCCTGGCATGCCTTGGAATTTTGCCGAACACGTAGCGTGCATGCTCTGGGCGCGCCCAGAGCACACGTTTTGCATGCGTGCATAGCCGATCCGCCGCGTCGTGCCCCTGGCCTTTGCTCGCCCACAGGGCCGCGCCCCGGCCTCGCTCGCTCACCAGAACCCTCCAGGCTGCCCTTGAAGCAGTGCCCGCTCGTCTGCTAGCCTCTCCCGCCATCCCCAGCCTCGACACGTCGCGCTGGAAGCTACAGAACGGCGGTTCTCCATTCCTATCCACTGCCGCCGTCGATCCTATCCACGGCCGCCGCGGAACCGACATAGTCACGCTATAAAAAGGAGCCCCGAGCTCGTCCAGACCCCCAGGCAGCCTCAAGCCATCTCACTAGCGCCCCCATAACCAGCAATCGACGGAGGGAGGCCGTCTTCCTCATCTCTGGCCAGTTCGGCCGCCGCCAGGCTCCGGTTCAATTCGTCGCAGGAAGGACCTCCCCCGTCCATCCAGTGCTCCCATCCTCTTCCCCTTGACCTTGCGGAGCCACCCCACCCCTCAGCTTCAACCAGGAACCAGTGTAGCCCAAACACCCAAATCCTCCGGAAGCCACCTCCACCGCGGAGCTCGCCGCCGGCGACTCCCTCCACCCCTGCCAACTTAGCAACCACTGGGAGGACCCCCCGGGACTGGCGGATCCATCCCTGCCCTCGGAGCCCCGTGAGAATCCACCAATCGCCGGCATTGATTGCCAGAGCTCCGTTTCCTCCCGGACAGAGAAGGAAGAAAATGCGGGCCACTGGTCAAACCTGACCAGTGGGCCCAAGGGAACCACTGGCAGTGACCCAGCGACGACCCGTGCTGTTTTCAAGTGAAAGTATAAAACCCAGAGTACGTCTTCCCTGCCCCAAAAACGTATTTTCATTCGAACCGTTTTCTTTCTCTGTTTTAATTAAAAACAAAGTTTTGACTGAACTTTGACTGGCTATAACTTTTTATATATATAATTCCAATTCACTTGATTCTTTTTCTGTTGTTTCTCAAATTTTGTCTAGTTTATTTTCATATTTATTTGAAAATTTTCCAAGCAACTTTTTATACAATTTTGAAACTATGTGTTAATTCAAAATTTTCTTAAATAGGATTTTTGGAGAGAGAAGGCAACTTTCAAAAAGTGCACCCCCACTTGCATACTCTTGAAGGCAAGCATTCTGATCCCTGGCATAATATTGTTGTGTGTTGTTTGATTTGGTACAACACCATCTTGACACGAAGTATTCGTTATTTTTTGTGACGATATGATCATACTCATGAGTGCGCAAATGAAGATTTCTTGCGGTTAAAATTTGATATGCTTGTGATAGTAATCACCCTCTTATGCCTTTCATGCCCACCGGAAGGAATCCGGGAAAGCCTCTGTCTTGGGTAGACACGAGCTTGTCCCTAATTCTTCGTCGAGACGGTTATGTCTGGTAAGTCATGGTGGGGTATGATGAGCGGTGGTTCTGTCTGATTGGTATGAAATATACTTCTTATGCTTATCATGCAGGTAATGCTTTAACCTCCTGAGTCGACCATAGATCGAGTCTTGTTCCAGTAACTCCCATACTTGTCTCGTACTACCACTTGTCCCTGCCATAGGTAGGATACGGTTCAGTCAGTTGTCAACCCCTTCCTAGCACACACCGTAGAGAGAGCCCATGGTGGAAGATACCGGCTGCATCAGGTAGGCATGCCACCTTGTCCGGGGACATGGGTGTTTCGGTTGGAGCCGAAGGAAGTAGCTCTCCTAGTTTGCACGTGTTATAAATTTTGTGATCCCATGCTAGTCGAGGTTGTAGCCTCCCCATTTAGAGTTTCGCTTAATGGGTATCGTGGGTGATTCCAGACATCGGTAAGTTAGGCTGGTGTGTGCAGTCAGGTGGGTAAAGAGTACACCCTCTGTAGAGATTATATCTATTCGAATAGCCGTGTCCATGGTTAAGGACTACAGTCTGGGATGGGTCAAGTGTCGGTCTTCGGAGGAACAATTGCTAAACCAGTACATGGATCCTGACTTGTGACTCGTGATGACTATGATTATTATTATTATGAACTAACCATTTACATTATTTGAATTATTAAGCATCCCTGGGATGGTTCTACCTCCTGGATGTTCACTGTGATTACTCTCATATAAGCCCATTATGTGGTGTTGCGGAGACGCCCCACTGTGGCATGCTTGTTATTCGTTTACTTTATAAATCCTTTATGTGGTGTTGCTGAGACGCTCGACTGTGGGATGCTTGTTATTTACTTACTCTATAAGCCCTTTATGTGGTGTCGCACAGACGCCCGACTGTGGCATGTTTGCCGCTTATTTCCTTTATAAGCCCTTTATGTGACATCGCTCAGACGCCCGACTGAGGCATGCTTTATATTATTAACCTTTCGAGGCGTCACTTCCGACACCCGATCGGTGCATTCTTTTTTTACTCCCTTATTACATATTCATGTTGTATGTGATTAACCTGCTTGCGTGCATCCTGGATGTTTATTTTGTGACTGACGTGATATCATAATTCAGAGCATGATTATCATTGGTTATACTATACCTGTGTTCATAATGTTTGCGAGTACATTCAAAAGTACTCACTGGCTTGTCCCTGGGTATTGTCTTGGCCAGATTTCTTGCGTGGAGAGGAGCTTCGCGATGAAAACCCCGGAACTTACGCAATGGTGATAGCAGCCTCATGAAGATAGGAGTTATCCAGGTCAGCTGTTCCTGTGGGAAATGGAGTCCCATAGACGCTGATGATCCGTAAACCACTTCCGCCATCAACCACTAGAAACCATTTTTGTACTAATAGGCAATAATGGTCTTGTACTAGTCATTTTGTATTTTGCTTGGAGTTTCTGTATCAAGTTGGTGTCTCATCAGCTAACAGTAATCCTAGGGATGGTGAGCATAAGAGCCATTTTCTGGGAAATTAATATCCCGAAAATCCGGTCCCGACAAGGAGCATCATACCCTGATGGGTACTGTGGTTGAGAAGGTTCAGTCCGCCAAAAGCGGGCTGAACGAAGCCTTCACCAGCCTATTAACAGGCTTTGAGGGATGCGATGTAATACTCTTGGTTGTTTTGCATATGCAAAAAATATGCCTGTGTATAGATAGTAGACCCTGAGACTCTGTTCGGCTTTTGAAAAAGAAGTCCGAACAGAGGATCAAGTAATATTCGCAGGAGATAACATACTTGTCTATTTTGATAAATATGCTACATTGTTAGCGGCGACCGCCCAGGCTACCGAACTATATGGACTCAAGCGGAAGCTGGGGCTGGCCGATGAGGAGATCGTCCGTATCAACAAATGGCTTGATGATGCGCATGGTATGGTTCGAAAAAGTGTTTAGACACCTGAAGTGATATATCAATGTGGAGTCTGATCTCCTGTGTTGTCTTGATCATATTTGCAGGTAGTGAGGCTGAGGTTGAGACCCTAAGGAGAACCCTTATCCAAGCCAAGGAGCAGGCGCATGTGAGCCACGAGGCCGCTGACAAAGTGGCTGCGGATTTAGAGGCCGAGCAGGTCACCCGCCGCAAGTATGAGGCGCCGGTGGCCGAAGTGGAGCAGGAGCTCAATGATTCCACCAGCAAGTGTGAGGCCTTGGAGGAGAACAATAAAACCCAAGCGGTCAATCTCACAACGGCTCTTCAGGAGGCCAAGGAGGTACAGACCAAGTCCGGAGTGACTCATGAGGAAATCAAGTAGGACGAGTAGATAGTGGATGGTAAGCCCTTTCTTCTACAGAGTATATTTGGTGGTCAGAGGTATGCCTTGCTTATTCAACTATGGAGTTCTCCAAACGCCTTTGCAGATCTTCCAAGGAGTGCGGACGATGCCACGCAATTCTTCCATGCCCAGGAGGGAAACACCATGGAGAAGCTCTTCTACTCATGGTACCTGGCGCTGGAAAGGCCAATGCTGCTGAACAACCAGATGATGTAGCTGGCAGAGCTGCATATGATGTCCCATTTGGCCATGAAGGACATCATAGTGTGGCTGTGAAGGAGGTGTCTGCGTACAGAACCAGGCAATCAAACTATGCTGCTTTATCACTCTCACTATAACACCCTCGATGCGGCTATATCTCCTACGTGTCGAAGTATGACTTAGAGGCATAACCGCATTGAAAGCAATGTCACAAGTAAGGTAATCTTCACAACAACCCATGTAAATAGATAATAGGGGAAAAAGTACATAGTTGGCTTACACTCACCACGTCACACAAAAACATGAATAACATTACAATCATCCAATACACTCATGGTCCGACTACGGTACCAAAATAAACGATCAACCCCAACAAGCGACACGGTCCCCGATCGCCCCAACTGGGTACCACTACTGATCATCTGGGAAAGACACATAGTGACGACGAGAGTCTTCATCAAACTCCCACTTGAGCTCAAGCGCATCATCTGGAGCAGTATCATCGGTCCCTGCATCTGGTTTGGAAGTAATCTGTGAGTCACGGGGACTCAACAATCTTGCACCCTCGCGATCAAGACTACTTAAGCTTATAGGTAAGGCAAGGTAATATGTGGAGCTGCAGCAAGCGACTAGAATATATGGTGGCCAACCTATTCGCAAAAGAGAGCGAGAAGAGAAGGCAAAGCACGAACGAAGAACTACGATCAAGAAGTGATCCTAGAACAACCTACGTCAAACATTACTCCAACACCGTGTTCACTTCCCGGACTCCACCGAGAAGAGACCATCACGGTTACACACACGGTTGATTCATTTTAATTAAGTTAAGTTTCATGTTATCTACAACCGGACATTAACAAATTCCCATCTGCCCATAGCCACGGGCACGGCTTTCGAAAGTTCAAATCCCTGCAGGGGAGTCCCAACTGAGCCCATCACAAGCTCTCACGGTCAACGAAGGATATTCCTTCTCCCGAGACATTCCGATCATACTCGGCATCCCGGTTCTACAAGACATCCTCGACAATGGTAAAACAAGTCCAGCAACACCGCCCGAATGTGCCGACAAATCCCGATAGGAGCTGCACATATCTGGTTCTCAGGGCACACTCAGATGAGACATCCTACGAGTAAAACCAACCCTCAAGTTGCCCTGAGGTGGCCCCGCAGTCTATTCGGTCGGACCAACACTTAGAGGAGCACTGGCCCAGGGGGGTTTAAATAAAGATGACCCTTGGGCTCTGGAAACCCAAGGGGAAAAGAGGCTAGGTGACAAAGGGTAAAACCAACGTTGGTCATTGCTGGAGGAGTTTTATTCAAGGCAAACTGTCAAGGGGTTCCCATTATAACCCAACCGCGTAAGGAACGCAAAATCCGGGAACATAACACCGATATGACGGAAACTAGGGCGGCAAGAGTGGAACAAAACACTAGGCAAAAGCCCGAGCCTTCCACCCTTTACCAAGTATATAGATGCAGTAATATAACAAGATAATATGGTGATATCCCAACAATAAACAATGTTCCAACGAGGAACGATCTCCAATCTTCATCTGCAACTAGCAACGCTATAAGAGGGGATGAGCAAAGCGGTAACTTAGCCAATCAATGGTTTGCTAGGACATGGTGGGTTAGAGGTTTGACATGGCAATTTGGGAGGCATGATAAGCAAGTGGTAGGCAACGTAGCATAGGCATAGCAAAAGAGCGAGCATCTAGCAAGCAAAGATAGAAGTGATTTCGAGGGTATGATCATCTTGCCTACAAAGTTGTGAGAGTTGACTTGATCCTCGTAAGCAAACTCAACGGGCTCCTCGTTAGCGAACTCGTCTCCTAGCTCTACCCAAACAAGACAAACAAGCAAAAGGAACACAATCAACCACGTGCAATGCTCAAACAACATGATGCAAACATGGTATGCTATGCGGGATGCGATATGTGATGCATATGCAAAATTTGACAAGGAATGATTGAACCTTGACTCAACTTAGAAATCCAAGAGTGCCACTGGAAAGGTGAGGTTATTTCGGTTGAAATCGATATAAAGATCACTGGAATCGGATGCACGGTTTGGAAATGGCAAGCAAAACAAATATGGCACCGGTATGCGATAATCAGCAAGTAGCCATCTAAAAGCATCAAGATAAATATGCTACAGCAGTCAAACATGACAAAAAAATACATGGCAGGGATCCACTCATGATGCCTGACAAAAGATGAACGCTGGGCTACGGCTAATTTATCCATTAACAGATTCAAACAAGCATGGCAAAAATGCAAAAGATAACAGGTTTCAGACTTAGTGAAATTAACACATTCTGGAATTTAACATCAGGTAGCGCACTTTAGAGCATGAAAACTACATGCTACAGGAACTTAACATGGCAAAGCAAGGCATGACAAGAAGCTACTCAAAGCACTTAACAAAAGTCCCTTGGTGACCTTGAGCCAAAAGGGAACAGAAAATACAATTGCAAGCATGTGAACATGGCAAAAACATAAACAGATCTTAGACTTGGAGAAAAACTGGAGCATGCAAATCTGTTAACGAGTAGGCATGTTTACGAGCTCGAAGCACTCACTGCAGAGCATGGCATGACAAACTAAGCATACACCTGTCAAGAATACATATCATAGAAGCAATACATGGCAAGTACAACAACATAGCATGTACGGATCAATAGCAACATCCTCGGCAAAATGTCTCGATTGACTCAAAAGTAGAGCTCGATTGACTCAAGCTAGGGTACTCCATAAATGCAAACAAAGACATGTATGGATAGAGCACCACAATGTTAACAAATCATCCTTACCGATCATCCTCAAAATAAGCACGGATCACTAGGAGACAACATGAACATATGGCATATTGACAAAATCAGATCAAGGACTTAGTGAAATTCCGAGTCCCTGAAATCAGCATTACCGATTGCACTACTTTGCAAACTTGTTCTCGTCACCACACATATCACAAAAATACATGGTAAGCACCAATGTAAAGATGGCATGGCATATAACAAAACTCATGTAGAGCTCAGGAGCATATCATGCACACATTAATCATGGCAAAAATGAAAAATAGCTATTTGATAAAACAGATCTGGCAAATATATCACATAGCCCTCTTCCAACAGCATTTCGGGCATAAGATGAGCTCAAATGAAAATGATGCAATTTCATGAAATGATGTCCTCTCTGAGACGAACATTTTGATATGCTACACGCGCAAATTGGAGCTAGGGATGCGGAGTTATGGCATGCCAAAGATTGCAAAATAAATCTGAGAGAGGGGGAGAAAGTCAACCCAGATCTAGGGTTTACTGTAGCGGGTACTGTAGCAGCAGCGGGATCTCGAGGTCTCCGGCGAGGTTCCTCGCTCCGGCGAGGTGGCAAGGGCGCGGGGACGACTGGAGGAGGCCGGATTCGTCCGGATCCGGACCGGGACGCGCGGCCGCAAGGTCGGGGACGCCGGGCGCCGAGGTAGGCGCCGGCGAGGTGGTGAGGGCGAGGTGGCCGGCGAGTGCTCCGGCGAGGTCGCGATGTCCTGCGGCGGCGGGCGGCGGCCGGACGCGAGGAGGAAGACGGGGCGTGGGCGGCGCGATGATGAGATGGGTGGTGCGAGCTCAGGCCCTCGGGGGCCGGCTACGGGTTCGGCGGGCCTCGCGCAGGGGCGGCCGGCGGTTTCCACGTGGCGGCTGCTCACTGGCTCGGCGCGGTGTCCAGCGCAGAGGCGGACATGTCCAGCGGCTACGTGAGGAATTTTAGGTTTAGGGAAAGAAGAGACACGGGATTTTCGGGAGAGGATCTATATATATAGGCATAGAGGGCGCTAGGAAGCTCCAAATGGAGTGTGGTTTTCGGCCACGCGATCGTGATCGAACGCTCTAGATGATGGAGAGGGTTTAGGTGGGTTTTGGGCCAAATTGGAAGGGTGTTGGTCTGCAACACAAATGAGGCCTTCTCGGTCCCTCGGTTAACCGTTGGAGTATCAAACGAAGTCCAAATGGCACGAAACTTGACAGGCAGTCTACCGGTAGTAAACCAAGGCTGCTTGGCAAGTCTCGGTCCAATCCGGAAATGTTTAACCTGCACACACGAAAATAGGTAGAAAGGGGCACCGGAGGAGATAGGAGCGCCGGAATGCAAAATGGACAACGGGGAAAATGCTCGGATGCATGAGAGGAACACGTATGCAAATGCAATGAACATGATGACATGATATGAGATGCATGACAAAGGCAACAACACACGAAGAAAAAAACCCAAACCCGAGGAAATAAAATAACTTAGCGCCAGAAACGGCAAGAGTTGGGATACATATAAGGTAAATTACATCTGGGGTGTTACACTCACTTAGCCATAGGACTTTGACAATGGGACTATGAGCTAGCCCCTAGTGCTTGTGCGGCTATCCGAGCTTGGATGCCTTAGGTGCATGACTGGGTGGAGGCCAGTCCTTCATACAATACGGCAAGAAAATGGCAAAAGATTCAATAAGTCACCGAATAGCTGACCAGCTCTCGCTATATCATCACAGTCAGTTTTCGGCTTTCTCTTGTGAGGTGTTTGACTGGACAAACTAGAAACACAATCACAGTACTCCCCCCTTTACTACCTTAGCCGAACAAGCGGAAAGTATGGTGGTAACCACAGGAGCCGGGCAACCCAACTATTGACCAAAGACATGATTCGGAGCGGATGCATATAATGTAGTATTCCAGATGCCGAAGTGTACTATAAAACTGTTCGGATTGTTTTTGAAAAATATATGTGCTCGAATAGAGCCCCTAGAAATTTATGTCAATCTGACGTGATGAGGGAATACAGATTATGAAATAAGCCAATACCGAATAGGGTTGGACAAAATTGTTCCCACTATAGTTTGATTGATACGTCAAAACGTGCTTTTACAGAGAATGCCATTAGAATCAAGGCTATTTTACATGCCAAGAATTTGTGAGCAAGGGAAAGCTGTATACACGTCCTAAAAATAGGTGGTCTTAAAGATCCTTTGGACACCCTGCCGCACGTCTGCACCGCTTTTCACCTTGGTGAAGGATCCTGTGAGAGGATCAACGATCGTACATATAGAAGGGGCCTGGGAAAGGGCCCTTTTACCACCATAGAGTGATCTAGGTGTTAAAGAACCTGAAAAAAGAGAGAAAAGAGAAAAAAGGAGAGGAAGAAGTTTAAGGTCCGAATAGGGTCGGGCCGTATTGGGGACCTTGTCCTTAGTGTGCATCCATCCTTGCCCATGGTATTTTTAGTGTGTAGTTATGCATGCGCGGTACGTATGCCGCGATTAGGTGGGGGTTTTTGACGGAGACCAAATTGTTAGTCTAGCTCTGGATGAACCGAACTGTCATTCTGCAGGGTAGACCGGACTCATTTGACAGTGTCCGGGGGCTTGATGGCCGATGAAATATTTGTCTTTATAAGGCCACCCTGTACCTCAACTGCGAGAGCCGTGGTATGCTCCTCAGTACGGAGGGAGCACTCCATATTTCCATTTACTATTATAACACCGCATGGTGTGGGCATCTTGAGCTCTAGATAGGCATAGTGCGGGACTACATTGAAACGGGTGAAAGCGGTTCGTCCAAGCAGTGCATGATAACCACTACGGAAGGGGAGATGTCGAAGATCAAATCTTCGCTTCGAAAATTATCCGGTGAGCCAAAGACTACTTCTAGCGTTATTTACACTGTGCAGCAGGCCTCCACGCTAGGCTTGATCCTTAAGGAATCGATACCCATTTTATGGACAGTGTCCTGATAAAGCAGGTTTAGACTGTTGCCGCCGTCCATGAGGATTCACGTGAGATGGAATCCGTCGATGATTGGATCGAGGACCAATGTTGTTGAATCTCCGTGACGGATAATGTTTGGATGGTCCCTGCGATCAAAAGTGATCGGACAGGCCGACCATGGGTCAAATTTTGTGGCGACTGGCTCTATGGCATAGACATCCATTAGTGCGCACTTGCGCTCCCGCTTAGGGACATGAGTGACTTAGATTATATTCACTGTTTTAACCTGGGGGGATTTTCCCCCTGTGTTCGGTGGACGAGGCTCATCGTCCTCCTCGCTAGGCGGCTCCTTCCCCTTATGTTTCGTGTTTAGCTCACCGGCCTGTTTCAAGACCCAACAATTTCTGTATGTATGATTGGCAGGCTTGTCAGGTGTGCCATGAATCTCGCAAGACTGATCGAGTATTTTGTCCAAAGTGGATGGACCATCTTTATTTCCTTTGAATGGCTTCTTCCGCTGACCGGGTTTATAGCCACTAAATCCAGCGTTGATCACCGTGTCTTCAGTATCTTCATTGTTGCTTCGACGCTTGTCTTTGTTGCATCTTGGCCCAACGTTGCCATCTCTAGCTTCAGAGGAGCCAGGGTCACTGGTGCTTTTGCTTCTATGGACTTCGGTTGTTCTTGGCCGAGGTGTCGGGCGATCCATTCATCATGGATGCTGTGTTTAATGGGCGCAAGGGCTTTGGCGTCCGGACAATCGACAATTTGAATCTTTTTAATTAAGAACCTAGTCCAGAGTTTTTGGGTTGACTCTCCTTGTTGCTGGACTATATGAGTAATGTCCTCGGCGTCCGGAGGTCGGACATACGTACCTTGGAAGTTGTCTCTAAAGGCATCTTCCAAATCTACCCAACTACCAATGGAGTTCTCTGGGAGGTTGTTTAACCAGTGTCGCGCTGGCCCTTTCAGTTTTAAGGGCAAATATTTGATGGCGTGGAGATCGACATAGTGAGCCATGTGGATATAGAGAAGAAAATCTTCAATCCATATCGCGGGATTCGTCGTGCCATCGTATGATTCGATATTTATGGGTTTAAACCCTTGTGGGGACTGGTGCAGCATTACCTCATCGGTGAAACATAAGGGGTGTGCGGCGCCTCCGTATCGGGCAATGTCACGACGGAGTTTTGATGACGTCAGTATGCGGTTTTCGGCCGGGTGAGGTTGTGCCTATCGCACCAGGCCTGATGGCTGTCTTCTCGCACTGGGCACGCCCCCTTGAAACATAGATTGATCTAGCTTGTCCTGCTCTATTTTCCAGGTCCTGTCATAGGTCGTAGGTGTATCCTGGAGCCGCTTTCTATGTCCCTCTACAGTGAGGTGGTGTGGGATGGCGTTCGGCATAGGTAGCCGCTTTATCTCGCCACGTGGTGGCTGGTCTGGTTCATCAGCCATGACGGTATTGGCTCGAGGGCCTCGTCGTCAAATTGTGGTAGTAGTCGATGCTTTAGATAACTCCTTGTTGGGCGTTGGAGGCCATATTCTTCGACAGCTAGGACCTTGGTCCATCTATCGCTGAGTGTATCCTATTCAGCTTGGAGTCGTTGCTGCTTCTTTTTTAGGCTTCTCATAGTGGCGATTAGCTAGTGCTTAAAGCAATCCTGCTCGTGGGGTTCCTCTGGCATGATGAAGTCTTCGTCGCCGAGGCTCACATCATCCTCGGAGACCGGTAGATAGTTACTATCCTCCGAGTCCTCGTTCACGACCGGATCGTCGGGGTTAACTTGCCCCTCCTCCCAATCAACCTGTTCGGATGTCAGCTCGACGGGGGCTTCGGGGTCTTTGGCGAACTCCGGAGTATTATTGTCTCTGGTGCCAGTATTGTTGTCCTTTTCCCGAAGTGATTTTGAGTGGCGTCACTGGCGTCAACGCTTTGGTAGTGCGTCATGTAACACCCCGGATACAACTTTCCATATTTGTAACTCCGACTCTTGCCTTTTCCAGAGATGCGATATGTTTTTCCTTTGTGGTTGGGTTTTGTCTTTGTTTTGCATTTTATTTTTGTCATGGATTTCACATCACGTCATCATGTGCATCACATTTGCATACATGTTTGTCTGATACATCCGAGCATTTTCCCCGTTTTCCGTTTTGCAATCCGACACTCCTACGCCCTCCGGCGCCCCCTTTTGTCTCTTTTCATGAGCGGGTGTTAAACTTTCTTGGAATGGACCGAGATTTTCCAAGCGGCCTTGGTACACCACCGGTAGACCGCCTGTCAAGTTTCATGCCATTGGGAGTCTGTTTGATACTCCAACGGTTAACCGGGTAATCATAAAGGCCTCGTGTGTGTTTCAGCCCAACACCCCTCCAAAGTGGCCCAATAACCCATCCAAACCCCCTCCATCCTCAAAACCGCACCTCATTTGGACACTCCAAACACCCTCTACCTATATAAAGGTCTTCCCCGTCCAATTTTCGGGTGAAACCCTAGATCCAAACTTCTCCGCGCCACTGAACAACTTCTTGAGAAGATCACTCCCATGTGTTTTGTTGCTATGTTGGAGTGGAGTAGCTTAGTTTCTTGTTGCATTTGCAAACCGTGCATCCGATTCCGGTGATCTTTATATCGATTTCGACCGAAATCAACTCATCCTTCCAATGGCGCACTTGGTTTGCCAAGTTGATGCCTTTTTCAATATTTTCCTTCCGGAGCACACATATGCATTGCTTATCACATCCCGCATACCATGCCATATTTTGCATCATGTTGCTTGCGCATTGCACCGTGGTTGATTGTTGTTTCCTTCGCTTGTGTTCTTGCTTTGGGTAGAGCCGAGAGTCGAGTTCGTGTTCGAGGTACCCATTGAGTACGCTTACGAGGATCAAGCTTTCGTCAACTTGGAGAACTTTGCAGGCAAGATGACCATACCCTCAAAATCACTTCTATCTATGCTTGCTAGTTGCTCGCTCTATTGCTATGCCGCGATACCTACCACTTGATATATCATGCCTCCCATATTGCCATGTCCAGCCTCTAAATCACCTTGCCTAGCAAACTGTTGTTTGGTTATGTTACCGCTTTGCTCAGCCCCTCTTATAGCGTTGCTAGTTGCATATGAAGATGGAGTTTGTTCCTTGTTGGAACATGGTTATTGTTGGGATATCATTATTATATCTTATTTATTTAATGCACCTATTTACTTGGTAAAGGGTGGAAGGCTCGGCCTTATGCCTGGTGTTTTGTTCCACACTTGCCGCCCTAGTTTCCATTATACCGGTGCTATGTTCCTTGATTTTGTGTTCCTTACGCGGTTGGGTTATAATGGGAACCCCTTGACAGTTCGCTTTGAATAAAACTCCTCCAGCAAGGCCCAACCCTGGTTTTACCAATTGCCACCTAAGCCTTTTTCCTTGGGTTCTGCAGACTCAAGGGTCATCTTTACTTTAAACCCCCGGACCAGTGCTCCTATGAGTGTTGGTCCAAACTAGAGTGCTTTGGAGCGCGGCCTCGGGGAAACTCGAGGTATGGTTTTAGTTGTATGGAGCGCTCATCCAGTGGGCCCTAAGAACGAGATACGTGTGACTCCTATCGGGATTTGTCGGCACATTGGGCGGCGTTGCTGGCCTTGTTTTACCATTGTCGAAATGTCTTGTAACCGGAATTCTGAGTCTGATCAGGTCTTCCTGGGGGAAGGAATATCCTTCGTTGACCGTGAGAGCTTGTGATGGGCTAAGTTGGGACACCCCTGCAGGGTTTTGAACTTTCGAAAGTCGTGCCCGCGGTTACGGGCAGATGGGAATTTTTTAATATCCGGTTCTAGAAAACCCGACACTTAACTTAGTTAAAATGCATCAACCACATGTGTAGCTGTGATGGTCTCTTTCTAGCGGAATCCGGGAAGGGAACACGGTTCTCGTGTTATGCTCGAACGTAAGTAGTTTCAGGATCACTTCTTGATCTTTATAGCTTCTCAACCATGCTTTGCTTCTCTTCTCGCTCTCATTTGTGTAAGTTAGCCACCATATATGCTAGTGCTTGCTGCAGCTCCACCTCACTACCCTGTCCTACCTTTAAGGTTAAATAGTCTTGATCGCGAGGGTGTGAGATTGCTAAGTCCCCGTGACTCACAGATACTTCCAAACAGTTGCTGGTGCCGATGATACTAGTGCAGGTGATGCAACTGAGCTCAAGGAGGAGCTCGATGAAGATCATGTTCGTTGTGTTGTTTCGTTTCCTATTGATCACTAGTGGAGCCCAGTTGGGACGATAGGGGATCTAGCATTTGCGGTGGTCTTTCTTGATTTTGGTTCCATAGTCGGACCTTGATTGTATTCTGGATGATGTAATGCTATATTTATGTATTGCGTGAGGTGGCGATTGTAAGCCAACTCTTTCTCCCTTTCTTATTCAGTACATGGGATGTGTAAAGATTATCCCTCTTGCGACATGCCTACTATGGAGTTATGACTCTAAGTCATGCTCCGACACATGGGAGATATAGTCGCATCGTGCGTGTTACAAGTTGGTAATCAGAGCCTTCCCCGACTAAGGAGCCCCCTGCTTGATCGAATCGCTGACGTTGTTCAGTCTAGAAAAATGTTTTGAGTCTTATAGGATTATATATATCAGAGAGTAGGATTCTTTTTACTCCTCAGTCCCTTCGTCACTCTGGTGATGCCTCCTGACGTAGAGTTTTGACTCTTCTCTCCTCAAATTTCACTAAAAAGAATTTAGGATCACGCGGGTATCTTGGAATCGTTCCGACGATTTTGTGACAAGAACATTGTTCTTGGTGCCTCATGACATTTAGGGGTTGTGGCAGTGTCCCTGGGAGTTGAGCTCAGAGGTGTTGTCTCACAATTTTATAGTTGCAGTTCTAGAATACCTGAGTTTCGCCGACATCGAAAATCTCCTTTATGTAGTTGTTGGTGAGATAACCTCGACGCCACCCAGTACTGGGCGGGAGTTCGGGAGTAATGCCATAACTCATACAACGGATGCTTTTCGAAGGTTGAGGTAAATGATTTCCGAAGGTTTCTTGGTTATGTGTTGAAGCATGGATACAACTGGATGTAGGATTTGCTAGTTTTGGGCGAGATATTATGGTTCCCCTGTATCCGCAATACCTGATTGCATAACCATACAGTTTCGGGAGTTTATAAGTGGTAATTCAAGTAGCTCCTAGGATATCTTTCCGATGGATGCATGATATGAGATTGGGGTTCGACGTCTAGTGGTCCGCCTATCCACAATTGGTCTTATAGTGGTCTCGTTGTGTCTTAAGGAGTCCTTGGCTATACTGACACGGGGACTCTTCGTATCTCATGTGCACTACCTTGTACATGATGGTGCTGTATGATCGAGCTCGTGTGGGCCCCACCATGAAAACTTCGGACGAAATCTCTATCATATGTCTGTTCCGGCTTATTTTGCAAGCCAATCCTTTGTTTTGTTTTTGAGTTGTGGTATTCGAGTTGCTTCGAAGTCAAATGTGGATTCCACACCTTTTCGTAAGCGGTGTTCTCATACTTCTATGTGGATACCAATCCTTCTTGTTAATCGAGATTGTCATGTAATCCTTTTCAAACGGCGTGTTTCTCTTCAAGTGGATCCGATCATTTCAACATTACAAGATCAATTATCAGTTCTTCTCAATGGTGCTCATTTCATAAGTTCCAAGCTGCCTTTGTTTTCCCGCCCTCCCACCCTTTTCCTTCAAGGATTCAGATTTCTTAATCAACTATCATGTTATTGATATCTCGAAGATTCGTGTTTCCAATCTGCTTTCATTCAAGCGCTTTCAAGGATGTTATCTCATTCTAGCCATTTAATTCAACCGGCTCAATCTCTCTTTCAAATCGTTCAACGGTGTTTCTTTTTAGTGGGCCCCAACCCACAGGTCTTTTCCCAGGATCTTAACTGACTCTTCAAATTCTTTCCAGAGTTATTCTCAAATCTTTCATAGTTTGACGTAAGAATGAGCTATCATCAGTCAAATGCCTTTCTCCAAGATCTGTCAAATTCTTATCACCGTTGGTTCAACCTTTAAATTCGTCATCCCAGAGTATCTCAACAATTCTTGGTGGTGCTTCTCATCGTCGTTCTCAACATTTCAAGACGAAGAAGAGTTTTTCCTCCAAATCTTGCTCCATTCTCTCCAAGATCCATGGTTCTAGCTTGATGCCATCCTCTCATAATTGTTTTAGATTGTGAGAATTCTTTTCACCCATATGGATCAATTCAAGAGTCTTTTCAGTTTGATTCTCTGAAGACCATCATTGTGGGGTTATTCATTCCCAGCTTTCATCTCTCATTCTCCAAATCTTACCGGTGCATCATTCAAATATTTTCTAATCAAGCTTCTTCGTTCATTTGCTAATTCTTCCCGGTGTTTTGCTATCTTTTCCTTGATCGTTTCTTAATTCTTACGGTGGTTCATTCAAGATTCCTTTTCTCTTGGTATCATATCGATTTATTCATTGTTTCAATCCTAACGGTGGTTCGTTGAAGTCTTTTCTCAAGTTTGCACTATATCTATCTTAATCCTTTCTACGAGAATAAGTAGTATGCCAAATTCGTTGCTTGTCATTAGTCTAAATTGGTGAAGGATGAGCATAACATAATTCTTATTCTTGATTCACCCAAATGATTAATTCTTTATTCCGGAGGCTCATCAAATTCTCGGTTTCACTTGATTCATCTTTTCTTCTCTCGGAGTTCCAAGCTCTCTCAATTTCTCATCATGAAGATCCATCTAATCATTGCAAGTCTTCACCTTGTGTTTTCAACTTCTCTTTCATTTCGATTGATCATTCTTTTGTTACCGGAGTTCTTCATGGAGACTCTACATGTTGGTTCATAAAGGATTTAATTCCTTCTCAAAGCGTTCATCAAGATTATTTTCAGAGGAGCTCAAACATTCTTCATCTTGCAATCCAGAGTGCAATTGTTCTCCCTTATCTTTTGAGGTGGTAATATATCATTCTTCATTCACAAGAATGAGGTATTTAAACCCATAACTTTCTTCCACGGAGTTATCTTGGTATAAATCTAACCTAAAGCCTTCCATTGGGAACATTGCTCTTTGTGGTGATTATCTATGATCCAAGTTTTATCCTTATCACCTCGGTGGAAGAAGATTTCTATCTTTTTCTAGCTCACAATCAAATCTTTTCCGTGAGTGGCTAGTTGTCACCTCATAATTTTGAGATTTCTTCTATAAGTCCATATCAAGCTTATCCTTTTCGTTGTTGGTTTTCCAACAACTCCATTTTAACTTTCTTGGAAGGGTGATCTTCAAGCTCACTTGTGGCATAAGTTGACCTTTTCTTCTCCATCCTTTCATTTAAATGATCTATATTCATTCTTCTTACGGAGGTATTGTGATGTTTCTCTGTTCTCTCATCATCTCAAGTTGTGAGGACCGTGTTCTTTTCCTGCTTATCCTTTTATCCGGAGTGTTGTGACCTCTGCTCAGGTTCTTTTCCGCTTATCAAGTCTAGCATCTCTTTTCAACTGGAGTGCTATCCGAATTTTTTCTACCTTGTTTCTCTTTTCTAACGAAGTGTTTTCAACTTTGTTCATCTTCGTGGTATTCTTTCTTTAAATTTGTTCAACCTCGCAAGGTTCTTTGGTTTCACTCATTTGTCGAAGAAGCAACTTAGTTTTACCTCCTCTCTTCCTCTTCCATTTTCCATCTAGTGCCATGCTAGATCTCGGGACGAGATCCTCTCGTAGTGGTGGAGTGTTGTAACACCCCAGATACAACTTTCCATATTTGTAACTCCGACTCTTGCCTTTTCCGGAGATGCGATATGTTTTTCCTTCGTGGTTGGGTTTTTTTCTTTGTTTTGCATTTTGTTTTTGTCATGCATTTCACATCATGTCATGATGTCCATCACATTTGCATACGTGTCCATCTCATGCATCCGAGCATTTTCCCCGTTATCCGTTTTGCAATCCGACACTCCTACGCCCTCCGGCGCCCCCTTTTGTCTTTTTTGTGGGCGGGTGTTAAACTTTCTCAGAATGGACCGAGATTTCCCAAGCGGCCTTGGTACACCACAGATAGACCGCTTGTCATGTTTCGTGCCATTTGGAGTCCATTTGATACTCCAACGGTTAACCGGGTAATCGTAAAGGCCTCGTGTGTGTTGCAGCCCAACACCCCTCTAAACTGGCCCAATAACACATCCAAACCCCCTCCATCCTCTCGGCCATTCGATCGTGATAGCGTGGCCGAAAACCGCACCTCATTTGGACACTCCAAACTCCCCTACCTATAAAAAGGTCTTCCACGTCCAATTTCCGGGCAAAACCCTAGATCCAAACCTCCTCCGCACCACCGGACAACTTCCCCGCCACCGGACATGTCCGCCACCGTCTCCTCGCCCAATGGGACGCCACCACGTGGCCTCCCGCGCCACCGTAGCACGCCGGGGCCCGAGTTCAGCCCGCCCCGAGCGCAACCAGGCCCGACGAGCCGTGCCCGCCTCCGCCCGTGTCCTTCCCCGAGCTCCGCCACCTACCGCCGAGCCCCGCCGCCTACCGGCATCCGCCGCCTCACCGGCACCGCCATGCTCGCCCGCTGCCGGCCGCCGTCATGCCCGCGCGCCGCCGCCTGCATCCAGAGCCGCCCCGCACGCCTGCGCCCGCTCGGCCTCGCCGCCTCCTCCTCGTCGCGCCGCAACCTCCTCATCGCCGGCCATCGCCGGAGCGCGCCGCCTTGCCGGCGTCATCTTCGGTCGCCGGACCTGGAGTTGGACTAGATCCACCAAGCCACCGAACCAAATGCCCGCGCCCGTCCCCGGATCTTTCCGTCTCGGGACCTCCTTGTCCACTTTTCGCGGGGTAAAATTCCACTAAGTCCCATATCTGATAAGTTTTATGCCTCTGTTCATCATGCCATAACTCCTCATCCATAGATCCGTTTTGCATGCATGATATATCAAAATGTTAATCTGGATGTGCTCTTCATTTTGTTCCATTATGTCCTGCTTGTTTGAGTCCATCTTGATGCCAAATCGTTGATGCAAGAGTGCTATAAAATGTTAGTTCCTGTTACACAGCAGATTATGAGCATTTGTCATTTTTGCCATGATTATTGTGTGCTACATATGGTCATGTGCTCTACATGTGTTTTGGGCTATGCCATGCCTTCTTTACAGGGGTGTATGTCATGTTTTTTTGTGATCAATGTGGTGACTAGCACAAGCATGCAAAGTAGTTCTCGTAATATTGCTGTTTTCAGGGACATAGATTTTGGCTAAGTCATTTCCCTGCTGATATTTTTATGCCATGTATTCATGTTGCTACAGTGAGATACATGCCTCTTTTCGGTATGTTTAGTATGGATGTTTTGGACATATGGGTGTTCTCTATCCATCCATGCCCATGTTTGCATTTATGGAGTGACCTAGCATGACTTAATCTTGGTCTACTTTTGCTATAAAATGTTCCTGGCAGATTGTTTACGTGTTAATCAATTTTGCCAAGGGTTTTGTAGTTGATCCATGCATGCTATGAGCTTGTTCTTGCTTTGGTTTGCTTCATGATCATGTATTCTTGCTATTGATAGGCTTATCTTGTCATGCAATTCCTTGGGGAGAGTGAATCGAGCTCGCAAATAGGCCTTCGCAATTCTATTTTTGCCATGTCCAGTTTTCTGCTGTCTGAATCTGTTTAGGATACTTGCTATGTTTTCGTTGGTGCCATCATATCTTTTGATCCCTTTTGGCTTATGGTCAGTAAGGGACTTTTGTTCTATGCTTTGAGTAGATGCACGCCATGCCTTGTTTTGCTATGTGTCCGCACACGAACACGTCACCGTGTACCCTCGACGCCGGGGGTGATGCACCGCAGCTCACGTCGAAGGAGACCCGCCCGGAAGCGTGGTATGCAAGACAATTCGGCGGGCGCTTTCGTATACCCGAAACCCCACACGCCCGGGAGGGACCCCGTCTGGGCGCGCGGCGGCTATGGGCTGCCCTAGGTCGACCTGAACGCCCCTAGGGCCTCGAGGTTCGCCGCCTTGCAAACGAAGAACGAACAAAGAACGAGGAAGAAGAAGAACAAGGGAGAGATAATGGTAAAGGTAAAAAGATGATATATTGATAGATCGATTGTGTGTTGTTCAATCGGCCATCACCTCTCGTCTATATAAGAGTCGGATGGACTTCCCGTACAAGAAAAGGACTTGCCTTGTCGTCCAAATCATCAAAATCTAGCCAAATTCGGACTTCTCACCACTTCCGGCCCGGATGTCCGGCTCTAGGCCCGGATGATCCGGCCTAAGCACAGTTTTCAGACAGCAGCTTACTGTTTTGGCTCTAGAATCCACATACGACCTCGGATTTGGATGTTGTTTATATCCTAATCAACCGCCTCAACGAGATGCACAACTTTCATCTTGAACACTTTTCGATCTGAGGCCATCTTGGGGGTGTCTCGGGTCGTTTTCTAAAGTCTGCGGTAGAAAAACTTATCCGTTCATCTGGATTCATGTCCGGATTATCCGGGCTTTACCCGGATGATCTGGGTGCCATCCGGATGATCTGGCTTCACGGGACCCAAAATTTATGGTTCTATTGATTTACCCGGATGATAGCCCAGATGTTCTTGTCATTCATCCGGCCTTCGACCGGATGGTCTGGATCCTGGCGCGGATGATCCGGCCAAATACTGTTGTAGTCCACTGTTTTGCCTCTAACTTTTGCATACGACCTTGGATGAGGACGATTTTTATATCAAAATCGTCCGTTTTGACGAGATGAAGAACTTTGCATCTAGAACTTTTTCTATCAGAGGCCATATTAGTTAGGTTTCATAGCATTTTCTAATCTGGTTTCAATACGAACATCTCTAAGATTGTTATAACTTTTGCATCCGAGCTCCGTTTTGGACCATCTATATATTTTTCCCATCGGCTTGAAGAGAGTCATCCAATGGTGACATGAAATCATGAATTTGACATCATCTCATTATAGCCTCAAGTTACTCTTTGCGATCATGCCATTTTTGAGCGTCAACAATATGTTCCTGTAGCATGTTGTTAGCTTGCTCTAAACATGTCTTCCTGATGTTAATTCCTGGCATGTTAAGTCTGTGATGCTGGTTTCTTTTAATCTTTTGCCATGCTTGTTTGAACCTGCTCTATTGTGATTTAGCCGTAGCTCAGTGTTCATCTTTTGTCAAGCATCTTGAGAAGATCACTGCCATGTGTTTTGTTGCTATGTTGGAGTGCAGTAGCTTAGTTTCTTGTTGCATTCCAGTTGGCATCGTGCTGTTAATCGCAGAATTGTGCCATTCTTGTTTTTCTTGCCATTTGCAAACTGTGCATCTGATTCCTGTGATCTTTATATCGATTTCGACCGAAATCAACTCATCTTTCCAGCGGCGCACTTGGTTTGCCAAGTTGATGACTTGTTCAATCTTTCCTTCCGGAGCACGCATATGCATTGCTTATCACATCCTGCATATCATGCCATGTTTTGCATCATGTTGCTTGCGCATTGCACCATGGTTGATTGTTGTTTCCTTTGCTTGTGTTCTTGCTTTAGGTAGAGCCAGGAGACGAGTTCGTGTTCGAGATACCCGTTGAGTACGCTTACGAGGATTAGCTTTCGTCAACTCGGAGAACTTTGCAGGCAAGATGACCATACCCAAGAAATCACTTCTATCTTTGCTTGCTAGTTTCTCGCTCTATTGCTATGCCGCGATGCCTACCACCTGCTATATCATGCCTCCCATATTGCCATGTCAATCCTCTAACTCACCTTGCCTAGCAAACCGTTGTTTGGCTATGTTACCGCTTTGCTCAGCCCCTCTTATAGCGTTGGTAGTTGCAGATGAAGATGGAGTTTGTTCCTTGTTGGAACATGGTTATTGTTGTGATATCATTATTATATCTTATTTACTTTAATGCACCTATATACTTGGTAAAGGGTGGAAGGCTCGACTTTATACCTAGTGTTTTGTTCCACTCTTGCCACCCTAGTTTCCTTCATACCAGTGTTATGTTCCTTGATTTTGCGTTCCTTACGCGATTGGGTTATAGTGATAACCCCTTGACAGTTCGCTTTGAATAAAACTCCTCCAGCAAGGCCCAACCATGGTTTTACCAGTTGCCACCTAAGCCTTTTTCCCTTGGGTTCTGCAAACTCAAGGGTCATCTTTATTTTAAACCCCCGGGCCAGTGCTCCTCTGAGTGTTGGTCCAAACTAGAGTCCTTTGCAGCGCCACCTTGGGGAAACTCGAGGTTTGGTTTTAGTTGTATGGAGCGCTCATCCGGTGTGCCCTGAGAACGAGATACGCGCGACTCCTATCGGGATTTGTCGGCACATCGGGCGGCTTTGCTGGTCTTGTTTCACCATTGTCGAAATGTCTTGTAACCGGGATTCCGAGTCTGATCGGGTCTTCCTGGGTGAAGGAATATCCTTCGTTGATCGTGAGAGCTTGTGATGGGCTAAGTTGGAACACCCCTGCAGGGTTTTGAACTTTCGAAAGCCATGCCCGCGGTTATGGGAAGATGGGAATTTGTTAATATCCGGTTGTAGAAAACCTGACACTTAACTTAATTAAAATGCATCAACCGCGTATGTAGCCGTGATGTTCTCTTTCCGGCGTAATCCAGGAAGTGAACACGGTTCTTGTGTTATGCTTGAACGTAAGTAGTTTCAGTATCACTTCTTGATGTTTATAGCTTCTCGACCATGCTTTGCTTCTCTTCTCGCTCTCATTTGCGTAAGTTAGCCACCATATATGCTAGTGCTTGCTGCAGCTCCACCTCATTACCATGTCCTACCTTTAAGCTTAAATAGTCTTGATCACGAGGGTGTGAGATTGCCGAGTCCCCGTGACTCACAGATACATCTAAATGGTTGCAGGTGCCGATGATACCAGTGCAGGTGACGCAACTGAGCTCAACAAGGAGCTCGATGAAGATCGTGTTTGTTGTGTTGTTTCATTTCCGGTTGATCAGTAGTGGAGCCCAGTTGGGGCGATTGGGGATCTAGCATTTGGGGTGGTCTTTCTTTATTTTGTTTCCGTAGTCGGACCTTGATTGTATTTTGGATGATGTAATGCTATATTTATGTATTGTGTGAAGTGGCGATTGTAAGCCAACCCTATATCCCTTTTTTATTCAGTACATGGGATGTGTAAAGATTACCCCTCTTGCGACATGCCTACTATGCAGTTATGCTTCTAAGTCATGCTCCGACATGTGGGAGATATAGCCGCATCGTGGGTGTTACACGTCAGCAGGTTTGTCTTGAACCAGATCCTTCCTGCCTTCATAGTCATGGCCTGAGAAGAGATATGCGCGGCTCCGATAGGGTGTCGGCACCTCGAGATGGAGGATTGTCTCCGCGGATCGTGAGCTTGTCATGGGCTAAATTGGGACACCCCTACAGGGTTTAAACTTTTGAGAGTCGTGCCCATGGTTATGTGGAATATTGGAGTTTTTAATATCCGGTTGTAGTGAACTTGAAACTAATCTCATTAAAACACACAAACCGCATGCGTAACTGTGATGGTCTCTTTTGGACGAGGTTCGAGAAGAGAACATGGTGGGGTTATTGAATGTCAGTAGTTCATGATCACTTCTTGATCATCGCTAGATCATGACCGTTTGCCTAGCTTCTCATCTTATTCTTGTATTTGTAAGTTACTCACCACAAAAATGCTTAAGACTTGCTACAACTACACCACTTAACCATGCCATACCCACTTAAGCTTTGTTTGTCTTGATACCGTGGGTGATATGATTGCTGAGTCCCCGTGGCTCATAGATTACTACAAAACACAGTTGCAGGTATCGATGAGTCTAATGCAAGTGATGCCACAGAGCTCAAGTGGGAGTTCAAGGAAGACCACGACCGTTACTATGTTTCCTTTCCGGACGATCAGTAGTGGTGCCCAGTATGGTCGATCACGGGACTTAGCTTGGGTGGTTGTCTTTTGTTCATTTGATTTCATCTGTAGCCGGACTCTGTGTTCATCTTGAATGATTGTATTACTTGATGATATTTGTGTGACATTGTGGCGATTGTAAGCCAAATCTCTTATTCTATCTATTCAGTACATGAGATGCAAAAGATACACCCACTCTTGCGGCCATACCAATATGCGCTTATGCCCCAAGTCATGCCTCGACACGTGTGGAGTAGAGTCGCATATTGGGCGTTACATTTGTCCACTTTTGTTCTCCCTACTAGATCATCATCTCACGCCGTGCTCGATCTCGAGATAGGTGGTTAAAAATTTATGCTTTTGCAAGAATGGAAATATGTGTATGTGTGTGCGATATGACATAATCGGGCGATATGATGGAAATTGTGTGTGTGGATTTAGTTGACGCCGAATTGTGCCTGTGAGTTTCCTATGTTTTGCCGAAATGTCAATTTATTTCCGTTTCGGCGAATTCCGGGCAACTCTATATGTCCTATTTTTAGGGAGGGTCATGCCAAATTTTTGTATGACTTTGATGCATGCACGCATTTTTATAATCAATTTGTTTATTATTACTGTGCAGGTCACGAGGGTCAGTGGAACGATGGTGGATAGGTGGTTGTGGTCGGCTGTGTAGGACAGGAAAGAAAATAACATAAGAGAGGTCTTATGTTTGTGTCGAAGATGCAAAGACGGCTTTGGCTCGACCACTATGACAATGGTCGTGTCAATGCGGTCGGATTACGGGTTCCGGAAAACCCTTGAGGTTTGAACACTGGGGTGTGCACGAAGATCTCTCTCCCCCTAGCTCACGCTCTAGTAACGATCTCAAAGCCTAGATCGCTGAACCCAATGAACAAAGGACACAAGAGTTTATACTGGTTCGGGCCACCGTTCCGGTGTAATACCCTACTCCAGTGTAGCGTGGTGGATTGCCTTGTAGGCTGGCGATGAACAAGTACAAGGGAAGAACAGCCTCTAGAGGAGAGGTGTTCTTGAGCTCGATGAGCTTGTGTGGTTGGGGCTGATCTGAATGATCCCTCTGGATGAGCCGATCCCTGACTAGGTGGTGGCTAGCCCTATTTATAGAGGCCTAGGTCCTCTCCCCAAATATTAGGTGGGAAGGGATCCCACAACGGCCAATTTAAAGGGGGACAACGAGTACAAGTTATCCTGACAAAGGTGGTCCTTGCCTGCCAAAGGCTCTGCTGGTCTTGGTCTCGTTGCACCGATATGGAAACCATTTCCTGACGCCTCGGGACTCCTCTCCTGCACCTGCCTCTTTAGAACCAAAGAGGAAACTAGCACTCTATGGCCACTGGCGCCGGCCTAGCCTTGGTCGTCATGGCTTACGTCACGGAAACCTCACGAGGTGCCCCTCGCCTTGATCTCTCCGCTCCTCGCGAGCCTGCTTAATGAGGTTGCCCCTGAGGAGGTCTTGTGTCATCCTCCTCGTGAGGCTTGGCTCATCGGGAGGGTCTTGAGTGTTGTTTGATGAAGATGGGCTGTACCAGGCCGCTGGTGGAGCCACGCCCTGGGCCATAGGAAGGCAAGTCCGGGTACCCCTATTCCTAGGACGCCGACAGTAGCCCCCAAGCCCAGGGTGCGCTCGTGCTTGGCTTCGTGGAAAAGCTAACGGTCAAGTGTGGAGCACCGCGGGCCCTAACAACCTGTGGCCTTGATTGATGCGTGGCGATTGATGGGACATGGGTGTCACCGCTTCCCCATGCTGCCTCGGCAACTGCCCGACTTGATGAGTCCCTGTTGCATGCAGAAAAAGGTCATTATTACCTTAGATTGTGGAGGCCGACGGTTGGCCTCCTCCTGGCTATAAATGGGAAGGGGCAGAGCCACCATCACCCATCTCTTCCTCCACTCCTCCTGCTTCTTCTTCTTCCTCCTTGCTTTGCTGCTACGCCATGTCACCCATGGCACCGATACGGAGGTTCTCCGTCCCTGAGAAGGGGAAAGCCCCCAGCGAAGAGTTTGGGCCTCTCCCGTCGAAGAAGAGGCTGGCTCTCTTGCGCGATGTTGTTGAGTGGCCGGAGGTGACGAGGCCTTGGCCGAACGGCCTCCCCCGGGCTATCCACTGCCTTTGTACGCCCTGGCAGAGGGCTCCGAAGGAGGTAGCAGGGACCGACACCCCCACGTCGCGGGCGCCGGGGTGTGCGGTGGTGGTGCGCGCCGCCTCCCCGTGAACCCACACCGAGGGCTCCTCACGAGAACTCGTGGTGTGGGCGGTGATGCCACATAGCACGTGGATCCGGTTCCAGTTGTTCTTCAGCGAAGAGATGCCGCCGAGGGGGGCGTAGGAGCTATGGCTGCAGCTCACTGGGTGCGACACCCCGACGGCGGGGGTGGATGTTGAGGTGGTCTCCCCTGGCAAGGTTTTCATGACCTGCGGATGGGGTTAGGTCGCCAGTGTCTGCCGTCCGGAGGGGGCGCTCGCCATTCATTTCAAGTACAACGATGCCTCAATGCTTTTCTTCAAGGTCTTCTACAAGGAGGGCAATCTCCTGGAGTGCTGTCCTGGAGGGGGCCGCCCGGATGGTGCGGCGGCAGGCGCTCAGCCTGCCCTTGGACCTGCCACCAGCTCCTCCAGTAGCAGCGGTGGCTCCTGGTGGTCCAGCGACTCTCCCGAGCCTGTCGAGACTCCGGAGACGAGCGACGACATCTACATGCCCCCGAGCTCGCGCCATGCCTGGAGTGCAACAACGGCGTCCGTCCGCCAGCACCGTTGATCTGGATGGGGTTGGCGTCGGCCCCCCATGGCCCACTATTGATGATTGCGTTGGTGGTGACACCTGTAGACAGGGCTCCTAGAAACCTTCTTCTTTGTTCCATGCAAGTAGTCGAGATGCACCCCATGGGGCGTGTAAAGGGTTTCTAGTGTCTTTTGTCATTATTTTCCTTATTATGAAGATCTATGACTACGTGTCTTCCTTCGGCTCAATCCCCCCTTTCCATCCTCGTGGTAGCCTAGTGCTCTACGCCAACAAGTGTCGGTCCCAAGGCAGGCTACAATCGTCGCTGGTATGCCAGGTCGCGATGCCGTGGTCAAGGCCCGGAGGTGAGCGGCCCGAGGTCCAGTAAGAGCTCCTAAGGCGCGATGTTCAAGAGGTCCCCTTTAGCGTGCAAAGAACTACCTAAAGGTAGGAAAGGAAATCGGTGTTGCCATACCACGTGGCTGGTCCGGGTGTGAGAGTTATCTTTGCGGTCCAAAGTCGATTCCTAGTACCGCGCCAGCTTTGTGCATCAACTCGGTCGAGCTCGCGTGAGTCTTCCCCTCCTTTCATGTCCTTCTATGTGCTATGCGTCCTCGGGTCCTGGCCCTCAAGCAAGTTGAGCCGCTGTCGGTATGCGAGGTCGCGATGCCATGGTCAAGGCCAGGGGGTGTGGGCTGGAGATCCAGTGAGAGTTCCTGAGTCGGGATTCTCAGGAGCCCCCTTTAACGCGCAAGTGAATTGTGTGAAAAAAGGAGCCCGCGGTGCCCTCTGCCATCAGCCTCCAGGGATTCTTGCAGGTTAGCGTGAAGGAGGAATACTGGCTGCAACCACGCCCTCTGGTCTGCCACTGGCCGTTCCGTAAGAAGGTGTCACAGCCCTAGCTTTGGCCTTTGCTTGTCATTGCATATGCATCCATGCATCATCTTAAATTCAAGTAAATTGAATTGAGGGAATTCCCAAGCCTCAAAAATCTTTTAAAAATGATCAACATTAAAATATTTCAAATGAGCCAAACAAAATGTTCCTGCTAACCTCTGAAAATATTAGCAAGAGCTATAACTCAAACCAATATTTTTGGAAACATAGAAATAATTATTCTTGGTCCTTTGAACTAAATCACTCGCTATTTGATTTGGGTTTATATTTACTATAAAATAGATATAAGCCCAATAATTTTGAAAATTTGCATGTGGCTCTGAACTAGTTTCCTAAGTCCACTTTATAATTTTCAGAAGCACAGAAATTGGTTTGTTTGAAAACCAAACTCAAAACAAACTTCAAAAAAATAGAAAACAGAAACAAACAGAAAATAGAAAAGGCAGAGCACTTACCTGGCCTTACCTGCGGCCCAGCAAGCCGGCCCAGCCCAGCTGGCCTCTGCCAGTCGTCGTCCTCCTCTTGACAAAAGGACGTGAGGGTGTGTGCCCACCGCGCGCCGGCACGCGCCGGCCACCTCCTGCATACCTGCTCGCCGCTGGAGGCACCCGAGGGCGCCACGCAGTCTGCTCGACCCCTTGCACCTCCCCCCTCTCTCCCAGTACTCCCTCTCCCTCCTCTGCTCGCTTCCACAGCACCACTGAGTGCCGCCGTCGACGCCGATCGCCACCACCGCGGCCACCGGCCACCCCTCGCCTTGCCGATGAGACCTTGAGCTCCGCATCATCGTCTTCTTCATCCACGCCGAGCCAAGCAACCGGGGAAGCCCCAAATCACCGTCCCCGCCGTCTTCTTCAACCTTGGTCCGCCGGAGATCCCCTTCGCCGCCCACTCACTCCAACACTTCCTCGAGCCAAACGAGCCGCCCATCTGACTCCCTGTGAGCCACGCCATCATCTCACCCTCTCCCCATGGTCGATTTCTCGCTGCAGCGCCGATGACCGCGAGTCCCATATGCCGCCGCCGCACGAGCTCGTCCCCGACGAGGCTCCGGTGACCAAATGGTCCCGTGCGTACCTCCGTTGGGTTCATGAGCTCTCGTAGAACATGTAGGTGCAAATCGCTGGTCCTCCCGCGCGCCGTGTTGTCGATTCCGTCGACACCTGAGCTCCGGCCGCCGCCCAGCTCGCCGCTGCCGCCGCTACAGACCACCTCGCACCCTCTCACTGCCTCCGCTGGATGCGCGGGAGCACAAGCTACCTCCTGGTGCCCTCAGCGCACCTAGCCGCTGCCCCTAGCGCCACTCCAGTAAACCACTGCCGCTCTGGGTCATCGTCGTCGTCTAACCGCCGGCGCATCCTACGTGGGCATCATTAGCGGCTAATGGCGCCACTAATTGAGCCCACACCCACTGACACCGGGCCCCACACCCTTAATTAACAATAGCTTAGTTTCTGATTATATTTAACTAATAACAGTGGCCCCACAAGTCAGAGTTGACGTGCTGACGTGCCCGTTGACCGGACCCACCTGTCTGTGTCACTAACTGATACTAAGTCGATGACACATGGGTCCCACTGTCAGGTTTGACTCTGGTTAGGCGTTGTTGACCTCCTGAGGTCAGCATGACCTAATGCTGACGGAATAAGTCTTTTCTTGATTAAACTTAATTCAGGAAATTGCAGAAAATGCTCTAAACTTCTAAAATTCATAGAAAATTATCTATAGCTCCAAATGAAATAAATTATATATGAAAATTTATCAGAAAAATTCAAGGAATCCATCTGTACCATTTTCATGCATGTTTGAACAATGTTTGTTCTCTATTTTGGACAAAACAAATAAAGGGCATTTAAATAATCATATATGGAGTTGGAATTTGAATTATGTATTCAAACCAACTTCATTTAAATCATAGCTAGATGCATTAGCTCAAATCACAGCATATTGCCATGTCATGATCATGCATCATATTGTGGCATTGCATTGATTGTGTTCTTTCTCAGTTGCCGGTGTTTGTCCCCTCTCGGTAGACGTGTACCGATGACGAGAACGATGACACCGATGAAGTGTGTTCCTCTTCAGAAGTGTCAGACAAGCAAAACCCCTTGTTCATTCCGACACAATCCCACTCTCTTGCTCCTGCTCTCTTTTACTGTATTAGGACAACAACGATTCAACTGTTACATGCTGCGGTAGTTGAACCCTTTTCCTCTGAATGACCTGTCATTGCCACAGTAAATAGATGAAACCCACTAGCATGAGTAGGAGTTGTTTGAGCCCTGATGTGCCTACTCATTCATGCTTGTTTGTCATGCCTGCTACTACTTAGAGTTGAGTCAGGTCTGATTCATCGGGGATGAATTAGAATGTGGTGAACACGTCCTACTGTTGAGAGCTAAGTGTGTTAACACGTTTTGGTAAAGGTAGTGGTGAGAGGCCATGTAGGAGTACATGGTGGGTTGTCTCATTGCAGCCGTCCTCAGGAACTGAGTTATGTGTTTGTGATCCATGAACAGTTACTACCACACATTGGGTTCCGGTAACTCGACCCCTCTCAACTTATTGATCAACTCGATCTCTATCCAGGAGTTGCAACTAGTTTCTGGTGTTTGTATGTAGTGTTAGTAGTCTACCAAGTGGCACCCAGTACAGGTGAGCTTGGGACAGAGTAGGCACAGTGGCCCGGTGTACCAAGTGGCACCTGGATGGTGGGCGTGGGAACCCTGTACACATCGTTTGGGGCCGTAAGCGACACCCCAGTCGGATCTCCTTGCGGATGGAACCCGAATAGCCGATAAAACTAGACGAGAGACTTGTGTGATTAGTCAGGTCGTGGCCAACTCCCTCACCAGGCTTCCGCTTGAAGGTTGCCGAGATACACGACGTGTACATGGTGGTAAGTGGCGAGAGCGTGTGTGAAGAAGTACACCCCTGTAGGGTTATCATTATCTATTCGAATAGCCGGATTCCTCGGATATGGAAACTTGGACCCCTTGCATAGTTCATAGACAAGTGAAAGTGGATACTCTAAAATGCGCAAGATAAGTGCGAGTGCTATCGATAGCATTCTCGCAGGGAGGCGGGAGTGGATCCATAGTGGAGTATTGATATGGTGAATATGTGGACTCGTGTGCGCCACCTCAAAAGAGTTACTTGCAGTCATAGTTCAGGATAGCGACCGACTCAAAGCTGGCTTGCTGCAGTTAAACTCCACCACCTCTTTGTTGATACCGATGCATATGTAGTTAGTTCTGATGTAAGTCTTGCTGTGTACATTTGTACTCACGTTTGCCTATTCTATGTTTTGCAGAGAGACCTCAGTCTCGCTAGTAGTTCCGTGTGGACTTCGAAGTTTAGCTTGTTACCTCAGCTACGATCTTGTACCATTGGGAGGGTCTTGTAGATAGTCAGGCTTCTGAGCCTTCTTCATTTGTAGTAGTATGTACTTAGACAAGTTAAGCTTCTGCATGTGCTTTGACTTGTAAGCTCTGAATGCTGGGTCATGAGACCCATGTTTGTAACATCTCGGTCCTCGGAGCCTAATGAATAAATACTTGAGTCATAGAGTTATGTTGTGATGCCATGTTGTATTTACAGATATCGAGCATATTGCGTGTATGATTGAAATGCTTGGTATGTGTGTGATCCGACATCCTAGGTTTTTATCCTTGGTAGCCTCTCTTATGGGGAAATGTAGTGTTGTGCTTCCATGAGCCATAGTAGTCCGCTATAGCCCGGTTCACCGGAGTCCTGCTAGCAAAGCACTACTGCTCCAGAACAGTTGACTGGCCGGCATGTGATTCACTTCATTCATGTGTCTGTCCCTTTGGGGAAATGTCAGGCGGCGACATCTGGAGTCCTGCCTAGCCTGCTACAGCCCGGGTTCCCGGAGTCCTGTTAGCCCAGTGCTACAGCCCGGATTCGCATGCTGCTGACCGACATGCTCGATGTTGATTCATGTATGCCTGTCCCCGTAAGTTAGTGCCACTTTGGGTTCACGACTAGTCATGTCGGCCCGAGTTCTCTGTTATATGGATGCTAGCGACACTATCATATACGTGAGCCAAAAGGCGCAAACGGTCCCGGGCCATGGTAAGGCGACACCCGTGGGAATACCGTGCGTGAGGCCGCAAAGTGATATGAGGTGTTACCGGCTAGATCGATGTGACTTAGAATCGGGGTCCTGACAGAAGGTGAGGTGACATGCATGGGGCGTGCTGTGAACCAGAGCTCGACCGCTCAGATTTGTCACCGTTGCAGGGACAGACCCGAGCACAAGCGTCGTGCCATCATGGGTACCCCTTATAGCGGGATGAGCATGGGGCCGATGGGCAGTGCGGGTGGCCGTGATGGAAAATAGGTGAGCACGTGATAATCATGAAATGACTCAGGAAAGAGGCAGGTTAGCTCAGATAGATGGAAGAACAATGCCTGCCGCTAGGATGGACCCGGGCGGCCTGGGGATGATGCAGCCCGAGGGGCGCCCCCAGTAGGGTAAGCTAGAAATGCAAAAGGATACACGTCACAGGGACAGACCCGTGCGACTTGGGGATAATGCAGCCCGAGGGGCGCCTCCGACTGAAGGAGCTGAAAAGGATTCACCTAATAACGCTGCTTGAGTGGTGTTAGAGTAGCCGATGATGTGTGCTTAAGAGTCGTTCCTCATGAGCCGCCAGGGCCCTGAGCCTCAGGAGGTTCCTGGGGCTCGGGTGGTTCCTTTGAGGACCGTCGCCATCTCCACCAGGACAGCGTGATACCTAGCCTCGTGAGCCACCAGGATGCTCCACAGGTGGTGCTGGAAGGTGACGGCCGCGTTCGGCAAGCCAAATGTCATGCGAAAGTAGGTCTGAGGTGGACCCACACACCGACCAATGTGCGAAGGCCAGAAGCGCTCCCGAGATGTGGCCCTATTGAGCCCTCGAATGTCAACGCAGACACACAGCCCACCATCCTCGCCAGGACGGGGGGCTACGCCAGGTGGTGGGTGGCGGTCACCACGCATGGCCCTTGCCTCTTGAAGCCCTTGGGTCGCCTTACCGATAAACTCCTAAGCACCGGGCTCTCCTTGCCCAGTGCCCTCCTCAGGGAAACGTGTGGCGAAGCACACCTCCACGTGGTGCCCGAGCTCCTCCTTCGTGATGTTGGCTAGGCCTGAGGCCCTCCAGAAGAGAGCCCCCGAGCCTTGCCCGAGAAGGGCGCCGGGCGCGCCTTCCTATGCGAGGGAGGGAGGCGCCCCAACTGTGGGTGCAGGTCCTGAGGTGGTGCCGCTGGAGACGCTGTCCTCCTGAGGCCCCGGGAGGAGTAGCTGCTTCTTCTTCTTGGGGATGGCCTCAGGAGCCACTACTAGGGAAAATCCTATACACAGAATTTTACTAGTAGCGCTATATAAAATGAAGCGCTGGTGCTACTTAGTAGCAGTGCGCGTAAATAAATTGCGCTACTGCTATGACTTTATCAGTAGCGCGTACTAGCGAAAAGCGCTGCTACTACGTTTGAACTGGGCGCACATGGCTAGCCCAACCTAGCAGTAGCGCGTATAATGGCCCAGCGCTACTGCTAATCGCTATAGCTGCAGCGTGTATTCCAGAACGCGCTGTAGCTAACATAGCATCAGCGCCCTTTCTGGAATGCGCTACTGGTACTTCTGACTTAACCACGCGGTTCGTCCTTCCCCAAGGCCACTTTATCCCCCAAATCAACTCCACTCTCGCCGCCGCCGTTGCCCCTCGGCCACCGCGCGCTCTCCCCACGCCGCCCCTGACCCCAGATTCAATGCCCACTACAAGGATACCCCTTATAAAGCAACACATAGTGTACAACATTTTGATTATATGCTGTAAAATTCACAGTAGATACGCATATATAACCATTGTAGGATATGCGTTGTAGACTTGTAGCTCGTGACCCACGTACTAGATTGCAACCGGCCACAACTAAGTAAAGACCAAATGCACTAACCCAGCCCAGCCCAAGTTAGCTTTCACGATTAGGTCATTCGTTGTCCCCACAGCGTCGCCTATTCCTCTCGAGCCTCCCATGCCGGCCGCCGGCCCTCGTCACCGCTCCCCAGCGACCAACTCCTTTGCACGGCTGCGACCTACCTGCATCCTGACGCGCCACCCCTCACCACTCCACTATGATCCTCCGTCCTGGCGCGCCGCACCTCACCACAACCCTGCGATCCTCCATCCGGGCACGTCGTCGCTCGTCACCACTTCCCTGCTGCCCTGCATACCGGCGCGCCGCCCCTCGTCATGGCACTCCTACAACCAACGGCGAATCTAAGGTACGGCCATGTGCCGTATCGGGCCTGCCCACCAAGTTTTCCCCCAAACCCAAGCCAATCTCATGTACCAATGGTGCATGTTCTTAGCGCGCGATCCGTCCTTGCTGTCATCCAATTCGCAGCTACTGCCGATGTAACCAGCGGGCCACGCCCAAAATACCTGCCTCACAAATATACTTTGCTAAATTGACTATCCACCTCCATAGTACTGTGCATGTAAACGCCATCCGAATTGGCATGACGAGTCAGAGAGGAAAGCAGGGCAGGACCTGAGCACGCTTACTAATAGGACTAGATGGATACTACTGCCACATATCTCATTCTAGGTATGACTACATCTATTTTTTCTTTGTAAAGGCAAGAAGATCAGCAAGGTAGCACCCAATCTGTTCAACTATTCATTAACGCACGATTAAGCTCGCAAAGTAGCACCCAATCTCAATAGTGATTCGTCCACTTATTAATATTACATGCAAGGTAATGATTGGGCCTCTCTATACTATGCAAATTGATATGCTTGAGCAACAACAAAGTGCAGCAATTAATTTAACTACGAACATATCAGAGATTGTAAATCAAGTTGACTATCATGCACTATATATAATACTTTTACTATTGTATGTCTTAACTTAGTCTGCATGGCTTGAAGTGCACTTGCTACAACCAGAGTATGTATATGGCTTTGAAACTGAGCAGAATTATTTAATTTGCTTATTAATATTAGTTATTTATTTATATTTTGCAGATTGGTCCTTCTTTTCCTTTCTAAAATAAAAGTTGATCTTTGAGTTATGTTAGTCAGATATGATTATTATGCCAGACTATATCATCAGCAAGGTGTTTTTAGTACCAAATGATGAATATTCCAACCACTATTTGGCGGGAAGTTAGATGATTTCCCTTACTTTCCAAAAATAATATAGGTTCTTCTGTTACAGTTGGGAGTTGATGTATTGTTATCTCACTATGGTGGCCAATACAAATTATATTCTATATTCATATGCACTTTCAGACCAGATAAAGCATAATTGTATTATCTTTTGACTCTCTTCGTGGTAACATGGTATCTCTATGTATCCTCTTAAAAAAATCATGAGAAATATTTTAATATTAGAAGTTTGTCTTTTCATGGCGAGTTCAGGACACGGTGCTCCTATAGACGTATTTTTTGGGGTACTATTCCGCATTAAATGTCAGGAACATGTTCTATTCTTCCTATTGTATGTATGAATGATGGAAAGACCAAACAGTTTCGTTTTGCAAATTCCATGAGGGAAGGGAAAGAACAAACTAGATAAAAGGATTAACCTGTGATGTACTACTATTTTTCAGTATTATGTACTCATGAAATACACTCCAAGGAAACAAGCGCCTACAAATTGTCCCTCTAAAATTAAGGTATTCCTGTAGCCATTCCATGATAAATTAGTTACTCTTTTAGCAATTTCAATATAAATTTGCTGGTTTTGCCCAATAAGATGTTCCTAGAAAGCTAGAATAGTATACACACTATCCATTTGCAACCATCCTTTTTTGGGTCCAGAGATTTAACTCTCACTTTTGTTCGTTGCCCACAAAATATTTACTCATCATTATTTGTGCCATTTATAATATTTATGTCACTATGCATCACAAAAAACATATTCTATTGTATTTGCAGCACACAAATTATGTTTGTTTTCAGTTTAAAAGAAAACAAATGTTTACTTGAGCTAATTACCACGTGTACCAGTTAGGTGTGTGGCATGCAAGTAGAGGAGAGGATGAACTTGAGAATTACCAATTTTGCCTCATATTTGATCTGATAAGGTAAGTTTCTTCATTGCTTTTGTCGATGGATGTGAAAATATATGTGCCATCAAGCATACTTTTATTTTCTATGATCATATCGATGCTTTAAATCTTAGGCCTAATATATTGCAAATTCTAAAGACATACGAATCTTCTTGCGTATGGCTTGTAAATCTAAGAAATTTCCCACCAATCCTTTTTGGTGTCTTCTCCTAACCATACCAGACCAAGGCCACCATCATGAGAATAAGTGTGCATTGTACAAGGCTTCCGTTGAAGCTAACTATTGATGTTATATTGAAGCTAACTATTTTAGATCACCATAGTAGTTATTCCCAGCTAACAATGTGTAACAAAAAATGTTAGACTGTGCATGGGTTCATGAGTAATATGAATAGTAGAATGACCTTACTAGCCTTTTTTCAATGTTCGAAGAAAATTCTGCGGTTGGTCTTTGCATTGTCGATGAACGATATAATTGTCAATTCTATTGTACGACGATAGGGATTAAACCACAAATTCGATATTCATATGCTAAGCTTTTGCAATTCATTCATGGTTACACCGGTAGTAATATTTGTTATTTTTATGCAGTGTGCAATGGATATAGAATTCAACAAATTACTAATGTGATTTCCTAGAGAAAGTAAATAGTACTCAGCTTGTGCAGATGAATTTCTGGATCGAGTTTGCATAGAGAGATATATCAGCATATACAATGACTAATATTCTGTCTCTACAACTACTTGCATCATGTCAATGCACTGTGTGTTAATAGTTCATTTTGATTTTTTTTGTTTGCATATGCAAGAAATAAATGGATGATTATAGGGGTGTGTGAAGATGATGATGCTCCTGTCCATGATGATGATGATGATGATGGATGCTTTTATTGTTCGTTAAGTTGTAGGGATGTTCATTTTGGGTGATGGGTGATGTTCCTCGGTTAAGTTCTAGATAAGTTGTAGGGATGTTGATGGATGCTTTCGGTTGAACTTTCAATGTGTAGAAAATATTTAGATTATGCATCACATTCTGATGATGTTCCTCTTGTGATATCCAATATTGTAACCCGCAATTTTATCAAATATATGATTTCTTCATTATATGTGAGTAATATTCTCTTGCTTTTTCTTCACTTGAAATACACATCTATCACCAATTAAGTGGAGCATTAATTTAATTGCTGGCAATATATATATAAATAATAATGTAATTCACATTATATATGTACAACACTTGAACCATTGTAAAATTTTTGTTGCCAAGCAATGGGATTTTGATTACCGTACATTAATCACCAACGTATAAAACTGTTGCACAAGTCTATTTTATGTGTTGCATTTTTGCAACAGTACCTTTTACCAACGCCGGTATAAGCGTTGCACTACGCACTATCAACACTGGATAAGACAACGCATCCCAAACCGTTGGTAAATACACAAACAACGCATATATGAACTTCTAGATACGGAAAAAAGCGTTACATCCCGACCCCGACCTCAACGCCGCCCCGGACGCCGCCCCCGCCCCCCCGACCTCAACACCGCCCCGGAGCCCTGACCATGACCTTGACCTCGCCTGCCCCTCCCTCGTCGCAGGCACCCGAGGTGAGCACGCCTGCTCCTCCCTCTCCCCTACCTCTGCCTAGGGTTTCTACCTCCATCAAATTAGTTAGGGTGGAAACGAATCGGATGCGGATGCGGCTCAAATGAGTTAGGGTTCATGTAAGGGTGGAAACGAATCAAATTTCTAAGATGAATCATAAAACGAGTAAAATTTGACCACTTATTTCACTTTATAGTTGGAACTAGTTAGTAAGAACTAGTTAGTAAGAACTAGGTACTAATTAGGTACTAGAATATTTTTATTTATAGTAAGTTTGTTTTTATTAAGAACTAGTTGAATTAATAGAACTAGTTAGTAAGAACTTGTTGTTATTTTTTTAGTTAAAGCAATTTTCCCGCATCGACGTGGACGATGCCTATCCCGCATCCTCGTCATCCAGTCGGCGGAGGACGACACCTGCTTGACCAGATGGGCCATGTCCAGGACTGGGCTCCGCCGGGGTGGTACTAGGAGGCGCTACCTACCAGGGGGCACAGGTTGGTGAGGAGCCAGCCTGTCATTGACCCCAACCTTCTTTGGTGGTGGTCGCGTGGGCTAGTGATGGTCCAGAGGCTCGAGGACTCCGCGGAGGTGGTGCGTCACCGTGTTAGTGAGGAGGACGCACACGTCCGTCGCTACTTGTTTGCGTTGGAGCACAGGTTCTCCAATACCTGGCAGGTTCTCCAGGGATCTCACTGGAGCTATGATCCCGTGATGGTTCCTTCTCTGTGGGTGTCCACCGCCCGCGCCGATACCCGTCGTGTGCTAGGGTTTTAGTTGTACTAGTGATGTTATATGTATGACACTATTCGGGATGTATTAGTGATAATATTCAATGATGTATGGATGCATGAGATGATTTACTTTTGCTTATTGAATGCATGCTAATTTGAGTCTTATAAGATATTTTGAAATGTATATCTTGTGTTGCTCAATATCCAAGTGGCCGGTCATGTTTGCAGGTTACACCTCCGAGTGGCCTATGTTTTGCCGGAGTGTTGATTCATTTTCGTTCCGGCAAATTTCAGGCTCTCGATATATCCTATTTTAGCAAAGGTCAGGCCGGATTTTTCTGTGAATTTTGGCATGACTTTTGCCAGAATATGTAGGAAATATCGAGTGCCCCGGATTTATGTGTTGAGTATCCTGGTAGTTTTCTTCTATCGATTTTCAATTAATGTTTTAACTATGAACATAGGAAATGTCTGACGACAAAAAGGGTTTCGGTATTTGCAAATACTGCGGAGACGAGCGCGGCCTGTGTGACGGAATCTTCCTAGATGATGATAGGCGCTTCAGCATCAAGCTGGACGAGAACTTCGAAGTGGATACAGTAAGTCACAACGACAAGTATTTTTTCGTAATTAAGCATGACATCTGCTTCATTTGCTTGAACTTATATTTTTTACTATTCTACTAGTGTATCCCCTGCCATGCAAGAGTTTTTGTATTGGATAAGATAGGTTTCTGTCATACTACGGAGGTAAAGAAAGTTTATTTGAAGACCGAGCATGGTTATATTTTCCACACAAAATTATACAATTCAGACGACTACACCTATTTTGGATGCAAAACATGGCCAGCACTATGCAAGACTTATGCATTTTAGCCTGATATGGTTATCACCTTTGATATTCGTCCGGAAGAAGATATTGAAGGTAATACCGACATCTGGGTCGATGTGCAGACGCCTCCAGTTACACCAAAATGTAAGTTTCTCAACCATATTTATGTGTTTGATATTGTTTATTCAAAAATAGTTGACCACTAATTTGTATTGTCAGCTTATTTCGGTGCAAGCAAACATGTCCAGCGCTTGGTTGACAGGACCTACTACAGTCTCGGGGCTGAACTAAACTGCGAGAAGCTAAGTCATTATGTTTCATGGCTTGAGGATCTTGATACCGTCAAGACAAATTTTCTTCCTGGACTTGGAAATCTTAGTACTGAAAACGTGCGACCAATAGTGTTCGTCATGAACTACGGTCACATCTATTTAGGAAGGATGGTAAGATTTTTACTATTTGTGCTCAGTGCATCTTTTCCATACATTATTTGTGAAGCTAAACTTCATTGCTAAGTATGTGACCATACGATGTTCTTCAACAGGGACTCCCGATGAATGTTGTGCCTTATGGGATAGAGACTAAAGGTACCATGAGTATTATTAGCTTACGGCCAAGATATCCTACATGTTAATTTAGGCATTCAAGATCAGCGATGAATGCTTAATAGTGCAAGACTGGACCCGATATGTGATGGGGGAGCGCAGACAAGTACTAGGGGGCAGCAAACAGATGTGCTACCCAAAATTAGGAGACAGGTTCATCTGCATGCTCCAACTTGATCAAGGAGGAGAGCTACACATGTTTTATGTTGTTTTACCTAAGAGAGAGCAGCAGGAGTGATTAGCTAGAAATGAGTTTGAGGATGATGATGTGCTACACTATTACTATGATGATAAAATAGCTAGTGTTGGTGGTAATAACTGATGATTATTATTAGCTAGTGTTAGTGGTGATTAAATAAATATTGTTGGTGCTAATGATTATGATGATGATTAAATAGCTTATGCTGGCGGATTAGATTCAAGTGGAGGCAACATGTGGTGCACATCGAAAGTACTACTAGTCCAAACTAGATCAAGTTTGGATTAGTAGTATACTTTTGACATGCACCACATATTGCCTCCACTTGAACCTAATCCACCTTCATTTGACACACTGTTATGGACATAATGATGTAAACCTCATAACTGGTATTGTACCAATATTTGTACGATGGCGCATAAATACACTAAAATTAAAAAAATTAAAAAATAATACTAGTAGCGATGGAAAGAAAACACGCTGCCAGTAGTTACATTAGCAGCAGCGTGGGAGTGAACACGCGCTGCAGCTATTTGTCCTAGCAATAGCGCATGCGGCACGCGTTACTGCTAAGCAATAGCTGTAGCGCCTTATTAGTAGCGCGCCTACCCGCGCTACTAGTGAGCACAAAACCAGTGCTACTGCTAGGGTTTTCCCTAGTAGTGAGCGTACATGACGCCTTCGTGGTCGGGGTCTTTGATCGCAGCAGCTTGGAAGGCGCGCTCAAGGTAGCACACCGCATCTCTTTCTTCGTAGGGGATCGTGATAATGCCTCCACTCCCTAGCATCTTGAGGACGTTATAGCTGTGGTGGGTCATTGCCATAAACTTGGCCAATGCTGGATACCCTAGGATGGGGTTGTACGGCAGACGGATGGGGGCGACGTCGAAGTCAATGAGCTTGGTATGGTAGTTGTTATGCTGGCCGATGGTGACAAGGAGGTGGACCTGCCCTACTGGCGTGGTGGAGCCGTCAGTCACTCCTAAGAAAGGCTTGGTAGGCTGTAGCTGATTGTATGGCACTTGGAGGCTATCGAACGACTTGACGGACAGGACATTGAGCCCTATGCCGCCGTCGATGAGGATCTTTGTGACTTGGACGTTGCTGATGACGGGTGAACAAAGAATTGGAAGGACGCCGGCGGTCGCCGCACACTTGAGCTGGTCCGCCAATCTGAAGGTGATGGAACACTTCGACCACTTGAGCGGGTGTGTGGCCTCGAGCTTGGGAAGGGCCGCGCTCACCTCACGAGCCAACTGCTTGAAGACGCGCTGAGAAGCTGGGGCCTGAGCACCGCCTAGGATGCAGGCGATAGCGCACGACTCCTGGATGCCCCCAGCCCCCTCGTCCTGGTGGTGGTCGTCTTTCTTTGTCAATGATGGCGGCAGCGGAGGAAGGCCAGCATTGCCCTGAGGACGGTTCTCATGAGGCTGGTCCTGCCAGTGGTGCTCGCAAGGACGGTCATGCCATCCTAACGAGGGCCGCGGTCGTCCCAATGTCCCCCACTTCGTCCTCCTACTCGGCCGTAGCCCCGGTAGTTGCGCTCAGGGCGCCGACCGAAGTGCCCATCTCTAATGGCTCTGAGCTCTTGGCAGTTGTTAGTGTTGTGGTTGTGTACATTGTGGAAGGCGCAAAATGGACGGCTGCACTTAGATGACTCGGGGTGGTCCCGGCCATGCTTCGAGTCCGGCTCCACCATGAGCACGACTACTCCATTACGCTTCATGTGCTTGGACTTGGCTTTCTTCTCTTCGGAGTCAGCAGCAGGGAGCTCGAGGAGGGAGAGGCGCCCCTCCTTAGCTCGCGCGCACTTGGTCGCCATATTGAACATCTCCTGGGCCGAGCATGGCTCTTCGTGGATGGCGAGTTCTTCCTTCATCTTGACATCACGGACACCATTGGAGAAAGTGGAGATGATGGCCTCATCTATCACCTTGGAGATCTTGAGGCGGACGTTGTTGAAGCGCTGGATGTCTTTTGCAGGGTTTCCCCTGGTTGCTGCTTGATGCGCCGCACGTCGCCTGCGGCTGGCGGGCGGTCGCGAGTACCCTAGAAGTTGGCCCTAGGAGGAGATGGATCCAGCGGGCAGGTTCGGAAGTCACGAGCGAGTGCCATCCTTGAGAGTCATGGGAAACTAGTTCACCATGACTTTTTTGTCGCCGTTGGCCGCCTCGATGCTTAGCTCGTAGAGCTGCAAGAACTCCGCAGGGTCTGAGGTTCCATCGTAGCGCGAAGGCAGATCTGGCTTGAACTTGCCTGGCCAAATGACGGTGCACAGCTCGGAAGTAAAGGCTCGGTATCCTACTATGGTCACTGAAGCCTGTCGTGGTGGTGGAATCTTGTCTTGGTACCCGCACACCGCCATGGCAGGCGGCGCGCGGTCTTGACATGGTGGTGCTGGGAGTGCGGGAGCGTTTTCTTGTGGTTGAGGGACCTCATGGCAGCTTCTTTCTTCATGCACGGGCACACGGCATGGCGGATCATGCCGCAGGACCACGCGTCTTGGGGCGAGGACACCGTCTTGGTGCGGAGGAGGCGGGGGCGCTCCGTGAGACGCGCGTGTCGGCATGAAAGCACCGTCATGATGCAAGGGCGGCGGAGGCGCTCCGTGAGCTATGTCCCCCGTGGCTGGAGGCGGGCGAGGCAACGAGAGGGATGGTGCAGGAGAGCCCCCAGCGGCGCTGACGAGCTCGGCGATGTGGTCCAGCCAATCTTCGTAGATGTCGTCGACCGGGCGGTAACGCAAGAGCTCGCCTGACATAAGCAACGCGGCATGTGCATCCGTGGGCACGAGACGAGCATGGGACGACAAGCCGGCCGGAGTCAGCGACGGGATGGCAGTGCGGCCGTCCCGCGGCACAAAGGGGTGCAGCGATGACGCTTCCTGCTCATTTGCTGTCGGGTTAGTGGCGGCGTTGGCAGCAGGTGATGGCGAACAGCGGGGAGGTCCGCCAACGAGCGCCGTCTGGGCGATGCAAGCGGCGAGGACGGCACGGCGCTCGGCATGGGCTCAGCGAGCATCTGACATGGATGTGATGGAGCTGGGGAACGTGGATCGGCAAAGGGAAAGCTTCAGCGCACCCTAACTGGCATGCCAAATGTCGGATTACAGGTTCCGGCAAACCCTTAAGGTTTGAAAACTAGGGTGTGTACGAAGATCTCTCTCCCCCTAGCTCACGCTCTCGTAACGGTCTCAAAGCCTTGCTCGCCGAACCCAAGGAACAAAGGACACAAGAGTTTATACTGGTTCAGGCCACCGTTGTGGTGTAATACCCTACTCTAGTGTGGTGTGGTGGATTGCCTTTTAGGCTGGGGATGAACAAGTACAAGGGAAGAACAACCTCCTTAGGAGAGGTGTTCTTGAGCTCGATGAGCTTGCCTGGTTGGGGGTGATCTGAATGATCCCTCCAGATGAGCCGATCCCTTACTACGGTGGTGGATAGCCCTATATATAGAGGCCCGGGTCCTCTCCCCAAATATTATGCGGGAAGGGATCCCACAATGGCAAATTTTAAGGGGGACAACGAGTACAAGTTATCCTGACATAAGGTGGTCTTCGCTTGCCAATGGCTCTGGTGGTGACGCTGTCGTGGGCTCCGTGATGAACTCCGTCTTGCCGTCCTGCTGTTCTTGGTCTCATTGCACCCATATGGAAACTTTTGCCTGACGCCTTGGGACTCCTCTCCTGCGCCTGCCACTTTAGCACGAAAGAGGAAATTGGCACTTTGCACCCGCTGCCGCCCGCCTGGCGTTGGTCATCATGGCTTATGTCACAGAAACCTTATGAGGTGCCCCTTGCCTTGATCTCTCCGCTCCTCACGAGCCAGCCTAGTGAGGCTACCCCTTTGGAGCTCTTGTGTCGTCTGCCTCACGAGGCTTGCCCCCAGGTGAGGGTCTTGAGTGTTGGTTGATGAAGATGGGTCTTACCAGGACGCTGGTGCAGCCACGCCCTGGGCCGTAGGAAGGCAAGTCTGGGTACCCCCGTTCCCACGACGCCGCCAGATGCGCACCTGCTCATGACTGGTTTCATGGATGGCTATACTCGGTGGGTAATTCAAGATGAGCATGAAGATGTTGAGGACACCGACGGGGTAGGCAATGACGACACGAGGCAAGACAAAGTGATGATCGATAATGGCGGCGGGGAAGAGGTCGTACATGGTGGCGGAGAAGGGGCCTGACATGGCAGTGGAGAATGGGCCGGAGATGTCGGCAGAGAAGGGGTCGAACATGGCGGTGGAGAGAACATTGACTCCACACCACATAGTTCGTTGGTACTAAGTTCAATCATGGAAGACCCTCATGTTCAAGCACTGCTTCGCAAGGAGACGAGTACTAAGAGAGCTGCTTCTAGAGAGGATGCTAAGCTGCAACAACTGGTGTTAGACTCAAACACTGCTTTGTATCATGGTTACAATTCTGAGGTGACCCGCTTGAGTTTCACGCTCGAACTCCTAAAGACGAAGGCTAAAAACAAATGGACTGACTCTAGCCTCAATGAGCATCTCAAGTACCTAAAGGATGTTCTTCCCGTGGGGAATCTAGAACCTCTACCAAAAATGGTTCAAATTTTTCTAGGACATCTTGGGTCACTAAATTAAATCATAAGTAATTTGCGTTTGGGCATTTAAATTCTATAAATAATTCTAAATGCCCAAATAATCTTGAATTTAAATGAGGGCTATTGGAAATAATCCAAAATGTGCCACAAATATTTTTAGGATTTTTGAGAGTGCTCTGCCATTTTAAATAAAGCCAAAACATTTGTAGAATATAGAAAACTGAAAAAATAGAAAAGGGAGAGTGAGAAAGGACTTTACCCGGCGCAGCCAACCTGGCAGCCCACTGGCCGGCCCAGCACTTTGCTAGCCCGTGCCAGTCACCTCCTTCCACTCGCCAGGCAGACAGGGAGGTGCGCGCAAGCGCGCCCAGGCTCGCCAAGCAGCTCTCTGCTCGCCTGTGTCGCCTGGAAAACACGGCGATGCCTCGAAACGCCTCCTCGGTGCCGCCCCGACCTCACTGACATGTCACATCCCCCCTGCCCTCTCCCTCGCCCTCTCTTCGCCATGGCCGACGCAGCCGCGCCTGCACCATCGTGAAGCTCGCAGCAACCACCGTCCACTCGTCGCCTCGCCATGCAAAGATCTTCGCCGTCTTCCACTTCATCGAGCAGGCCGAGCCCTGAGCGCTCGCACGCTCTGCACCATCCTCACCAAGCTCATCCCCAAGCGCCATCGCCGAAGATCCTCTTCGCAGCCTTGACCGCTCCAGCTCTTCCCCGACCTCGCTGACCCGCTCGTCGAGCCCGCTGTCACCTGCTGGCCATCTCCCCCATCTCTGTTCTCTTCCTAGCACATCGTAGCAACCGCAACAAGTTCACCTGCACCCACAGCCGCCTGTGCTCGCCGCCCTCGTGTCTCCAGCCACGCAACGGCCCAACTAACATGTCCACCTTGCTCACCGCACCGTGTAGAGCACGAACGTGCTAACCCCATGTCGCCTCACTCATCGTAGCAATGCCCCCAGCTCACCCGAGCTCGGGGAGCCTCCAAGGTCATCAGCGGCGATGTTCCCGGCCACCCTGAGCCCAACCATCACCACCACTAGATGTGGCTCGTCCCCAACTTCACGTAGATGGCCTCTACCGTCGTTTTGGTCGCCGGAGCGCGAAGCCCGCCCCCTCCACCGTGTCTGCTGCCGCCGGCGGCTAAACGCCATGGTTAGCCCTAGTTCGACCAGGTCTGGGTTTAAGGAAGGTGGGGCCCAGCCCTGCTAATTAACCTAGGTTAGGGCTAACTAAATTTAGTTAGTTAAGTTAACCACTAACACACGGGAGCCACTGGTCAGGTTTGACCTGGACCACACAGTTGACCTGCTGACGCAGTGTTGGCGCAGTAATGTCCTTTTCTGGATTTATTCTTATTCAGAAAATTCCAGAAATTGTTACAAACATCAAAAAATCACATAAATTAATGGATACCTCAGAATGAAAATATTTATATATGAAAAATGATCAGAAAAATCCAATCTATCCACCTGTACTAGTTTCATGCATGATTAAATAGTTTAACCATGCTGTTTAGATCAAAACATGATAATGCACATTATGAATTCAAAATTTGAGTTTGGAGTTGAACCTTTGGTTCAAAATAACTCAAACCCCTCTGTTTTATGCATGCATCATACTGTTGCATATCATACTGTTTTCCATGTCATATGCATGCATCATACTGTTGCATATCGCCATGTATTGATTGTGTAACCGGTGTGATCTTCGTGGTAGGTTCTGCTCTTGAGGATATTCGTGAGTATCTAGCTGAAGGACAGTACCCCTCGACCACTCTGTCAGGCAAGCAACCCCATTGATCATTTCGATACAATCCCATCTTCTCCCTCCTGCTCTCATTTACCGCATTTAAGAAAACAACGTTTCAAACTGCTATGTGCTGCGGTAGTTGAACCCATTTCCTCTGCATGACCTATCATTGCCACAGTAACTAGATGAAACCCACTAGCATGTGTAGGAGTTGATTGAGCCATGTTTGTGTTTCCTACCTTGCTATGCCTGCTATGCTTAGAGTCGTGCCAGGTCTGGTTCATCTGGGTGATGGGCTAGAGTTAAATGGTTGTGTCGGTGATGAGTGTGAAGTGTTGAACATGTTTTGGTAAAGGTATCGATGAGTGGCCATGTAGGAGTACATGGTGGGTTGTTTCATTGGTACCGTCCCTAAGAACAGAGATCTGTATGTGTGATTTAAGATCAGCTACTATCATGCATTGGGCCCGAAACCAATGGACCTTCCAGGCTTATTGATCGCCCTTGTCCTCTGTCCAGGAGTTGCAAGTAGTTTCTGGTGTTTGTACCATACTGGAGGCGTGCGTTGCGCTGACCCGCGGGTTGGGCTGTGTTGCGGTAGGTACGTGGCATGGTGTACTGAGCGCCCGTTTGGTGTCTCGGGAACCCTGCACACATCATTCGGGGTCGTATGTGGAAACCTCGGCCGGACTCCCTATGTATGGAACTTGGAAAGGCGATAAACCTGGATAGCGTCCATCTCGAATGGCTCTAAGCTCTTGGCAATCGTTAGTGTTGTGGTTTTGTACATTGTGGAAGGCGCAGACTGGAGGGCTGCTCTTAGACGACTCGGGGTGGTCCCGACCGCGCTTCGAGTCCAGCTCCGCCGCGAGCACGGCTAATCCATTGCGCTTCACGTGCTCGGCCTTGGCTTTCTTCTCTTCGGGGTCAGCAACAGAGAGCTCGAGGAGGTAGAGGCGCCCCTCCGCAGCTCGTGCGCACTTGGTCGCCATATTGAACATCTCGTGGATGGTGAGCTACACCTTCATCTTGACATCGCGGAAACCATCAGAGAATGTGGAGATGATGGCCTCATCTGTCACCTTGGGGATCTTGAGGCGGACGTTGTTGAAGCGCTAGATGTACTTTTGTAGGGTTTCCCCTGGTTGCTGCTTAATGCGCCGCCGGTCACATGCGACTGGCGGGCGGTCGCGAGTACCCTGGAAGTTGGCGACGAAACACTCGAGCATCTCGCCCCAGGAGGAGATCGATCTAGCGAGCAGGTTCAGAAGCCACGAGCGAGTGCCATCCTTGAATGCCATGGGAAACCTGTTCGCCATGACATTTTTGTCGCCGTTGACTGCCTCGAGGCTTAGCTCGTAGAGCTGCAAGAACTACGTAGGGTCAGAGGTGACATCGTAGCGGGAATGGAGATTTGGCTTGAACTTGCCTGGACAAACGATGGTGCGCGGCTCGGGAGTAAAGGCTTGGCAGGCTGCTATGGTCATCGGAGCCTGTCGTGGTGGTGGAATCTGGTCTTGGTACCCACGCACCGCCACGGCAGGTGACGCGCGGTCTTAACATGGTGGTGCGGGGAGTGCGGGAGCGTTTTCTTGCGGTCGAGGGTGAGGGAGTCCTGGACTAAGAGGTCCTCGGGTGTCCGGCCTGGTAGCCATTGGCCGGACTGATGGGCTGTGAAGATACGAAGATTGAAGACTGCACCCGTGTCCGGATGGGACACTCCTTGGCGTGGAGGGCAAGATTGGTGACCAAATATGTAGATTCCTTTCTCTGTAACCGACCTAGTGTAACCCTAGATCCTCCCGGTGTCTATATAAACCATAGGACATAGTCCGGATAGGGGAGATACTCATTACCATAGTCATACAGTCTAGACTTCTAGGGTTTAGCCATTACGATCTTGTCGTAGATCAACTCTTGTAATACTCGTATTCATCAATATCAATCAAGCAGGACGTAGGGTATTACATCCATAGAGAGGGCCCGAACCTGGGTAAACATCGTGTCCCCTGTCTCCTGTTACCATCGACCTTAAACGCACAGTTCGGGACCCCCTACCTGAGATCCGCTAGTTTTGACACCGACATTGGTGCTTTCATTGAGAGTTCCACTGTGAAATAGACGAAAGGTTCGATGGCCCCTTCAATCGTCGATAGTGACGCCATCCAAGGAGAAAGCGTCCTCCCCGGGCAAATATTCGTGTTCGGCGGCTTCACACTACGGGCCAACTCGTTTGGCCACCTGGAGCAGATCGATAGCTACGCCCCAGGCCATCATGTCAGATTTGGGAGTATGAACTACGTTGCGGACATCCATGGAGATTTGATCTTCGCCGGATTCAAGACTGTGGCAACCGCTCCTGGTCACCTTGACAAACATGACCTAAATCTGTCGTCAGACCACATCCAGGAGATAGCTCCTGTGACCACTCCGGCCTTAGATCCAGAGCACACTGCGGCATCCAAGGATTGGAGGTTCAACCCCACCACAGAGGCCATAGACTCCCCGGCATTGGAGCCGCACATGGACTTAAACTCACACAATATTTTTGTCTTCGGAACCCCGGACTCGTCTCCAGGGGTAAGTTCCGAACCATGTGACTCCACGAACGCCGAACTTGATTGTTTATCGATCTTCGAGTTCAACATCATAGACATCATCTAACACTCACCCTTGGGCGACGTGCTAAGCTCATTAAAGAACCTGTCCTTTGCAGAGGAATCACAGCCGAACTATATCCGATTCGAACTAGAAGCTGATGACAGGGAATTTCGCCCCCACCCGCCACCCACTTTATAGCCACTTGTGACGCCCTGAGACCGATGTGCCAGGTGTCCTCCAGTTATTTGTTGTTGTTGCCTTGTCATTGCTTGCGTGTCATGCATTGCATATCATATCATCATGTGCATTTCATTTGCATACATGTTCGTCTCATGCATCCCAGCATTTTCCCCTTTGTCCGTTTTGCAATCCGGCGCTCCTATGTCACCCGGTGTCCCTTTCTACCTCTTTTCGTGTGCGGGTGTTAAACGTTTTCGGATTGGACCGAGACTTGTCATGCGGCCTTGGTTTGCTACCGGTAGACCGCCTGTCAAGTTTCGTGCCATTTGGACTTCGTTTGATACTCCAACGGTTAACCGAGGGACCGAAAAGGCCTCATGAGTGTTGCAGCCCAACACCCTTCCAAAGTGGCCCAAGACAAACCTAAACCCCCTCCATCATCTCGGTCGTTCGATCACGATCGCGTTGCCAAAAACCGCACCTCATTTGGACTCTCCTAGCTCCCTCTACCTATATATATGTGTGCACCCCGTCAAAATTCGCGGACAAAAACCCTAGCTCTCACCTCGCTCCACGCCCGGACATGTCCAACCGCTGCCACCGGCGAATCTCAGCTTGACACGTCATCCACTGCCGCCCTCTCTCTCCTCTAGCACCGCCACGGCCCGCGGAGCCCATCTGGGGCCCGCGCGGGCCCGAAGCCGCGCCGCCGCCCAAGTGCGCCACCGCCCGCGCCCATCTCGCCGGAGTGCCCCGCCGCCGTCCACCAGAGCCTCTGCTCCTCCCACCTACTCGCGCCGGCCGGCGATCCAACGTCGCCGCAAATGACCACGTCCGGCCAGGCCAGACCCGCGCCTCGCCCCTTCTCCCTCCTGCTACCTTCTGTCCCTCACCGGAGCTCTCTCTCTCTCTCTCTCTCTCTCGTAATAGGATCCGCCGCCGCCATGGAAGACCTCGCCGCCGGCCTCATCATCCTCAAATCTCGCTGGATCCGGAGTCCTCAGGCTCGGATCTACCCGTTCCCGCCGATCCCTATGGTGCCCGCTTCGCCGGAGACCCTCCCCGACCGCTGTTGACCGCGCCACGGCCTCCTGCCTCATGCAGTCGGACGAAGGAGATGACGAAGGAGCGTCGCCCCTGGGCCCGACCTCGTCCAAGGCCCAGCAACCGGACTTCCCGAACGGCCCAGCTCCGCGTGGGCCGCCACAGCACCCAAGGCCTAGATCTGCCCCCACCGGTCTCCTCTTCATGGCCCAGCCGCAAGCCGGCCTGCCTGTGTCCCTCACCACCGACCGGGCCGAGGCCCATGGGCGAGCCGCCCCCTCTCCGTTTGCATTGTGGACCCATGTGCAGTTTCGGCCCATAGCCATAGCCATTTTCCCAGATCTGTGATTTAACGATTTTTCCAGAGACTGCCAGTTTTGCAGAAACACCCTTGCACTTCACGCATATAATAACTAATTAACCATGCATCGGATTAAAACAAACTTTATATGTAAAATGTTTTAGAATTTCATCTAGTTTCATAATTTGTCATTTTCATCCATGTTTAAAAATGTTTAAAATGCTGTTTGGTTAAATTTGCTCCTATGCCATGCTAAAATGATTTGTTTCATAACTAAATAACTGTAACTCGGATTTTAATAAACTTTATATGTAAATGGGGTGGAAAAATGCCTAGTTTTAACATGGTGACCTTACTTTGCATGTTAAACAACTCTAAAATTGTGATTAGGGCAGATCAGTACCAAACCGTAAAATATGCGCATGAGGAGTTTTCGGACTTGTTGTTTGTTGTTCCGGCCTCATTTAAAGTTGCCTATATAGGTAGTTATCATTTTCTTCACCCCTTGCCATGTTAATCGACATTTAATATTGTTGGGTACATAAACAAGATCGAACTAAATAACTTGAATGTGGTGTTTTGTCAATATGCATCCTGATGCATATTGAGCTCCACTTAATTTGCAGGATTGCTTATGCAATTTGCCATGCCATGCTTCATTAAACCGGACATGCATCATACTCGATTGCGCATCATGCCATGATTATGTGATGGTTGTTTACTTTGTTGTTTGTTTCTTTCTGGGTTACTTCTCGCGTTAGCTTTGGTTTCGTTCCGGAGCTGTGAGGATCTGTTCATCTACTTCCGTTTGTCTTCTTCATGGACTTGTTCTTCTTCCTTGTTGGATTTTAGGCAAGATGACCATACCCTCGAAATCACTTCTATCTTTTCTTGCCTAGTTGCTCGCTCTTTTGCTATGCCTATGCTGCGATACCTACCACTTGCTTATCATGCCTCCCATATTGTTGAACCAAGCCTCTAACCCACCTTGTCGTAGCAAACCGTTGTTTGGCTATGTTACCACTTTGCTCAGCCACTCTTATAGCGTTGTTAGTTGCAGGTGAAGACTGGACCTTGTTCCACGTTTGGAACATGGAAATTTTGTTGGATATTGTCACACCCTAGCTAGTCATGCATTAGAGTGTTGCATCATGTTTACTCATTCATCAGAAACTTGAAATGGGGATGACAGAACCCCCAGTCCCCTCTGAAACCAACTAGGGCTACTAAAATAATTTTTCAATGAACCTGAAATGCCCTTCTAAAATGCCCATCATTTTTGTCTTGGTTCAGAACCTCTGCCAAAAATGGTGCACATTTTCCTAGGCCATCCTAGGGTTTTTGAATTAAATCATAAATATTTGAATTTGAGCATTTAAAATAATATAAAATATTTAAATGCTCAAATATCTCCAAACTAAAATGTTTCATGTTGGAAATAATCCAACCATGGGCCAGGAATAGTTTGGTGATTTTTGAAGTTGCCTAGGTATTTTATTTAATTCAACAAAGTTGCAGATATATTAAATAAAAACAGAAAACAGAAAAGAAAGGGGAAGACTTCCCTGTGCGGCCCAGCCAGCTGGCCGGCCCAGCCAGCAACCGACCCAGCCCAGCACTGTAGCTCCCCGTCGTCTTCCTCCCCTCGCCCCGAAGCTGCTGCGTGCTCGCGCGCGCGCGGCCGCGCGGCCACCTCCTGCTTGCCGACGCCCTCCTGGCCGCGTGGACGACGCCCGCAGCCCGTCCCGATCCCCCCTGCTCTCTCTCACTCTCCCCGGCTCTCTCCTTCCTCTCCCTCGCTCTCTCTCTCACACGGCCGAACACCACCGTCGCCACCGTTCGCCGTAGCAGTCGTCTCCGACCACCCCTCGCTCCCCCGACTAGCTCAGAAGCTCCGCCACAACTCCCTCTTCCTCCCCACCGCTCCACGGGTCTCCGGAAGCCCTGCATCGCCGCCACGTCGCCGTTCCCCTCTTCGGACTCCGACCACCGTCGCCGTCAAATTCGTCGTCTCCGGCGCGTCCCCGAGCCCGCTTCGACGCCCACTGCAACCGCGGTGAGCCCCCGGAGCGTTTCCCCCTTCTTCCCTGGTCTCTCCCGACCTCTAGGCCCTAGCTCCACCTCGACCGAGAGCTCCACGCCGCCGGCGATGTCGCCGTCGTGGCCACGGTCGCCGTAGCGCCCAACCGAGCACACCATCGTGCTCCACACATCACCAGGAGCACGTAGAACGCACCAACGCCTCCCCAAACCCCCTGCAACACTGATCCCGACCGCACCCGAACTCCGGCCGCCGCAGCCGAGCTCGCCGCCGTCAACTCCGGCCACCCCGAGCCCAACCACCACCACCAATAGACGCGGCTCAACCTCAGCAACACGTAGATGCCTTCCGCCGTCCATTTGGTCGCCGGAATGGCAAAAAGCACTCTCGCCGCCGTCTCGGATCTCGCCGGCGTCATGTCGCCGGTGGGGTTTGACTTGACCGACCTGGGGTTTGACCCCCCAGGGTCACTGACGCGTGGGCCCTGTCGGCCAGATGGTTAGGTTAGCGCTAACTACTGTTAGTCAACCCCCCCTGACACTGACAGTGGGCCCCAGCGCCACTAATTAGTAATTAGAATTAATTTAAATCTGTTTAACCCCCCCTGTCACTGACGTGTGGCCCCCACACGTCAGGTTTGACTTCAGCCAGCCGCAGTTGACCTGCTGACGTCACACTGACGTCAGGCTGACGCAGTAATTGATTTTCTGGATTTAAATTAAATCAGGAAATTCCAGAATATTAATTAAACTTCCAAAATTCATAACTTTTATTCTGTAACTCCAAATTGGACAAATTATATATGAAAAATGATCAGAAAAATCCAATCTATCCATCTGTACTATTTTCATGCATGATCAAACAAGTTAAATTGATGATTCAAGCAGAACAAGGAAAAGCACTTTAAAAGGCCATATTTGAATTTGAAATTTGAATCTTTGATTCAAATTTGTTCAAACCCTTCTGGCTTTAGTTGCATTAGCCCAATACACTCATATTGCCATGTTTCATGCATGCATCATATTGTTGCACATTGTTTGGTGATGCTTGTGTATCGATGCCCTTTGCGACAGGTTCTGTCCCCGAGGAGTACCGTGATTACCCTAACGAAGAACCGTATCCGTGCATCGAACCATCAGGCAAGCAACCAACCATTTGATCATATCGATACAATCCCATGTTCTCGCTCCTGCTCTCTTTTACTGCATTAAGACAACGCGATTCAAACTGCTGTGTGCTACGGTAGTTGAACCCATTTCCTCTGCATGACCTGTCATTGCCACAGTAACTAGATGAAACCCACTAGCATGTGTAGGAGTTGATTGAGCCATATGTATGTGTTGTTCCTACCTTGCTATGCCTGCTATGCTTAGAGTCGTGTCAGGTCTGGTTCATCTGGGTGATGGGCTAGAGTGAAATGATTATGTCGGTAATGAGAGTGGTGTGGTGAACACGATTTGGTAAAGGTATCGATGAGAGGCCATGTAGGAGTACATGGTGGGTTGTTTCATTGAAGCCGACCTTAAGCACTGAGATCTGTATGTGTGATTTAAGAATCAGCTACTACCATGCATTGGGCCCGAAACCAATGGACCCTCTCGACTTCTTATTCACCCTAGTTCTCCGTCCAGGAGTTGCAAGTAGTTTCTGGTGTTTGTAGCCTACTGGAGGCCGTGGACAGCGCTGACCGTAGGGGTGGGCTGTGATGCGGTAGGTACGTGGCCGGGTGTACCGAATACCCGTTAGGTATCTCGGGAACCCTGTTCACATCGTTCGGGGCCGTATGGGAAACCTCGGCCGGACTCCCTGCGGATGGAACCTGAATAGGCGATAAACCTGGACTGGAGGCTTAGGTGATTAGGTAGGTCGTGGCCGACACCCACGTTGGGCTTCCGCTTGAAGGTTGCCGAGTACATGTCGTGTAAACGACGGTAAGTGGTGAGAGCGTGTATGAAGAAGTACCCCCTGCAGGGTTAACATGATCTATTCGAATAGCCGCGTCCGCGGTAAAGGACTACTTGGTTGCCTATACAGTTCATAGACAAGTAAATGGAAACTACTAAAAGCCTCAAGATAAGTGTGAGTGCCGAGGATGGCTCTTCCGTAGGAAGACGGAGGTGGATCCTCGGTAGTGTATTGAAGTGGTGAGTAGTGGACTCGTGTGCGCAAAACATTTCAAGTTGGAGTATCGTAGGATAGTCTAGCCAAGAGTCAAAGCTAGCTTGCTGCAATAACTCCACCAACCCTTCTTGATACTATGCATGTATGTAGGATCTGATGTAAGTCTTGCTGAGTACTTTTGTACTCATGTTGCTATAATCTACATTTTTACAGAAGACGCTGCAACCCCTTCTGATGGGTTCTATGTAGACGTTGACATCAACGAGTAGGCTAAGGACCCAGGTGGTGACCCTGAGCTTGTGATGGACCACGTAGTATAGTTAGGCTTCCAAGCCTCTTTTATTTTACTAGTTGTCTGTACCCAGACAAAGTACTTCCGCTGTTGGCTTGTATGACTGTATGACTTGTATGTTGGGTCGTGAGACCCGTACCTTTGTGTATGATATGTATGGCTCCCTGAGCCTTAAATAAAGTACTTGTGTCATAGAGTCATGTTGTGATGCTTCGTTGTATTTGCACATATCGAGCATATTGTGTGTATGGTTGAAATGCTTGGTATGTGTGGGATCTGACTATCTAGTTGTTTATCTTTAGTAGCCTCTCTTACCGGGAAATGTCTCCTAGTGTTACCGCTGAGCCATGGTAGCTTGCTACTGCTCTGGAACACTTAGGCTGGCCGGCATGTGTCCTTCTTCGTTCCTGTGTCTGTCCCTTCGGGGAAATGTCACGCTTTGAGTACCGGAGTCCTGTTAGCCCGCTACAGCCCGGTTTACCGGAGTCCTGCTAGCCCAGTGCTACAGCCCGGACCCACTTGCTGATGACCGACACGTTCGAAGCTGGGTCATGGATGCCTGTCCCTGTAAGTCTGTGCCACTTTGGGTTTACGACTAGTCATGTCAGCCCGGGCTCTTTATCATATGGATGCTAGCGACACTATCATATACGTGAGCCAAAAGGCGCAAACGGTCCCGGGAAAAGGTAAGACGACACCCGTGGGGATACCGTGCGTGAGGCCACAAAGTGATATGAGGTGTTACCAGCTAGATCGATGTGACATCGAGTCGGGGTCCTGACAGCGTTGGCATCAGAGCCGGACTGCCTGTAGGTTCTCCAAGCCAAACTGGTCGATGTTGAGTCTAGAAATTCTTTAGCTATATGTAGGGGAATTGTTTGTGGGTTGGAACGTAAGGCTCTTTTACTTCTTATACCTTATGACTTTCTGATCTGAGTCGGTCCATTCTTCCACCGGGGGTTAAGGAATTAGGATCTATTTCTCTATCAGGATCACGTGTTACTAATCAGTAGTACCTTATAAGTTTGATGGATACAAGCCTAGTTCAGTTCTACTACCACATCATGTTGCCAGAATGGTTCAGAACTTTGATATGATGATGTTGAGTGTGTACGAAATCCTTTGTCAAATGTCTCAAAATCCTTTTTGAGCATTTACAGCTGTTATGCTGCCGAAATTTTGCTAGAAATTCTAATGCCTTTGCATTATGATTATGCTTTCAGATGGCCACTCGCGACCTCAATCAAGTGGTTCGCCTGACTCGATGCCTAGATGTACCCGGCCATACTGCTAAGTTGGTCAGGGTAATGACTGAGGCTGGATATCGTTGGTATCCTGAGTACACGGTCGAAGAGCAATTCCGGGATTTTAATCAAAGCCAGTATCTCTGCACTGTCAGGATATTTCCATCTTATCCTGGATCTACCGAGCCTCTTCACTGCTCCTATGGACTCGGGGTTACTATTGAGATGGCTGTGCAGGACGCCGCCTACTCTATGATGACCATTATGCGAGTCAGATCTGGTCTATTTCGGGACTCTGACTTCCGGTATATGCCAGGATCACTTCCGGGAGCACAAGGATATCTCCAAGCTATTTATGCTGACTCCACTCAGGAGGATTCACGGACTCGCACCACTGCTGAGATGCTCGAGGATAAGGACCGTGAAAATCGGGCCTTAAGGTTAGAGCTCTTCAATACCCGTGCTGACCACTGGGCCACTTTGACTCGGTTCGCACCGGCGGTGCAAGCTGGATATTCGGATATGCGCGATCTCTATCCTGTGAGATCTGCTCTGCCAGACGTGATGGTTTGGCGTGATGTAGGAGGCATCACCCCACCTCGCGGTCCCCGCAGGCCACCGTTTGTTGGTCCAAGGCCTCATCCTAGCCCCTATGGTCCACAAGCTCCGCGAGATCGTCTGTTTCCGGATGAACATGTTGAGCTTCCAGGCTATGGAGGTGACTTTTATGAGGACTACTACGGATCGGTCTGAGTTAGGGGTAGCATCACTAGTTCGCACTAGCTGTGTCATCTATCGTCCCGCGTGACTCGTGGGTTATGACCTAGTTTGTACTCCTTCCGGAGGTGTAGAAAAATAATGTATAGGAGCTTGGAATGCCTCCGATGAGATGTAATCCTTTTCTCACCGTAATAGTACTTTGTTTGGTCTTGTACTAAACCTTGTATGGTGTGTATGACGATGGAATAAAGAAGCAGTTTCTGTATCTACCATGTCATACGGATGATCATCTTGCATTCCGAGTTATTTCTTACATTATGTATCCCATGTCGGAATTTCATCATTCTGACTAAATCATTGTCTTGTTTACCTAGGATGGTCAACACGCGCGCCAACCCTGCTTCCCAAGAGCAGGCCGAAGGCAGTGAAGCCAGGAATGAAAATCTGCCTCATCCTCCTTCACTAGCCGAGGTGATGATGGAAGCTGAGAGAAACAAGCGGGAGACAAACCGTTTGTTGGAGCGTATTGAACAGAATACAGCACACCATCAGAGGGCTAACGTGGTGTCACTCAGTGATTTTATCAAATTGCATCCACCCACGTTCCACCACTCCGTCGAGCCTCTCGACGCTGATGACTGGCTTCGCAGTATCTCTCACAAGCTGCGTTCCGCGCTGGTAGCGGAGGCTGACAAGGTCACCTTTGCCGCATATCATCTTGAAGGCCCCGCCAGTCTATGGTGGGAGAATTATGGAGCCATGCGCCCAGCGGGCCATGTCACTACTTGGGCTGAGTTCAGCGAGGCTTTCCGTGAACATCACATTCCGGAGGGTCTCATGGACCGTAAACGTGAAGAATTTTGCAGTTTCACCCAAGGCCGACTTTCTGTGGACGTCTATAGCAGAGAGTTTGGTAATCTCGCCCGATATGCAACTGAGGAAGTGTCTACTGACGCCAAGAAGCAAGCAAGGTTCCGTAAGGGCCTTAGTCCTGAGCTTCGCCGCGACCTCCGTCTGCATGAGTGCACATCTTTTTCGAAACTTGTCAACAAAGCCATCAGTGCTGAAACTGGTCAGACTGACTATGACGCAACACGCAAGCATGGCCGTGACCTGGGTTCCTCATCCGGTGCTGGTCCTCAGAAGCGCCGCGTGTGGGTGCCCAACACCGCCCTGCCACCCAGGTTCACACCGAGGCCATCCTTCCAGGCGCCTCGCCCTGTTCAACAGTCTGCACCAACCAAGCCCTATGGGGGTCCATCCAATAATGCTCCTCCACGTACCAGTTCCGTGACTTGTTTCAAGTGTGGGGAATCTGGTCACTATATGCGTGAGTGTCCCCAGACCAACCCCAATCAATCTGCTAAAGCTGTTGGCCGTGGCAAGCCGACAGGGAAGGTGTTCCATGCCAAACCGGTCACCGCTTCACGTGGCCATGTCAACTGTATCTCTGCCGAAGAAGCTCAAGAGGACCCCAACGTCGTTCTCGGTACGCTTCTTGTTAATTGCCACCCGGCATCTGTTCTTTTCGATACAGGAGCCTCTCATTCTTTTATATCTGAAAATTATGCTCGTTTGCATAACGTTGCATTCTGTGACTTGCCATCCACTATGGAAATCTCTACCCCTGGGTCTAGATGGCAGACCTCTAGGGTAAGTTATGGAAATGAGATCCAAGTCGACAGACTTGTTTTCCTTGCATCTTTGATAGCCCTTAAATCTTCGGATATTAATATCATTTTGGGTATGGACTGGATGTCAGCTCATCAAGCCAAAATTGATTGCTTCTCTAGGACTGTTCAACTCACCCATCCTTCGGGAAAGATAGTCAATGTCTTGACCCGAATAGCCAAGCGACAATTATATTCTCTTAACGCCAGCCCTTTGCCAGACCTTGAGGACGTTCCGGTAGTCCGTGACTTCCCGGATGTCTTTCCAGAGGAATTGCCAGGTGTTCCACCTGACAGGGATGTTGAGTTCGTAATAGACCTCATTCCAGGAACCGTTCCGATTGCTAGAAGACCCTACAAGATGGCACCCCTAGAACTAGCCGAGCTTAAGAAACAACTCGATGAATCCTTGAAAAAGGGTTTCATCCGACCTAGCTCATCTCCGTGGGCTTGCCCCGTCCTATTCGTCAAGAAGAAAGATGGTACGGACCGGATGGTTGTAGATTACCGACCTGTCAATTTGGTCACAATCAAGAACAAATATCCACTTCCCAGGATCAACGATCTGTATGATCAGCTTGCTGGATCCTCAGTCTTCTCCAAGATGGATTTGAGGTTGGGCTACCATCAAATCAAAATCAGAAACGGGGACATTCCTAAAACGGCCTTTGTTACTCGTTATGGCCAATACGAGTACACCGTCATGTCCTTCGGTTTAACCAACGCTCCAGCCACCTTTTCTCGGTTAATGAACTCAATCTTCATGGAGTATTTGGATAAATTCGTCGTAGTTTATCTCGATGATATACTCATCTACTCCAAGAACAAGGAAGAACATGCCGAACATCTAAGGCTAGTGTTGAAGAAACTTCGAGAGCATCGCCTTTATGCCAAATTTTCAAAATGTGAATTCTGGTTGTCAGAAGTGACCTATCTGGGTCATGTAATATCGGGTAAAGGTATTGCTGTTAACCCTGAGCGAGTTCAAGCCATCCTTGATTGGACTCCACCCGAATCGGTCAAGCAAGTTCGGAGTTTTCTAGGCTTAGCGAGCTATTGTCGTCGCTTTGTCGAGAACTTCTCCAAAGTTGCTAAACCTCTAACCGAACTCCTCAAGAAAGATAAGAAGTTCGAATGGACTCCACAATGTGAGCACAGCTTTCAGGAACTGAAAAGACGCCTGACCTCTGCTCCCGTGCTAGTACCGCCAGACTTCTCCAAGGACTTTGTTATCTACTGCGACGCCTCGCGACAAGGACTAGGTTGCATTCTCATGCAAGATCGACACGTAATTGCTTACGCTTCACGGCAATTGCACCCACATGAGGAGAATTATCCTACTCATGATCTAGAACTTGCAGCCGTAGTCTATGCACTTAAGACCTGGCGACATTACCTCCTCGGTAATCGTTGCGAAATATTCACTGATCACCAAAGTCTGAAGTACATCTTCACCCAACCGGATCTGAATCTCAGGCAAAGACGTTGGGTTGAATTGATCACAGACTTCGACTTAGGAATAACCTACACCCCAGGGAAAGCCAACGTCATGGCTGATGCGCTAAGTCGTAAATCTTATTGTAACAACCTGATGTTACAACAAAGTCAACCGCTTCTCCATGAGGAATTTCGGAAGCTTAACCTTCACATTGTACCTCAAGGTTTTCTCTCCACCTTGGTGGCAAAACCTACCCTTACGGATCAAATTATCAAAGCACAGAAGGTAGATCCGGGAATCTCCCGCATCAAGAGAAACATTCAGAAAGGAATTGCGAATTGTTTCTCCGTTAATGATCAAGGAGTCGTATACTTCGGGGATCGACTAGTGGTTCCCAAGGTGCGCAACCTGAGGCGATTGATCCTTAAGGAAGCTCATGAATCTCCTCTCACCATTCATCCCGGTAGTACTAAGATGTATCAGGACCTACGCCAGAGGTTCTGGTGGACTAGGATGAAGAGAGAAATCGCTCAGTATATTGCTAATTGCGACGTCTGTCGTCGTGTAAAAGCAGAGCATCAACGGCCTGCTGGCACCCTTCAACCCTTAGCTATTCCTGAATGGAAATGGGATAAAATTAGTATGGATTTTATTACCGGTTTTCCCAGGACCAAGAGAGGGAATAATGCTATTTTCGTCGTGGTCGATCGTCTTTCCAAAGTAGCTCATTTCTTACCTGTTCGTGAGAGTATAACCGCTAGTCAGCTGGCAGACTTATACATCTCCCGAATAGTGTCCCTCCATGGTGTTCCTTTGGAAATCAATTCGGATCGAGGAAGTCTCTTCACCTCTCGATTTTGGGAAAGTTTCCAAAATGCTATGGGAACCCGTCTCTCCTTTAGCACCGCTTTCCACCCTCAGTCAAGTGGTCAAGTGGAACGCGTCAACCAAATTCTAGAAGACATGCTTCGAGCCTCTGTTATCTCTTTCGGAATGGACTGGGAGAAGTGCCTTCCATTTGCCGAATTCGCTTACAACAACAGCTATCAATCTAGCTTGGGTAAAGCCCCTTTTGAAGTTCTCTATGGACGACGATGTCGAACACCCCTTAACTGGTCAGAGACCGGGGAAAGACAATTCTTTGGCCCGGATATGATTCAGGAAGCAGAAGAACAAGTTCGTATCGTTCGTGAAAAGTTGAAAACAGCCCAATCTCGTCAAAAGAGTCAATATGACCGAAAACATAAGGCTATGACTTTCGAGGTTGACGAGAAGGCTTATCTTCGGGTCACCCCTCTGAAGGGAACCCATCGTTTCGGTATCAAAGGCAAATTGGCTCCTCGTTACATTGGACCTTTTCGCATTCTTGCCAAACGAGGAGAAGTTGCCTACCAGTTGGAACTACCTCCGCATCTCTCCAGAGTTCACGATGTCTTCCACGTTTCTCAACTCAGGCGTTGCTTCTCGGATCCTATCCGTGAAGTGGACCACGAAACGCTTGATCTCCAAGATGATCTTACATATCGAGAGTACCCCATTCGTATCCTCGATCAGGCCGAGCGTACCACCCGACGTCATAACATCAAGTTTCTCAAAGTTCAATGGTCGCACCATTCTGAAGATGAAGCAACTTGGGAAAGGGAGGATCGTCTTCGACTCGAGTATCCCGCCTTCTTCCCGGAGGAACCCAAATCTCGGGACGAGATTCTTTTGAGTGGGGGTGAGTTGTCACACCCTAGCTAGTCATGCATTAGAGTGTTGCATCATGTTTACTCATTCATCAGAAACTTGAAATGGGGATGACAGAACCCCCAGTCCCCTCTGAAACCAACTAGGGCTACTAAAATAATTTTTCAATGAACCTGAAATGCCCTTCTAAAATGCCCATCATTTTTGTCTTGGTTCAGAACCTCTGCCAAAAATGGTGCACATTTTCCTAGGCCATCCTAGGGTTTTTGAATTAAATCATAAATATTTGAATTTGAGCATTTAAAATAATATAAAATATTTAAATGCTCAAATATCTCCAAACTAAAATGTTTCATGTTGGAAATAATCCAACTATGGGCCAGGAATAGTTTGGTGATTTTTGAAGTTGCCTAGGTATTTTATTTAATTCAACAAAGTTGCAGATATATTAAATAAAAACAGAAAACAGAAAAGAAAGGGGAAGACTTCCCTGTGCGGCCCAGCCAGCTGGCCGGCCCAGCCAGCAACCGACCCAGCCCAGCACTGTAGCTCCCCGTCGTCTTCCTCCCCTCGCCCCGAAGCTGCTGCGTGCTCGCGCGCGCGCGGCCGCGCGGCCACCTCCTGCTTGCCGACGCCCTCCTGGCCGCGTGGACGACGCCCGCAGCCCGTCCCGATCCCCCCTGCTCTCTCTCACTCTCCCCGGCTCTCTCCTTCCTCTCCCTCGCTCTCTCTCTCACACGGCCGAACACCACCGTCGCCACCGTTCGCCGTAGCAGTCGTCTCCGACCACCCCTCGCTCCCCCGACTAGCTCAGAAGCTCCGCCACAACTCCCTCTTCCTCCCCACCGCTCCACGGGTCTCCGGAAGCCCTGCATCGCCGCCACGTCGCCGTTCCCCTCTTCGGACTCCGACCACCGTCGCCGTCAAATTCGTCGTCTCCGGCGCGTCCCCGAGCCCGCTTCGACGCCCACTGCAACCGCGGTGAGCCCCCGGAGCGTTTCCCCCTTCTTCCCTGGTCTCTCCCGACCTCTAGGCCCTAGCTCCACCTCGACCGAGAGCTCCACGCCGCCGGCGATGTCGCCGTCGTGGCCACGGTCGCCGTAGCGCCCAACCGAGCACACCATCGTGCTCCACACATCACCAGGAGCACGTAGAACGCACCAACGCCTCCCCAAACCCCCTGCAACACTGATCCCGACCGCACCCGAACTCCGGCCGCCGCAGCCGAGCTCGCCGCCGTCAACTCCGGCCACCCCGAGCCCAACCACCACCACCAATAGACGCGGCTCAACCTCAGCAACACGTAGATGCCTTCCGCCGTCCATTTGGTCGCCGGAATGGCAAAAAGCACTCTCGCCGCCGTCTCGGATCTCGCCGGCGTCATGTCGCCGGTGGGGTTTGACTTGACCGACCTGGGGTTTGACCCCCCAGGGTCACTGACGCGTGGGCCCTGTCGGCCAGATGGTTAGGTTAGCGCTAACTACTGTTAGTCAACCCCCCCTGACACTGACAGTGGGCCCCAGCGCCACTAATTAGTAATTAGAATTAATTTAAATCTGTTTAACCCCCCCTGTCACTGACGTGTGGCCCCCACACGTCAGGTTTGACTTCAGCCAGCCGCAGTTGACCTGCTGACGTCACACTGACGTCAGGCTGACGCAGTAATTGATTTTCTGGATTTAAATTAAATCAGGAAATTCCAGAATATTAATTAAACTTCCAAAATTCATAACTTTTATTCTGTAACTCCAAATTGGACAAATTATATATGAAAAATGATCAGAAAAATCCAATCTATCCATCTGTACTATTTTCATGCATGATCAAACAAGTTAAATTGATGATTCAAGCAGAACAAGGAAAAGCACTTTAAAAGGCCATATTTGAATTTGAAATTTGAATCTTTGATTCAAATTTGTTCAAACCCTTCTGGCTTTAGTTGCATTAGCCCAATACACTCATATTGCCATGTTTCATGCATGCATCATATTGTTGCACATTGTTTGGTGATGCTTGTGTATCGATGCCCTTTGCGACAGGTTCTGTCCCCGAGGAGTACCGTGATTACCCTAACGAAGAACCGTATCCGTGCATCGAACCATCAGGCAAGCAACCAACCATTTGATCATATCGATACAATCCCATGTTCTCGCTCCTGCTCTCTTTTACTGCATTAAGACAACGCGATTCAAACTGCTGTGTGCTACGGTAGTTGAACCCATTTCCTCTGCATGACCTGTCATTGCCACAGTAACTAGATGAAACCCACTAGCATGTGTAGGAGTTGATTGAGCCATATGTATGTGTTGTTCCTACCTTGCTATGCCTGCTATGCTTAGAGTCGTGTCAGGTCTGGTTCATCTGGGTGATGGGCTAGAGTGAAATGATTATGTCGGTAATGAGAGTGGTGTGGTGAACACGATTTGGTAAAGGTATCGATGAGAGGCCATGTAGGAGTACATGGTGGGTTGTTTCATTGAAGCCGACCTTAAGCACTGAGATCTGTATGTGTGATTTAAGAATCAGCTACTACCATGCATTGGGCCCGAAACCAATGGACCCTCTCGACTTCTTATTCACCCTAGTTCTCCGTCCAGGAGTTGCAAGTAGTTTCTGGTGTTTGTAGCCTACTGGAGGCCGTGGACAGCGCTGACCGTAGGGGTGGGCTGTGATGCGGTAGGTACGTGGCCGGGTGTACCGAATACCCGTTAGGTATCTCGGGAACCCTGTTCACATCGTTCGGGGCCGTATGGGAAACCTCGGCCGGACTCCCTGCGGATGGAACCTGAATAGGCGATAAACCTGGACTGGAGGCTTAGGTGATTAGGTAGGTCGTGGCCGACACCCACGTTGGGCTTCCGCTTGAAGGTTGCCGAGTACATGTCGTGTAAACGACGGTAAGTGGTGAGAGCGTGTATGAAGAAGTACCCCCTGCAGGGTTAACATGATCTATTCGAATAGCCGCGTCCGCGGTAAAGGACTACTTGGTTGCCTATACAGTTCATAGACAAGTAAATGGAAACTACTAAAAGCCTCAAGATAAGTGTGAGTGCCGAGGATGGCTCTTCCGTAGGAAGACGGAGGTGGATCCTCGGTAGTGTATTGAAGTGGTGAGTAGTGGACTCGTGTGCGCAAAACATTTCAAGTTGGAGTATCGTAGGATAGTCTAGCCAAGAGTCAAAGCTAGCTTGCTGCAATAACTCCACCAACCCTTCTTGATACTATGCATGTATGTAGGATCTGATGTAAGTCTTGCTGAGTACTTTTGTACTCATGTTGCTATAATCTACATTTTTACAGAAGACGCTGCAACCCCTTCTGATGGGTTCTATGTAGACGTTGACATCAACGAGTAGGCTAAGGACCCAGGTGGTGACCCTGAGCTTGTGATGGACCACGTAGTATAGTTAGGCTTCCAAGCCTCTTTTATTTTACTAGTTGTCTGTACCCAGACAAAGTACTTCCGCTGTTGGCTTGTATGACTGTATGACTTGTATGTTGGGTCGTGAGACCCGTACCTTTGTGTATGATATGTATGGCTCCCTGAGCCTTAAATAAAGTACTTGTGTCATAGAGTCATGTTGTGATGCTTCGTTGTATTTGCACATATCGAGCATATTGTGTGTATGGTTGAAATGCTTGGTATGTGTGGGATCTGACTATCTAGTTGTTTATCTTTAGTAGCCTCTCTTACCGGGAAATGTCTCCTAGTGTTACCGCTGAGCCATGGTAGCTTGCTACTGCTCTGGAACACTTAGGCTGGCCGGCATGTGTCCTTCTTCGTTCCTGTGTCTGTCCCTTCGGGGAAATGTCACGCTTTGAGTACCGGAGTCCTGTTAGCCCGCTACAGCCCGGTTTACCGGAGTCCTGCTAGCCCAGTGCTACAGCCCGGACCCACTTGCTGATGACCGACACGTTCGAAGCTGGGTCATGGATGCCTGTCCCTGTAAGTCTGTGCCACTTTGGGTTTACGACTAGTCATGTCAGCCCGGGCTCTTTATCATATGGATGCTAGCGACACTATCATATACGTGAGCCAAAAGGCGCAAACGGTCCCGGGAAAAGGTAAGACGACACCCGTGGGGATACCGTGCGTGAGGCCACAAAGTGATATGAGGTGTTACCAGCTAGATCGATGTGACATCGAGTCGGGGTCCTGACAGATATCACAAATATCTTATTTACTTATATGCATATGCATCATACTGGTTAAAGGGTGGAATGGCTTCGGCTTTATGCCGGACCATTTGTTTGTCATCCCTCTTTGCAAGCGCCGCTAGTGTTTGTTCTATGTGGTGTTATTGATCCTGGATTTTAGCGTTGCCTTACGCCAGCTTGGTGGTATAGATGGAACCCGTTATGTTGGATATCACAATATCTCTTATTTAATTAATGCATCTATATACTGTAAAGGTGGAAGCTCGGCCTTATGCCTGTGTTTTGTTCCACTCTTGCCGCCCTAGTTTCCGTCATACGGTTATGTTCCCGATTTGTGTTCCTACCGGTTGGGTTTATGGGAACCCCTTGACAGTTCGCTTTGAATAAAACTCCTCAGCAAGCCCAACCTTGGTTTTACATTTGCCACCTACTTTTCCCTTGGGAGTCGCTCTCTCGAGGGTCATATTTATTTTAACCCCCCCGGGCCAGTGCTTCTCTAAGTGTTGGTCCGAACCGGGCAGCCTGCGGGGCCACCACGGGGAAACTCGAGGGATGGTTTTACTCGTAACTTGACCTATCTGAGTGTGCCCTGAGAACGAGATATGTGCAGCTCCTATCGGGATTTGTCGGCACATTCGGGCGGTGTTGCTAGACTTGTTTTACCATTGTCGAGGATGTCTTGTAACCGGGATTCCGAGCCTGATCGGGTCTTCCCGCTAGAAGGAATATCCTTCGTTGACCGTGAGAGCTTGTGATGGGCTAAGTTGGGAGACCCCTGCAGGGATTGAACTTTCGAAAGCCATGCCCGCGGTTATGGGCAGATGGGAATTTGTTAATGTCCGGTTGTTGAAAACCTGAAGTTGATCTTAATTAAAATACATCAACCGCGTGTGTAACCGTGATGGTCTCTTCTCGGCGGAGTCTGGGAAGTGAACACGGTGTTGGAGTTATGCTTGACGTAGGTTGTTCTAGGATCACTTCTTGATCATAGATTTCTCGAACATGCTTTGCCTTCTCTTCTCGCTCTCTTTTGCGTATATGTTAGCCACCAAATATGCTAGTCGCTTGTTGCAGCTCCAGCTCATACCTTTACCTTACCCATAAGCTTAAATAGTCTTGATCGCGAGGGTGTAAGATTGCTGAGTCCCCATGACTCAAAGATACTTCCAAAACCAGTTTACAGGTGCCGATGAAACCGTGCAGTTGACGCAACCAAGCTTAAGGAGGAGCTCGATGAAGATCTTGTCCTTTGTGTTGTTTCGTTCTAGTTGATCAGTAATGGAGCCCAGTCGGGACGATCGGGGATCTGTGTAGCATTTGGGGTAGTCTTCTTTTATTTTGGTTCCGTAGCCGGACCTTGATTGTATCTGGATGATGTAATGTTTTATTCATGTATTGTGTGAAGTGGCGATTGTAAGCCAACTATGTCTCTCTGTACCTTATGTATTACATGGGTTGTGTGAAGATTACCTCACTTGCGACATTGCTTTCAATGAGGTTATGCCTCTAAGTAGTGCTTCGACATGTGGGAGATATAGCCGCATCGAGGGCGTTACAAGTTGGTATCAGAGCCAGCACCGACCTTAGGAGCCCCCTGCTTGATCGAATCGTTGGTGTTATTGAGTCTATAAAAATGTTTTGAGTCATTTAGATTATATATATCAGAGAGTTAGGAATTCTTTTTACTCCCCAGTCCCTTCGTCGCTCTGGTGAGGCATCCTGACGTAGAGTTTTGACTCTTCTCTTCTCAAATTTCACTAAAAAAAAATTTAGGATCATGCGGGTATCTTGGAATCGTTCCGATGATTTTGTGACGAGAACATTGTTCTTGGTGCCTCCTGACATTTAGGGGTTGTGGCAGTGTCCCGGAGAGTTGAGCTCCGAGGTGTTGTCGTCACAATTTTATTGTTGCAGTTCTGGAATACCTGAGTTTAGTTTCACCGACATCGAAAATCTCTTTTATGCAGTTGTTGGTGAGATAACCTCGACGCCACCCAATACTGGGGCAGAAGTTCAGGAGTATTGCCATAACTCGTATAACGGATGCTTTTCGAAGGTTGAGGTAGATGATTCCCGAAGGTTTCTTGGTTATGTGTTGAAGGATGGATACAACTGGATGTAGGATTTGCTAGTTTGGGGTGAGATATTATGCTTCCCCTGTATCCCCAACACCTGATTTCATAACTGGAAAATTTTGGGAGTTTATAAGTGGGAATTCAAGTAGCTCCTAGGATTTTTTTCCGACAGATGTATGATTTGAAATTGGGGTTCGACGTCTAGTGGTCCGCCTATCCACGGTTGGTTTTACAGTGGTCTTGTTGTGTCTTAAAGAGTCCTTCGCTATGCTGACTCGGGGACGCTTTGTATGTCATGTGCACTGCCTTGTACATGATGGTGCTATACGATCGAGCCCGTGTAGGCCCCACCATGAAAACTTCGGACGAAATCTCTATCATATGTTCGTCCCGGCTTATTTCGCAAGCCAATCCTTTGTTTTGTTTTTGAGTTGTGGTATTCGAGTTGCTTCAATGTCAAATGTTGATTCCATACCTTCTCTAAACGGTGTTCTCATGTTCTTATGTGATACCAATCCCTCATGATAATCGAGATTGCCATGTCAATCCTTTTCAACCGGCGTGTTTCTTTTCAAGTGGATCCGATCATTCCTACATCCGCAAGATTCAATCTAAGATCTCAACGTTGGTTGTTTCATCCATCCCAAGTTTCCTTTGTTTTCCCACCCTCCCACCTTTGTTTCTTCAAGGACTCAGATTTCTTAATCAAGTATCCTTTTATTCATGTGAAGTCTTCCATTCTTTTCCTTCATGTTCTTACCCGGTGGTTCTCATGAAGATGCTCTACTAGTTCAATATTCTCCATTTTTTTTCTTCTCCGGTGGATTCAATTCAAGCTTTGTTGATCATATCTTTTCCTCATTTCAAATGTCGTCTCTTGCCGGTGCACCTCTTAATCTTCCCCGCTTGCTATTCTATTGTTCCGAAGTGCTCAAGATATCTCGAAGATTTGTGTTTCCACTCTGCTTTGATTGAAGCTCTTTCGAGATTGTTATCTCATTCTAGCCATTTAATTCAACAGGTGCAACCTCTCTTTTAAATCTTTTCGACAGTGTTTCTTTTGAGTGGGCCCTAACCCACAGGTCCTTTCCCAGGATCTTACCTGACTCTTACAATTTTAAGGAGCTATTCTCAAATCTTTTAAAGTTTGACGTAAGAATGAATTATCATCAGTCAAATGTTTTTCTCGAAGATCTTTCAAATTCTTTTCATCGTTGGATCAACCTTTCTATTCCTCATTCCGGAGTGCCTCTACAATTATTCTTGGTGTTTCTCATCGTCATTCTTAGATTTTGAAGACCGAAAAAGAATTTTCCTACATATCTTATCCGTCCTCTCAGAGATTCGTGGTTCTAGTTCGAGGCCATCCTCTCATAATTGTTTTTGATAGTGAGAATTATTTTCACCTATCTGGAGCAATTCAAGAGTCTTCTCAGTTTGTTTATCCCGAGCTCATCATTTTAGAAGATTTATTCATTTGCAGTTTTCAGCTATCATTCTCTAATCTTACGGGTGCTTCATTCAAGTTTTTTCTAATCAATTCGCGATCTCTTCATTCACTTGCATCTAAATTATCTCAAGTATCTTCGCTCATTTTCCAATTCCTCCTACTGATGTGTTCGTTTTCTTTGTTCTTTTTCTATTCTTACGGCGGTTCGTTCAAGAGTTATTTTCCTTGGTTATCATATAAATTCATTCGTTGTTTCGATTCCTACCGGTGGTTCGTTGAAGATCTTCCTCAAGTTTGAGCTATATCTATATTTAATCCATTCGACGAGAATAAGTGGTATGCCAAATCCGCTGCTTGTCATCAATTTAAATTGGTGAAGGATACACATAACGTAATTCTTATTTTTTTGTTTCATTGAGCGAACTCAATTCCCTCTTCCGGAGGCTCATCAAATTCCTGATTTCAATTGTTTCATCTTCTCTTTTTCCCGGAGTTCCAACCTTTTTCAGTTATTTCACCATGGAGATTCATTTAAATCGGTACAAGGATTCACCTTGTGTTTTCAACTTCTCTTTCCTTACATTTGATCATTCTTTTGTTTAACAGAGTTCTTCATGAAGGGGCTACAGGATGGTTCATCAAGGATTTAAATCAATCTCGAAGTGCTCATCAAGATTCTTTTCAGAAGAGCTTAAGTATTCTTTATCTTGCATTTTAAAGTGCAATTCTTTCGACCGTATCATTCTAGGTGGTATTATGTCATTCTTGATAATTTGAGTTCATGTCTCATGATTCACATGTTGTTAAGAATGATGTATTTTAAATCCATCAATCTCGTCATTGGAGTTATCTGGGGTTATATTTCACCTAAAGCTTTCCCTAAGGATTGTTGCTATTACGGTGCTCATAAATGACCCAATTTCCTCATTTATCCTTCCACTGATATAAGCTTCTCATCTCCTTGTTGATGTCAATCCAATCTATCGTTTCCAGTAGTGGCAGAATGTCACCTCATAATTTGAGATGTATTCCATAAGACCATATCAAGCTTATTCTTTTCAGTGTTGGGTTTTCCAACAAGTCCGTTCGACCCTTCTCCTAAAGATGCCTTTTCAAACTCTTTTGTGACAGAAGTTGGCATTTTCTTCTCCATTCTCCTATTTCAATTATCTATCTTCTATTCTTTTGTTCCGGAGGCATTGTGATGATGCTCTCTTCACTCATCATCTCGTATTGTGTAGATCATGTTCTTTTCTTTGCTTATCCATTCAACCGGAATGTCGTGTTTTTCTTTCGAGCTCTCTCATCTTATCAAATTTTGCCTCCTTTCTCAAACGAAGTGCCATCTGAAATCGTTCTTACCCTTTGTGCCATTCTTTCAAAAGTTCCGGAGGCAGTGTGTTGTTGATTTCATCAAGTATCCTCTCATCTTGTCAAGTTCATGTTAATTCTTTCCATTTGCAGTTGGAGTGCTGTCCAAATTATATCATTCTTTTCCCTTCTCTATATTGTTTCAACCGGAGTGTTATGTCTATCATTCCTCTTCTAACCGGAGTCTTCATCCAAGTGCTTTCATTTTGCCAAGCTCATATTCTTTACCTTTATTTTCCAACCAGAGTGTTGTTGTAATTGATCCTTATCGTTCCTTGTGCATCTCGTTCTACCGGAGTGCTTGCATGTACTTCTTGTCCATTCCAATCCTTGTCTTTTGTCTTTCAACCTCCAAGGTTCTCGTAATGTGCCTTGTTCCTCTTTTACAATGGAGTGTTTCCAACTTTGTTCATCTCCGTTGTATTCTTTTCTTGAAGTTGTTCAACCTATCAATGTTCTTTGGTTTCACTCGTTTGTCAAAGAAGCAACTTAGTTTTACCTCTTCTCTTTCTCTTCTGTTTTTCCCTCTGGTGCCATTCTAGATCTCGGGACGAGATCCTCTCGTAGTGGTGGAGTGTTGTGACGCCCCGAGACCGATGTGCCAGGTGTCCTCCAGTTATTCGCTGTTGTTGCCTTGTCATTGCTTGCATGTCATGCATTGCATATCATATCATCATGTGCATTTCATTTGCATACATGTTCGTCTCATGCATCTGAGCATTTTCCCCGTTGCCCGTTTTGCAATTCGGCGCTCCTATGTCACCCGGTGTCCCTTTCTACCTCTTTTCATGTGCGGGTGTTAAACGCTTCCGGATTGGACCAAGACTTGTCATGTGGCCTTGGTTTGCTACCAGTAGACCGCCTGTCAAGTTTCGTGCCATTTGGACTTTGTTTGATACTCCAACGGTTAACCGAGGGACCGAAAAGGCCTCATGAGTATTGCAGCCCAACACCCTTCCAAAGTGGCCCAAAACCCACCTAAACCCCCTCCATCATCTCGGTCGTTCGATCACGATCGCGTGGCCGAAAACCGCACCTCATTTGGACTCTCCTAGCTCCCTCTACCTATATATGTGTGCACCCCGTCAAAATTTGCGGACGAAAACCTTAGATCTCACCTCCCTCCGCGCCCGGACATGTCCAACCGCCGTCGCCGGCGAATCTCAGCTTGACATGTCATCCACCGCCGCCCTCTCTCTCCTCCAGCACTACCGCGGCCCGCGGAGCCCATCCGGGGCCCGCGCGGGCCCGAAGCCGCGCCGCCGCCCAAGTGCAGCACCACCCGCGCCCGTCTCGCCGGAGTGCCCCGCCGCCGTCCGCCGGAGCCTCTACTCCTCCCACCTCCTCGCGCCGGCGGGCGACCCAACGCCGCCGCAGAGGACCTCGTCTGGCCAGGCCAGACCCGCGCCTCGCCCTTTCTCCCTCCTGCTACGTTCTGTCCCTCACTGGAGCTCTCTCTCTCTCTCTCTCTCTCTCTCTCTCTCTCTCGTAACAGGATCCAACGCCGCCATGGAAGACCTCGCCGCCGGCCTCATCGTCCTCAAATCTCGCCGGATCCGGAGTTCTCAGGTTGGGATCTACCAGTTCCCGCCGATCCCTGCCGTGCCCGCTTCGCCGCAGACCCTCCCCGGCTGCCGTTGACCGCGCCACGGCCTCCTGCCTCGTGCAGTCGGACGATGGAGACGACGAAGGAGCGTCGCCCCTGGGCCCGACCTCATCCTTGGCCCAGCAACCGGCCTGCCGCCAACGGCCCAGCTTCGCGTGGGCCGCCACCGCACCCAAGTCCTGGATCTGCCCCCACCAGTCTCCTCTTCATGGCCCAGCCGCAAGCCAGCCTGCCTGTGTCGCTCACCATCGACCGGGCCGAGACCCATGGGTGAGCCGCCCCCTCTCCTTTTGCACTGTGGACCCATGTGCAGTTTCGGCCCATAGCCATTTTTTCCCAGATCTACAATTTAACGATATTTCCAGAGACTGCCAGTTTTGTAGAAACACCCTTGCACTTCATGCATATAATAACTAATTAACAGTGCATCTGATTAAAACAAACTTTATATGTAAAATGTTTAGAATTTCATCTAGTTTCATAATTTGTCATTTTCATCCATGTTTAAAAATGTTTAAAATGCTGTTTGGTTAAATTTGCTCCTATGCCATGCTAAAATGATTTATTTCATAACTAAATAACCGTAACTCGGATTTTAATAAACTTTATATGTAAATGGGGTGGAAAAATGCCTAGTTTTAACGTGGTGACCTTACTTTGCATGTTAAGCAACTCTAAAATTGTGTTTAGGGCAGATCAGTACCAAACCCTAAAATATGTGCATGAGGAGTTTCCGGACTTGTTGTTTGTTGTTCCAGCCTCATTTAAACTTGCCTAGATAGGTGGTTATCATTTGCTTCACCCCTTTCCATATTGATCAACATTTAATATTGTTGGGTACATAAACGAGATTGAACTAAGTAACTTGAATGTGGTGTTTGTCAATATGCATCCCGATGCATATTGAGCTCCACTTAATTTGTAGGATTGCTTGTGCACTTTGCCATGCCATGCTTCATTAAAGCGGACATGCATCATACTCGATTGTGCATCATGCCATGATTACGTGATGGTTGTTTACTTTGTTGTTTGTTTCTTTCTGGGTTACTTCCCTTGTTAGCTTTGGTTTCGTTCCATAGTTGTGAGGATCCGTTCATCTATGTCTGTTTGTCTTCTTCATGGACTCGTTCTTCTTCCTTGCGGGATTTCAGGCAAGATGACCATACCCTTGAAATCACTTCTATCTTTGCTTGCTTAGTTGCTCTCTCTTTTGCTATGCCTATGCTGCGATACCTACCACTTGCTTATCATGCCTCCCATATTGTTGAACCAAGCCTCTAACCCACCTTGTCATAGCAAACCGTTGTTTGGCTATGTTACCGCTTTGCTCAGCACCTCTTATAGTGTTGTTAGTTGCAGGTGAAGATTGCAGCTTCTTCCATGTTTCAAACATGGATATTTTGTTGGGATATCACAATATCTCATATTTAATTAATGCATCTATATAGTTGGTAAAGGGTGGAAGGCTTGGCCTTATGCCTGGTGTTTTGTTCCACTCTTACCGCCCTAGTTTCCGTCATATTGGTGTTATGTTCCCGGATTTTGCGTTCCTTACGCGGTTGGGTTATAATGGGAACCCCTTGACAGTTCGACTTGAATAAAACTCCTCCAGCAATGCCCAACCTTGGTTTTACCATTTGCCTCACCACCACCTACTTTTCCCTTGGGAGTCGTTCTCTCGAGGGTCATATTTATTTTAACCCCCCCCCCCCCCCGAGCCAGTGCTTCTCTAAGTGTTGGTCCGAACCGGGCACCTACGGGGCCACCTCGGGGAAACTCGAGGGCTGGTTTTACTCGTAGCTTGACCTATCTGAGTGTGACCTGAGAACGAGATATGTGCAGCTCCTATCGAGATTTGTCGGCACATTCGGGCGGTGTTGCTGGACTTGTTTTACCATTGTCGAGGATGTCTTGTAACCGGGATTCCAAGCCTGATCGGGTCTTCCCGCTAGAAGGAATATCCTTCGTTGACCGTGAGAGCTTGTGATGGGCTAAGTTGGGACACCCCTGCAGGGATTGAACTTTCGAAAGCCGTGCCCGTGGTTATGGGCAGATGGGAACTTGTTAATGTCCGGTTGTAGAAAACCTGAAGTTGATCTTAATTAAAATACATCAACCGCGTGTGTAACCGTGATGGTCTCTTCTCGGCGGAGTCTGGGAAGTGAACACGGTGTTGGAGTTATGCTTGACATAGGTTGTTCTCGGATCACTTCTTGATCATAGATTTCTCGAAGATGCTTTGCCTTCTCTTCTCGGTCCCTTTTGCGTATATGTTAGCCACCAAATATGCTAGTCGCTTGCTGCAGCTCCAGCTCATACCTTTACCTTACCCATAAGCTTAAAAAGTCTTGATCATGGGGGTGTAAGATTGCTGAGTCCCCGTGACTCATAGATACTTCCAAACCCAGTTTGCAGGTGCCGGTGAAACCGTGCAATTGATGCAACCAAGCTCAAGGAGGAGCTCGATGAAGATCTTGTCCTTTGTGTTGTTTTGTTCTAGTTGATCAGTAGTGGAGCCCAGTCGGGACGATGGGGGATCTGTGTAGCATTTGGGGTAGTCTTCTTTTATTTTGGTTCCGTAGCCGGACCTTGATTGTATCTAGATGATGTAATGTTTTATTCATGTATTGTGTGAAGTGGCGATTGTAAGCCAACTATGTATCTCTATCCCTTATGTATGACATGGGTTGTGTGAAGATTACCTCACTTGCGACATTGCTTTCATTGCGGTTATGCCTCTAAGTCATGCTTTGACATGTGGGAGATATAGCCGCATCGAGGGTGTTACATTACTGTCGAAGACTTAACTGACATGCTCGATACGGGTCCGATGACATCGACGGTATGGATGAGATGTCGGAGAAGAAGAGGCCCAGGACCCACCATTCACCGGACGCTGGACGACCACTTCCTCGTACGATGTGTACATGGTGTATGCACCAAAGGAGAACAGTGGTGATGACAAAGAAGACCCAGTTAAGGATAAACCTCCCGAGATACAATCGAAACGCCGATGTCAATGGCGTCGCTCTAAGTCACGCCGCAGTAAAGACAGAACACCGGCACAGGAGAAGATAACTCTCTGTAAGGTGTCGAAGAGAACGAAGACCCCATTGACGCAGCTACCGAACAGGATGAATGGGAAGTGGGAAGGTTAGACCTGGTAGACATGCCACGCATGAGGACTCGGAGGACAGTAATTATCTTCCGCTCTCCGAGGATGAGGCGAGCCTCGGCACCGAAAATTTCATCGTGCCTGAGGAACCTCTTGAGAAGGAGCGCTTCAAGCGCCAGCTAACAGCCACTGCAAGGAGCCTGAAAAAGCAGCGGTAGCAGCTTCAAGCTGACCAAGATCTGCTCAACGATAAATGGACCGACGTCCTAGCAGCCGAAGAATACGGCCTCAAACGCCTCGCAAAAAGCTACCCGTAGCGCAAATTTCTACCTTAGTTCGATGATGAGGTGCCGGAACACATACCACCATCGCGCAATGCGGCTGACCGACCACCACGTGGACGGGGCAAAGCAGCAACTCAAGCCGAACACTAGCCTGCCCCGCCTCATCGCAAAGGCATAGGTAAATCAGCTCACGGTCATACATATGACCTTCGACATGACCTAAACAATATAGGAGGATATACCTGATCAATCTACGGATCGCGAGGAAGTACCTTGATACACGACGACAGCTACCTATTCGGACGTGGCAAACCTAGTAACACCCGAGCCGACAGCCACAGACGGACTCCATCGGAGATACATTGTGACGCGGCCTGATATAGAGGCGCCGCACACCCTCTCTGCTTCACTAATGAAGTAATGGACCATGAATTCCCCGAAGGGTTTAAACCTGTGAATGTCAAATCATACGATGGGACAACTGATCCCGCGGTATGGATCGAGGATTTTATCCTCGACATCCACATGGCCCGGGGAGATGACCTCCACGCTATCAAGTACCTCCCGCTCAAGCTTAAAGGACCAGCTCGTCACTCGATAAACAGCCTGCCTGAAAATTCTATTGGCACCTGGGAGGATTTGGAAGAGCCCTTCCTCGACAACTTCCAAGGTACATATGTCCGGCCACCACACGCCGATGACTTAAGCCACATAGTTCAACAGCCCGGGGAGTCAGCCAGGAAATTCTGGACTAGGTTCCTAACTAAAAAGAACCAGATCGTCGACTGTTCGGATGCCGAAGCCCTAGCGGCCTTTAAACATAGCATCCATGACGAATGGCTCGCCCGCCATCTCGGCCAAGAAAATCCCAAATCTATGGAAGCCCTCATGGCACTCATGACCTGCTTTTGCGTGGATGAGGACAGTTGGTTGGCTCATAGCAAAAACACAGCTAGCGACGTGGGCCCCTCCGAGGTCAAAAACAAAAACAGCAAGCTCCGACGTAACAGATACAAGCGCCGAAGCACTGGTGATAACACCGATGACACTATAGTTAATGCTAGATTCAGTGGCTCCAAGTCTGGTCAGCGGAAGAAGCTGTATAAAAGGAACAGTCACGGACCATCCAACTTGGACTACATACTCGATCATCCGTGCCAGATACATGGCACCCTAGACAAACTACCCAATCATACCAACAAGGATTGTTGGGTCTTCAAATAGGCCGACAAGTTAAATGCCGCGAACAAGGAAAAGGGATCACAAAGTGATGACGATGACAAAGAGCCTCGACAACCGAACTCAGGGGGCAGAAGAAGTTCCCCCCTCAAGTCAAAACAGTGAACATGATATATGTTACACACATGGCCAAAAGGGAGCGCAAGCGTGCACTAAGGGACGTCTATGCGATAGAGCCAGTCGCCCCAAAATTCAACCCATGGTCATCATGCCCGATCACTTTTGATCCTCGGGGTCATCCGACCAGCATCCGGCATGGCGGATCAGGCACACTAGTCCTGGACCCAATAATTGATGGGTTCCACCTGACGCGAGTCCTGATGGACAGTGGCAGCAGCCTCAACTTGCTCTATCAGGATACAGTGCACAAAATGGGCATTCATCCATTACGGATCAAACCCACAAAGACTACCTTCAAAGGAGTCATACCGGGCGTAGATGCCCGCTGCACGGGCTCAATCACACTAGAGGTTGACTTCGGATCTCCGGACAACTTCCGAACCGAGGAGTTAATCTTCGATATCGTCCCCTTATGCAATGGCTATCATGCACTGCTCGGGTGAACCGCATTTGCCCGATTTAATGGTGTGCCACACTATGCTTATCTCATGCTCATGATGCCCGGCCCATGTGGCGTCTTAACAGTCAATGGATATACGGAACGCTCCCTCCGTATGGAGGAGCACACAGCTGCCTTAGCAGTAGAAGCACAGAGAGGCCTTCTCAAGAAGAACCTTCATTCGGCTGCAGAGCCGACAGACACCGTCAAGAGGATCCGAAATACCCTACAGTAAGACAGCTCGGCTCGTCAGGAGCTCGACTAGCAATCCGGCCTCCATCTTAGTCTCGATCAAGTGGTGGCATTTACACCGCATGTACATAACTACGCACTCAAAATTCCATGGGCATTGACTGAGGCATAGCTATCTTGTGATCCACAGTACAGCTTAACCGACACCAGATACACACATACTTTCACTTTTCTTTGTTTCCTTTTCAGGTTTCAATCCCGCAGGCCCCATCTGATGGCCTGATCATCGGTACTCTTGAAGGACAAACACACCAAGGCGGCAAGAAGCATAGGCATATGGGGGACTTCTTTAGATGGTTTCATTAACGATCACTCTACCTGTTTTTTCAGGACCCACGTGTAGCTCTCCCTTGGTTAGGGCATAGTAACTAGCCTCCTGCTTATTGCATTACTTGAATAAACGCGCTTTAACGCACCGATGAAATTATAATATGAATAGTTTGCGGCTCAAATTTTACGGCCCTAGCTTATCACTTGTTCTTTTTTTCCCTATTTTGTCTTTTCTGGTAACTTTATCAGGCATCACCCGTACACTTCGGTACGTTTGATGTTTTCTAGGGGCTTCATAGCACCCCACACTACGGCAACAAAAGTCCGAACACTTTTTATAAGTATAGTTCAGCACCCCGAATTTAGCATTATATGCATTCGCTCTGAATCATGTCTTTGGTCAATAGTTGGGTTGCCCGGCTCCTATGCTTGCTACCTTACGTTCCACTATATCAGCTAAGGTAGTAAAGGGAGAACTACTGCGATTGTGCCTTGGTTTATCCAAAGGAGCACCTCAGTAGAGAAAGCCGAAAACTGGATGTCATGATGCGGCGAGAGCCGGTCAGCTGTTCAGAGGTTGCAAATCGTTGGAGATTTCTTTCACATTACGCGAAGGATTGGTACTTCAAGATCAGACGCTTATAGCACTCTAGTTCGGATACTAGGGGCTGCGCCCATGTTTTTTATTGTCGAACTCCTATGGCTAAGTGAGGGCATTACAGCCGCATAGTCTAGTTGCCTGGTTCGTTGTCCTAAACAACTCCTTCAAGGACCATCTAATTGGATCAAGATTGTTTAGATTCCATCCCGAACACCCCCGTACTACCTACGTGGGGGCAGAAGCCGACGACTGATTAACCCTCAGATTTCATACAACAAGGCCGCATAGGAAGTAAAAATTTAAAAACATAACAAGCATTATATTGCACAATGACTTTGTTTTACCATACAAGGTAAAGAGACCTCGAATACATTCAATCAAAGATAGTGTCTTTCGCACAATGATCCGCAACAATGCGGGACCCCTCCAAGAAATCGCCAAAGTATCGCTTGGGTGTGCGGTGCTCCTTGCCCTCAGGCAGTCCCCCAGCCGCCAACTTGACGGCGTCCATCTTTGCCCACCAGACCTTGACATAGGAGAAGGCTAGACACGCACCTTCAATGCAGATGGACCACTTGATGACGTCGAGCCGAGGATAGGCACCAACCAGCCTCTTAACAAGGCCAAAGTAACTGCTGGGTATAGTTTCGCCTGGCGACAGCCAGATTGATAAATCCTTCATGGCTAGCTCGGCTACCCTGTGTAGCTCGACCAACTATTTTAGCTGATCGCTGACGGGCACCGGATGTTCCAGCGCAAGATATTACAACAAGAACAGCTTCTCCGTGGAGCGCCCTTCTTCGGCTCGGAAGTACTCCGCGGCGTCGGTCACACCGCGTGGCAGATCAACAAAAGCACCTAGAGAACTCCGAATCCGGGTCAGTAAAAGATATTTCCTCTTCACATTCTTTCTTTGCATATTGAATGCCTTACCCGTCGTGATCTTCCTGGCCTCCTGGATCTCCTGGAGGGTGCCCTGGGCTTCACTCCGGGCCATCCCCGCACTCTTACGAGCCTTGGCGAGTTCGGCCTCTTGAGCCGACGCATTGTGCTCCAAGGTCTCGCACTTCCTCACCGCGTCCTGGAGCTCCTGTTGGATTTCGTTGACCTGGGCCTTGAGCCTCTTACGGGTGGCATGCTCCTTGACAACCTTCCCCTCGGCTTCGACCAGGGCCTCTCTTAGGGCCTCGACCTCGGTCATTTCTTCTATACATATAATGGCGCTTCGGTCAAATGCATGTCATTTTACTTTTCTCGAATACATAACGGGTTATCACATACCTTGTTTTTCTTGGAGCTGCCTCTTCACCTGGCCGAGCTCCTCCTCGGCCTGCTCCAGTCCCTGCTTCAGTACAGAGTCCTCGGCAGTATGTGAGGCGGCGGCCAACAGCGACGTCTGCATATTCAATTCAGACAATTTACTTAGTTCCCTGCAATGAAGGATTGATCCTCTATCGGGCATTTCTTTCCGAACACCGGAAAGTGTTTCAGGGGCTACTGTCTATATCGGGATTTTCTCTTTTTGTCTCGCTTACCTCAAAATGTGTCAGCAGGCTGCTGCAGGCTTCGGTTAGTCCTCTCTTGGCGGACTGTACCCTTTCAATCACCATGCCCATAAGAGCACGGTGCTCATCCACAATGGAAGCGCCTCGCAGCGCTTCCAGCAGATTATCTGGCGCCCCTGGTTGGATAGGGGTCACCAGTGGAATAGGCATACCCCCTTCCTTCGAAGGAAGTTGCGTGCCTGAGTCCGGAGCCGTATCGGTCTCCGGAATCGAGTCCGTTTGAGGGCCGAACTGAATACGGCCCTCACACTTAGTATCCATGGGGATTGCCCCCCCTGGTGCTCGGCGACGGAGCCTTCGCCTTCTGGCGCCTCCGGAGCCTCTGCCTGGCCTGGGAAGGTCCGTTGGGAGAGCACTTCGTCGTCTCCCTTGGCCCTGGGAGAGTAAGCGGCCGACGGTGTCTCGCTGGCCATCTCCTTTGAGTCCAAGGAGTCCTCTAACGAGGATCGCTGGGAGATGTCGTTGGCCGGACTACAGTAACATGATTAAACCATGTAAATATCATAAAGTGGAAGGGCCGAATAAATGGGCATGTACAAGTTCTTAGTACTCATGATGCGGCCAGGGGCTTGTTCCGGGGGTGTCGCTTCGGACTGCTATCGACGTCCCATGCGAAGCTGCTCGCGAGAGGGCCTTTCCCCCTGTTGGGTGCCTAAGCCTCCAGATTCATGGAGGCCACCCTCTTCTTTCTCCCACCATCAGGGGGAGTGTCGCTCTCCTCCTCCTCGTCGTCGTCTTCGGCGGCGGAAGAACGGGTCTTGTCTTCGGACATTATGTCCGAAGTGACCTTGCGGCGGGGTCCACTCCGGACCCCCTTGGCTTTCCCCATGGCCTTCTTCTCTGGCGCCTTGTAGGGTGCTGGCACCAGCATCTTCGCTAGATGCGGGATGACTGGTTCTTCAGGCAGCGGAGCCGGACATTGGATCCGCTTCGCCCTCTTCATCCATTCCTAGAGAAGCAATGGTAATAAATGTTCAGACACCCTCCATGAAATAAACAGGTAGAGGATGTATTAAAAACTTACCTCACTGGTGGGGTGGTTAATGTCGTGCCCGTGGTCTGAATCTGCGGCCGGCGGTGTCTCGTTGCCCTTGAAGAGCAACCTCTAGACATCTTCGTGAGTGGTCTCGAAGAGCCTCTTCAGGGTATGGTACCTTTTCGGGTTGAACTCCCATAAAGGGAGACTTTGGCTTTGGCACGGAAGAATCCGACGAACTAACATCACCTGGATTACGTTGAAGAGCTTGATGTCTTTGTCCACCATGCTTTGGACGCGCGTCTGCAGCGCTATCATCTCGTTTGACGAAGACCAATTCAGGCTCTTCTCGACCCAGGAGGTGAGCCGCACTGGAGCACCAGAGTTGAATTCGGCAGCTCCGGCCCAGCTGGCATCCCAGGGTTCTGTGATGTAGAACCATTGTTTCTGCCATTCCTTGACAGTCTCCATGAAAGTACCTTTTGGCCAGGAGACATTGGTCAGCTTACTCACCATGGCGCCTCCGCACTCCGAATGCTGGCCATCCACCACCTTTTGCTTCACATTGAAGACCTTGATCCACAGCCCGAAGTGGGGTTGAATGCGGAGTAAGGCCTCACACACGACGATGAATGCCGAAATGTTGAGGAAGGAGTTCGGGGATAGAACGTGGAAGTCTATCCAGTAATAGTACATCAGCCCGCAGACGAAAGGGTGGAGTGGAAACCCTAGCCCGCGGAGGAAATTAGGGATGAATACCACCCTCTCATTGGGCTTCACTGTGGGGATGACTTGCCCTGGGCTGGAAGACGGTGGGCGATTTCCTTCGCCAGATACCCGGCCGCCCGAAGCTCAGTAATGTGCTCGTCCTTCACGGAGGAGACCGTCCACTTGCCTTGACCTCCGGATCCAGAAATGGTTGAGTGCTAGCTTGAGTGGGAAGAAGATGGGAACTTGGGCGCTGGAGCTCAAGAGTGGAAGGGCAGAGGAAGAGAGAAGGCGTGGGAGAAAAAGAGGGAGTGCTTATCCCCTTATAAAGGCAGTGAATATTGAACGCCTCCCCACTTGCCCTAAACTCGCCTGTTCCCAAGGGCTGTGTAAACGGCACGGTTGGGTTACCCATGCCCATATTGATGAAAATCCCTCAATAAGGGGACAAGATCTATGCTTTGACAAGACGTGCCAATGGCAATCGCGTCTCGAAACATGGAGTGGCAGACAAAAACAGTTCGAAATTATAGCCGGATTAACGTGACGTCACGTAACTAAAGTAAGTCAGCAGATTGGATTCGTGTCATATTATAATCTCTGCGGCTGTGTGTTGCCGATCCGGACACAATTGTTTTGTTCGAAGACTATCTTGGAGTTCAGAAGGAGGAACCCGCCTTGCAATGCCGAAGATAGATCTACGCGCCGGACACCTTGTCATTGAAGCCAGGTTCAGGGGCTATTGAGGGAGTACTGGACTAAGGGGTCCTCGAGCGTCCGGCCTGCTAGCCATGGCCTGGATTGATGGGCTGTGAAGATACGAAGACCGAAGACTGCACCCGTGTCCGGATGGGACTCTCCTTGGCGTGGAGGGCATGCTTGGCGACCAAATATGTAGATTCCTTTCTTTGTAACCGACCTTGTGTAACACTAAATCCTCCCGGTGTCTATATAAACCGGAGGACTTAGTCCGGATAGGGGGGATACTCATTACCATAGTCATACAGGCTAGACATCTAGGGTTTAGCCATTACGATCTCATGGTAGATCAACTCTTGTAATACTCGTATTCATCAATATCAATCAAGCAGGACATAGGGTATTACCTCCATAGAGAGGGCCCGAACCTAAGTAAACATCGTGTCCCCTATCTCCTGTTACCATCGACCTTAGACGCACAGTTCGGGACCCCCTACCCGAGATACGCCTATTTCGACACCGACAGAGGGACCTCCTGTGTAACACCCCGGATATGACTTTCCCAATTTGTACTCCAAATCTTGCCATTTCCGGCGTTAACTTATTTTATTTTCTCGGGTTCGTGTTTTTTGTCTCCTTGTGTTGTTGTCATTGTCATGCATCTCATATCATGTCATCATGTGCATTGCATTTGCATACATGTTCATCTCATGCATTCGAGCATTTTCCCCGTTGTCCGTTTTGCATTCTGGCATTTCGTTCTCCTCCGGTGGTCATTTCTAGCTTTGTTTGGTGTGTGGGGATTAAACATTTCTGGATTGGACCGAGACTTGCCAAGCGGCCTTGGTTTACTACCGGTAGACCGCCTGTCAAGTTTCGTATCAATTGGACTTCGTTTGATACTCCAACGGTTAACCGAGGGACCGAAAAGGCCTCGTGTGTGTTGCAGCCCAACACCCCTCCAATTTGGCCCAAAACCCACATAAACTTGCTCCATCATCTAGAGCGTTCGATCACGATAGCGTGGCCGAAAACCGCACCTCATTTGGACTCTCCTAGCTCCTCCTATGCCTATATAAAATACCCCCCATTCCAAATCTCGGATCCCCTCCCCGAAACCCTAGCAAAATCCACCTCGCGCCGGCCGGACACGTCCGTTCCCGGTCGGACACGTCCGCCGCCGCCGCCCGCAGCCAACCGCGGCTTGCCACGTGTCGCGTCGCCGCACCCTCCGCCGCCGGCCAGGCAGGCCCGCGCGGGGCCCTCCCTGGCCCGCGCGCCGCCGCCGCTGTCTGCCTGCTCGCCCCCAGCGCTGATCCGCCGCTCCGCCGCACGCCGGCGTCGCTACCTCGCCGGCGTGAGCTCGCCGCGGCGCCCTAGGCCGAGCTCGCCCGCGCCGCCCGACGCCACCACCGGCCGCGCCGCCCCGCCGTGCCCGGAGCCCGCGTCGGCTCCACCCCGGCCATCTCGTCCTCCACGCCAAGGCCCCGGCCGCCGCCGTCTTCATCACTCCGTGAGCTCTCTCCGGCCGACCTCGGATTGTGTGCCCCAATCCAGATCTGGAATATTAGGGTTGACCCCGTTTTTTCCCTAAGTCCCTAATCCATATGCTCATGTTCATAGCCTCGTAACTTTGCATCCGTAGCTCCGATTCATGCATATAGCATATCAAAATGTTCATCTCAGAGAGTACATCATTTCATTCCATTGCATTATTTTCATTTGAGTTCATATTGATGCCCGAAATGCTGATAGAAGAGAGCTACTTGAGATAAATGTCAGATCTACGGCTCCATTTAGCCTTTTGTCATTTTTGCCATGATTATTGTGTGCATGATATGCCCCTGAGTTCTACATATGTTTTGTTAAGGGTTTTGTCATCTTTCTAGAGGTGCAACCCATGTATTTTTGTGATGTGTGTGGTGACTAGCACAAGCTTGCAAAGTGGTGCACTTGTTAATTCTGATTTCAGGGACTTAGCATTTCCACTAAGTCCATGATCTGTTTATCTCATATTGTCATATGTTCCTGTTGTTTCCAAGTGATCCGTGCCTCTTTTGAGGATGATCAGTAAGGATGTTTTGTTAATCGTGTAGTGCTCTATCCATACATGTCTTTGTTTGCAATTAGGGAGCACCCTAACTTGAGTCAATCGAGCTCTACTTTTGCTACTTTGTGAATCTGGGCAGATTGTCAACTTGTTTGCAATTTTGCCGATGATGTTGTAGTTGATCCGTGCATGCTATGTTATTGTTCTTGCCATGTCTAGCTTGAGTTTTGTGTATTCTTGATGGGTGTATGCTTAGCTTGTCATTACTTGCTCCGTAGTGAGTGCATCGAGCTCGTAAACATGCCTACTTGATATCTGTTTTCAGCATGCTCCAGTTTTCCCAAGTCTGTGATCTGATTATGTTTTTGCCATGTTCACAGGCTTTCAATTGTATTTTGTGATCCCTTTTGGCTCAAGGTCACTAAGGGACTTTTGTTAAGCTCTTTGAGTAGCTCCATCCCATGCTTTACTCTGCCATGTTCAAGTCCTGTAGCATGTAGTTTTGTGGCTCCGAAGAGTGCTACCTGATCTGAAATTCCAGACAAGTGTTAATTCCACTAAGTCTGAGATCTGTTTGCCATATGCATTTTTGCAATGCTTGTTTGAACCTGTTAATGGATGAATTGGCCGTAGCTCAGTGCTAGACTTTTGTTAAGCATCTTGAATACATCCCTGCCATGTATTTTCTTGTCATGTTTGGGTGTTGTAGCATGTTCATCTCATTGCATTTAGATGTCTACTAGCTGTAAATCGCAGACCGGTGTCATATTTGTTTTGCTTGCCATATCCAAACCGTAACTCCGGTTCCGGCGTTCTTTATATCGTTTTCAAGCGATTTCATCTCATCTTTCTAGTGGCACACTTGGATTTCCAAGTTGAGGCCAGGTTCTTGCTTTTCCTGTCACATCTTGCATATGCATCCCGCATCGCATCCCGCATAGCATACCATCCTTGCATCATATTGTTTGATCCTTGCACGTGGTTGATTGTGTCCTTGTTGCTTGTTTGTCTTGTTTGGTAGAGCCGGGAGACGAGTTCGCTAACGAGGAGCCCGTTGAGTTTGCTTTCGAGGATCCAGTCAACTCTGACAACTTTGCAGGTAAGATGATCATACCCTCGAAATCACTACTATTTTTGCTATGCTAGATTGCTCGCTCTTTTGCTATGCCAATGCTACGATGCCTACCATTTGCTTTCAAGCCTCCCAAATTGCCATGTCAAACTTCTAACCCACCATGTCCTAGAAAACCGTTGATTGGCTATGTTACCGCTTTGCTCAGCCCCTCTTATAGCGTTGCTAGTGCAGGTGAAGATCGGAGGCCGTTCCTTGTTGGAACATATATTTACTTCTTGGGATATCATTATATTATCTTGTTATCTTAATGCATCTATATACTTGGTAAAGGGTGGAAGGCTCGGCCCCTCGCCTAGTGTTTTGTTCCACTCTTGCCTCCCTAGTTTCCGTCATATCGGTGTTATGTTCCCGGATTTTACGTTCCTTACGCGGTTGGGTTATAATGGGAACCCCTTGATAGTTCGCCTTGATTAAAGCTTTTCCAGCAATGCCGAACCTTGGTTTTACCATTTGCCACCTAGCCTCTTTTTCCCTTGGGTTTCCGGAGCTCAAGGGTCATGTTATTTAACCCCCCCCCCCCGAGCTAGTGCTCCTCTGAGTGTTGGTCCAAACTGTCAGCCGCCGGTGGCTACCAGGGGCAACTCTGGGCTGGCCTACCAGAAGTTTAGACAATCTGAGTGTGCCATGAGAAAAAGATATGTGCAGCTCCTATCAGGATTTGTCGGCACATTCGGGCGGTGTTGCTGGTCTTGTTTTAACCTGTCGAAGTGTCTTGAAGAACTGAGATACCGAGTCTGATCGGAACGTCTCGGGAGGAGGTCTATTCCTTCGTTGACCGTGAGAGCTTGTCATGGGCTAAGTTGGGACTCCCCTGCAGGGATTTGAACTTTCGAAAGCCGTACCCGCGGTTATGGGCAGATGGGAATTGGTTAATGTCCGGTTGTAGATAACTTGAACCTTAACTTAACTAAAATGAATCAACTGAGTGTGTTACCGTGATGGCCTCTTCTCGGCGGAGTCCGGGAAGTGGACACGGTGTTGGAGTAATGCTTGCGCAAGTTGCTCTCTAGTTTCTCGCTCGCGCTTTGCCTACTCTTCTTGCTCTCTTTTGCGAACAGGACAGCCACCATACTTGTTAGTCGCTTGCTGCAGCTCCACTTATATTTACCTTGCCATACCTATTAAGCTTAAATAGTCTTAATCACGAGGGTGCGAGATTGCTGAGTCCCTGTGGCTCACAGATTACTATTACACCAGATGCAGGGCCTGATGATTCCGCTCCAGGTGACGCGCTTGAGCTCAAGTGGGAGTTCGATGAAGACTCTCAACATTATTATGTTTCCTTTCCTGATGATCAGTAGTGGTGCCCAGTTGGGGGTGATCGGGACCATGTCGCATGTTGGGTTATCTTTTATTTTGGCGCCGTAGTCGGGCCATGAGTGTTTGGATGATGTAATGTTATTTTTGTACCTTGATTGACATGGCGAGTGTAAGCCAACTATGTTATCTCCCCTTTATTATTATATTACATGGGATGGGTAAAGATTACCTTACTTGCGACATATGCCTTCAATGCGATTATGTCTCTAAGTCGTGCCTCGACATGTGGGAGCTATAGTCGCATCGAGGGTGTTACAAGTTGGTAGTCAAAGCCTTCCCCGACCTTAGGAGCCCCATTGCTTGATCGTTTATAGTGGTCGAGTTGTGTCTAGAAAAATGTTTTGAGTCATTTAGGAATTATATATCGGAGAGTTTAGGAATTCTTTTTACTTCCCAGTCTCCTCATAGCTATGGTAAGGCATCCTGACGTAGAGTTTTGACTCTTCTCTTCTCAAATTTCACTAAAAAAGATTTTAGGATCACGCGGGTATCTTGGAATCGTTCCGATGGTTTTATGATGAGAACATTGTCTTGGTGCCTCCTGTCAGGGGTTTTGTGGAAGTGTCCCGGGGAGTTGAGCTCTGAGGTGTTGTCGTCATAATTTTATCGTTGTAGTTCTGGAATACCTGAGTTTAGTATGCCGACATCAAAAATCTCTTTTATGCAGTTCGTTGGTGAGATAACCTCGACGCAACCTAGTACTGGGGCAGGAGTTCGGGAGTATCACCATAACTTGTATAACGGATGCTTTTCGAAGGTTGAGGTAGATGGTTTCTGAAGTTTTTCTCGGTTATGTGTTGAAGGATGGATACAGCTGGATGTAGGATTTGCTAGATTTGGGTGAGATATTATGCTTCCCCTGTATCCCCAACACCTGATTGCATAACCGGAAAGGTTTGGGAGTTTCATAGGTGGGAATTCTCGTAGCTCTAGTTCTTCTTCCATGGATATTGGTTTGAGATTGGGATTTCTTACCGATTATTCGTTCTTGATCCGTACCTTGTTGATTTATTTCTCTACCTTAATTCTACGTGGCTTCTCAATTTATGGATATGTGACCATTTCAAGAGGAATGCATTCATTCATTTTGTTCGGATGTGAAGACTATATGTTGCAATTTTCATTCCGTTGGATTCAGCTTCAATATTTGTCTGTCTATGTGCTAATGGTGGTCAACCTCTTTAGGATGGCTCCTCCAACGTACAGACTCCGAATCCTGATCCGCCACCACCTCCACCTCCTCCGGAGGCATGGCAAACTGTGATGGCCGCAACCAATGCAAACACACAGCTGGTCATGCAAATTCTTCAAGAGCGCAATCAAGGCAACCAAGGGAACCAAGGCAACTATCAGAATCACTCTGCTACACTCAACCAGTTCCTTGCTAAAGGGCCAAAGACTTTCAACAATTGTGTTGAGGCAATCGATGCTGACGATTGGCTTGTGGATCTGTGCAAGCATTTCGAGTGCAGTAACGTCAGGCCTAAGGACTTTGTCAAGTTCGCTTCCTTGCAACTCAAAGATCAAGCTGCAGAATGGTTCCAGCAGTACAGGGACTCCAGAGGTGGATGTGTTATCACTTGGGATGAATTCCGCCAAGATTTTCGAGCTCATCATATCCCTCAGAGCGTGGTTGAAAGCAAGCGTGAGGAATTCCGCAACCTGAAGCAAGGCTCTTTGTCTGTCTATGACTACAACAAGTTGTTCTAGAAGCTCGCTCGCTTTGCCAAGCAGGACGTACCTGATGAGAAGAGCATGATATACCAGTTCAGGGGTGGTCTCAGAGAAGAAATCCAGCTCGCTCTTGTCCTCTTTGAGCCCTTGAGGTATGATGAGTTCTACAACATGGCATTGAAGCAAGAGGCTGCTCAATTGAGGTGTGATGCTTCCAAGAAGCGAGTTAGAGATGTTTCTCCTTCTTACTCTACTCAAGTGGCCAAGCAGCAGAAGTATTGGCTTCCTCCTCCTCTGTTTTGTCAGCCATATCAGCAGAAGAGCAAAGGTGGCAGTGGATCTTCCCACCCACCCAACCCTGGCTTTCAGAACAAGACTTCGTCTCAAGCTCCAAGATTGAGTGCTCCATATCACCGTCCGCTTTCAGAGGTCACGCACAACAAGTGCCAACAGAAGGCTCACTATGCCAACAAGTGTTTCAACCAGAGGCGTCTTCCTCCTCCTCCTCCTGTCAGATCGGCAAGTACAGCTGTGGTCAAGCATAACCCCAAGTACGCCAAGGTCAATATGGTGAATGCAGCTCAGGCAGAGGATTCATCAGATGTCATCATGCGTAACCTTCCTGTTAACGATGTTCCTGCAAAAGTTCTTTTTGACACTGGTGCATCACATTGTTTTATCTCGAGACCTTTTGCATCTAAGCATGGGTGGTTTTCTCAAGTTATGCATAAGCAACTAGCAGTTGTCTCTCCGGGTAGATGCTTGCTTGCTAACTACGAAGTTCCGGATATTTCTATCTCGATGGGTGATTTCATGTTTCTGGCTTCTCCAATGATCCTTGGTAACTCGGATATTGATCTTATTCTCGGGATGGATTGGCTTTCTAAGCACAAGGCTCAGCTTGATTGTGCAGCCAGGCAGATTCAATTGACTCATTCGTCTGAGGATGTAATTGTCTTTGCCGCTCGGGATAATACCATCCGTCTGTTTTCTCTCAATGAGATGGGTGAACTGGATGCTATCTCGCAAATTCTAGTCGTTTGTGAATATCAAGACGTCTTTCTAGAAGAGCTTCCAGGAATGCCTCCACACCGGCCAGTTGAATTCGGCATTGATCTTGAGCCTGGCATGGAACCTGTGTGCAAACGTCCTTACAAGCTCGGACCTGAAGAGTTGAAGGAGCTGAAGAAGCAACTCGATATTCAAGAGAAAATGGGTCTCATCCGGCCTAGTTCTTCTCCGTGGGGCTGTGGTGTTCTTTTTGTGAAGAAGAAGGATGGAACGGACCGGGTTTGTGTTGATTACCGTCCATGGAACAATAAGACCATCAAGAACAAATATCCACTTCCCAACATCAACGAGATGTTTGAACAACCCAAAGGTGCCCAAGTATTCTCCAAGCTTGATCTCCGTATGGGTTATCATCAGATTCTTATCCGTGAGCAAGATATCCCCAAGACGGCTTTCAGGACAAGCTATGGTTCATATGAATACACTGTCATGTCTTTTGGCCACGTCAACGCTCCTCCGACGTTCTCTCGCACGATGAACTTCATCTTCAACGCCTACACCAATGACTTAGTTTTGGTCTATCTCGACGACATTCTGGTTTTCTCGAAGAACAAGGAAGATCATGCCAAGCACTTGCGTTTGGTTCTTGATAAGCTCAGAGAACATCAGTTCTACGCCAAGTTCTCCAAGTGTGAATTTTGGTTCGATGACGTTCTTTATCTTGGTCATATCATCTCTCACAAGGGCATTGCCGTGAATCCTGAGGTGTTTGCAATTGTGAATTGGGAACCTCCTCAGGACGTGAAGCAACTCCGTAGTGTAGGATCGAAAGTATGTCTAGAGGGGGGTGATTAGACTACTTGACCAAATAAAAACTTAACCTTTTCCCAATTTTAGTTCTTGGCAGATTTTAGCTATTTTAGAACAAGTCAAGCAATCATCACATAATTTAAGCAAGCATGCAAAGAGTATATAGGTAGCAGAAAGTAAAGCATGCAACTTGCAAGAATGTAAAGGGAAGGGTTTGGAGAATTCAAACGCAATTGGAGACACGGATGTTTTTCCCGTGGTTCGGATAGGTGGTGCTATCCTACATCCACGTTGATGGAGACTTCAACCCACGAAGGGTAACGGTTGCGCGAGTCCACACAGGGCTCCACCCACGAAGGGTCCACGAAGAAGCAACCACCCACAAAGGGTCCACGAAGAAGCAACCTTGTCTATCCCACCATGGCCATCGCCCACACAGGACTTGCCTCACTAGCGGTAGATCTTCACGAAGTAGGCGATCTCCTTGCCCTTACAAACTCCTTGGTTCAACTCCACAATCTTGTCGGAGGCTCCCAAGTGACACCTAGCCAATCTAGGAGACACCACTCTCCAAGAAGTGACAAATGGTGTGTAGGTAATGAACTCCTTGCTCTTCTGCTTCAAATGATAGTCTCCCCAACACTCAACTCTCTCTCACAGGATTTGGATTTGGTGGAAAGAAGGTTTGAGTGGAAAGCAACTTGGGAAGGCTAGAGATCAAGATTCATATGGTAGGAATGGAATGTCTTGGTCTCAATACATGAGTAGGTGGTTCTCTCTCAGAACATATGAGTTGGAATGGTGTGTGTGTTCTGATGGCTCTCACTTCGAATGAGAAGGAGGTGGAGGGGTATATATAGCCTCCACACAAAATCCAACCGTTACACAGTTTTCCAATCTCGGTGGGACCGAATCAATAAGCTCGGTCGGACCGAAAATGTAAACGTAGTGACCGTTAGTGATTTTCGGTGGGACTGACATGCAACTCGGTAGGACCGATATGGTTAGGGTTTGGGCATAACATAATCTCGGTGAGACCGATTACACAAACTCAGTGAGACCGAATTTGGTAATTAGCTAACCAGAGAGTTGGTTAGGCAAACTCGGTGGGACCGATTTGCTCTTTCGGTGAGACCGAGTGGAACTCGGTGAGACCGAAAAGTTACAAAGGGGAAACACTGAGTTTATATTGCAATCTCGGTGGGACCGATTCGCTCTATCGGTAAGACCAAAAAGTTACGAAAGGGAAATAGAGAGTTTGCAACCCCATCTCGGTAAGACCGAGATCCTTATCGGTAGAACCGAATTGCTAGGGTTTGGCAGTGGCTAATGACAGGTGAAACTCGGTGGCGCCGGATAGGAAGAATCGGTAGGACCGAGTTTGGCTTAGGGTTTAGGTCATATGTGGATATGGGAAAGTAGTTGAGGGTTTTGGAGCATATCACTAAGCACATGAAGCAAGAGGCTCATTAAGCAACACCTCATCCCTCCTTAATAGTATTGGCTTTTCCTAAAGACTCAATGTGATCTTGGATCACTAAAATATAAAATGAAGAGTCTTGAGCTTTTGAGCTTGAGCCAATCCTTTGTCCTTAGCATTTTGAGGGTTCCACTTTCACATCCATGCCATGCCAATCATTGAGCTTTCCTGAAATAATCATCTTGGAATAGCATTAGCTCAATGAGCTATATGTTGTTATGAATTACCAAAACCACCTAGGGATAGTTGCACTTTCACGTAGCTTCCTCGGTCTTGCAAGCTATTGCCGAAGATTCGTTGAAAACTGTTCTAAGATCGCGAAGCCTCTCTCAAATCTTCTTCAGAAGCACATCAAGTACGTTTGGTCTCTGGAGTGTGACATTGCTTTCAACACGTTGAAAGAGAAATTGATCACTGCTCCAGTTCTGACTCCGCCTGATGAATCCAAGCTGTACGAGGTCTTTTGTGATGCCTCTCTCCAATGTCTTGGCGCCGTATTGATGCAAGAGAAGAAAGTTGTTGCTTATACCTCTCGCCAGTTGAAGCCTAATGAGAAGAACTACCCCACTCATGATCTCGAGTTGGCGGCAGTTGTGCATGCTCTTTTGACTTGGAGACATCTCTTATTGGGAAGAAAAGTGGACATTTTCACTGATCACAAGAGTCTCAAGTACATCTTCACTCAGCCTAATCTCAACCTCAGGCAAACTCGATGGGTCGAAATGATTCAAGAGTATAATCTGAGTATCGAGTATACTCCAGGCAAGGCCAATGTGATTGCTGACGCATTGAGTAGGAAAGCGTATTGCAACAGTCTAATTCTCAAGCCCTATCAACCCGAGCTTTGTGAAGCTTTTCGCAAACTTAATCTGCAAGTTCTTCCTCAAGGTTTCCTCGCCAACCTTCAAGTCTCTCCTACCTTGGAAGACCAAATTCGCCAAGCCCAGCTTCTTGATGCTATGGTGAAAAAGGTGAAGATTGGGATTGCCAAGAGTCAACCCAAGTACAAGTGCTACCGCCTTGACGACAAGGACACTCTCTTAGAGGATCGTATTGTTGTACCCAAAGGTGACCTCCATAAAGTGATCATGAACGAGGCTCACAATTCTCTCCTCTCCATCCACCCTGGGAGCACAAAGATGTATCAGGACCTTAAGCAGGCTTATTGGTGGACTCGAATGAAGCGCGAGATTGCTCAATTCGTGAATGAATGTCATGTCTGCAGAAGGGTGAAGGCAGAACAACAAAGGCCAGCTGGTGTCCCCAACCTCTTGCCATTCCAGAATGTAAGTTTGACCACATTGAAATGGACTTCGTGACTGGGTTTCCAAAGTCCAAGCGTGGCAATGATGCTATATTCGTTGTCATCGACAAACTCACTAAAGTGTCTCACTTTCTGCCTATCACTGCAGCTCAATTGGCGGAACTCTATACCTCTCGAATTGTCTCTCTGCACGGTATTCCACAAGTGATCTCTTCAGACCGTGGCAGCATCTTTACGTCCAAGTTTTGGGATTCTTTTCAGAAGGCCATGGGCACCAACATCCGCTTCAGCACAGCTTTCCATCCTCAAACTAGCGGTCAAGTCGAGCGTGTCAACCAGATTCTGGAAGATATGCTCAGGGCTTGTGTGATCTCCTTCGGCATGAAGTGGGAGGATTGTCTTCCTTATGCTGAATTCTCCTACAACAACAGTTTTCAAGCAAGTTCGGGCAAGGCCCCATTCGAAATTCTGTATGGCAGGAAGTGTCGTACCCCTCTCAACTGGTCTGAAACCGGTGAACGTCAGCCTTTGTGTAATGACTTAATCACAGAGGCAGAGGAAATGTGCAAAGTCATTCGTGATAACCTCGAAGCAGCCCAATCCCGTCAGAAGAGCTACTATGATAGTAAGCACCGTGATTTGTCCTTCGAGATCAGAGATCATGTTTACCTCCGCGTTTCTCCCATGAAAGGTACTCGTCGCTTCGGTATCAAAGGGAAGCTTGCCCCCAGATACGTGGGACCTTTCAAGATTGTCCGCAAGAGAGGCGACCTCACCTATCAACTCGAGCTTCCTTCAAACTTTGCAAATGTTCATGATGTGTTCCATGTCTCTCAACTCCGAAAGTGCTTCTCCGAAAGTGCTTCAAGACTCCTGACCGCACCGTCAACTTCGAGGACATTGAGCTCCAAGAAGATCTCTCCTATCGTGAGCACCCCGTTGCTATTCTTGAAGAGACTGAACGCAAGACTCGCAATAAGTCAATCAAATTCCTAAAAGTCAAGTAGTCACACCATTCCGACCGTGAAGCTACCTGGGAACGCGAGGATCACCTCCGTTCTGAGAACCCGGCGTTCTTTCAGTCCTAGATCTTGGGACGAGATCCTTTCGTAGTGGTGGAGTGTTGTAACACCCCGGATATGACTTTCCCAATTTGTACTCCAACTCTTGCCGTTTCCGGTGTTAACTTATTTTATTTTCTCGGGTTCGGGATTTTTGTCTTCGTGTGTTGTTGTCGTTGTCATGCATCTCATATCATGTCATCATGTGCATTGCATTTGCATACGTGTTCATCTGATGCAATCGAGCATTTTCCCCGTTGTCCATTTTGCATTCCAGCGTTTAGTTCTCCTCCGGTGGTCATTTCTAGCTTGCTTTCGTGTGTGGGGATTAAACATTTCTGGATTGGACCGAGACTTGCCAAGCGGCCTTGGTTTACTACCGGTAGACCGCCTGTCAAGTTCCATATCAATTGGACTTTGTTTGATACTCCAACGGTTAACCGAGGGACCGAAAAGGCCTCGTGTGTGTTGCAGCCCAACACCCCTCCAATTTGGACCAAAACCCACATAAACCTGCTCCATCATCTAGAGCGTTCGATCACGATCGCGTGGCCGAAAACCGCACCTCATTTGGACTCTCCTAGCTCCTCCTATGCCTATATAAAGACCCCCCATTCCAAATCTCGGATCCCCTCCCCGAAACCCTAGCAAAATCCACCTCTCGCCAGCCGGGCACGTCCGTTCCCGGCCGGACACGTCTTCCGCCGCCGCCACCCGCAGCCAACCGCGGCTTGCCACGTGTCGCACCGCCGCACCCTCCACCGCAGGCCCGCCAGGACCGCGCGGGGCCCTCCCCGGCTCGCGCCGCGCCGCCACCGTCTGCCTCCTCGCCCCCAGCGCCGATCCGCCGCTCCGCCGCTCCACCGCACGCCGGCGTGGTCTCGCCTCGCCGCCCTAGGCCGAGCTCGCCCGCGACGCCCGACGCCACCACCGGCCGCGTGGCCCCGCCGCGCCCGGAGCCCACGCCGGCTCCACCCCGGCCATCTACTCCTCCACGCCAAGGCCCTGGCCGCTGCCGTCTTCATCGCTCCGGCGAGCTCTCTCCGGCCGACCTCGGATTGCGTGCCCCGATCCAGATCTGGAATATTAGGGTTGACCCTGTTTTTTTCCCTAAGTCCCTAGTCCATATGCTCATGTTCATAGCCTCGTAACTTTGCATCCGTAGCTCCGATTCATGCATATTGCGTAGCAAAATGTTCATCTCAGAGAGTACATCATTTCATTCCATTGCATCATTTTCATTTGAGTTCATATTGATGCCCGAAATGCTGTTAGAAGAGGGCTACTTGAGATAAATGTCAGATCTGCTGCTCCATTTAGCCTTTTGTCATTTTTGCCATGATTATTGTGTCCATGATATGCCCCTGAGTTCTACATATGTTTTGTTAAGGGTTTTTTCATCTTTCCAGGGGTGCAACCCATGTACTTTTCTGATGTGTGTGGTGACTACCACAAGCTTGCAAAGTGGTGCACTTGTTAATTCTGATTTCAGGGACAGCATTTCCACTAAGTCCATGATCTGTTTATCTCATGTTGTCATATGTTCCTATTGTTTCCAAGTGATCCGTGCCTCTTTTGAGGATGATCAGTAAGTATGTTTTGTTAATCTTGTAGTGCTCTATCCATCCTTGTCTTTGTTTGCAATTAGGGAGCACCCTAGCTTGAGTCAATCGAGCTCTACTTTTGCTACTTTGTGAATCTGGGCAGATTGTCAACTTGTTTGCAATTTTGCCGATGATGTTGTTGTTGATCCGTGCATGCTATGTTATTGTTCTTGCCATGTCTAGCTTGCATTTTGTGTATTCTTGATGGGTGTATGCTTAGCTTGTCATGACTTTCTCCGTAGCGAGTGCATCGAGCTCGTAAACATGCCTACTTGATATCTGTTTACAGTATGCTCTAGTTTTCCTTAAGTCTGTGATCTAATTATGTTTTTGCCATGTTCACATGCTTTCAATTGTATTTTGTGATCCCTTTTGGCTCAAGGTCACTAAGGGACTTTTGTTAATCTCTTTGAGTAGCTCCATGCCATGCTTTACTTTTCCATGTTCAGGTCCTGTAGCATGTAGTTTTGTGGCTCCGAAGAGTGCTACCTGATCTGAAATTCCAGACAAGTGTTAATTCCACTAAGTCTGAGATCTGTTTGCCATATGCATTTTTGCCATGCTTGTTTGAACCTGTTAATGGATGAATTGGCCGTAGCTCAGTGCTAGACTTTTGTTAAGCATCTTGAATACATCCCTTCCATGTATTTTGTTGTCATGTTTGGGTGCTGTAGCATGTTCATCTCATTGCATTTAGATGGTTACTTGCTGTAAATCGCAGACCGGTGTCATATTTGTTTTGCTTGGCATTTCCAAACCGTAACTCCGATTCCGGCGTTCTTTATATCGTTTTCAAGCGATTTCATCTCATCTTTCCAGTGGCACACTTGGATTTCCATGTTGAGGCCAGGTTCTTGCTTTTCTTGTCACACTTGCATATGCATCCTGCATCGCATCTCGCATGGCATACGATCCTTGCATCATATTGTTTGATCCTTGCACGTGGTTGATTGTGTCCTTGTTGCTTGTTTTTCTTTTTTGGGTAGAGCCGGGAGACGAGTTCGCTAATGAGGAGACCGTTGAGTTTGCTTTCGAGGATCCAGTCAACTCTGACAACTTTGCAGGCAAGATGATCATACCCTCGAAATCACTATTATCTTTGCTATGCTAGATTGCTCGCTCTTTTGCTATGCCAATGCTACGATGCCTAGCATTTGCTTTCAAGACTCCCAAATTGCCATGTCAAACCTCTAACCCACCATTTCCTAGCAAACCTTGATTGGCTATGTTACCGCTTTGCTCAGCCCCTCTTATAGCGTTGCTAGTTGCAGGTGAAGATCGGAGGCCGTTCCTTGTTGGAACATTTATTTACTTGTTGGGATATCATTATATTATCTTGTTATCTTAATGCATCTATATACTTGGCAAAGGATGGAAGTCTCGGTCCCTCGCCTAGTGTTTTGTTCCACTCTTGCCGCCCTAGTTTCCGTCAAATCGGTGTTATGTTCCCGGATTTTGCGTTCCTTACGCGGTTGGGTTATAATGGGAACCCCTTGATAGTTCGCCTTGATTAAAGCTTTTCCAGCAATGCCCAACCTTGGTTTTACCATTTGCCACCTATCCTCTTTTTCCCTTGGGTTTCCGGAGCTCAAGGGTCATCTTATTTAAACCCCCCCCGGGCCAGTGCTTGCCTGAGTGTTGGTCCAAACTGTCAGCCGCCGGTCGCTACCAGGGGCAACTCTGGGCTGGCCTACCGGAAGTTTAGACAATCTGAGTGTGCCCTGAGAAAGAGATATGTGCATCTCCTATCGGGATTTGTTGACACATTCGGGCGGTGTTGCTGGTCTTGTTTTAACCTGTCGAAGTGCCTTGCAGAACCGAGATACCGAGTCTGATCGGAACGTCTCTGGAGGAGGTCTATTCCTACGTTGACCGTGAGAGCTTTTCATGGGCTAAGTTGGGACTCCCCTGCAGGGATTTGAACTTTTGAAAGCCGTGCCCACGGTTATGGGCAGATGGGAATTTGTTAATGTCCGTTTGTAGATAACTTGAACCTTAACTTAACTAAAATGAATCAACTGAGTGTGTTACCGTGATGGCCTCTTCTCGGCGAAGTCCGGGATGTGGACACGTTCTTGGAGTAATGCTTGCGCAGGTTGCTCTCTAGTTTCTCGCTCGCGCTTTGCCTCCTCTTCTCGCTCTCTTTTGCGAACAGGATAGCCACCATACTTGGTAGTCGCTTGCCGCAGCTCCACTTATATTTCCCTTGCCATACCTATTAAGCTTAAATAGTTTTGATCGCGAGGGTGCGAGATTGCTGAGTCCATGTGGCTCACAGATTACTATTACACCAGATGCAGGGCCTGATGATTCCGCTCCAGGTGACGCGCTTGAGCTCAAGTGGGAGTTCGACAAAGACTCTCAACGTTATTATGTTTCCTTTCCTGATGATTAATAGTGATGCCCAGTTGGGGGTGATCGGGACTGTGTCGCATGTTGGGTTATCTTTTATTTTGGCACCGTAGTCGGCCCATGAGTGTTTGGATGATGTAATGTTATTTTTGTACCTTGATTGACGTGGCGAGTGTAAGCCAACTATGTTATCTCCCCATTATTATTATATTACATGGGATGGGTAAAGATTACCTTACTTGCGACATATGCCTTCAATGCGATTATGTCTCTAAGTCGTGCATCGACACGTGGGAGCTATAGTCGCATCGAGGGTGTTACATCCTGGTAGCTTCTTTCTTCGTGCGTAGGCACACGACATGGCGGATCATGCCACGGGACCACGCGTCTTGGGGCGAAGACACCATCTTGGTGAAGAGGAGGCGGGGGCGCTCCGTGAGACGCGCGTCTCGGCGCGGGAGCACCATCTTGATGCAGGGGTGGCGAAGGCGCTCCGTGAGCTATGTCCCCTGTGGCTGGAGGCGGGCAAAGCAACAAGAGGGATGGTGCAGGAGAGCCCCTAGCGGAGCTGACGAGATCGGCGATGTGGTCTAGCCAGCCTTCGTAGATGTCGTCGACCGGACGGTAATGCAGGAGCTCGCGTGACATGAGCAACACGTCCTGCGCATCTGTGGGTGCGTGATGAGCGTGGGACGACAAGCCAGCCAGAGCCAGCGACGGGGTGGCGGTGCGGCCGTCTCGCCGCACAGAGTCGTGCAATGATGATGCTTGCTGCTCATTTGCTGCCAGACCGGTGGCGGCATTGGCAGTAGGTGATGGCGAACAGTGGGGAGGTCTGCCAACGGGCGTTGTCTGGGCAATGCGAGCGGTGAGGGCGGTGCGGCGCTCAGCACGAGCTCGGCGAGCGTCTGACATGGATGCGATGGAGTTGGGGAACATGGATCGACAAAGGGAAAGCTTCAGCGCACCCCTACCTGGCGCGCCAAATGTCGAACTATGGGTTCTAGCAAACCCTTGAAGTTTGAACAATGTGGTGCGTACGAAGATCTCTCTCCCCTGGCTCACGCTCTCACAACAATCGCAAAGCCTTGCTCACCGAACCCAAGGAACAAAGGACATAAGAGTTTATACTGGTTCAGGCCACCATTGTGGTGTAATACCCTACTCTAGTGTGGTGTGGTGGATTGCCTTGTAGGCTGGGGATGAACAAGTACAAGGGAAGAACATCCTCCTGAGGAGAGGTGTTCTTGAGCTCGATGAGCTTGCGTAGTTGGGGCTGATCTGAATTATCCCTCCAGATGAGCCGATCCCTGACTACGGTGGTGGGTAGCCCTATTTATAGAGGCCTAGGTCCTCTCCCCAAATATTAGGTGGGAAGGGATCCCACAACGGCCAATTTGAAGGGGGAAAACGAGTACAAGTTATCCTGACAAAAGGTGGTCTTCGCCTGCCAAAGGCTCTGCTAGTGACGCCGTCGACTCCGTGATGACCTTCGTCTTGATGTCTTGCTGGTCTTGCTCTCGTTGCACCGATATGGAACACTTTTCCTAACTCCTCGGGACTCCTCGCCTGCGCCTGCCTCTTTAGCACCAAAGAGGAAACTTGCACTTTGCACCAGTGGCGCCCGCCTGGCCTTGGTCGTCATGGCTTATGTCACGGAAACCTCACGACGTGCCCCTTGCATTGATCTCTCCGCTCCTCATGAGCCAGCCTAGTGAGGCTGCCCCTTAGGAGGTCTTGTGTCATGTGCCTTGCGAGGCTTGCCCACTCGCGATGGTCTTGAGTGTTGGTCGATGAAGATGGTTCATACCAGGCCGCTGGTGCAACCACGCCCTAGGCCGTAGGCAGGCAAGTCTGGGTACCCCCGTTCCCGGGACGCCGACAGATGCGCACCTGCTCATGACTGGTGTCGGTGTAAAAATCGGCGGATCTCGGGTAGGGGGTCCCGAACTATGTGTCTAAGGCGGATGGTAACAGGAGGCAGGGTACACGATGTTTTAGCCAGGTTTGGGCCCTCTTGATGGAGGTAAAACCCTACGTCCTGCTTGATTTATTCTTGATGATATGGGTATTACAAGAGTTAATCTACCACGAGATCGGAGAGGCTAAACCCTAGAAGCTAGCCTATGGTATGATTGTATGTTGTTGTGTCCTACGGACTAAAACCCTCCGATTTATATAGACACTGGAGAGGGTTAGGGTTACACAAGGTCGGTTACAAAGGAGGAGATATCCATATCCGTACTGCCTACCTTGCCTTCCACGCCAAGTAGAGTCTCATCCGGACACGAGACGAAGTCTTCAATCTTGTATCTTCATAGTCCAACAGTCCGGCCAAAGGATATAGTCCAGCTGTCCGGAGACCCCCTAATTCACGACTCCCTCAGTAGCCCCTGAACCAGGCTTCAATGTCGATGAGTCCGGCGCGCACTGTTGTCTTCGACATTGCAAGGCGGGTTCCTCCTCCGAATACACCACTGAAGAATTTGAATACAAGGATAGTGTCCGACCCTGCAAAATAAGTTCCACATACCACCGTAGAGAGAATAATATTTCCACAAATCTAATCTGCTAACTTGTTTTGGCAACACGACATTAAGCCATGGCCTGGTGATTACTCGAACCATTTCCTTTAACTAGCCCTGCACATAACGCGAGGCAGTTTTTTGACACGTCTTGTCAAAGCAGAGATCGTGTCCCCTTATCACGGGATTCTCATCAATACGGGTGTGGGTAACCCAACCGCGCCATCGATTATGGCACTTGGGGGATAAGCGAGTTTTCCCAGGCTAGTGGGGACGCATAGTTTCGTCCGCCCATATAAAGGGATAAGGATTCACCTTTTCATCCACGCCTTCTTCCTCCTTTGCTCTTCCATTTTCGCACACTCGAGCTCCAGTTCCCAAGTCTGCACTTCCCACCTCAACCCTCTTAAACCATGTCCGGAGCGGGAGGAAGGTGGATGGTCTCCTCCGTTATGGAGGGACACATCAAGAAGCTGAGGAGAGCCGGATACCTGTCCGACGACATCGCGCACCGGCTCCCAGATGAGGGGCAGCTCATCCCCACCCCCAGGACCCATGAGAGGGTAGTGTTCCTTACCCATTTCCTCCATGGACTGGGATTCCCTCTCCACCCATTCGTCCGGGGGCTCATGTTCTACTACAGCCTAGATTTCCACGATCTGGCCCAGAACTTCATCCTCAATATCTCGTCGTTTATCATCGTGTGCGAGGCCTTTTCTCCGCATCCAGCCCCACTTTGGCTGATGGCTGAAGACCTTTAATGTCAAGCCGAAGGTAGTGAGCGGCCGCCAGGCGGAGTGCGGAGGCGCCATTTTGGGTAAGATGCCCAACGTCACCTGGCTCGAGGGCTCCTTCATGGAGACCATAAAGGGGTGGCAATCTGGGTGGTTCTATATCACCGAGCCGTGTGACCACAAATGGGCAGTGGCCCCCGAGTTCTGATCTGGCATCCCCACGCGGCTCACCTCCTGGCAAGAGATGGGCCTGGCCTGGGGTAGTTCGATAGAGCTGACCGAACTCAAAACATGTATACAAAACATGGTTAGCAAGAAGCTCAAACACGTCAATGTAGTCCAGGTCATGCTCATCCGCCGGATCCTCTCGTGTCAACAACGGGCTTTCAACTTGTGGGAGTTCGACTCGGCCCAGCACCAAACTCTGAACAGGCTCTTCGACACAACACACGAGGATGCCTGGAAGGTGCTATTCAAGGGCCGAGGTCCTCCCTCCCTACCGAGGACCGGGCTGCGCGAAGCGCCAAGCGCACGGTAAGTTCTATCACTAGGATATTTTTTTCATAGTTTGATCTATGCGGGATCTAAGCTCCCGTACCTTTGACAGGACTGGTGGAGACGGGGCAGATCGACTGTCCGGCCCTTGCCCGAAGCCCAGCAGACGCTCTCCTGACGAAGATGCTGACTCCGGCTCCTTACAAGGTGCCGGAGAAGACCAAGAAGGCCAAGGGAACCCGAAAGAGTTCCCGACGCCAGGCGTCATCGGACTCATCGTCCGATAACTCTGACACACTCCTCCCCCGAAGACGAGGAGGAAGAAGAAGATGCTCTCCCTTCAGTTGGGGGAGACAAGAAAAGGAAGGCCGCCCCAACTGGGGAGGCCAAAGGGTCCAAGAAGGGAAGGACTCTCCTTCCGGACAGTTCCACCACCACCGCCGAAGGCAAAGACGAGTGGCTGCTCAGGGTCAAGACCCTGGCGAAGTCGTAAGTATTCGGATACTAGAGTAACTCATAGCATTCCTTTCTCGCACTGCTTCCCCTAACGCCGAATATAATTATGCAGGCCGCCACGAGCCCATATCGATGTATCGTTGGATGGCTCCCTGGGATCGTTGTATATGGATAGCGATCCACTTCCGACCGCCACCTCCCCTTGCCCTGCGGACGACGTCGAGGTATTGTCTCAAGAGGAACTGGGTCGAGGGGAGACAGTCCCGGAGGCACCTCAAGGCGACCTTCGGTACTCCAGGAGTAGAGGGAACAAGGCCCCTGACGGCTTCGAGCCTCCGCCGAACACCGCACCGGAACCTCCAGTGTTTCCGGACTCGGGCAGGCGGCCTCCTTCCAAGAGGGGCAAGACGCCTATGCCGGTGACTTCTGTCCATCCAAAGGCGCCGGACAATCTGCTAGGAGCGCTTCGCAGAGCTTCCATCGACGAGGAGCACCGTACTATTATGAGAGCGGTGGTCCAGAAGGTTCAGTCCGCCAAGAGCAGATTGACTGAAGCATGTGCCATCCTTCTAACAGGCTTTGAGGTAAGTGTTCAAACTATAGGACAAATATTACCGCATAGACAGTAGCTCCTGATGCTCTGTTCGGTGTTCACAAAGAAAAGCCGAACAGAGGATCAAACAATATCGCAGGAGTCTAATATAAGTATGTCAATATGCGTATGCAGGCATTGCTGCTGGCATCTGCCGCACTAACTACGGAGGTCGCCGCACTAAAGCAGGACCTTAAATGGTCCAAGCACGAGCTCGGCCTTGCCAAGAGGCAGCTCGAGGAGAACAAAGGTAAGTAGTACCTAGTCTATCGATATGTATAAAAAGAATGTGATTGCAAAATGACAGGATCATCATGAATTTGCCAGGGGCCACGACCGAAGTGGCGACCCTAAAGCAAGCGTTGTCCGAGGCCGAAGATAAACCGTCCAAGGAGCGCACCGAGCGGGAAAGGCAAGAGGCTCGGGTGGGCGAGGTGCAGTAAGAGCTCCAGGCTCTCGTGACGAAGAACGAGGCATTGGAGCTTGACTCGAAGACGCGAGAGTCTGAGCTTGCCACAGCCCTCGAGAGTGCAAAGAGTGTCAAGGCCGAAGCCCAAAAGGCCCTCCAGGAGATTGACACGATGAAGAAAATAGCGGCGGGTAAGGCATTCTATATGCAAAGCAAGCATGTGAGTGTAAATTACCTATTACTTACCCAAATCCGGAGCTCTCCAGGAGCATTCGCAGATTTGCCCCGCAGCGTGTTGGATGCCGCACAGTTTTACTAGGCCGAGGAGGGAAGCTCAATGGAGAAGCTGTTCTGGTCTCAGTATACTGGGACCGAACACCCGATGCCTCTGAGCGACCAGCTAAAGCAGCTGGTCGAGCTACACAAGGCGGCCGAACAGGCCATGAAGGGCCTTATAGTCCGGCTATGGCCTGGCGACGCCCTTCCGAACAGCTACTTCGGCCTGGTGAGGCGGCTTGTGGATGCCTGCCCACGGCTGGAAGTCGTCAAGCGGTCCGTCTGCATCGAAGGTGCACACTGGGCTTTTGCCCGTGTGAAGGTGCAATGTGCCAAGCTAGACGCCGTGAAGCTCATCAAGGAAGGACCGCCTGGCAAGGAGCATCGCACCCCCGAAATTTATTATGAGGGTGTCCTCAACGGTGCCCGTCTTGTAGCGGACGAATGTCCAAAGGATGTAATATTTGAGTAAACTTGCTTGTGTGATCCTGTATGATGAAAAAAAAATTCATATGCGCTATGCAACGCTTGTTTGAATTAAAAATATTACCTTCTATTTGGTTGTTTATCCAATCCGAGAGATGGCTAGTCCTCGGCTTCTGCCCCCATGCCGCCAGTGTTGGGGTGTTCGGGATAAACCTGAGCACTCTTGTTCCCATTTTTGGGTCCTTCAAGGGAGGTGCTCAGCACAGCGAACAAGGCAACCGGACTAATAATGCTTCATCACTCTCACTTAGCCATAGAATTCTATAATTTTAAATTTCGGCGGAGCCCCTGGTATTCGGAAGGCCGTATTCGGGGTGCGATACACGCCTTTAAGCCGGACGGGACCGACTCCTCGCTCTAAGTGGGATAAGTCTTTAGGGACTCGAAACCTCGCCGAATAGCGACCAGTCTCTCGCCTTATCATGACAGTCAGTTTTAGCTTTCTCTACTGAGGTGCTTAGCCCAGCAAAACCAGGGCACAATCGCAGTAGTTCTCCTAGGCTACCTTAGCCGATAGAGCGAAACGTGAGGTACCAAAACATAGGAGCCGGGCAAACCCAACATTTGACCAAAGACATGATTTGGAGCGGATGCATATAATGCTATAAGTTCGGGGTCCCGCACTTGTGAAAGTGTTCGGACTTCTCACACCATATTGTGGGGTACTTAAGCCCCTGGTGTATCGGCCGTACCAAAGCTTACGGTTGCAAGGCGTCATTAATGAACACATATAAAAAAGAAGAATGCAATAATAGTCTTAATGCTATGCATTGTTTATTCAAAAAGGTGTGTTAAAGCAGAATGATACAGATAGTGCGATAAGCAAAAAGTAGGACTATGTCCCTTCCAAGGGCAAGCTGAGGAATAGTATTATAGCAAATATTTCACTCGTTATCGTAATCCACCTAGGAGTTCCATGGTGTGATGTTGCTTTGTGCCTCCTTGGTTGCTGCATCATGTGTTCGGCAATCATGCTGCCGGACAGGGTTTCCAGAGATTAAAGTCCTGGAAGAGAAAAATAAAAAAGCGGGAAGCCCCTAGTGCGGTTTAAGCCACGTATTGGGGCGTGCCGTAGTTGTGTCCCCCTCCCCGCCTATGCCCATGGTATTTTTAATGCGTAATTATGTACACGTGGCACGAATTTCACCGTTTGGCTTGGGCCGGGGTGGGGCCGCATTGCTACGCGAGCTCAGATCGTGCCAGGCGGTCTAGTTGCCGATTACTCCGAGAACGCTTGAAGGTGTCCGGGTCTTGAAACGCCGAACTGGTGGATTGCCTTGAGAGGCTGCTTTGTGCTTCTACTGCGAGGGCCGCAGTGTGCTCCTCCATGCGGAGAGAGCGCTCTGTGTTTCCATTAACCGTGATGACCCCCGAGGTCCTGGCATCTTGAGCTTGAGGTATGCATAATGCGGTACCACATTGAATTTCGCAAATGCGGTTCGCCCGAGCAATGCATGATAGCCAGTGCGGAACGAGACTATATCGAAGATTAATTCTTCGCTTCGGAAGTTATCCGGGGATCCAAAGACCACTTCCAGTGTATTTGAGCCTGTGCAATGGGCCTCTACACCTGGAATGACGCCTTTAAAGGTCGTTTTTGTCAGTTTGATCCTTGAGGGGTCTATACCCATTTTGTGCACTATGTCCTGGTAAAGTAGGTTCAGGCTGCTGCCGCCATCCATAAGGACTCAAGTGAGGTGAAATCCGTCGATGATTGGGTCTAGGACCAGTGCGGCGAATCCGCCATGACGTATACTAGTGGGGTGGTCACTGTGATCGAAGGTGATCGGACAGGAGGACCATGGGTTGAACTTTGGGGCGACTGGCTCCAACGCATATACGTCCCTGAGCGCACGCTTCCGCTCCCGCTTGGGGATGTGGGTTGCGTATATCATGTTCACCGTCCACACTTGTGGGGGGAACCTCTTCTGTCCTCCGGTGTTCGGCTGCTGGGGATCTTCCTCATCATCGCTATGTGGCCCCTTATCTTTGTTTTCGGCAATTATCTTGCCGGCCTGCTTGAATAGGCAACAATCCCTATTTGTGTGGTTGGCTGGCTTGTCGGGGGTGCCATCTATTTGACACGAGCGATCGAGTATGCGGTCCAAACTGGACGGGCCCGAAGTGCTTCTTTTAAATGGCTTTTTCCGCTGACCGGGTTTAGAGCCTTTGAATCCGGCATTGACTGCCATATCCTCGGTATTGTCGCTGTTAATGCGGCGCTTATGTTTATTTCGTCGTGACCTGCCATTGCCGTCCTTGGTATCCGAAGTACCACGGTTCTTTGATATGTTATTACAGCGAGCCAGCCAGCTGTCTTCTCCCGCACAAAAGCGGGTCATGAGTGTCGTGAGGGCTACCATAGATTTCGGCTTTTCCTGACCAAGGTGCCGGGCTACCCACTCGTCGCAAATGTTATGTTTGAAAGCTGCTAGGGCCTCTGCATCCGGACAGTCGACAATTTGATTTTTCTTTGTTAGGAACCGAGTCCAGAGTTTCCTGGCCGATTCTTCTGGCTACTGAATTATGTGGCTCAAGTCATCGGCAACTGGTGGTCGCACATAAGTGCCCTGAAAGTTGTAGAGGAATGCGGCCTCCAGATCTTCCCAACAGCTAATGGACTCTACAGGCAAGTTGTAGAGGATGTGGAGGAGGAAATCCTCGATCCATACCACAGGATCTGTTGTGCCGATGTATGATTCTATGTTTACTTCGTCTGTGAAGCATAAGGGGTGTGCGGTGCCTCTGTATTGGGCTATATCGCGATGCATCTCGAATGGGTCTTGCCCGCTGTGTTCGGCCCGGCCGGATTTACTTTTACTGTATCCGGCGTGACGTTTATCGTCTTGCATAGTGGCGCGCCCTCGTGATCCGTAGATCGATCTTGCATGTTTTGCTTTGTCCTCCAATACGTCTCGCAGGTCTGGCGTATTTCCCCATGCCTTTTTATTTGAATGGCGTCGGGGTGGAGGCTGAGTTTTTGGCTGGAATGCCTCTCTATCGCGGCCACGATGTGGCCGATCAACCGCGTCATAGGCTTCTTCCTCCAGTCGGGGTAGCAACCTGCATTTTGGGTAACTCTTAGAGGGGCGTTCGAGTTTATATTCATCGGCTGCGAGGACTTCAGTTCATCTGTCACCTAGCAGATCTTGTTCAGCTTGAAGCTGCTGGTGCTTTTTCTTAAGGCTATTTGCCGTGGCTACAAGCCGGCGCTTGAAGCACTCTTGTTCGACGAGATCCTCTGGCACGACGAATTCATCATCGTTGAGGCTTGCCTCATCTTCGGAGGGGGGCATGTAATTATAATCCTCCGCCTCTCCATCTCCCGCTCTCTCTGGAGGGCTGGCCCTTCCATCCTCCTGTCCTAGATCGTGTTGGAGGGTATTGTTGCCATCTTCGGCACTATCCGGAGTGTTATTATCTCCTGTGTCGGTATCACCACTTTTGCTTTGGCGGGACTTAGAGCGGCTCCGTTGACGTTGACGCTTGGGTTGCTTCTTGGAGGGGTCATCCTCTGCTCTCTCGTCGCCATTGCCTTCTTTGGGTGTGTCCACCATGTGTATATCGTATGATGAGGTGGCTGTCCAGTGCCCTGTGGGCAGTGGTTCCTCTTCGTCTCCCGCATCGTTGTCCATACTATCGATGTCTTCGGAGTCGAAGTCGAGCATGTCGGTTAAGTCGTCGAAAGTGGCTACTAAGTGGGTTGTGGGTGGGCAGCGAATTTCTTCGTCATCCGCATCCCAATCCTGCCGGACATAGTTCAGCCAGTATCCTCCTGACAAGGAGAGAGACCTTAATGAGTTCAGTATGTCACCAAAGGGCAAGTCCTGAAATATATCTGTGGAGGTAAACTCCATGATCCGCGCCCAATCGGTTTCGCTAGGAACGGGCGTAGGCGGTTCGGAGTCCGTTGTCGGAGAAGGGTCCAGCAGGCTGACAACACGACTCTCGCGCAGGGTAAGGTCGATGTTTGGCTCGATCGCCACTGAGGGTAAGGCCTCTATGGCGGGGTCCATCCACTCGTCCATGGACGGCGCAATTGGCTCCGAATTGAGGGTCGGAGCGGCTGCCGGTGCGATCTCCTGAACACTGTGTGATGGTAGAGCTAAATCATACTCATCGTGACCGCGTGACGCACAAGGCAGAGGCTCGAATCCGTCGAAGATCAAGTCTCCGCGGATATCGGCCGTGTAGTTTAAGCTTCCAAACCTGACCTGATGGCCAGGGGCGTAACTTACGATCTGCTCCAGATGGCCAAGCGAGTTGGCCCGCAGTGCGAAGTCGCCAAACACAAAGATCTGTCCGGGGAGAAAAGTCTCACCCTGGACTGCATCACTATCGATGATAGAAGGAGCCATCAAGCCTAACAACGATGACATAGAGGAACTCTCAATGAAATCACAAATGTCGGTGTCAAAACCGGTGGATCTTGGGTAGGGCGTCCCGAACTGTGCATCTAAGGCGGATGGTAACAGGAGGCAGGGAACACAATGTTTTACCCAGGTTCGGGCCCTCTTGATGGAGGTAAAACCCTACGTCCTGCTTGATTTATTCTTGATGTTATGGGTATTACAAGAGTTGATCTACCACGAGATCGGAGAGGCTAAACCCTAGAAGCTAGCCTATGGTATGATTGTATGTTATTGTGTCCTACGGAGTAAAACCCTCCAGTTTATATAGACACCGGAGAGGGTTAGGGTTACACAAGGTCGGTTACAAAGGAGGAGATATCCATATCCGTACTGCCTAGCTTGCCTTCCATGCCAAGTAGAGTCCCATCCGGACACGAGACGAAGTCTTCAATCTTGTATCTTCATAGTCCAACAGTCCGGCCAAAGGATATAGTCCGGCTATCCGGAGACCCCTTAATCTAGGACTCCCTCAGTAGCCCCCGAACCAGGCTTCAATGAAGATGAGTCCATCGCGCAGTGTTGTCTTCGGCATTGCCAAAACCGGCGGATCGCGGGTTACCCAACGGACAGAGAAGACCCGTCGCGGATCTCGGGTCTCATCCTTTCATGGATGGATATACTCGATGAGGATGCAACGAGGCAGGCAATGACGACATGGGGCAAGACGAAGTGATGATCGATAATGGTGGCGGGGAAGAGGCCGTACATGGCAGCTGAGAATGGGCCGGACATGGCGGTGCAGAAGGGTCGGAGATGGCGGCGGAGAGAACATGGACTCCACACCATAGAGTTCGTTAGTACTAAGTTCAATCGTGCGAGACCCTCATGTTCAAGCACTGCTTCGCAAGGAGACGATTACTAAGAGAGCTGCTTATAGAGAGGATGCTAAGCTGCAATAACTGGTGGTAGACTCAAACACTCCATTGTATCAAGGATGCAATTCTGAGGTGACCTGCTTGAGTTTCACGCTCCAACTCCTAAAGATGAAGGCTAAAAACAAATGGACCGACTCTAGCCTCGATGAGCATCTCAAGTACCTAAAGGATGTTCTTCCCACGGGGAATCTATGTCCTACTAGTATGGATGAGGCCAAGAAGCATGTGCCCTCTTGATCTGCAGCACGTTAGATACCATGCATGGATCAATGATTGCATAATTTATCGGAAGGAGCACGCGGAAAAAACATGCTGTCTGGTGTGGAATGCTTCTCGATACAAGAAGGCAGGGAAGAAATCTCCCAGGAAAGTTGTATGGTACTTACCGATCACTCCCCGTCTCCAGCGGTATTTCATAGATCCCAAGGAAGCAAAAATCATGTGCTGGCACGCTGAGAGGAAGAAGGCCGACGAAGGAGATAATCTGAAGCTGAGACATGTCAAGGATGGAAGCCAGTGGAGAGCTTTGAACGACAAATATTGGTATTTGAAAGGTGATGCAAGGAACATCGTTCTCGGCGCATGTGCCGATGGCATGACTCTGTTTGGCAACCAGAACACCAACCACAACACATGGCCCGTGGTTGTATGGATGTACAACCTGCCCCTGGTACAACCCATGATCTGCAGCGACAACTCAAGACCCTCGCGATGGGCCAGGCCCTGCGAGGCGGACGACGCCAAGACCTCCCTGGGGGCAGCCTCACTAGGCTAACTACCAAGGAGCGGAGATATCTATGCAAGGGGCACCTCGCGAGGTTCACGTGACGTGAGCCATGATGACCTAGGCCAGGCAGGCACCAGCAGGCGCAGTGTACCTGTTTCCTGTTTTGTGCTAAAGAGGCAGGCGCAGGTGAGGAGGCCCGAGGCATCAGGCAAAGGATTCCATATTAGTGCAACAAGACCAAGGGCAGCAGGACGGCAGGACGGAGGTCACCACGGAGCCCACAACAGCATCACCACCGGAGCCTTTGGCAGGCGAAGACCACCTTTTGTCAGGATAACTTGTACTAGTTGTCCTCCTTCAAACTTGGCCATTGTTGGATCCCTTCCCGCCTAGCATTTGGAAAGAGGACCGGGCCCTCTATAAATAGGACTAACCACCACCGTAGCAAGGGGGAGGACAGATCATTCGGACCACCCTCACACACATCGTCTCGTCGAGCTCAAGAACACCTCTTCTCAGGAGGTAGTTCATACATTGTACTAGTTCATCCCCAGCGTTCGAGGCAATCCACCGCACCACACTGGAGTAGGGTATTACACAACAACAGTGGCCCGAACTAGTATAAACCCTCGTGTCTCTTGTTCCTTCGCCTTGAGATCGTTGTGCGAGCAAGCTAGAGAGAGAGAGTTCTTCGTGCGCACCCAGTGTTCGAACCTCAAGGGTTTGCAAGAACCCATAATTCTCCATTTGGCGCGCGGTGGTAATGGGTGCGCCGAAGCCTTTCCTCCATTGATCCACTCTCCACCACTCCGCCGATTTCATGGCTGATGCTCGTCGAGCCCGTGCTGAGCGTTGAGCCGCTCTCAACGCTCGCGTCTCTCAAACGGCGCCGGTTGGTGGGCCTCCACATGGCTCTCCATGGCCCACTACCAATGCCACTACCAGCCCGGTGGCGAACGAGCAGCAGGCTTCATCGCTGCACCCCTTTGTGCGGCGGGAAGGACGCACCGCCACCCCGTCGCTGACTCCGGCCGGCTCGTCGTCCCACGCTCGTCGCGCGCCCACGGACACGCAGGTTGTGCTGCTCATGGAGCACAAGCTCCTGCATTACCGCCCCATCGACCACCTCTACGACGACTGACTGGACCACATCGCCGAGCTCGTTGATAACCCACAAGTATAGGGGATCGCAACAGTTTTCGAGGGTAGAGTATTCAACCCAAATTTATTGATTTGACACAAGGGGAGCCAAAGAATAATATCATGTATTAATAGTTGAGTTGTCAATTCAACCGCACCTAAAAGACTTAATATCTGCAGCAAAGTATTTAGTAGCAAAGTAATATGGAAGTAACGGTAATGGTCACAAAAGTAATAGTATTGGTTTTGTAGTGATTGTAACAGTGGCAACAGAAAAGTAACTAAGAAAATATCAATATGTGAAAAGCTCATAGGCAATGGATCAGTGATGGATAATTATGTCGGATGCGATTCCTCATGTAACAGTTATAACTTAGGGTGACACAGATTAGCTCCAGTTCATCAATGTAATGTAGGCATGTATTTCGAATATAGTCATACGTGCTTATGGAAAAGAACTTGCATGACATCTTTTGTCCTACCCTCCCGTGGCAGCGGGGTCCTATCAGAAACTAAGGGATATTAAGGCCTCCTTTTAATATAGTACCAGAACAAAGCATTACCACTTAGTGAATACATGAACTCCTCAAACTACAGTCATCACCAGGAGTGGTCCCGATTATTGTCACTTTGGGGTTATCGGATCATAACACATAGTAGGTGACTATTGACATGCAAAATAAGATCAAGATCTCACATATATTCATGAAAACATAATAGGTTCAGATCTGAAATCATGGCACTCGGGCCCTAGTGACAAGCATTAAGCATAGCAAAGTCGTAGCAACATCAATCTTAGAACATAATGGATACTAGGGATCAAACCCTAACAAAACTAACTTGATTACATGATAAATCTCATCCAACCCATCACCGTCCAGCAAGCCTACGATGGAATTACTCACGCACGGCGGTGAGCATCATGAAATTGGTGATGGAGGAAGGTTGATGATGACGATGGCGATGTATTCCCCTCTCCGGAGCCCCGAACGAACTCCAGATCAGCCCTCACGAGAGAGATTAGGGCTTGGCGGCGGCTCCACATAGTAAAACGCGATGAATCCTTCTTCCCTATTTTTTCTCCCTGAACGTGAATATATAGAGTTGGAGTTGACGTCGTTGGAGCCTCAGGGGGCCCACGAGGCAGGGGGCGTGCCCCAGGGGTGGGGGTGCCCTGCACCCTCGTGGACAGGGTGTGGGCCCCATGGTGTTGAATCTTTCGCCAGTTTTTTTATTTATTCCAAAATGTGTCTTCGTTGATTTTCAGGTCATTCTGAGAACTTTTATTTCTGCAGAAAAATAACACCTTGGCAATTCTGTTGGAAACAGCGTCAGTCCGGCTTAGTTCCATTCAAATCATGCAAGTTAGAGTCGAAAACAAGGTCAAAAGTGTTTGCAAAAGTAGATACGATGGAGACGTATCAACTCCCCCAAGCATAAACCTTTGCTTGTCCTCAAGCAATTCAGTTGACAAACTGAAAGTGATAAAGAGAAACTTTTACAAACTCTGTTGGATCTTGTTGTTGCAAATATGTAAAGCCAGCATTCAAGTTTTCAGCAAAGATTATGAACTAACCATATTCACAATAACATTTAGGTCTCATGTTTACTCATATCAATGGCATAATGAACTAGCAAGCAATAATAATAAATCTTAGATGACAACTCTTTCTCAAAACGATCATAATATGATATAAAAAGACGGTATCTCGCTAGCCCTTTTTCAGACCGCAAAACATAAATGTAGAGCACCTCTGAAGATCAAGGATTGACAAAACATTGTAATTCATGGTAAAAGAGATCCAGTCACAGTCATACTCAATATAAATTAATAGTAATGCATGCACATGATAGTGGTTCTCTCCAACTGGTGCTTTTTAATAAGAGGATGATGACTCGACATAAAAGTAAATAGAAAAGGCCCTTCTCAGAGGGAAGAAGAGATTTGTAGAGGTGCCAGAGCTCGAGTTTTGAAATAGAGATGAATAGTATTTTGAGTGGTATACTTTCATTGTCAACATAACAACCAAGAGATCTTGATATCTTCCATGCTACACACATTATAGGCGGTTCCCAAGCAAAATGGTAAATTTTATACTCACCCACCACCAACAAACATCAATCCATGCATTGTCTGAAACAACGGGTGCCTCCAACTAATAGTAATCCTGGGGGAGTTTTGTTTGGAATTATTTTAATTTAAGCATGGGACTAGGCATCCCGGTTACCAGCCATTTTCTCGTGAATGATGAGTGGAGTACACTCATCTTGCGAATAACCCACCAAGCTCTCACAACCCTAGTCAGTGCTTGCATTAGAGTGATGCATCATGTTTAATTTCTCCTGAACTTGAAATGGGGGTGGCATAAACCCCTTGCACCACTTAACTCAACTAGGGTTTACTAAAATAATTTTCAACGAACCGGAAATGCGCTTCCAAAATGTTAATCATTTATGTCTTGGTCTAGAAACTTTGCCAAAAATGGTTCACATTTTTCTAGGACATATTGGGTCATTGAATTAAATCATAAGTAATTTGCATTTGGGCATTTAAATTCTATAAATAATTCTAAATGCCCAAATAATCTTGATTTTAAATGAGGGCTGTTGGAAATAATCCAAACAATTCCCATAAATATTTTTATGATTTTTCTGAGTGCTCTTGAATTTTAAATAAAGCCAATACATTTGCAGAATATAGAAAATTGAAACAAATAGAAAAGGGAGAAAGAGAAAGGACTTTACCTGGCGCAGCCCACCTGGCAGCCCACTCACCGGCCCAGCATTGTGCTCGCCCGTGCCAGTCACCTCCTTCCTCTCGCCAGGTAGGCAGGGAGGTGCGTGCACGTGCGCCCGAGCTCGCCACGCAGCTCTTTGCTCGCCTGCGTCGCCTGGACAGCGTGGTGATGGCTCGAAACGCCTCCTCGGTGCCGCCCCGACCTCACCGACACCTCACTTCCCCCTTCCCTCTCTCTCGTCCTCTTTTCGCCATGGCCGACGCAGCGGCGCCCGCGCCATCGTGAAGCTCACAGCCACTGCCGTCCACTCGTCGCCTTGCCATGCCCAAGATCTCCGCCGTCGTCTGCTTCGTCGAGCAGGCCGAGCCCCGAGTGCTCGCACGCTTGGCACCATCCTCACTAAGCTCATCCCCGACCGCCATTGCCAGAGATCCTCTTTGCCTCCCGACCGCTCCAGCTCTTCCCCGACCTTGCTGACCCGCTCGTCGAGACAACTATGAGTTGCTGGCCATCTCCCCCTCTCTGTGCTCTTCCTAGCACTTCATAGCGACCGCAACAAGCTCATCCGCACCCGCCGCCGCCTGTGCTGGCCGCCGACATGTCTCCAGCCACCCAACGGCCCAACTGACATGTCCACCTTGCTCACCACACTGTGTAGAGCACAAACGTGCTGACCCCATGCCGCCTTGCTCATCGTAGCAACGACCTCGAGCTCACCCGAGCTTTGGGAGCCGCCAAGGTCGTCGCCAGCGACGTTCCCGACCACCCCGAGCCCAACCATCACCACCACTGGATGTGGCTCGTCCCCAGCTTCACGAAAATGGCCTCCACCATCGTTTTGGTCGACGAGCATGAAGCCCGCGCCCCTCCGCCGCGTCTGCTACCGATGGCCGCTAAACGTCGTGGTTAGCCCCGGTTTGACCAGGCCTGTGTCTATGACAGGTGGGTCCCAACCCTGCTAATTGACCTAGGTTAGGGCTAACTAAATTTAGTTAGTTTAATTAACCACTGACACGCGGGACCCACTGGTCGGGTTTGACCTGGACCGCACAGTTGACCTGCTGACGCAGTGCTGACACAGTAATGGCCTTTTCTCAATTTATTCTTATTCAGAAAATTCCAGAAATTGTTACAAACTTCAAGAAATCACAGAAATTAATCTATAGCTCATAATGAAAAGATTTATTCTTATGCATGATTAAACAACTTAACCTTGCTTTTTAGATCAAAACATCATAATGCACATTATAAATTCATAATTTGAGTTTGGTGTTGAACCTTTGGTTCAAAATAACTCAAACCCCTCTGTTTGTAGTTGCATTAGCCCAAAACACTCATTTTTCCATGTCATATGCATGCATCATATTTTTGCATATAACCATGTATTGATTGTGTTACTAGTGTGATCTCTGTGGTAGGTTCTGCTCCTGAGGATATTCGTGAGTATCCAGTTGAAGGACAGTACCCCTCGACCACACTGTCAGGCAAGCAACCCCATTGATCATTTTGGTACAATTCCATCTTCTCGCTCCTGCTCTCATTTACTGCATTTAAGACAACAACATTTCAAATTGCTGTGTGCTGCGGTAGTTGAACCCATTTACTCTGCATGACCTGTCATTGCCACAGTAACTAGATGAAACACACTAGCATGTGTAGGAGTTGATTAAGCCATGTTTGTGTTTCCTACCTTGCTATGCCTGCTATGCTTAGAGTCGTGCCAGGTCTGGTTCATCTGGGTGATGGGCTAGAGTGAAATGGCTGTGTCGGCGATAAGAGTGAAGTGTTGAACATGTTTTGGTAAAGGTATCGATGAGAGGCCATGTAGGAATACATGGTGGGTTGTTCCATTGGAATCGTCCCTAAGAACTGGGATCTGTATGTGTGATTTAAGATCAGCCATTATCATGCATTGGGCCCGAAACCAATGGACCCTCTCGGCTTATTAACCGCCCTTGTCCTCTGTCCATAAGTTGCAAGTAGTTTCTGGTGTTTGTAGCATACTAGAGGCCATGCACAGCGCTGACCCGTGGGATGGGCTGTGATGCGGTAGGTACATCGCACGGTGTACCGGGCGCCCATTTGGTGTTTCGGGAACCCTGCACACATCGTTTGGGGTCATATGTGGAAACCTCGGCCGGACTCCCTGCGGATGGAACCTGGATAGGCGATAAACCTAGAATAGGGACTTGAGTGTTTTGCCAGGCCGTGGCGGACACCCTCGTTGGGCTTCTGCTCGTAGGTTGCCGAGTGCATGTCGTGTAAACGGCGATAAGTGGTGGAAGCATGTGTGTGAAGAAGTACACCCCTATAGGGTTAACATCATCTATTCGAATAGCCGCGTCCGCGGTAAAGGACTACTTGCTTGCCTATACAGTTCATAAAAAAGTACATGGAAACTACTAAAAGCCTCTAGACAAGTGTGAGTGCAGTGGATGGCCCTTCCGTAGGATGACGGAAGAGGAACCACGGTAGTGTATTGTTGTGGTGAGTAGTGGACTCAGGTGCGGAAAACATTTACAAGTTGCTATTGCTACCTCTTTCAGCACTGCGTTGGTTTTCCCCGAAGAGGAAGGGATGATGCAACAAAGTAGCGTAAGTATTTCCCTCAGCTTTTGAGAACCAAGGTAGCAATCCAGTAGGAGGCTACGTGCGAGTCCCTGGTACCTGCACAAAACAAATAAATCCTCGCAAGCAACACAAATAGGCGCTGTCAATCCCTATAGGGCCACTTACGAGAGTGAGATCTGATAGATATGATAAGATAATATTTTTGGTATTTTTATGATAAAGATGCATAGTAAAATAAAGGCAAAGTAAATAACTAAGTAGTAGGAGATTAAGATGATAAAGATAGAGTCGGGGGCCATAGGTTTCACTAGTGGCTTCTCTCGAGAGCATAACTATTCAACGGTGGGTGAACAAATTACTGTTGAGCAATTGACAGAATTGAGCATAGTTATGAGAATATCTAGGTATGATCATGTATATAGGCATCACGTCCGAGACAAGTAGACCGACTCCTGCCTACATCTACTACTATTACTCCACTCATCGACCGCTATCCAGCATGCATCTACAGTATTAAGTTAAAAACAGAGTAACGCCTTAAGCAAGATGACATGATGTAGAGGGATAATATGAAGAAAACCCCATCTTGTTATCCTTGATGGCAACAATACAATACGTGCCTTGCTGCCCTTACTGTCACCGGGAAAGGACAGCGCAGGATTGAACCCAAAGCTAAGAACTTCTCCCATTGCAATAAAGATCGATCTAGTTGGCCAAACCAAACTGATAATTCGAAGAGACTTGCAAAGAGAACAAATCATACATAAAAGAATTCAGAGAAGATTCAAATATTATTCATATATAGACTTGATCATAAACCCACAATTCATCGGTCTCAACAAACACAGCGCAAAAAGAAGATTACGTCGAATAGATCTCCACAAGAGAGGGGTAGAATATTGTATTGAGATCCAAAAAGAGAGAAGAAGCCATCTAGCTACTAACTATGGACCCGTAGGTCTGAAGTAAACTACTCACACTTCATCGGAGAGGCTATGGTGTTGATGTAGAAGCCCTCCGTGATTGATGCCCCCTCCAGCAGAGCTCCGGAACAGGCCCCAAGATGGGATCTCGTGGATACAGAAATTTACGATGGTGGAATTAGGGTTTTGGCTCCATATCTGATGGTTTGGGGGTACGTGGGTATATATAGGAGGAAGAAGTACGTCGGTGGAGCAACAGGCGGCCCACGAGGGTGGAGGGCACGCCTGGGGGGGGGGGGCAGGCGCGCCCCCTACCTCGTGGCCTCCTGTTAGTTGGCTTGACGTAGGGTCCAAGTCTCCTGAGTTGTATTCGGTGAGAAAATCACGTTCCTGAAGGTTTCATTCCGTTGGACTCCGTTTGATATTCCTTTTCTTCGAAACCCTAAAATAGGCAAAAAAACAACAATACTGGGCTGGTCCTCCGGTTAATAGGTTAGTCCCAAAAATAATATAAAAGTGGATAATAAAGCCCAATAATGTCCAAAACAGTAGATAATATAGCATGGAGCAATCAAAAATTATAGATACGTTGGAGACGTATCAAGCATCCCCAGGCTTAATTCGTGCTCGTCCTCGAGTAGGTAAATGATAAAAACAGAATTTTTTATGCGAAGTGCTACTTGGCATAATTTTAATGTAATTCTTCTTAATTGTGTTATGAATATTCAGATCCAAAAGATTCAAGACAAAAGTTTATATTGACATAGAAAATAATAATACATCAAGCATACTAACAAACCAATTTTGTCTTCTCAAAATAACATGGCTAAAGAAAGTTATCCCTACAAAATCATATAGTCTGGCTATGCTCTATCTTCACCACACAAAATATTTAAATCATGCACAACCCCGATGACGAGCCAAGCAATTGTTTCATACTTTTGACATTCTCAAAAAAAATTCAATCGTCATGCAATACATGAGCGTGAGCCATGGATATAGCACTGTAGATGGAATAGAGTGGTGGTTGTGGAGAAGACAAAAAGGGGAAGATAGTCTCACAACAACTAGGTGTATCAACGGGCTATGGAGATGCCCATCAATAGATATCAATGTGAGTGAGTAGGGATTGCCATGCAACAGATGCACTAGAGCTATAAGTATATGAAAGCTCAAAAATAAACTAAGTGGGTGTGCATCCAACTTGCTTGCTCATGAAGACCTAGGGCACTTTTGAGGAAGCCCGTCATTGGAATATACAAGCCAAGTTCTATAATGAAAAATTCCCACTAGTATATGAAAGTGATAACATGAGAGACTCTCTACTATGAAGATCATGGTGCTACTTTGAAGCACAAGTGTGGTAAAGGGATAGTAACATTGTCCCTTCTCTCTTTTTCTCTCATTTCTTATTTGGGCCTTTTCTCTTTTTTTATGGCCTCTTTTCTTTCTCTCTTTTTTTTATTTTTCGTCCGGAGTCTCATCCCGACTTGTGGGGGAATCATAGTCTTCATCATCCTTTCCTCACTTGGGACAATGCTCTAATAATGATGATCATCACACTTTTATTTTTCTTACAACTCAACAATTACAACTCGATACATAGAACAAGATATGACTCTATATGAATACCTCCGGCGGTGTACCGGGATATGCAATGATGCATGAGTGATAAGTACGAAAGAATTATGAATGATGGCTTTGCCACAAATACTATGTCAACTACATGATCATGCTAAGCAATATGACAATGACGGAGTGTGTCATGAACGGAACGGTGGAAAGTTGCATGGCAATATATCTCGGAATGGCTATGGAAATGCCATAATAGGTAGGTATGGTGGTTGTTTTGAGGAAGGTATGTGGTGGGTGTATGATACCGGTGAAAGGTGCACGGTATTAGAGAGGCTGGCAAGGGTGGAAGGGTGAGAGTGCGTATAATCCATGGACTCAACATTAGTCATAAAGAACTCATATACTTATTGCAAAAATCTACAAGTTATCAAAGCAAAGTATTATGCGCATGCTCCTAGGGGGATAGATTGGTAGGAAAAGACCATCGCTCGTCCCCGACTGCCACTCATAAGGAAGACAATCAATAAATAAATCATGCTCTGACTTCATCACATAATGGTTCATCATACGTGCATGCTACGAGAATCACAAACTTCAACACAAGTATTTCTCAAATTCACAGCTACTCAATTAGCATGACTTTAATATCACGATCTCCATATCTCAAAACAATTATCAAGTATCAAACTTATCATAGTATTCAACACACTCATAAGAAAGTTTTATTATTAATCTTGCATACCAAACATATTAGGATTTTAAGAAAATTACCATGCTATTTAAGACTCTCAAACTAATCTAAGTGAAGCATGAGAGATCATTAGTTTCTATAAAACAAATCCACCACCATGCTCTAAAAGATATAAGTGAAGCACTAGAGCAAAATTATATTACTCAAAAGATATAAGCGAAGCACATAGAGTATTCTAACAAATTCCAAATCATGTATGGCTCTCTCAAAAGATGTGTACAGCAAGGATGATTCTGGTAAACTAATAATCAAAGACTCAAATCATACAGGACACTCCAAGTAAAACACATATCATGTGGTAAATAAAAATATAGCTCCAAGTAAAGATACCGATAGAAGTAGACGAAAGAGGGGATGCCTTCTGGGGCATCCCCAAGCTTTGGCTTTTAGGTGTCCTTAGATTATCTTGGGGGTTCCATGGGCATCCCCAAGCTTAGGCTCTTGCCACTCCTTATTCCATAATCCATCAAATCTTTACCCAAAACTTGAAAACTTCACAACACAAAACTTAAAGTAGAAAATCGCGTGAGCTCCGTTAGCGAAAGATAAACAAAAGACCACTTCAAGGTACTGTAATGAACTCATTATTTATTTATATGGGTGTTATACCTACTGTATTCCAACTTCTCTATGGTTCATAAACTATTTTAGTAGTCATAGGTTCATCAAAATAAGCAAACAACACACGCAAAACAGAATCTGTCAAAAACAGAATAGTCTGTAGTAATCTGTAGCTAGCGCAAGATCTGGAACCCCAAAAATTCTAAAATAAATTGCTGGACGTGAGGAATTTATGTATTAATCATATGATAAAAGAATTAACTAAATAGCACTTTCCAAAAAAAATTACAGAAGTTCTCATGAGCGCTAAAGTTTCTGTTTTTTACAGCAAGTTCAACAAGACTTTCCCCAAGTCTTCCCAACGGTTCTACTTGGCACAAACACTAATTAAACACAAAAAACACAACCAAAAAAGAGGCTAAATAATTTATTTATTACTAAGAAGGAGCAAAAATCAAGGAATAAAAGTAAAATTGGGTTGCCTCACAACAAGCGCTATCATTTAACGCCCCTAGCTAGGCATAAGAAGCAAGAATAGATCTAGGTTTTGCCATCTTTGGTTAGGAAAGAAAAGGGCAAACTTGCTATCTCTAGAATTAATCCTTCTATTTTGATAAAGCACATGACTATTAATGGTAGAAGAAAGATTAAGTATGTTACGGAAGTTTGTATCTAGGCTAGCCTTTATCTCTTTAATAGATTCATTTTGGTAAGAGAGCAAAAGAGATGTAGATTCAACTTTCTCATTCATGGGGTGCCCAAATATAGTTTTCATTTTTTCATAAGTGTCTACGACATCCCCTTCAAGGAAACCTTCTTCAAATATAGAATCTTAGACATGCTTAAAAGAAGAAGGAAGGGCAATATAAAAGCTTTTTAGGTAAACTTCAATTTGATATTGAGGAACATAGCTAGCCATGATCCTTAATAGTCTATACCAAGCATATTTCAAAGATTCATCAAGTAAATAACGAAAAATTCCAGAATCATCTTCATCAAAATTATTAAGACTCTCATTGATAACTCCGGTAGATTTTTCCATAGTATCCTTATTTATAAGTTTAGCGAGGATAGAGGGGTTGTCCAAAGTACTAAAACTCTGGAGAGGACCCCCAACCCTTTTTGATTCAGACATAGCGGAAGAAAGGCAAGTGGAAAGAGAGGGAGGATAGAGAGAGAGGGCGAATAAAACAGCAAGGGTGAATTGGGGGGGGGGAGAGGAAAACGAGAGGCAAATGGAAAATAATGTAATGCGGGTGATAAGGCTATGTGATGGGTACTTAGTATGTTGACTTTTGCGTAGACCTCCCCGGCAACGGCGCCTGAAATCCTTCTTGCTACCTCTTTTAGCACTGCGTTGGTTTTCCCCGAAGAGGAAGGGATTATGCAACAAAGTAGCGTAAGTATTTCCCTCATTTTTTGAGAACAAAGGTATCAATCCAGTAGGAGGCTACGCGCGAGTCCCTCGTACCTGCACAAAACAAATAAATCCTCGCAACCAACGCAAATAGGGGCTGTCAATCCCTATAGGGCCACTTACGAGAGTGAGATCTGATAGATATGATAAGATAATATTTTTGGTATTTTTATGATAAAGATGCAAAGTAAAATAAAGGCAAAGTAAATAACTAAGTAGTAGGAGATTAATATGATAAAGATAGACCGGGGGGCCATAGGTTTCACTAGTGGCTTCTCTCGAGAGCATAAGTATTCTACGATGGGTGAACAAATTACTGTTGAGCAATTGACAGAATTGAGCATAGTTATGAGAATATCTAGGTATGATCATGTATATAGGCATCATGTCCGAGACAAGTAGACCGACTCCTGCCTACATCTACTACTATTACTCCACTCATCGACCGCTATCCAGCATGCATCTAGAGTATTAAGTGAAAAACAGAGTAATGCCTTCAGCAAGATGACATGATGTAGAGGGACAGACTCATGCAATATGAAGAAAACCCCATCTTGTTATCCTCGATGGCAACAATACAATACGTGCCTTGCTTACCTTACTATCACCAGGAAAGGACACCGCAAGATTGAACCCAAAGCTAAGCACTTCTCCCATTGCAAGAAAGATCAATCTAGTAGGCCAAACCAAACTAATAATTCGAAGAGACTTGCAAAGATAACCAATCACACATAAAAGAATTCAGAGAAGATTCAAATATTATTCATGGATAGACTTGATCATAAACCCATAATTCATCGGTCTCAACAAATACACCGCAAAAGAAGATTACATCGAATAGATCTCCACAAGAGAGGGGGAGAACATTGTATTGAGATCCAAAAAGAGAGAAGAAACCATCTAGCTACTAACTATGGACCCGTAGGTCTGAACTAAACTACTCACAGTTCATCAGAGAGGCTATGGTGTTGATGTATAATCCCTCCATGTTCGATGCCCCCTCCGGTGGAGCTCCGGAACAGGCCCCAAGATGGGATCTCGTGGATACAGAAAGTTACGGCGGTGGAATTAGGGTTTTGGCTCCGTATCTGATCGTTTGGGGGTACGTGGGTATATATAGGAGGAAGAAGTACGTCGGTGGAGCAACAGGGGGCCCACAAGGGTGGAGGGCGCGCTTGGGGGGGCAGGCGAGCCCCCCTACCTCGTGGCCTCCTGTTAGTTGGCTTGACGTAGGGTCCTAGTCTCCTGAGTTGTATTTGGTGAGAAAATCACGTTCCTGAAGGTTTCATTCCGTTTGGACTCCGTTTGATATTCCTTTTCTTCGAAACCCTAAAACAGGCAAAAAACAACAATTCTCGGCTGGGACTCCGGTTAATAGGTTAGTCCCAAAAATAATATAAAAGTGGATAATAAAGCCCAATAATGTCCAAAACAATAGATAGTATAGCATGGAGCAATAAAAAATTATAGATACGTTGGAGACATATCAGCTATCTCGTAGGATTGTTTAGCCAAGAGTCAAAGCTAGCTTGCTGCAATAAACTCCACTATCCCTTTGTTGATAATGTGCATGTAAGTAGGATGTGATGTATGTCTTGCTGAGTACCTTTGTACTCATGTTTGCTTAATAAACTTTGCAGACGAGAACACCGCCCCCTCTGATGGGTTCTACGTAGATCTCGATGTTGACGAGTGACATGCCACCCAGGTGGTGATCCTGAGCCGTGAAGGGACTTGTAGATAGATTGGCTTCATCAAGCCTTCTTGCTTTCTAGTTGTCTGTACTCAGACAAGTTTGCTTCTTCATGTGCTTGTATGTTTGTATGACTTGAGTGTTGGGTCGTGTGACCCCTACCTGTATGAACATGTTATGTATGGCTCTCTGGAGCCTTCTAAATAAAGTACTTGAGTTGTAGAGTTTTGTTGTGATGCCATGTTGTATTTGCACATATCGAGCATATTGTGTGTATGGTTTGAAATGCTTGGTATGTGTGGGATCAGACAACCTGGTTGTTTATCCTTGGTAGCCTCTCTTACTGGGAAATGTCTCCTAGTGCTTCCACTCAGCCATGGTAGCTTGCTACTGCTCCGGAACACTTAGGCTGGCCGGCATGTGTCCTTCTTCGTTCATGTGTCTGTCCCTATGGGGAAATGTCACGCGATGTCTACCAGAGTCCTGTTAGCCCAGCTGCTACAACCCAAATTCACTCGCTGATGACCGACATGTTCGTTGTTGGGTCATGTATGCCTGTCCCTGTAATTTAGTGCCACTTTGGGTTTACGACTAGTCATGTCGGCCCGGGTTCTCTGTCATATGGATGCTAGCGACACTATCATATACTTGAGCCAAAAGGCGCAAACGGTCCTGGGCCAGGTAAGGTGGCACCCATGGGAATACTTTGCGTGAGGCCGCAAAGTGATATGATGTGTTACATGCTAGATCGGTGTGACTTAGGATCGGGGTCCTGACTGCATTGGCATCAGAGCCGGACTGCCTGTAGGTTCATCAAGCCAAACTGGTCGATGTCGAGTCTTGAAATGCTTTAGTTATATGTGGGGGAATGATTGTGGGAAGGAACATAAGGATCTTTTTACTCCTTTACCTCATGGCATTCAGATCTGAGTCGGCCCATTCTTTCCACGGGGGGATTAAGGACTAGGATCTCATCTTCTATCAGGTTCATGTGTTACTAATCCGTAGACTCTTATAGGATTGTGGTTCCAAGCCCTAGTTCAGTTTCTACTACTTCACTATGTTGTTAGCTGGACTCATAACCTTAATTTGATGTTGTTGAGTGACTATGCAACCCTTTGCTAAATGTCTCAAAATCCTTTTTGAGCATTTACAACCATTATGCTGTCCAATTTCTATTACAAATTCTAATGCCTTTGCATTTTTTAGTGTTTTAGATGGCTTCCCGCACCACACATCAGGTGGCACATCTGACTCGCTGCACTGATGTACCCGGTCACACGGCCATGCTGGTCCGTGTGATGACAAAGACAGGCTATCGATGGTATCCAGAGTATACCATAGAAGAGTAGTATCGAGATTTTAATTAGAGTCGGTACCTATGCATAGTGAGGATATATCCTTCCTACCCCAGAGCTACCGATACCCTTCACTGGTCTTACGAGCTCGGAGTTACCGTGGAGATGTTCGTCCAGGACGCCGCTTACTCCATTATATCTATCATTCGAGCTGGGCAAGCGTCGCTTCAGAACACCGAGTTCTATTATCTGCCAGCAGCACTGACTGGTCAGGAGGGTTATTACACTGGTCTTTACGCTGACGCTACTCATGAGGAGCCGCACCTTTGGACCACCATAGAGATGCTGGAGGAAAGGGACTGTCAGGTTTGTGCCCTTCGGATGGAGCTGTACAACACTCGAGCGGACCACTAGGCCACTCTGACACGGCTTGCACTCACCGTGTAGATTGGTTATCTTGATATGCTGGATTTGTACCCCGTACGCACTCGTCTTCCAGCTCGTATGGACTATCCTGATGTTGGAGGCATCACACCTCCACGTGGGCATCGTCTGCCACCATTCATGGGACTAAGGCCTCATCCATGTCCTTACGGTCCACAGGCCCCACGCGACTGGGAATTTCCAGATCCGCATGTTCCACTTCCAGGCTACGCAGGTAATATTTATGAAGATTACTACGTAGACGGAGACGACTGAGCTAGATCGTGGGAGTAGTAGTATTGTAATAGTCGTATCTCCACAGTCCTACACGTCTTGTGGAATATGACTTAGTGTGTATTGTGTTCCGGAGGCATAGATAAATAATGTATAGTAACTTGGAATGCCTCTGATGAGATGTATCATCCTTCACCGCAGTTGTACTTTAGCCTGCGCTTGTACTAAACTATGTATGGTGTGTATGACCGATGGTATATATATATATATGGCTGTTTCTATATTACCATGTCATACAAATGAACATCTCTTCATTCTGTCTCATCCATTACATTCTGCAATCCTATGCTCGAGTTTTGCGATCCGTGTCTAAACCGTTGTTTTATTTTCCTAGGATGGTCAACACCTGAAGCACCCCTGCTGTCCAGGAGCAGGGTGAAGCCAATGGGGCTGGGGATGGGAATCTGCCCCATCCACCTTCCTTGGCCGAAGTCATGTTGGAGGCAGAAAGGAATAAACACGAGCCCAATCGACTGCTGAAACGCAATGAGCAGAACACTACACATCACCAAAGGAATGACTTGGTGTGTGTCAATGACTTTATCAAGTTGTACCCACCAACCTTCCATCATTTCGTCGAGCCCCTCGATGCGGATACCTGGCTTCGCAATATCACCCATAAGCTACGTTCTGCCAACGTGGCCAAGCTAATAAGGTCACTTACACTGCCTATCATCTTGAGGGCCTATTAGCCTTTGGTGGAAAAACTATGAGGCTATGCGCCCAGCTGGCCAGATTACCACTTGGACAGATTTCAGTGAAGCTTTCCATGAGCACCATATTTCGGAAGGGCTTATGGATCGTAAGAGGGAGGAGTTTTGCAACTTCACCCAGGGCAGGCTAATCGTGTATGCTTATAGTATAGTGTTTGGAAACCTGGCACGCTATGCTCCTGAGGAAGTGTCCACCGGCGCAAAGAAGCAGGCAAGGTTCTGAAAGGGACTTAGCCCCGAGCTTTGCCATGACCTCCATCTGCACGACTGCACCTCCTTCCAGAAGATTGTGAACAAGGCCATCAGTGCTGAAACTGGTCAGACTGACTATGAAGCTACATGCAAGCACCCCTGTGATTTTGGTTCTTCATCTGGTTCTGGCTCTCAGAAAAACTGGGTGTCGGTTCCAAACACAGCTCTACCACCTAGATTCACTCTGAGGCCATCCTATGAGGCGCCTAGCCCAAGCCAACAGTATGCAAGGCCTAAGGCTTATGGTGGACCAGCCACCAATGTTGCCCCACGCACTAACACTTTGAAATGATTCAAGTGCGGAGAGACGGGTCACAACATTCGAGAGTGTCCCTAGAACGACCACCCCAACCAGTCTGGGAAGTCCGTTGGCCCTGGTAAGCCAGTGGGAAAGTTGTACTATGTCCAATCATGGGTTCTGGAAAAACCCTCAAGGTTCAAACACTGGGGTGCGCGCGAAGATCACCCCCTACCGATCCACGTCATAACTCAGCTAAGATCTTACGAACTAACTCGTCGAACTCGCAACGCAAAGGACACAAGATTTATACTGGTTAGGGCCACCGTTGTGGTGTAATACCCTACTCCAGTGTGGTGTGGTGGATTGCATCTTGGGCTGAGGATGAATAGTGCAAGGGGAAGAACAGCCTCCTGAGGAGAGGTGTTTTTGTGCTTAGTGGATGTGGTTGTGGGGATGAACTAGTTCTAGTCTAAGATGAGGTCGCCCCCTAGCTACGGTGGTGGCTAGTCCTATTTATAGTGGCCTTGGTCCTCTTCCCAAATATTGAGTGGGAAGGGATCCCACCATGGCCAATTTGAAGGGGGGCAGCTAGTACAAGCTATCCTGGCAAAAGCGGTCTTCGCCTGCCAAAGGCTCTGGTGGTAATGCTGTCTTGAGCTCCACGGTGACCTCTGTCCTGCCGTTCTGCTAGTCTTGGTCTCGTTGCACCAATATGGAAACCTTTGTTTGACGCCTCAATACTTAGTACTGAAGAGGAAACAAGGACACTTTACGCGCTGGCTCCCGCGTAGCGCCGGCGTGTCCTTGGTTGTCATGGCTCACGTCACTAGAACCTCGCGAGGTTTGCCTAGCCTTGAAGTCTCCGCCCCTCGCGAGCTAGCCTGGTGAGGCCGCTCCTGAGGAGGTCTTGTGTCGCCCGCCTCGCGAGGCTTGGCCCCTCGCGAGGGTCTTGAGTCTTTGCTGGTGAAGATGGGTCATACGGGCCTGCTCGCAGAGCCATACCATGGGCCGTAGGCAGGCAAGTGTGGGGACCCCCATTCCTAGAACGCCGAAAGTAGCCCCCGGTCCCAAGGCACGCTCGGGCTTGGCTTCGAGGCAAAGACAAAGGACAAGTGTGGAGTGCCGCGGGCCCCAATAGCCTGCGGCCTTGGTCGATGCGTGGAGGTTGATTGGACGTGGGCCTCTCCGCTTCCCCATGTTGCATCGGCAACTGCCCGACTGGACAAGTCCCTGCGACATGCAAGGAAAACCATCATTACCTGTGATCGTGGGGGTGCTGGTTGGCCTTCTCCTGGTATAAATGGGAGGGGCGGAGCCCCCATCGCCCATCTTTCCTCTGCCTCTCCTGCTTCTTCTCCGCCGAGAAGCCGCCGAGGGGCTTAAGCGAGCTTTGGCTGCAACACGCCGACTGCGACGCCCCAGCGACCGGAGCGGAGATTGGAGTCATTGCCTCTGGGAAGATATTCATGACCCGAGGCTGGGGTGAGATTGCTCGGGTCTTCCGCTCGGAGGGCGCCCTCGTGATCCACTTCGAGTACGACAGCGCCTCCATGCTGCTTTTCAAGGTCTTCGACGAGGAGGGCCGCCGCCTGGAGTGCTGCCTTGAAGGAGGTCACCAGGTCAGCACAACGGTGGGCGCTGGGCCTGCCACAGGCCTCGCCTGCAGCTCCTCCAGCGACAGCGGCGACTCCTGGTAGTCCACCGACTCTCTCGAGCTCGTGGAGTCTCCGGAGACGAGCGACGACAGCTACGTGCCCCCGAGCTCCCCCTGAGCCCAGAGTAGAGATGCAGCGTCAGGCCGCCGTCGATGCTGATCTGGATGAGGTTGGCGCCGGCCTCAGGTGGCCCACTGTTGATGATGGTGTCATCCACAGGGGCACTCATAGTTAGGACTACCTAGGTTCTTGTCTTTTGTTCCCTGCGAGGAATCAAGAAATGAACCCCGCTGGGGCTTGTAAGGCGTTTGTAGTGTCCTTTGTTGACATTATCCTTATCATGAAATCGTGCGTGTGCATGCTCTGTTCCGGCTCGGTTTCCCCTTTCCATCCTCATGACGGCAAGGTGCTCTACGTCGACAGGTCCCAGTCCCCAGGGAGGCTTCAGTCGTGGCTGGTATGCCAGGTCACGTGCTGTGGTCAAGGACAGGTGGTTAGCGGCCCAAGGTCCAGTAAGAGCCCCTGAGGCACTACTAGGGAAAACCTTATACACAGAATGTTACCAGTAGCACTGTACAAAATCAAACGCTACTACTAATTAGTAGCAGCGCGGTAAATAAACCGCGCTACTGCTACGACTTTTGCAGTAGCACGTACCAGCGAAAAGCGCTACTGCTATGTTTGAACTGGGCGCACATGGCTAGCCCAACCTAGTAGTAGCGCGTATACTGGGCTAGTGCTACTGCTACGCTCCTTAGGTGTAGGGCGCTTACGTGTAAGGCGCTGCTGCTAACGGAAATAAAATAAAGTGAAAAACAAGTAGAGAAGTAAATGAAAATGAAAGAAATAGAAAAAGGAGAAAGGAAAAAAATAAAATGTAAAGAAAAATAAAAGAAAAAATGCAAAAAGGAGAAAGGAATAGCAGTAGCGGGTTTCAGTAAACGCGCTATAGCTAACATAGCTATAGCGCGTTTCCGGAAACTTGCTACCATTACGTTTCACTTAAACAGCGGTCCCCCCGCCCCCCGGCCACCACTTCTTCCCCAATCCCTCGCCCTCGCCGCCGTCTCCCCAATTCGCCGTTGCCCACTTCGCCGCCGTCTCCTGCCGGCGTGGACGGCCGCAACCTCACCGCCTCCCCCCGAGGCCGCCGTCATCCTCACCGCCGCCACCCTTGACGTCACCGTCGGCGCCCTCCACCTCACCGCCGCCCAAGCCCGCCCAGGACCGCCGTTGCCCATGCCCGAGCCCGCCCTCTCTCCCCTCTCTGTAAGTCCCACACTTGTCCCCCCACTCATCTCTCTCTGCATTTTAGAGAAAAAACTAGTAGAGCAAAACTAGTAGAGCAAATTTTAGTTAGGTCAGTAGGGTTTAATTAGTGTAGATGTTGCTTGTATAGTATATAGTGATACTAGTAGATGTTAATTAGGTTAGGGCAATAGTGGTACTAGTAGATGTTAATTAGATGTTTTTCAGTTAGGGCATTAGAGTTTTGCTAGGTTAATTAGGTTAGTAGTGCTGCTAGTAGTAGTGGTACAGTAGGTTAATTAGGTGATGTTAAATGAATAACCCAAATGAATGAAATTAGTAGTTAACTAATTTTTTTTCCTTTCATCATTATAGAGCACTAAAGTTAATTGAATTTTTTTCTATTAGTAGTTAAATGAATTTTCTTCTACACTTTGTTTTTGAATTAGCTTGCGAAATCTGGACATGTGGTTGCTCGTGTATATTTGGACACTGTTTCCAGGGAATGATGCTTAGTGGCCTATGTTTTGCAGGAATGTCGATTCATTTCTTCTCCGAAAAATTTCAGGTTCTCGATTTGTCCACTTTTTAGCAAAGGTCATGCCGTAATTTTTCATGAATTTCAGCATGACTTGTGCTACAAACTAGGACATATCGAGTGCCCATGATTTTCCGCACCAGGAAGGAGTCAACATTCCTGCAAAACAATAGGCCTTTTTTATGTCATTATTCATTTTATTAGGTCTAGAATTAATTGACTAGATTTGATCATAGGAAACATGGCTAGCAATAATGAAGGACAAGGTTCTGGTGATTGCGATGACGCCTACCGGGCGGCAGACGAATTTTTTAGCCTTACCGACGATCAACCGATGTTATTGTTGGGCCCACCGGTGGCATCGGGGACTAAGACCGACACGCAGACCGGTGCTAAGACTGAGACCAGCGCTCCGACTCAGACCGGCATCGAGCCCGTCGCTGAGACTGAGATCGGCGCTGTCTCGAGGAGCGGAGCTGGTGTAGAACCGAAAGCAAAGAGGCAATGGGTTCCTAACAAACTCAGGACTGCTAGAGTGGTGGTCACGAAGGTGGACGACGACAATTTTGAGCCAACGGCGCCCGAGGAAGCGGGTCGATGCTACGACAATCAAATAGGCTGCATCGTACGGACAACCGCCACCATCAACGATGAGAAACTACAGAAGATAGAAAATATGAGGAGCTCCCTCCTAAAGAAGTTTCACCTGATATTCTTGTTCCCCGGCCGGAATGAGAATAATTATAAAGATCCAGATGAGGACCCGACAATGAAGAAGATAAACAAACATGCCATGACCAAGTTTAGCGACGCGTTGGCCGCCTGGAAAAATCGAGTGAAAGCAAGGATCATCGACAAGAAGGAACCCTACTCCGAGATTGTAAAGGATAATCTGACAATCACGGAAGAGCAGTTTCAAATATTGAAGGAGGTTTGTGAGGCCGAAGATGCCAAAAAAGTCTAAGTACATGAAGGGGCTTCAAGAGAGGAACTTTGGGAGCCACCACCTCGGAAGTCGTGGTTACGGAGGAAAAGGTCCAAATGGGCCAAGGAGGACACGGAAGCTGCGAGTCACAGACCCCTTGGCGGAGTTCACCGTCCAGCAGGAGCGTGACGTCCTCAGGGCCCGGCATCGTTGGGACCCAGTGTAAAAGGTTTACGAGACAACACCGTTCATTACGGAGTTCATAAGACTGCTGGTAATTTTAGTTTCTGATCAATTCGACTGCACACGTTAGTCATATTTGTAAACGATCGTTGTGCCTTTTGCAGAGAGAGCAGCACAGGATTGCGGCCGAAAGCGACCCACCGTCTGAGGCATTGGCGAGGCCCAAGTGGGACAATCCATTCAACCGGGCGTTGAACATATTGAAACGACAACCGATGGATACTCGACCGTCGTATGGACGTGTGCACGGTGTCGGAGATGGCGCCACATGGAAGAAGTACTACGTGAGACCACGGAGGAGAGAAAGGAAAGACGGAGGTTAAATGAAGAAAACATCGACAAGAGGGTTGAGATTGCGGTTGAGAAGAAATCAACTTACACAGTCGCAACAGCGGTATCTGCCACAAAATAGGTGGCTGTAGATATTTCTACTAGCTTGGTTCCGGCCATTTTCAATTGGACCAGGCAAAATCCAGAAAACAATGCAGCGGACATTCCCCTTGCTGACTTCTTGGAGGGGAGCAGCTCGACTAGCATTGCACCAGCACCTGCAGCCGCACCTGCTCCCGCACCGGCTCCCGCACCGGACGTGCTAGGCGGTGCTTCATCTTTGGCTGAGCTCGACGCCGTCACGGTATCTATCACATCGGCCCCCTTCAATATAAATGTATAATTTCCCGTTTTCGTTGCCTTTCGGATGTCTCATGTCGCAGACTTTTCTTTGCAGGCCGACGAAACCCCGTGCACCATATTGTACACCATCGGCGACCAGAAGGTGGACGTGGGGAAGGCTATGATAATGGAGCCGAAGGAAGCATTGTTCCACAGCCAGCCGATCCCCCCGAACGTCTTCAAGGTTTCCGTGGCCAGTGTCAAACCGGGCCACGAGAATTTGCCTCCTCCAGTACTACTAGGGGATGTTGACGAGACACCGCGGAGGCTTGGTGATTGTTGCAATGCTGGGTGGGTCCTGTTGTGGCCAAAGAGTCTGCTTCGTCTGGAGGCGGCCGGGAGCACACCCACGAGCACGCAGCCTCAGCAAGGTATGAACATCAACACCCCACCTACCCAATTAGTGTCGGGTGTCGGGTTGGGTGATAGCGGACGGGGTAAGGAGGAGGCTCCATTAGTCGCTGATGACATCGCCATGGATGAGGATGAGAACGACGATGGCGCTGCTGAACAGTATGTCTATACTAGCACCTCCTCAGGGTTTGAGCGTCATGAGTCGGTGCCTGAATTGCCGTCTCAACATATTATGGACGACCTTCCGGTAGTAAAGAAGTTTAGGAAGAGAGCGAGGAAAGGCAAAAAAGCTGTTTCTATGATCCAGCAGCCTCGGCTTCAGGACCATATAGATATCCCCGATGCGGATAAATGGCATATCCCCGGTCAACCAATCCTACCTGCAACAACGCTACTGGCCAGATTAGGCGATCTAAAGAGACTTCATGACAATGTGGTGCGGGTAGAGAAAGACCTCATCGCCTCGAAAGATCCAGGATACCCAGTCTACGCGGTTAACATTCCGCGGCAAATGTCGTACGTCGACAGCTTCCCCGCGGATAAGTTCTTCCTCCGATTCAACTACATATTCGACATGTTTCACGTGAAGAAGCTGGATTTTACGTTTGTCCGCCTTTATGCCTTGCACATGAACTACATCATCGGGGTTGAGCAGATATCTAATATCTGTGTTGCTGACCTGTAATACATGCACGAGGGCTTCTTGGGAGTCTGTGCAAATCACCGTGAATACGCGAGGGATTACATCATCAGTTTCATGCTCGCCAATAAGGACAAGGGGGCGATTCTCGTGCCTTATCATCCCGTGTAAGTCATCCGCGCTGCTATCCTTCGTCCCTCGATTTCAATCATTCATTTGCACGGTGGAGGCTAATTAATTTGAGGACTTAATATGCGCAGTGGCGGGTGCGTCGTCCTCCTCATCCTCTACCACCGATTCTCCCACGCTCTTTACTTGGACTTGTCGAAGAACATTCACAAAAAGGATTACACCCACATCAAGGATGTTCTCGATAGTGCTATGTGTTACTACCAATCAATGGGCGGAGAGGTCAGGGACAAGAAGATAAGGGGCGGCAGGGTCGCCTTCGGCCATAAGACCGACTTCTGCTGCATCCAGCAACCGAACGATTCTCTTAATGATGGATTCTATGTCCTACACCACATGCTGGAGTACAGACGGGATCACCAGAACCTTCGCATGGCACCTTCTTCTGGCGATTCCCATATTCTGCAATGGGCAAAGGACATAGGTGATATCGAGGATCATCGACTTCGAGCTGAGTTCTATAACATCCAGCGCGAACTTGCCCAAATCATCATGAAGGTCGTCGTCGGAAAAATAGGGATGTTCTACGGAGAAGGACAAATGTCATGGGAAGACGTTCAAACATGGATAGCCTCTCAGCGTCTCGACCCGAAGCCTTTCACTAGGCTCGGGGACTATCTCCCTGACTTGGATGGATGGAACGACATGTTGGAGTGATTGTCGATATATGACAATGTGTCCATTTAGTCCATACTTTCTGTATGACAAAACTTTGAGTTATGCATGGTGAAACTTTATTTGTGATGTAATTAAACCGTCCTCCTCCTCGACTAGCGAAAATCACTCTAGTTAGGGCATTTTGGGGTACGATGAACTTTGTTATTCATGCTTATGATATGTTGTTTCTATTTTTGCCAAGTCTGTCTTTTTCTGTTGCTCAACTATATATGTTGCATATCATCAACTCATGTGATGATGCAGGTGCATAGACCATAGATGGAGAAGAAGTGCTACGCCAGGAGTATATATACGACAAGTGGCCGGAGTGTCAGGCCGCCCAGGTGTACCGGTTTCCGGTTTCCGAGCGACAGGCAGTAGTTAATTTAGGTTCACGCTAATGCGAGAGAGGGATACGAACTCATGTTCTCAAAGTGATAGCTCTTCTCGTGTATATCATTGTTTAGATGGATGACGATGTATTTGCAAGTAATCGAGACTTGTATCGCTATTTTTGATATGATGACGAGAGACCACTTTGTGTTGGATGATGATTATGATGATGACATGATTTGATGAGACTAATTGTATGTATATGCTATGATTACATTTTATGTGTATGATATGCTAAAGATTATTGTATAAAGCCTATTCAAATACAAAACAAATATGCAGGAAAAAAACTAATAAATAAACTAGTAGTAGCGAGGGGGGAAATTTAGCAGTAGCGCCTCTTTACCAGTAGCGCGTCAAAGCAAACAGCGCTGCAGATAATATCAGTAGCGCCCTTTCCCAAAGAGCTCTACAGCTATTCATGTATAGCAGCAGCGTGGGACAACAGGCGCTACTGCTATACGTTAGCTGTAGCGCCTTATTAGTAGCGTCGGCACCCGCGCTACTGAGAGGCCCAATGCCCTCGCTGCTGCTAGGCTTTTCCCTAGTAGTGAGGCGCGATGCTCAGGAGGTCCCCTTTGGCGCACAAGCGACCGCCGAGAGGTAGGAGAGGGAGACTATGTCGCCGCAGCAGGGTTACACAAATGAGAACTCTATGCTGTAGCGGTTGATTGAGCGCGAAACTTATCTTGGCAATCTAGGGTTGGTTCCTCGCGAGACGCCAGGCTTGGGCGTCGGCCGCTCCTGTGTAGCTAGGTCAGACCTGTGTGGGTCTCCCCTTCCTCCCCATGTTCTTCTTGGTGCTCTACGTCCGCAGGTCCCGGCGCTCGAGCGAGCTCAGCCACCGTTGATATGCCAGGCCGCGTGCCATGGTCAAGGCCGCGGGTGAGGGCTGGAGAGCCAGTAAGAGCTCCTGAAACGCGATGCTCAGGAGCCCCCCTTTCAACGCGCAAGAGAATCGCATGAGAGAAGAAGGAGAGTCTGTGGCACTGCTTGCCGAAGCCTCTAGGAAGTTCCTGCAAGTTAACACGAGGGATTACCCAAGCCGCCGTGGTGATTGCTGATTCGCCTCCGTTACGTGGGAGGCGGCTCGCTGCTGCGGAGAGCCCCCGAGGCGTGTACAGCCCCGCCCTGACACGTGGCTTGCATGGTAGGGCTAGACGAGGTGTGTCTGGGCACTAGTGAGCCAGTGCGGGACTCACAAGGCCCTACCTCAAGGTTGGTTGCGCCTAGTCTTGGTCCTTGTTTGCTGTCTTGGTCCTGCGAGGTGGTTAGACAACCTGCACTGAAAGAATCTCCTGAGGTTATCACGTGAGAAAGACAAGCACCAACGGCCCCTGCAGGTGACGTGAACGGGGCCGGCCCGCCAGATAGAGCTCGGCCGTTGGAGACATTGCAGGGACGGGGCCGAGCATAGACCCGTGCCTAATCCTCTCACGCGAAGGGTCCTAAAGAAAGACGACGGGCGCGCGGCTCCCGCGATGGGCGACAATCAAGCAGGTGATAGCCATAGATAGATTAAGCATGAAAGGTGACCTAGCTCAGGTAAATGCATAAACGATACGCGCCACTGGGTCTGTATCGAGCGGCTTGGGGTTGATGCAGCCCGAGGGCCCCCCCCCCAGCAAGGTAAGCTAAAGACATAAACAAGGAAAGCTACATGCTACAGGGATGGACCCACGCGGCCTGGGAATAATGCAGCCCCCTGGGCGCTCCCAACTAAATGAACTTGGAAAATGTCACCTTGTTCCGTTGATGAAGGGGTGTTGAGGTAGCTGAAGGAATGCGGCCAAGGGGTTGCCCCTCACGAGCCATCGGGGCCCTGAGCCTCGAGAGGCTCTGGGGGTCCTGGCGGTTCCTTCTGGACCGTCTCCATCTCCGCCAGGACTGCATGGTGCCTGGCCTCCTGACCCGCCATGACGCTCCACAGGTTGCGCTAGAAGGCATCAACCACGCTCAACAGGCCGAATGGCATGCCAACGTAGATGTGAGGTGGATCTTCGCAGCGCCCGACACGTCGAGGCCAGAAGTGCTCCTGAGATGCGGCTCAGTGGAGCCCTGGTATGTCGATGCAGACATGTAGCTCACCACCCTCGCCTGAGTGGGCAGCAGCACCAGGTAGGCGGCAGTCGCTGCGTATTGCTCTTGGTTCCTGAAGCTCCAGAGATAACTTGGTGATGAACTCCTGAGCACCGGGCTCTCCTTGCCCAGTGTTCTCCTGAAGGAAACGTGCCGTGAAACACGCCTCCAAGTGGTGCCTGAGCGTCTCCCTCATGACATTGGCAAGGTCTGAGGCCCTCCAGAAGAGAGCCCCCGAGTCCTGCCTGAGGAGGGCGCCGGGCGTGCCTTCCTATGCAATGGAGGGAGGCGCCCCAAGTGCGGGCGCTAATCCTGACAAGGTGCCACGTGCGGTGCTTCCCTCCTGAGGTTCGGCATGGTGTTGCTGCTTCTTCTTATTCTTGGGGATGACCTCTAGAGGGTACCGAGCTGCATTGTGGCCGGGATCTTCGATTGACGCTGCTTGGAAGGCACGCTCGAGGGAGCGCACCGCATCTCTTTCTTCGCATGGGATTGTGATGATCCCGCCGCTTCCTGGCATCTTCAGGACGTTGTAACCGTGGTGTGTCACGCCCATGAACTTGGCCAGGGTCGGATACTCGAGAATGGTATTGTATGGCAGACGGATGTGGGTGATGACAAAGTCGATGAGCTCGGTGAGGTAGTTGTTGCGCTGCCCGAAGGTGACTGGCAGGCGGACCTGACCGATCGGCGTGGTGGAGCTGTCGGTCACTCCTGAGAAAGGCTTGGTGGGCTGAAGCTGATCATACGACACTTGGAGGCTGTCGAACGTCTCGACGAAAATGATGTTGAGCCCTTCGCCGCCGTCGATGAGGGTCCTGGTTACTTCACGTTGCTGATGACGGGTGAACAAAGCATCGGAAGGATGCCGGCAGTAGCCGCACACTTGAGCTGGTCTGCCGAGCTGAATGTGATGGCGCACTGGGACCACCTAAGCGGGTGCGTGGCCTAGAGCTTGGGGAGGACTGCATTCACCTCGCGAGCAAACTGCTTGAAGATACGCTGTGAGGCTGGGGCTTGAGCTCCGCCCAGGATGCAAGCGATGGCACACGGCTCCTAGAAGCCCCCTGCCCCCTCGTCTTGGTGGTGGTCATCATTCCTTCTTAGTTGTGGAGGTAGCGAAGGAAGACCGGTGTTGCCCTGAGGACGATCCTCATGAGGCTGATCCCTTCAGGCGCCCTCGCGAGGCTGATCCTGCCAGTGGTCCTCACGAGGCCGGTCGCACCACTCCTGGTGCAGGCCACGGTCATCCCATCATCCGCCACAACGTCCTCCTCCTCGTCCGTAGCCCCAGTCGTGGCGCTCGGGGCATCGACCAAAGCATCCTTGGCCAATGGCTCTGAGCTCTTGACAGTGACTGGTGTTGTGGCTATGCAGGTTATCGAAGGCGCAGAACAGTCGGCTGCTCTTGGATGACTCGGGCTGGTCCCTGCCGTGCTTTGTGTCCGGCTCCGCCGCGAGCACGGCTGCTCCCTTGCACTTCACGTCTTTGGCCTTGGCTTTCTTCTCCTTCGGGTCTGCAGCCAGGAGCTCGAGGAGGGAGAGGCGCCCCTCCGTAGCTTTTGCGCACTTGGTCACCAGGTTGAATAGCTCCAGAGATGTGCACAACTCCTTGTGGATGGCGAGCTCCTCCTTCATCTTGACATTGCGGACGCCATCGGAAAACGCAGAGATGATGGCCTCGTCCGTCACGTTGGGGATCTTGAGGTGAACGTTGTTGAAGCGCTGGATGTACTTCTAGAGGGTCTCTCATGGTTATTGCTTGACGCGGTGCAGGTCACCCGCAGCCGGTGGGCGGTCGGGAGTGCCATGGAAGTTGGCGACGAAACGGTCGAGCTTCTCGTCCTAGGAGGAGACCGAGCCTGGAGGTAGATTAGGAGCCAGGAGCGGGCACCATCCTTGACTGCCATGGGAAACCAGTTCTCCATGACTTTCTCGTCACCGTTGGCTGCCTCGATGCTCAGCTCGTAGAGCTGCAGGAACTCCGCGGGGTCGGGGGTCGGGGGTGCCGTCGTAGTGAGGTGGCAGATCCGGCTTGAACTTGCCCGGCCAAGCGATGCTACACAGCTCAGGGGTGAAGGCGCGACAGCCTTCCGTGGTCATCGGGACTCTGTGCTGGTGGAGAACTTGTCCTTGATGGGGTCCGCACACCACCGCCGCAGGCGGCACGCGGTTTTGCCGTGGTGGCTCAGGGAGCGCGGGGGCATTTTCTTGCGGCCAAGCGACTTCTTGGCAGCTTCTTTCTTCTTGTGCGGGTGCAGTATGCGGCAAGACGCGCCGTCGGGCCGCGCGCCTGGGCGCCAAGACTCCGTCTTGGGGCAGAGGTGGTGAAAGCGCTTCTTGGGCCACACCGCCCGCGGCTGGAGGAGGGCAAGGAAGCAAGAGGGACGGCAAAGGGGAGCCCCTTGTGGCGCTGGCAAGCTCGGCGATGCGGTCGAGCCAGTCCTTGCTAGCCATGCACAGAGCGGCCTCCTCCTCCACGGGAGCCCGACGAGCGTGTGATGACGAACCGGCCGGGGTCAGCGATGGAGTGGCGATGCGTCCGTCCTGCCGCATCGAGGGGTGCAGCGTGGATGCGTGCTGCTCGTTCCCCGCCGGGCCGGTGGTGGCATTGGCGGCAGGCAACGGAGAACAATGAGGCGCCCCGGCAACGGGAGCCGTTTGAGCAACGCGGGTGGCGAGGGCAGCCCGACGCTCAGAGCAAGCGCGGTGAGCGTCCGACATGAGACAATCAGTCGACAGGACACGGAGCGACGAAAGGGAAGCTTCGGTGCACCCCTACCTGGCGCGCCAAATGTCGTATCACGGGTTCTGGCAAAACCCTCAAGGTTCGAACACTGGGGTGCGCGTGAAGACCTCACCCCTACCGATCCACGTCCTAACTCAACTAAGATCTTATGAACTAACTCGACGAACTCGCAACGCAAAGGACACAAGCTTTATACTGGTTCGGGCCACCGTTGTGGTGTAATAGCCTACTTCAGTGTGGTGTGGTGGATTGCCTCTTGGGCTGAGGATGAATAGTACAAGGGGTTGAACAGCCTCCTGAGGAGAGGTGTTCTTGTGCTTAGTGGATGTGGTTGCGGGGATGAAATAATTCTAATCTAAGATGAGGTCGCCCCCCAGCTATGGTGGTCGCTAGTCCTATTTATAGTCTCCTTGGTCCTCTTCCCAAATATTGAGCGGGAAGGGATCCCATAACGACCAATTTGAAGGGGGACAGCTAGTACAATCTATCCTGACAAAAGCGGTCTTCGCTTGCCAAAGGCTCTTGTGGTGACGCCGTCTTGGGCTCTACGGTGACCTCTGTCCTCTCGTCCTGCTGGTCTTGTTATCGTTGCACCAATATGGAAACCTTTGCTTGACGCCTTGGTACTCCGCGCCTGCGCCTGCTTCCTTAGCACCGAAGAGGAAACAAGGATACTGTGTGCGCTGTTGCCCGCCTAGCGCCAGCCTATCCTTGGTCGTCATGGCTTGCGTCACTAGAACCTCATGAGGTTTGCCTGGCCTTGAACTCCCCGCCCCTCGCGAGCCTACCTGGTGAGGCCGCTCCTGAGGAGGTCTTTTGTCGCCCGCCTCGCGAGCCTTGGCCCCTCGCGAGGGTCTTGAGTCTTTGCTGGTGAAGATGGGCCGTACGGGCCCGCTCGCAGAGCCACGCTATGGGCCACAGGCAGGCAAGTCTGGGGACCCCCGTTCCCAGAACACTGACATACTATGCCAAGCCATCCACCACTTCATGTGGCGATGTCAACTATGTCTCAGCTGAGGAGGTTCTTCGTGATCCCAACGTCGTCCTGGGTACGCTCCTTTTTAACTGCAATCCGGCATTAGTTCTTTTCGATACTAGAGCATCTCATTCATTCGTATCTGAGACCTATGCTCGATTGAACAATACCACAATTTGTGACATGCCCACTTCCATGGTGATTCAAACTCCGGGTTCCAAATGGCAAACTTCTAGGGTAAGCCATGGGAATGGAATTCTTGTCGATAGACTGATCTTCCTTGCATCATTGATAGCTCTCAAGTCCTCGGAAATAAATATCATCTTTGGTATGGACTGGATGTCAGCCCATTATGCTAAGATTGATTGTGCCACTAGAACTGTTCAACTAACCCACCCATCGGGAAAGACAGTCAATGTTTTGACCCGAGTGTCCAAGCGTCAGCTCTACTCTCTTAATGCCATTCTTCAAATAGATCTCGATGATATACCGGTAGTCCGTGACTTTTCGGATGTCTTTCTAAAAGAACTGCCAGGTGTTCCACCTGACAGAGATGTGGAGTTCGTGATAAATCTTGTTCCAGGAAGTGTCCTAATCTCTAGAAGACCCTAAAAAATGGCACCCTTAGAACTATCTAAGCTTAAGAAATAACTCGATGAGTCCTTGAAAAAGGGTTTCATCCGTCCTAGTTCTTCTCCTTGGGCTTGTCCCATCCTCTTCGTCAAGAATAAGGATGGAACGGATCTGATGGTTGTAGATTATCGACCTGTCAACTTGGTCACCATAAAGAACAAGTATCCGCTCCCCAGGATCAACGACCTGTATGATCAGTTCGCTGGATCCTCAATCTTCTCCAAAATGGATTTGAGGTTGGGCTACCAACAAATCAAAATCAAGAACGGGGACATCCCCAAAACGGCGTTTGTTACTCGTTATGGCCAATACGAGTACACCGTCATGTCCTTCAGTTTAACCAATGACCCAGCCACCTTCTCTCGGTTAATGAACTCAATATTCATGGATTATTTGGATAAATTGGTCATGGTATACCTCAATGATATACTCATCTACTCCAAGCATGAGGAAGAACATGTCGAACATCTAAGGCCGGTATCAATGAAACTTCGAGAGCATCGCCTTATGGCAAATTCTCCAAATGTGAATTTTGGTTGCCAGAAGTGACCTATCTGGGCCATGTAATCTCTGGTAAGGGTATTGCTATCAATCCCGAGCGAGTTCAAGCTTTTCTTAATTGGACTCCACCTGAATCGGTCAAGCAAGTTCAGAGTTTCCTTGTCTTACTGAGCTATTGCCGCCTCTTTGTCGAGAACTTATCCAAGGTTGCTAAACCTCTAAATGAACTCCTCAAGAAAAATAAAAAGTTCGAGTGGAACCCACAGTGTGAGTACAGTTTTCACGAACTAAAAAGATGCCTGACATCTGCTCCCATACTAGTACCACCAGATTTCTCCAAGGACTTTGTTGTCTATTGCGAAGCCTCGCGGCTAGGACTAGGTTGCATACTCATGCAAGATCGTCATGTCATTTTCCTATGCTTCATGAAAATTGCATCCACATGAGTAAAACTATCCCATACATGATCTAGAGCTTGCAGCTGTAGTCCATGCAATCAAAACATGGTGACCCTACCTTCTCGGTAATCGTTGCGAGATCTTCACTCATCACCAAAGTCTGAAATATATCTTCACCCAACCAGATTTTAATCTCAGGCAAAGACGTTGGGCTGAGTTGATCTCAGATTACAACTTAGGGATAACTTACACCCCGGGGAAAGCCAGTGTTATGGCTGATGCACTAAATCGTAAATCTTATTGTAACAACCTGATATTACAACAAGGTCAACCACTTCTCCATGAGGAATTTCGGAAGCTTAACCTTTACATTGTTTCTCAAGGATTCCTATCTACCTTGGTGGTGAAACCTACCCTTACGGATCAGATCATCAAAGCATAGAAGGTTGATCCAGGAATCTCTCGTATGAAGAGAAACATCAAGAAAGGAGTCACGGATTGTTTCCCCTTTGATGATCCTTAAGGAAGCTCATGCATCTCCTCTCACAATTCATCCGGGAAGTACTAAAATGTATCAGGACCTACGCCAGAGTTTCTGGTGGACTAGGATGAAGACAGAAATTGCTCAGTATATTGCTAATTGCGACGTCTGTCATCGTGTTAAAGCAGAGCATCAATGGCCCGCTGGCACCCTTCAACCCTTAGCTATTCCTGAATGGAAATGGATAAAATCTATATGGATTTCATCATAGGGTTTCCCAGGACTAAGAGAGGGAATAATGATATCTTCATTGTCGTTGATCATTTTTCCAAAGTAGCCCACTTCCTGCCTGTTCGAGAGAGTATAACCGCTAGCCAGCTAGTAGATTTCTATATCTCTCGAATAGTGTCTCTTCATGGTGTTCCATTGGAGATTAACTTAGACCGTGGAAGTCTCTTCACCTCTCGATTTTGGGAAAAGTTCCAAAATACTATGGGGACTCGTCTCTCCTTCAGCACCGCCTTCCACCCTAAATCAAGTGGTCAAGTAGAGCGCGTCAATCAAATTCTAGAGGATATGCTCTGAGCTTCTATTATCTCATTCTGAATGGATTGGGAGAAATGCCTTCCATTTGCCGAATTTGCTTATAACAACAGCTATCAATCTAGCTTGGACAAAGCTCCTTTTGAAGTTCTATATGGACGAAGGTGTCGAACGCCTCTTAACTGGTCAAAAACAGGGGAAAGACAATTCTTTGGCCCGGATATGATCCAGGAAGTAGAAGGGCAGGTTCACATTGATTGTGAAAAGCTGAAAATAGACCAATCTCGACAAAAGAGCCAATATGATCGTAAACATAAGGCCATGACTTACGAATTTTACGAGAAGGCTTACCTTTGGGTTACTCCTCTGAAGGGAACCCATCGATTCGGTATCAAAGGAAAATTGGCTCCTTGCTATATTGGCCCTTTTCACATTCTTGCCAAACGAGGAGAAGTTGCCTACCAATTGGAACTACCTCCGCATCTTTCCAGAGTTCATGATGTCTTCCACATTTCTCAACTCAGGCGTTGCTTCTCGGATCCTATCCGTGGAGTGGACCATGAAATGCTTGATCTCCAAGATAATCTCACATATTAGGAATATCCCATTCGTATCCTTGATCAAGCTGAGCGTACCACTCGACGCCACAACATCAAGTTTCTCCAGGTTCAATGGTCACACCATTCTGAGAAAGAAGCTACTTGGGAAAGGGAGGATCGTCTTCGACTTGAGTAACCCACTTTCTTCCCGATGGACCCTGAATCTAGGGACGAGATTTTTTCTGAGTGGGGGTGAGTTTTCACAACCCTAGTCAGTGCTTGCATTAGAGTGATGCATCATGTTTCATTTCCCCTAAAACTTGAAATGGGGATGGCATAAACCCCTTGCACCACTTAACTCAACTAGGGTTAACTAAAATAATTTTCAATGAGCCTGAAATGCCCTTCAAAATTGTTCATCATTTCTATCTTTGTCTAGAACCTCTGCCAAAAATGGATCACATTTTTCTAGGACATCTTCGGTCACTGAATTAAATCATAAGTAATTTGCATTTGGGCATTTAAATGCTATAAATAATTCTAAATGCTCAAATAATCTTGAATTTAAATGAGGGCTATTGGAAATAATCCAAATAGTGCCCACAAATATTTTTAGAATTTTTGAGAGTGCTCTGGCATTTTAAATAAAGCCAAAACATATTCAGAATATAGAAAATTGAAACAAATAGAAAAGGGTGAGAGAGAGAAAGGACTTGACCTGGCATAGCCCACCTTGCAGCCCACTGGCCGGCCCAACACTGTGCTGGTGCAACGCCCTCGATGCGGCTATATCTCCTACGTGTCAAAGCACGACTTAGAGGCATAACCGCATTGAAAGAAATGTCGCAAGTGAGGTAATCTTCACACCACCCGTGTAATACATAAGGGAAGGAGATACATAGTTGGCTTACAATCGCCACTTCACACAATACATGAATAAAGCATTATATCATTCAGATACAATCAAGGTCCGACTACGGAACCAAAATAAAAGAAGATTACCCCAAATGCTACACAGATCCCCGATCGACCCCAACTGGGCTCCACTACTGATCAACTAGAACGAAACAACACAAAGGATAAGATCTTCATTGAGCTCCTCCTTGAGCTTGGTTGTGTCACCTGCTCGGTAACATCGGCACCTACAAACTGGTTTTGGAAGTATCTGTGAGTCATAGGGACTCAACAATCTCGCACCCTCACGATCAATACTATTTAAGCTTATAGGAAGGGTAAAAGGTATGAGGTGGAGCTGCAGCAAGCGACTAGCATATATGGTGGCTAACATACGCAAAATGAGAGCAAGAGGAGAAGGCAAAAGAACGGTCGAACAACTATGATCAAGAAGTGATCCTAGAACAACCTACGTCAAGCATTACTCCAACACCGTGTTCACTTCCCGGACACCGCCGGAAAGAGACCATCACGGTTACACACGCGGTTGGTGCATTTTAATTAAGGTAAGTTTAGGTTTTCTACAACCGGACATTAACAAATTCCCATCTGCCCATAACCGCGGGCACGGCTTTCGAAAGTTCAAAACCCTGCGGGGGTGTCCCAACTTAGCCCATCACAAGCTCTCACGGTCAACGAAGGATATTACTTCTCCCAAGACAATCCGATCAGACTCGGCATCGCGGTTACAAGACATCCTCGACAATGGTAAAACAAGTCCAGCAGCACCGCCCGAATGTGCCGACAAATCCCGATAGGAGCTACACATATCTTATTCTCAGGGCGCACTCAGATGAGCGGTCCATACAACTAAAACCAAACCTCGAGTTTCCCCGAGGGGGCGCTGCACAGGGCTCTAGTTTGGACCAACACTCAGAGGAGCACTGGCCTGGGGGGGGGGGTTTAATAAAGATGACCCTTGAGTCCGCGGAAACCAAGGGAAAAAGAGGCTAGGTGGCGAATGGTAAAACCAATGTTGGGCATTGCTGAAGGACTTTTATTCAAGGCAAACTGTCAAGGGGTTCCCATTATAACCCAACCGTGTAAGGAACGCAAAATCCGGGAACATAACACCGATATGACAGAAACTAGGGCGGAAAGAGTGGAACAAAACACCAGGCATAAGGCCGAGCCTTCCACCCTTTACCAAGTATATAGATGCATTAATTAAATAAGAGATATTGTGATATCCCAACAAAATATCCATGTTCCAACATGGAACAAATTCCAAACTTCACCTGCAACTAACAACGCTATAAGAGGGGCTGAGCAAAGCGGTAACATAGCTAAACAACGGTTTGCTAGGACAAGGTGGGTTAGAGGTCTGGCATGGAAATATGGGTGGCATGATAAGCATGTGGTAGGTATCGTAGCATAGGCAAAGCAAAAGAGCGAGAAACTAGCAAGCAAGGATAGAAGTGATTTCGAGGGTATGGTCATCTTGCCTGAAATCATGCAAGGAAGAAGAACGAGTCCCTGAAGAAGACAAACGGACGTAGTCGAACAGGTCCTCACAAATGCAACGTTATTGGAACCAACCCGAAGAAGCAACACCGGAAAGAAGCACACAACATAGTAAACAACCACCACATAATCATGGTATGGTGCACAATCAAGTATGATGCATGTCCGGTTTAATGAAGCATGACCTGGCAAAGTGCACAAGCAATTCTACAAATTAAGTGGAGATCAATATGCAACGAGTTGCATATTGACGAAACACCACAACAAGTTATTTAGTCTGATCTCGTTTATGTACCCAACAATATTAAATGTTGTTAAACATGGCAAGAGATGAAGCAAAAGCAAACTACAGAATCTAAGCAATTTAAATGGGGCCGGAAACATAAAACAACAAGTCCGGAAACTCCACATGTGCATGTTTTAGGTTTGGTACTGTAATTCCCTAAACCATATTTTAAAGTTGTTAAACGTGAAAGATGAGAGCACCATGTTCAACTAGGCAAAATTCTACCCCATTTACATATAAAGTTTGTTAAGTTTGGAGCTACGGTTATTTAGTTATGAAATAAAGCATTTTAACATGGCATAGGAGCAAATTTAATCAAACAACATTTTAAACATTTTAAACATAGATGAAAGTTGCATATTATGAAACTAGACAAAATTCTACGCAAGTTTCATATATAAATTGTTTTAATCCGGAGCACAGTTGCGATGATATTAAATGCATGAAGAATAGGGTCCAATCTGTACATATGTAGTGCACTAGTTAAATAGGAAATTCGCAGGTCAGAGAAAAAATGCAATCGGGCCGAAACTGCAGGCTGGCCCAAAGAGTAGAAATAAAACAAAAGAGGGGCGCTGTGGGTGGCCTCACCCATGGGCTTTGGCCCGTTTGAGGAGGAGGGGGTAAGCCGCGGTCAATGGCGAAGGGACGTGGCCCAGACGCGAGCTGGCACTGGGTCAGATGCGCGGAGGCGGCCCACGCATCTAGCCATCTCGGTCAACGTTGGCGCGTGCGTGAGGGAGAGCATATCGATGGAGAGGAGGGGTAGGCAGGCAGCGACGCAGAGATGCAGAGGAAGCAGGGGCTTGGCGCAGGGCAGAGGAGGACTCGGGGCTCTAGCGGGAGGAACTTTAAGCGCAGGGCACGAGGAGGCGCGGCTCCAACGAGCGTGGGTTCGGAGACCGGGGCGGGCTCCTTCGGTGCCCATCCATGGCGCTGCTGGTTCAAAGAAAGAGAGAGGGAAATGTAAGAGAGAGAGAGGACAAGGAGCAGGGACATGGCCTGGCCGGGGCACGACGGCCTATGGCTCACCGACGCACATCTGCTGGATCCGTCGGTGACGAGGGAGCGAGGGCGACACAGTGGCTGGCGACGGACTTGGCGTGACTCTGGCGAAAGGACGAAGCGGGGAGGTCGCGGATGGCGCAAGGTTCAAAGAGTCTGGGACGACCGGATCCGGTGAAGAACGGCGGCGGACGGCAAACGCCAAGGGCGGCGACGCGATCTGGTCGGAGCCAAGCATGGGGTCTCATTCCTGGCGTCTTGCGGGTGCTCCTACTTGAACGAAGCTCGTCAGCAGCGCGGAGATGAAGCGAGCTCAGGCACTGCTCGCTGCTGCACGGGTATGGGGGGCGTGGAAGCTACAGGCGGCGGCGGCATGTCCGTGGCGTCAGGAAGTAGAGGGATCGAGCAGAGGCCGGTGAGGTTGGTCGGGGATGGATTGTATCGGCTTGGTGGTTGGTTGGGCGCTGAAAACAAGAAGAGTGGCGGCGGGGATGGATTGGATGGATGGAAGGACGGGACAGGATCCCTAATTCCTAGGGTTGCCCATTATATACGCTGGTGGGTTAGGTTAGGGGCTAACAGAACCCTCCGATCATAAACGGACGGTCGGGAAAAATAGGCTAGGGAGCCCAAATAAGAAAACAGAGACGTTTTGTTGATGTTTGGGGATGATTTGGACACAACGGTAACGACTGCCCGGGTCGGGTCCGGGAAAACTTTCGGACGCGTGCGTGAGGAGGGCCGCGGGCTGATGAGAGAGGTTAGGTTGGGCCTGGCTGTAGGTAGTGGACTATGCAGAAGGCCTCAGGCTGAGAAAAGAGAAGAGAGAAGGCCCGACCACTGTTTCCGGAGACCGAAAACGTCCGATGTTTGACCAACTATACTATCACTATAGTTAATCGTTGGGGCATGAAACGAACTCCGAATGCGATGAAACTTGACAGGCGGTCTATCTACACTATAATAAGACCACACGCCAACTTTCATCCCATTCCGAGAACATTTTTTGGCCACTTATAAAACAATATTTCGGACATGCCACGGGCGCGTGCAAGTGTGTCTGGGCTCAGAACGGACAACAGAAGGAACGAGGAGACCGGGACAGATGCAAGTTTTTAAAACATGATGATGCAATGCACATGATGACATGATAAGATGCAACACGCAAGAAAATGACATGGCAACGACAGCGAATAACTGGAAGACACCTGGCACATCGGCCTCGGGGCGTTACAGCTGGCCCGTGCAAGTCACCTGCTTCCTCTCGCCAGGCAGGGAGGGAGGTGCGCACACGGGCGCCCGAGCTTGCCACGCAGCTCTCTGCTTGCCTGGATTACCTGGACAGCACGGCGACGCCTTGAAACACCTCCTCGGTGCCGCCCCAACCTCACCGACACCTCACTTCCCCCTACCCTCTCTCTTACCCTCTCTTCGCCATGGCTGACGCAGCGGCGCCCGTGCCATCGTGAAGCTCGCAGCCATCGTTGTCCACTCGTCACCTCGTCATGTCCAAGATGTCCGCCATCATCCGCTTCGTCGAGCAGGCCGAGCCTCGAGCACTCACACGCTCTGCACCGTGCTCACCAAGCTCATCCCCGACCTCCATCACCGGAGATCCTCTTCACCGCCCCGACCGCTCCAGCTCTTCCCCGACCTTGTTGACCCCCTTGTCGAGACGTAGTGACTACAACGAGCTGCTGGCCATATCCCCCCTCTCCGTTCTCTTCCTAGCACAATGTTGTAACACCCCGGATGTAATTTACCTTATATGTATTCCAACTCTGGCCGTTTCCGGCCTAAGTTATTTTATTTCCTCGGTTTTGGGTTTTTGTCTCCATGTGTGTTGTTGTCTTTGTCATGCATCCCATATCATGTCATCATGTGCATTGCATTCGCATACGTGTTTGTCTCATGCATCCGAGCATTTTCCCCGTTGTCCATTTTGCATTCCGGCGCTCCTATCTCCTCCGGTGCCCCTTTCTACCTCTTTTCGTGTGTGGGGGTTAAACATTTTCGGATCGGACCGAGACTTGTCATGCGGCCTTGGTTTACTACCGGTAGACCGCCTGTCAAGTTTCGTACCATTTGGACTTCGTTTGATACTCCAACGGTTAACCGAGGGACCGAGAAGGCCTCGTTGGTGTTGTAGCCCAACACCCTTCCAATTTGTCCCAAAACCCACCTAAACCCTCTCCATTGTCTCGGTCGTTCGATCACGATCACGTGGCCGCAAACCGCACCTCATTTGGAGCTTCCTAGCTCCCTCTATGCCTATAAATAGCTCCTCCTCCAAAAATCCCGGGTCTTCTTCCACCCTAACCCTAGAAAAACTCCACCCGCCGCGATCGGACAAAAATCCGGGCAGCGAACGTGTCCGCCGCTCCGCCGGACCAACCCGCAGTCGCCACATGTCCCTAGTCTGGTCCCTAGTTCGCCGCCGACCCCGCGGGCCCGCGAGGCCCGTGCGGGGCCCTCCCGGCCCGGTCTCCGCCGCCTCCTCTCACCACGTCGCCGCCCCCGCGCCCGGCGCCGTTCGCCGCACCCGGCCACCACGCCTCCATTGCTGGGCGCCTCCGCGCTGAGAGCTCGCCAGCCGGACCTCGCCCCGCCGCCACAGCCAAATCGCCGCGCCGCCCCGCGCCGGCGACCTCCTCTGCCGTCGCCTGACGACCGCCGACGCCGCCCCCGTTCACCTCCGGCCCGGATCCGGCCCCGGCGACCCCAAGCTCCGGCGACAACGACGAACTCCGGCGCCCGAGCTGCTACAGTGTTGAAGTCCAGATCCAAATCCAAAAAACCCTAGCGGTTTACCTTTTTGCCTCCGTTTCAGTATTTTTTTGCAATCTTCATCATGTCCTATCTCTGCATTCGTAGATCTGATTTGTGTGTGTAGCATATCAAAATGTTCGTCTCGACGAGTACATCATTTCATCTCATTGCATCATTTTCATTTAAGCTCATATTGATGCCCAAAATGCTGTTGGAAGAGGGCTATGTGGTGAATTTGTCAGATCTGTTTCATCAAATAGCTATTTTTCATTTTTGCCATGATTAATGTGTGCATGATATGATCCTGAGCTCTACATGAGTTTTGTTATATGCCATGCCATCTTTACAAAGGTGCTTGCCATGTATTTTTGTGACATTTGTGGTGACTAGCACAAGCTTGCAAAGTAGCGTAATCGGTAATGCTGATTTCAGGGACTTAGAATTTCTCTAAGTCCTTGTCCTGATTTTGTCGTTATGCCATATGTTCATCTTGTTTCCAAGTGATCCGTGCCTCTTTTGAGGATGATCGGTAAGGATGATTTGTTAACATTGTTGTGATCTATCCATACATGTCTTTGTTTGAATTTATGGAGCACCCTAGCTTGAGTCAATCGAGCTCTACTTTTGCTATATCGTGAATCCTGGCAGATTGTTGACACGTTTAGCGATTTTGCCGAGGATGTTGCTATTGATCCGTGCATGCTATGTTGCTATTCTTGCCATGTCTAGCTCCTATGCCATGTATTCTTGATGGGTGTATGCTTAGTTTGTCATGCCATGCTCTGTAGTGAGTGCATCGAGCTCGTAAACATGTCTACTCGTTAACTGATTTGCATGCTCCAGCTTTTCACTGTCTGAGATATGTTTATGTTTGTGCCATGTTCACATGCTTGCAATTGTATTTTCTGATCCCTTTTGGCTCAAGGTCACTAAGGGACTTTTGTTAAGTGCTTTGAGTAGCTTCATTCCGTGCCTTACTTTGCCATGTTAAGTTCCTGTAGCATGTAGCTTTCATGCTCTAAAATCGCTACCTGATGATAAATTCCTGACATGCCGTTAATTTCACTGAGTGTGAAACCTGTTATCATTTGCATTTTTGCCATGCTTGTTTGAACCTGTTATTGGATGAACTAGTCGTAGCTCAGTGTTAATCTTTTGTCAAGCATCATGAGTGGATCCCTGCCATGTATTTTGTTGTCATGTTTAAGTGTTATAGCATATTCATCTTGATGCATTTAGATGGCTACATGCTGATTATCGCAGACCGGTGCCATATTTGTTTTGCTTGCCATTTCCAAACCGTGCATCCGATTCCGGTGATCTTTATATCGATTTCAACCGAAATCACCTCACCTTTCCAGTGGCACTCTTGTATTTCCAAGTTGAGGCCAGGTCCAATCATTCTTTGTCAAATCTTGCATATGCATCACATATCGCATCCCGCATAGCATACCATGTTTGCATCTTGTTGTTTGAGCATTGCACATGGTTGATTGTGTTTAGTTTGCTTATTGTTCTTGTTTGGGTAGAGTCGGGAGACGATTTCATGAACGAGGAGCCCATTGAGTTTGCTTACAGTGATCAAGTCAACTCTAACAACTTTGCAGGCTAGGTGATCATACCCATGAAATCACTTCTATCTTTCCTTGCTAGATGCTCGCTCTTTTGCTATGCCTATGCTACGATATCTACCACTTGCTTATCATACCTCCCAAATTGACATGTCAAACCTCTAACCCACCATGTACTAGCAAACCGTTGATTGGCTATGTTACCGCTTTGCTCAGCCCCTCTTATAGCGTTGCTAGTTGCAGGTGAAGATTGCAGATCGTTCCTTGTATGGAACATTTGTTTATTGTTGGGATATCATCATATTATCTTTTTTATCTTAATGCACCTATATACTTGGTAAAGGGTGGAAGGCTCGGCCTTTTGCCTAGTGTTTTGTTCCACTGTTGCCGCCCTAGTTTCCGTCATATCGGTGTTATGTTCCCGGATTTTGCGTTCCTTACGCGGTTGGGTTATAATGGGAACCCCTTACAGTTCGCCTTGAATAAAACTCCTCCAGCAATGCCCAACCTTGGTTTTACCATTTGCCACCTAGCCTCTTTTTCCCTTGGGTTTCCGGAGCCCAAGGGTCATCTTATTTAAACCCCCCCGGGCCAGTGCTCCTCTGAGTGTTGGTCCAAACAGAGCCACTTGCAGCGCCACCTCAGGGAAACTTGAGGGTTGGTTTTAGTTGTACACGGTGTTCATCTGACTGTGCCCTGAGAACGAGGTATGTGCAGCTCCTATCGGGATTTGTCGGCACATTCGGGCGGTGTTGCTGGACTTGTTGTACCATTGTCGAGGATGTCTTGTATAACCAGGATGCCGAGTCTGATCAGAATGTCTCGGGAGAAGGAATATCCTTCGTTGACCGTGAGAGGTTGTGATGGGCTAAGTTGGGACTCCCCTGTAGGGATTTGAACTTTCAAAAGCCGTGCCCGCGGTTATGGGCAGATGGGAATTTGTTAATGTCCGATTGTAGATAACTTGAAACTTAACTTAATTAAAATGAATCAACCGTGTGTGTAACCGTGATGGTCTCTTCTCGGCGGAGTCCGAGAAGTGAACACGGTGTTGGAGTAATGCTTGAAGTAGGTTGTTCTAGGATCACTTCTTGTTCATAGTTGTTCATCCATGCTTTTGCCTTCTCTTCTCGCTCTCTTTTGCGAATAGGTTAGCCACCATATATGCTAGTCGCTTGCTGCAGCTCCACATCATACCTTGCCTTACCTATAAGCTTAATGTCTTGATCGCGAGGGTGCAAGATTGCTGAGTCCCCATGACTCATAGTTTACTTCCAAACCAGATGCAGGGACCGATGATACCGTTCCAGACGATGTGCTTGAGCTCAAGTGGGAGTTCGATGAAGACTCTCGCCGCTACTATGTGTCTTTCCCAGATGATCAGTAGTGGTGCCCAGTTGGGGCGATCGTGGACTTTGTCGCATGTGGGGGTTGATCTTTTATTTTGGTATCGTAGTCGAACCATGAGTGTATTGGATGATTGTAATGTTATTCATGTATTGTGTGACGTGGCAAGTCTAAGCCAACTATGTACCTTTTCCCCTTTTATCTATTTACATGGGTTGTTGTGATGATTACCTTACTTGCGACATTGCTTTCAATGCAGTTATGCCTCTAAGTCGTGCTTCGACGCATAGGAGATATAGCCGCATAGAGGGCGTTACAAACGTAGTGACCGCAACAAGCTCACCCGCACCCGACGCCGCCTGTGCTCTCCGCCGACGTGTCTCCGGCCACGCAATGGCCTGGCTGACAAGTCCACCTTGCTCACTTCACCGTGTAGAGCACGAATGTGCTAACCCCATGCTGCCTCGCTCGTCGTGGCAATGACCCCGAGCTCACTCGAGCTCCGACTGCGGTCAAGGTCATCGCCGGCGATGTTCCTAGCCACCCCGAGCCCAACCATCACCAGCACTGGAAGCGGCTCATCACCAGCTTCACGTAGATGGCCTTCGCTGTCCTTTTGGTCCCTAGAGCGCAAGGTCAGCACCCTTCTGCTGCGTCTGCTGCCGCCTGCAGCTAAACACCGGTGGTTAGCCCTGGTTTGACCAGGGGTTTGACCTCCCCTGGGTCTATGACAAGTGGGGCCCAGCCCTGCTAATTAACCTAGGTTAGGGCTAACTAAATTTAGTTAGTTTAGTTAACCACTAACATGTGGGACCCATAGCTCAGGTTTGACCTAGAACGCATAGTTGACCTGCTGATACAGTGTTGATGCAGTGTTGACGCAATGCTGATGCAGTAATGGCCTTTTCTGGATATATTCTTATTCATAAAATTTTAGAAATTGTTACAAACTTCAAAGGATCACAAAAATTAATCTATAGCTCAGAATAAAAAGATTTATATATGAAAAATGTTCAGAAAAATCAAATCTATCCATCTGTACTGGTTTCATGCATGATTAAACAACTTAACCTTGTGGTTTAGATCAAAACATGATATTGCATATTATGAATTCATAATTTGCGTCTGGAGTTGAACCTTTGGTTCAAAATAACTCAAACCTCTTTCTTTGTAGTTGCATTAGCCCAACACACTCTTTTTCCCATGTCATACGCATGCATCATAATTTTGCATATCGCCATGTATTGATTGTGTTACCCGTGTGATCTCTGTGGTAGGTTCTGTTTCTAAGGATATTCATTAGTATCCAGCTGAAGGACAGTTCCCCTCGACCACTCTGTCAGGCAAGAAACCCCATAGATCATTTCCATACAATCCCATCTTGTCGCTCCTGCTCTCATTTACTACATTTAAGACAACAATGTTTCAAACTGCTATGTGTTGCGGTAGTTGAACCCATTTCCTCTACATGACCTGTCATTGCCACAGTAACTAGATGAAACTCACTAGCATGTGTAGGAGTTGATTGAGCCATGTTTGTGTTTCCTACCTTGCTATACCTGCTATGCTCAGAGTCGTGTCAGGTCTGGTTCATCTAGGTGATGGACTAGAGTGAAATGGTGGTGTCGGTGATGAGAGTGAAGTGTTGAACATGTTTTGGTAAAGGTATTGATGAGAGGCCATGTAGGAGTACATGGTGGGTTGTTTCATTGGAACCGTCCCTAAGAACTGAGATCTGTATGTGTGATTTAAGATCGGCTACTGCCATTCATTAGGCCCAAAACCAATGGACCCTCTTGGCTTATTAACCGCCCTTGTCCTCTGTCGAGGAGTTGTAAGTAGTTTCTGGTGTTTGTAGCATACTGGAGGCAGTGCGCAGCACTGACCCGCGAGGTGGGCTGTGATGCGGTAGGTACATGGCACGGTGTACCGGGCGCCCGTTTGGTGTGTCGGGAACCCTGCACACATCGTTCGGGGCTGTATGTGGAAACCTCGGCCGGACTCCCTACGGATGGAACCTGGATAGGCGATAAACCTGAACTAGGGACTTGAGTGTTTAGTCAGGCCGTGGCCGACACCGTCGTTGGGCTTCCGCTTGAAGGTTGCCAAGTACATGTCGTGTAAACGGTGATAAGTGGTGGAAGTGTGTGTGACAAAGTACACCCCTGCAGGGTTAACATCATCTATTTGAATAGTCACGTCCGCGGTAACGGACTACTTGGTTGCCTATAAAGTTCATAGACAAGTAAATGGAAACTACTAAAAGCCTCAAGACAACTTTGAGTGCCATGGATGGCACTTACGTAGGATGATGGGAGAGGATCCGCGGTAGTGTATTGTTGTTGTGAGTAGTGGACTAGTGTGCGCAAAACATTTACAAGTTGTTGTCTCGTAGGATAGTTTATCCAAGAGTCAAAGCTGGCTTGCTGCAATAAACTCAACTATCCCTTAGTTGATAATGTGCATGTAAGTAGGATCTGATGTAAGTCTTGCTGAGTACCTTTGTACTCATGTTTGCTTAATAAACTATTGTAGAGGAGAACACCGCCCCCTCCGATGGGTTCTATGTAGATCTCGATGTTGACGAGTGAATTGCCACCTAGGTGGTGATCGTGAGCCATGAAGGGCCTTGTAGATAGACAGGCTTCATCAAACCTTCTTGCTTTCTAGTTTTCTGTACTCAGAGAAGTTTGCTTCCGCATGTGCTTGCATGTTTGTATGACTTGAGTGTTGGGTCGGGTGACCCTACCTGTATGAACCTGTTATGTATGGCTCTCTGGAGCCTTCTAAATAAAGTACTTGAGTTGAAGAGTTTTGTTGTGCTGCCATGTTGTATTTGCACATATCGAGCATATTGTGTGTATCATTTGAAATGCTTGGTATGTGTGGGATCCGACAACCTAGTTATTTATCCTTGGTAGCCTCTCTTACTGGGAAATGTCTCCTAGTGCTTCCACTGAGCCATGGTAGCTTGCTACTGCTCTGGAACACTTAGGCTAGCCGGCATGTGTCCTTCTTCTTTCCTGTGTCTGTCCCTATGGGGAAATTTCACGTGGTGTCTACCGGAGTCCTGTTAGCAAAGCTTCTACAGCCCGGATTCACTCGCCAATGACCGACACATTCGTTGCTGGGTCATGTATGCCTGTCCCTGTAAGTTAGTGCCACTTTGGGTTTACAACTAGTCATGTCGGCCCGGGTTCTCTGTCATATGGATGCTAGCGACACTATCATATACGTGAGACAAAAGCCACTGATGGTCCCGGGCTAGGTAAGGTGGCACCCGTGGGAATGTCGTGCATCAGTCCGTGAAGTGATATGATGTGTTACATGCTAGATCAGTGTAACTTAGGATCACGGTCTAACACTAGCACAGAAGATATAGACAAACCTAGTTGATACATGAGTTACTCGAGCATACAGAACATAATTTCATTTGAAGGTTTAGAGTTTGGCACATACAAATTTACTTGGAACGGCAGGTAGATACCGCATATAGGAAGATATGGTGGACTCATGTGGAACAACTTTGGGGTATATGGAAGTGGATGAACAAGCGGTATTCCCACCTAGTACAAGTGAAGGCTAGAAAAAGACTGGGAAGCGACCAACTAGAGAGCGACAACAGTCATGAATCATGGATTAAAATTAATAAACACTAAGTGCAAGCATGAGTAGGATATAATTCACCATGAACAAAAATATGGTGGAGGCTATGTTGATTTGTTTCAACTACATGCGTGAACATGTGCCTAGTCAAGCCACTCGAATCGTTCAAAGGAGGATACCACCCTATCATACCACATCACAATCATTTTAATAGCATGTTGGCACACAAGGTAAACCATTATAAACACCTAGCTAATTAAGCATGTCATGAGCAACTATAATCTCTAATTGTCATTGCAAACATGTTTCATTCATAATAGGCTGAATCAGGAATGATGGACTAATCAAATTTACAAAAACAAGATAGGTCGAGTTCATACTAGCTTCTCTCATCTCAATCAGTCCATCATATATCGTCATTATTGCCTTTGACTTGCACGAACGAACGTTGTAGATAATAATAATAGTGCACGTGCATTGGACTAAGCTCTAATATGCAAGCATTTAATACAAGGGAGAAGATGAGGTAATATGGGCTCTTGGTTAGATCAATAATAATGCATATGAGAGCCACTCAACATTTTCATCATGGTCTTCTCCTCTCGACCCCCAAAGAAAATAAATAAAACTATTTACACGGGAAAGCTCCCAACAAGCAAAAGAAGAACGAGAAATCTTTTTGGGTTTTCTTTTAATTACTACTAATACAAGCATGGAAAGTAAACTAGCTAAAAGCTACAACTATTTTTTTGGTTTTTCTTAAGGTTTTTCAAACACACAAGAAGAAGACTTAAAAAGAAATTAAACTAGCATGGATGGTACAATCAAAAACTATGAGCACCGACAACTGGAATGAGTGTGTCAACGTGAATCTAATGTCGGTGAGAAATACGTACTCCCCCAAGCTTAGGCTTTTGCCCTATGTTGGTCTATGGCCATGGCTCGAAGCTACTCTCTTCGGTGTACTAAGGAGGGTCCTCAGGGTGCCACTGATTGGCGATCTCCTCAGGATCCCACTGATAGACAGACCAACGATAAGGATCAAGTGGTGGGTCCGGCTCAGGCTCTAGGCTTGTATCAGCCTCCAGTACGCATAAATGGCTTCGGGTAAGATGAGGTACATGCCTGAAAGTATGTTAAGAAGAGAGGGTGCAGGCAAGGTAATAATCTCACAGTAAGTCTTATCAAATATCAATTTATACATAAGCATCTTCTTCTTGTCTTTAACAATAAAATCATGTGCCTACTCTTATAATCTAGAAAAATAGGGGGCAACAACTTTTCCTTTTTTCTCATAATGCCTAATATGTATCCCAAAGTGTTTAGCAAGGCGTGAAGCAAAGATGCCTCCTAAGATGGGACCCTTTGTTCGGTTCAGATATCATCGTTTAGCAACAATAGTGCCTAAGCTGAAAGTGGTATCACGAAACAAAGCATGGCGCAAAATAACATTATTAGGAGCACAAAGGTTTCCACTGTTCCCGCGACCAATTAAGCATCTACTAGCAAATATCGCAAAGTAACATAGAACAGGAAAATATATACTAGTAATTCTTGCATCAGAATCTTTCCAAGTTTCTCCTACAGAAATTCTATTAATAAACCCATCCACATCGCTATGATGTGGTTCCTCGATGCTTCCCTCAAAGGGGATCTTGCAGACCCGACAAAAATCAAGAAGTGACATCTCCTTAACCTCATCATATAAGTGAAACTTCATCAAAGGTGGTGATTTCTTAGCATGGAAATAAAAAAAAATGCGCCAAAATATTAGTGAGGAGGAGATATTGTTTGCGCTGGTCGCGGAGGAAGTCGGTGAGGCCTGCATTCTCAGCCAAATAATAAAAGTCATCATGAATCCCGGCTGCTCTCAAGAACTCATCACATGGCCTTTCGCACGGCCAAACCTCCGCTGTACGAGGAAGATTGTATTTGGGCTTTTTATTCTCCTCATTCTGCTTATCCCTTGAGGTTTGTCTCGAGGAGCCTCTCAATAATCTCCTCAACATTTTCTTCCTTAGAAAATTTCTGAAATTTTTAGTGACTCAAAATAAAAGTGAACCAAACTCAACAAGATTGATAGCAACTACTCCTACAAGTGCCCAGAGGCCATATCATGCATTAAAACTACTTTTGACCACATAAATTTGACATGCAAGCTCAAGAACAGGGTCACCTAAGTAGCAAAAATTTGCAATAAATAAAGAACTAGAACAAAAACTAATTGGACCATTGGAGGAGTCACATACCGAAGAACAATCCCCCAAAGCAGTTTTGTGAATGGATCTTTGAGCTAGGAGATTGAAAATGGCAGCAAGATAAGCTAGAACTCGGGTTTGAGCTGTGCGATGATTTTTTCTTGAGGAAGACGAAGTGTTTGTGTATTGGAATCAGTGGAGGGGGCCCAGGAGGTAGGGGGAGCGCCCTAGGGGGTGGGCGCACCCTGCACCCTCGTGGCTAGGTGGTGTGGCCCTGTAGTGTTTTCTCAGTGCCAATAATTCATAAATATTCTACAAAAAATCATATTTCATTTTCAGGACATTTGGAGAACTTTTATTTTCAAGGTATATTTTTTATTGCAAGGATAATTCAGAAAACAGACAGAAAATACTATTTTTGCTTTATTTAATCTAAATAACAGAAAGTAATAGGAGGGCACAGAGGGTTGTGCTTTCTAACTTCATCCATCTCATTCTCATCAAAAGAATCCACTAACAAGGTTGATCAAGTCTTGTTAACAAACTCTTTTTGAATAACATGAACCGGTGAATTTTCGAATATCACTAAGTTACCTCAACGGGGATATGCATGTCCCCAACAATAAGAATATCATATTTCTTCTTGACAGTAGGAAGTGGGAATTGATACTGTTGACTTGAGGCTGTTTCCTCGAAAAGTGTACCGTACGCTCATTACCATTAACATGAAAAGTGACATTGCCTTTGTTGCAATCAATAACAGCCCCTGCAGTATTCAAAAAGGGTCTACCAAGGATAATTTACATACTATCGTCCTCGGGAATAACAAGAATAACAAAGTCCATTAAAATAGTAACGTTTGCAACCACAACAGGCACATCCTCACAAATACCGACAGGTATAGCAGTTGATTGATCAGCCATTGGCAAAGTCTATGATATAGAGAGAGAGGCATAACACTAACACCATCTCCCAGATCACATAAAGCAGTTTTTACATAGTTTCTTTTAATGGAGCATGGTATAGTTGGTACTCCTGGATGTCCTAGTTTCTTAGGTATTCCACCTTTAAAAGTATAATTAGCAAGCATGGAGCAAATTTCAGCTTCCGATATCTTTCTTTTATTTGTAACAATATCTTTCACGTACTTAGCATAATGATTCATTTTAAGCATATCAATCAAACCCATACGCAAAAATATAGGTCTAATCATTTCAGCAAAGCGCTCAAAATCCTCATCATCCTTTTTCTTGGATGGTTTAGGAGGAAAAGGCATGGGTTTCTGAACCCATGGTTCTCTTTCTTTACCGTGCTTCCTAGAAACGAAGCCTCTCTTATCATAACTTTGATTCTTTGATTGTGGGTTATCAAGATCAACAGCAGGTTCAATCTCTACATCATTGTTATTTCTAGGTTGAAGATCATCATGAGCATCCTCATTAACATTATCACTAGGTTCATGTTCATTACCAGATTGTGTTTTAGCATTAGAAATAGAAATATCATTGGGATTCTCAGGTGTGTCAACAAACAGGTTCACTAGAAGCATGCAAAGTCCTATCATTTTTCTTTTTCTTCTTTTTAGAAGTACTAGGTGCATCAATATTAGTTCTCTGAGAATCTTGCTCAACTCTCTTAGGGTGGCCCTCGGGATACAAAGGTTCCTGAGTCATTTTACCCCCTCTAGTCACAACTCTAACATCATTATCATTTTTCTTATTATTTAATTCACTGAGCAAATCAGCTTGTGCTTTAAGCACTTGTTTTACTTGAGTGGTAACCATAGAAGCATCTTTACTAATAAGTTTAAGTTCACCTTTAACTCTAGACATATAATCACTCAATTGTTCAATCATATAAGCATTACATTTCAATTGTCTACCAAGATAAGCATTGAAGTCTTCTTCTTTAACAATAGAATTATCAAACTCATCCAAGCATTGGCTAGCAAACTTAGTAGAGGAGATTTCAACCTTATTAAATCTATAGAGAGAATTTACCTTCACTACCTATGTCGGGTTATCAAGACCATGTATTTCTTCATTAGGTGGTAAATTCTTAACATCTTCAGCTTTAATACCTTTTTATTTCATAGATTTCTTTGCCTCTTGCATATCTTCAGGACTAAGAAATAGAATACCCCTTTTCTTTGGAGTTGGCTTAGGAGTTGGTTCAAGAAGTGTCCAATCATTATCATTACTCAACATACTATTCAATAGCAATTCAGCTTTATCAACAGTTCTTTCCTTGAAAACACAACCAGCACAACTCTCCAAGTGATCTCTGAAACCATTGGTTAGTCCACTATAAAAGATATCAAATATTCTGTTTTTCTTGAGAGGATGATCATGCAAAGCATTAAGTAATCGGAGAAGCCTCCCCCAAGCTTGTGGGAAACTCTCTTCTTCAATTTGCCAAAATTATATATTTCCCTTAAGGCAGCTTGTTTCTTATGAGCGGGGAAATATTTAGTAGAGAAGTAATAAATCATATCCTGGGGACTACGCACACAACCAGGATCAAGAGAATTAAACAATATTTTAGCATTACCCTTTAATGAGAATAGAAATAACTTAAGGATATAGTAGTAACGAATTTTTCCTCATTAGTGAATAGGGTGGCTATATCATTCAATTTAATGAGATGTGCCGCAATAGTTTCAGATTCATAGCCATAAAAAGGATCATATTCAACCAAAGTAATTACCTCAGGGTCGACAGAGAAATCGTAATCCTTATCAGAAATACAGATATGTGAAGTAGCAAAAGCAGGGTCATATTTCATTCTAGCATTCAAAGATTTTTCTTTCAGCTTGGCTAATAGTTTCTTAAGATCATATCTATCTTTGCAAAATAAAATATATCTAGCAGTTTATTCATCCATAACATAGCCCTCAGGCACATCAGGCAATTCATATCTAGGCGGAGAATCTTCATCAGCACTTCCATCAATATTACCAGTTTCAATAATTTCATTCTCTCTAACCCTAGCAAGTTGTTAATCAAGAAATTCACCTAATGGCACAATATGACCAAGCATAAAAGTAGTTTCATCATAAGCATCATGCATAGGAGATGTGGCATCATCAATAACATGCGGCATATCAGCATAAATAGCAGGAGTAGGTGTCGCAAGTTTACTCAAAACAAAAGGTGAATCAAGTGTAGAGCTAGATGGCAGTTCCTTACCTCCCCTCGTAGTTGAGGGAAAAATGATGGTTCTTTCATATTTCAAGTTCCTCATACTGATCAACAAATATAAATCCCAAGTGACTCAAAGAATAGAGCTATGCTCCCCGGCAACGGCGCCAGAAAATAGTCTTGATAACCCACAAGTATAGGGGATCGCAACCTTTTTTGAGGGTAGAGTATTCAACCCAAATTTATTGATTCGACACAAGGGGAGCCAAAGAATATTCTCAAGTATTAACAATTGAGTTGTCAATTGAACCGTATCTGAAAGACTTAATATCTGCAGCAAAGTATTTAGTAGCAAAGTAATATGGAAGTAACGGTAATGGTGACAAAAGTAATAGTATTGGTTTTGTAGTGATTGTAACAATGGCAACGGAAAAGTAACTAAGCAAAGATCAATATGTCAAAAGCTCGTAGGCAATGGATCAGTGATGGATAACTATGTCAGATGTGATTCCTCATGTAACAGTTATAACTTAGGGTGACACAGAACTAGCTCCAGTTCATTAATGTAATGTAGGCATGTATTCCGAATATAGTCATACATGCGTATTGAAAAGAACTTGCATGGCATTTTTTATCCTACCCTCCCGTGGCAGCGTGGTCCCATTGGTAACTAAGGGATATTAAGGCCTCCTTTTAATGGAGTACCAGAACAAAGCATTAACACTTAGTGAATACATGAACTCCTCAAACTACGGTCATCACCGGGAGTGGTCCTGATTATTGTCACTTTGGGATTACTAGATCATAACACAGTAGGTGACTATTGACTTGCAAAATGCGATCAAGAACTCACATATATTCATGAAAACATAATAGGTTCAGATCTAAAAACATGGCACTCGGGCCCTAGTGACAAGCATTAAACATAGCAAAGTCATAGCAACATCAATCTTAGAACATAATGTATACTAGGGATCAATCCCTAACAAAACTAACTCGAGTACATGATAAATCTCATCCAACCCATCACCGTCCAGCAAGCCTATGATGGAATTGCTCACACACGGCGGTGAGCATCATGAAATTGGTGATGGAGGAAGGTTGATGATGACGATGGCGATGGATTCCCCTCTCCGGAGCCCCGAACGGACTACAGATCGGCCCTCCCGAGAGAGATTAGGGCTTGGTGGAGCATCAGGGGGCCCATGAGGCAGGTGGTCCATGAGGCATGGGCGCACCCTAGGGGGCGCCCTGCACCCTCGTGGACAGGGTGTGGGCCCCTGGTGTTGATTCTTTCGCCAATATTTTCTATTTATTCCAAAACGTGTCTCCGTTGATTTTCAGGTCATTCATGGAACTTTTATTTCTGCACAAAAATAACACCATGGCAATTCTGCTGAAAACAACGCCAGTCCGGGTTAGTTCCATTCAACTCATGCAAGTTAGAGTCCAAAACAACGTCAAAAGTGTTCGAAAAATAGATATGATGGAGAGGTATCACTCGACAGCGCCACTGGGGGCGCTCCCGCCCCGCCCCTCTTGCTGCCTCGCCCATGGCCTGCTATGGACGACGTGGCCCACGGAGTGCCTCCACCACCTCCGTGTCAAGACGTTGCCCTCACACCAAGACGCGCGGCCCCGTGATGCGACCCGTCGTGGAGGGCGCCTATGCATGAAGAAAGAAGCTCCCAAGAACTCCCTCGGTCATAAGAAAATGCTCCCGCACTACCACTCCCAGCACCACCACATCAAGGCCGCATACCGCTCGCGGTGGTGGCGAGCGGATACCAAGGCCAGGCTCCGCCCCCACGACGGCCCCAGTGACTACGGCAGGCTGCACGGTTAGGGTTTGAGTGTTTAGGGTTAGGGTTTAGGGTTTTAGGGCTTAGGGTTTAGGGTTAGTGTTAGGGTTAGGGTTAGGGTTTAGGGTTTAGGGTTTTAGGGTTAGGATTTAGGGTTTAGGATTTCGGGTTTAGGGTTTTAGGGATAGACGCTCGTGAGGAACGCTCAGGCCTACGTCGGTGACATCGTGGTAAAGTCTTGGGAGGCGAGGACTCTCATTCAATACCTGGAGGAGACCTTTGTAAGCCTGTGCTAAGTCGACCTGCGGCTCAATCCGGAGAAGTGCGTATTCGGCGTCCCCTCCGACAAGCAGCTGGGTTTTCTTGTAACACACAGTGGGATCGAGGCGAATCCAGAAAAGGTCAAGGCAATAGAAGAAATGAGCCCGCCACAAACCCTCAATGTCATGCAAAAGCTCGCGGGGTGCGTGACCTCGTTGGGGCGCTTTATCTCCAAGCTGGGGGAGCGTCCCCTGCCTTTCTTCAAGCTGATGAAGAAAGAAGGTCCCGTTCAAGTGGACCCCGGAGGCCGACCTGGCATTTCAAGGCTGCAAGAGATACCTCACCAGCCCACCGGTGATGGTGGCATCTCGTCCCCTCGAGCCTCTGGCGCGCTACCTGGCCACCATGCCTCGCTCCATCAGCGCGGCGCTGGTGGCTGTCTAGGAGGAGTGCTAGGTTAAGAGCCCGCCACGAAGCGCCACACCTTCACCAGGGGCAAGGCGGCACCGAAACGGCGCCACTAGATCCGTAACGACACCAGTGGATGACCAGGACCTACAAGACGGCGGTCCTGGGCAAGTGGAGGCCCCATCGTGTGACCAAACTCCTGATGTCCCTCCATCTCAGGAGGCACCCCAACCTTCGGAGACCTCGGGCTCCATCGACGCTCCTGCCCTGGTCGAGCATCCGGTGTACTTCCTTAGCACGGTGCTACGGGACACAAGGTTGCGATACCCCATGCCACAAAAGCTCCTACTCGCACTCCAGTGGTCTCGCGCAAGATGTGTCATTATTTCCAAGGCCACCGAATTAAGGTCATCTCAGTCTACCCACTGGAGAGGGTGCTCCGGAGCCCCAACGCTGTGGGAAGAGTCACCAAGTGCAACATTGAGCTGCAGGCATTTCAGCTGGAGCTTAGGACACCCAAGGTCATCAAGGTAGCTACCCTCGCCGACTTCATAGTAGAATGGACCGACGCCTCGGAACCCCAAGCACGCGAGAACCAATCCCTCTCGCTAGGAAGTGAAGATCCAAATGGTTGGGTCATGTACTTCAATGGCGCTTTCTCACGCGAGGGCATGGGGGTTGGTGTCGTGCTCATCTCGCCCACTCAAGATAGGTTCTACTACGCCGTGCAGCTCGGCTTCCAGCAGGGCAAGAAGGTCTCCAACAAAATCGCGGAATACGAGGAGTTAATCACCGGCCTCAAGGCTGCAGCAGCCTTGGGGGTGAAGCATCTCACCATCAAGGGCGACTCTCAGCTCCTCATCAAGTTCTCCAAGAAGGTGCACGAGCGGAAGGACGAGCAAATGGAGGCATACCTCGTGGAAGTACACAAGATGGAGAAGCAGTTCTTGGGCTTGGAACCGGAGCATGTGCCCCGTGGCACGAACAAGGAAGCCAACGACATCGCCAAAAGGGCATCAAAGCATCAGCCAGAGGAACCAGGCATCTTCGAGGAGTGGCTCTACAAGCCTTGCGCGGCCCTCCGGCCGCGGAGCCGATACTGCCCGGAGAGGAGCTTCCCCGCCACTAGCCTTAGGAGCCCCCGCCTATGGCCCGACCTCAGGAGCGCATCTTCTCCTCATGCTCGAGACTCAGGATGGGTATTGGGCCGAAGAGTTCAGGGCAGACCCCCGACAAGGAACACTGCCGGAGAACAAGGAAGACACGGACATGATGCCTAGCAGGCTATGGCGTACAACATCCAAGATGGTGAGCTATACAGAAAGCAGCAAAATGATGTTTCCTTGCGATGCTTCTCCAGGAAGCAGGGGTGCGAGCTGCTAGCTGACATACACGGCAGAGATTACGGGCATCACTCGTCGACGCTGACCCTGGTGGGCAAGGCGTCCCGCAACGGATTCTACTGGCCCACGGCACTCAATGATGCAACCGAGCTGGTGAGATCCTGTGAGGCCTGCCAGTTCCATGCCAAGAAAATCCACCAGCCTGCCCAGGGCCTCCAGACTCTCCCACTCTCGTGGCTATTCGCGGTCTGGCGGCTGGATATCCTAGGCCCTTTCCCTCAAGCGTCGGGGGGTTATCGCTACCTCTACTTCGCCTCGACAAGTTCACCAAGTGGGCGGAGGTGGAAGCCATCCGCATCATCCCAGCAGGCTCCGCAGTCAAGTTCATCAAGGTCCTCGTGAATCGATTTGGGGTCCCTAACCGCATCATCACCGACAACGGCCCTAACCGCATCATCACCGACAACGTCTCGTACTTCACTAGCAATCTTTTCAAGATATATTGTGCTAACCTTGGAACGTAGATATGCTACGCTTCAATGGCACACCCCAGGAACAATGGCCAAGCCGAGCGCGCCAGCGCGGAGGTCTTGAGAGGCCTCAAGACCAGAACCTTCAAGACAAAGCTCGAGGCTTGCGGTAGGGGCTGGCACGACGAGCTCCAGTCCGTGTTGTGGTCCCATCCGCACCACCGCCACCAAGCCAACAGGCGAGACCCCGTTCTTCCTTGTGGTTCTCCCTCAGGGGTCAGGCATCGCTCCTCACGGGTCCTGGCGTTCGACGAGGCACGTCAGGACGCCATGCGGGGGATGGACCTCATGCCAGGGAGGAACGCCATCGCCAAGCCTTGCTTCGGGTGGCGAGATACCAGTAGGCGTTGCGACAGTATCACTATCGCAATGTCCGCCTAGGCGCTGCGACGGTATCACTATTGCAGCGTACGCCCCAAGTGGGCGATCTCGTCCTAAGGCGGGAAGGTCTGCATAAGCTCTCACCCATGTGGGAGGGCCTGTTTAGGATGGCCTGCGTCTCTAGACCTGGCGCCGCGCGCCTGGAGACACATGACGAGATCCCCATCCAGAACGCCTGGTACATCCAACAACTCCAGAAGTTCTTCCCATGAAGCAAGGCCTAGTGCCTATGAAGGTCTCCACTCATGACACTCTCACGTAATAATGAGTGGGGCTGTACACACCCCGGAGTCTCCAGAGTGCCGCCCTTGGGCCTTGGGGCCCCCCTCCCATGTCCTAGTGGCAGCACTTTGCTCCCCGCTGGTGAGAAGACTAGACTAGGTGCCGGACGCGGCTGTTCATTTGCTTTCTGTAGTTCGCTTGCAACCTTTTTAACGGAATTTGAAGTTCTGGCATTTCTCTCTGTTTCTTCGCTCGGTTCTTGCTTTGCACCAGGGAGAACGACAGTTGCCAGACGCTCTCCCTCGCGTGCCTCGCGTGGTGGCTGGGCAGGTGTGTGCGTGAGCTGGCCTAACCCGATCACGGGAACGCCTCGCCAAAGCCCTGTCGCTCCAGAGCTTCGGGTCCCCTGATCTTCGCGAGGCGCCATCGATTGAGCTCGTGATCGGTGCACCCTTCTAAGTCTGTGCCCCACGGGTACCGTGACGCGGTGCGCTAGGCCATGATCAGCCTATGCCCAAGGCCTCGCGCAAGGAAAGGGAAGGATTTCCTAACTAATTTTTGCAGCTTTGCGAGTCTCCCGACGTCAGCGACTCCTGAGTTGGCAGTTGGAAAGCCTCACCAGATGCCGGGAGGCGTCGACTAGATCGGGCTCCACCCGATCCGGCGAGATCCAGCGCGGCTGCGCGGATCCAGCGGCGAGGGGCGGACCAGTAGCGCGGGGTGGCGATGGCGGAGGAGGAGGTCACCGGAGTGGTGGTCTGGGGTGGCAGCGACGCGCGGGCGGCGAGCAGGTGGTGGCACAGTCAAGGCAGCGGGGCGGTAGATGCCCTTGGTGGTGGACGGCGGCAAGGCTGACAGGGGGCACAGGCGACTCGGGGAACCGGGCGGTGCAAGCGGCGTCCGGGCCCGACGGTCCGCGGATGGGCTCACGGGACTGCGCGGTGGGGGGAGCTGCGGGGGCGATGTGGCACTCCCTGGTTGGGCGCGGGAGGCGGTGGTATTGAGGTAGCGGCTCGGGATTGGTTGAAGGGGCGTGGTGGCTGGACATGTCCGGCGAGGATGGACATGTCCGCTGCTGCGAGGAGGAAGACGACTAGGGTTTCGCCGGAGATTTCAGAGGGGGGGCTAATTTATAGTTACTGAGAGCTAGGAGAGTCCAAATGAGGTGCGGTTTTCGCCCACACGATCGTGATCCAACGACGGAGAGCATGGATGGGGTTTAGATGGGCTAGTGGGCTGTTGTGGAGGGTTTCTGAGCTGCAAAGAGAAGGAGGGTTTCGCTTAACGCGGTTAACCGTTGGGGCATCAAACGACCTCCAAATGGAATAAAATTTGCCAAGAGGTCTACTGGTGATATACTAAGACCACTCGACCAGTCTCAGCCCTTTCCAAGAACGTTTTTATCTCGCTCACAAAACAAGGGCTGAAAGGTGCAACGGGTGCACCTGAGAGTGTCGGATTCTGAAACGGACAATGGAGAGAAAGACCGGATGCATGTTTTGAAAACATGATGATGCAATGCATATGATGACATGGCAACATACAACACGCAAGCAAATGACATGGTAATGACAGCGAATAACTGGAAGACACCTAGCGCATCGGACTCGGGGCGTTACAGTAGTGTTCATCCGATCATGTCCTGAGACGAGATACACGCGGCTACTATCAGGGTGTCGGAACGTCGTGAGGTCTTGCTGGACTTGTTTTACCATTGTCGAAATGTCTTGTGCACCGGGATTCCGAGTCTGATCGGAGGGTCCCGCGATATAGGATTGTCTTCACGGATCATGAGCTTGTCATGGGCTAAGTTGGGACACCCCTGCAGGGTTTAAACTTTCTAGAGTCGTGCCCACAGTTATTTGGCAGATGGGAGTCTTCTATATCCGGTTGTAGTGAACTTGAAACCAGACTCAATTAAAATACACCAACCGCATGTGTAACCGTGATGGTCTCTTTTCGACGACGTTCGGGAAGAGAACATGGTGGGGTTTATGTTTGAACGTGAGTAGTTCAGGATCACTTCTTGATCATTACTAGTTTGCGATCATTGCATAGTTTCTCATATTATTCTTGTATTCGTAAGCTAGCCACCATACAATGCTTAGTGCTTGTTGCAACTCCACCTCATACCAATAATTTTCCTATGAGCTTAAATAGTCATGATATCATGGGTTTTGAGATTGCTGAGTCCTTGTGGCTCACCAGATACTGCAATACAGTTGTAGGTACAGAGGAACCAGATGCAGGTGATGCCACTGAACTCAATTGGGAGTCCGATGAGGACCGTGGCCGTTACTATGTTTCCTTTTTGGATGAACAGTACCGGTGCCCTGTAGGGTCGATCGGGACTTAGCATGTGTGGTTTTATTTTATTCGTTTGATTTCTTCCGTAGCTGGACTTTGTGTTCATCCTGAATGATTGGATAACTTGATGATATTGTGTGACATTGTGGCGATTGTAAGCCAAAACTCGTATTCTATCTACTCAGTACATGAGATGAGCAAAGGTACAACCACTCTTCCGACCATACCAATATGCGCTTATACCCCAAGTTGTGCCTCGACACGTATGGAGTATAGTCGCATATTGGGCATTACAAGTTGGTAATCAGAGCCATCCCGAATTACGAGCCCCTACTTGATCGAACCGCTGACGTTGTTGAGTCTAGAGCAAAACTATTTTGAGTCTTAGGAATATATATATCGGAGAGTTGGATTCTTTTTTCTGCTCAGCCCCCTTCGTCGCTCTGGTGAGGACTCCTGACGTAGATGTTTTGACTTTCCTCTCCTCATTTTTCACTAAAAGTTTTTTAGGATTACACGGGTATCCTGGGATCGTTCTAATATTGTTGTGACGAGAACATTGTTCTTGGTGGCTCTTGACATGTAGGGGTTGTGGAAGTGTCCCGGGGAGTTGAGCTCCGAGGTGTTGTTGTCACAACTTTATCGTTGCAGTTCTGGTATACCTGAGCTCGCCGACATCGAAAATCTCTTATATGCAGTTAGTGGTCAGATAACCTCGACGCCACCCAATACTGGGGAGGGAGTTCACGAGTATTATCAAAGCTAGCATAACGGATGATTTTTGAAGGTCGAGGTACATGATTTCCGGAGTTTTCTTGGTTATGTGTTGGAGGGTGGATACAGTGGAGCGTAGGGCTTGTTAGTTGTGTGATATATATTGTGGCTCCCTATATCCCCAACACTAGATTTCATAACCAGAAAGTTTCGGGAGTTAATAGCTGGGAACTCAATAGCTCTTAGTTATTCTTCTAACAGATAATTGGTATGGGATTGGGAAATCCATACCATTTATTTGTTACAGTCGTACCTCATTGTTTCATTCATCAACCTTTGTCTAAGTGGCTTCTCACTCTAATGGTCGTTATGTTAACTTTGGAATGCATTCATTCAACATCTAATTCGGAGGCTTATTGTGAAGACTTCTTTGCACATATCTATCCGTTGATTCAGCTTGTCTATCATGGTTCTAACGGATGTCACCTTCTTCAGGATGGCTCCCCAACGCGTCCGAATCCACGTACTGATGGAGAGCAGTCCAACCCTCCGCCACCTCCTCCACCTCCGGAGGCATGGCTAGCTGTGATGGCGGCCACCAACGCCAATACCCAGATGCTTTTGCAGCTCTTGCAAGAGCGCAAACAAGGCCAAGGCAACCAAGGAAACCAGGGTCAAGGGAAATTCGACAATCAGCCTGAGTTTGCTACCCTCAACTAGTTTCTTGCAAATCAACCAAAGTCTTTTAGCTCTTGTGTTCAGTCCATGGACGTTGATGATTGGCTCATGGACATCAGCTCTTGTGTTCAGGTCTGAGGACTACATCAAGTTCGCTTCTTTTCAGCTCAAGGAGCAAGCAGCAGATTGGTATCAGCAGTACAAAGACTCTAGAGGGGGTCGAGTGATTACTTGGACTGACTTCTGCCAGGATTTCCGAGCTCATCATATTACAACAAGTCTTGTCAAGAGCAAGCATGAGGAATTCCACAATCTCAAGCAAGGAAGCATGTCCGTGTATCAATACAATACCCAGTATCAGAATCTTGCTCGCTTCATAAGGCAAGATGTTCCTGATGAAAAGAGCATGGTCTATCACGTCAGGGGTGGCCTCAGAGAGGATCTGAAGTTAGCTATTGTTCTTGTTGAGCCTACTCAGCTCGATCCGTTCTACAACATGGCCCTCAAGCAAGAAGCTACTCAGCTCAAGCATGAGGCTTCAAAGAAGGGAATCAGGGATGCAGTCCACTCGTCTTCTTCTTGTCAAGTGGCAGCTAGGCAACAGAAGTTCTGGCTTCCTCCTCCTCCTCCTCTGTTTCGTCAACCCTACCAGCAAAAGAACTTAGGTGGTCATGGATCTTCCCACCCACCGAACCCAAACCATCAGAACAAGTCTCAGACTCGGGCTCCGAGGATAGGTGGTCCTCCTCCTCCACCTTTCCGTCCAATTTCAGAGGTCACTTGTCACAATTGTGGTATGAAGGGTCAATATTCCAACAAGTGCTTCAACCAAAGGCGCCTTCTGCCTCCTCCTCCAGTCAGGTCAGCAAGCAATGCAGTTGTCAAGCACAATCCAAAGCATGCAAAGGTGAACATGGTGAATGCAGCTCAAGCCGAGGATTCTTCAAATGTGATCATGGGTAACCTCTCATTTAACTCCATTCCCGCAAAAGTGTTGTTTGATTTGGGTGCGTCGCTTTCTTTCAATTCAAGACCATTTGTTGCCAAGCATGATTTCATGTTAGGAAAGATTCCTATCCCACTAAAGGTTGTTTCCCCGGTTAAGCAGATGGCATCTAATGCTTGCGTTCCGAATGTCTTCATCAAGATGGGCAATTATAAATTCCTGGCTTCCCCAATTGTTCTCGGCGACTTTTATATTGATCTCATTCTCGGCATGGATTGGCTTTCTAAGCACAAGGCCTTTCTTGATTGTGTTGCCAAGGAGATTAAATTGACCGATCCTTCTGATTATGTGACCATCTTTCCCGCTCGTGATGAAACCATTTGGCTGCTCTCTCAATGAGAAAGGCGAGATAGACGCTATTTCTCATATTCCAGTTGTTTGTGATTATCAAGATGTCTTTCCAGAAGAGCTTTCGGGTATGCCTCCTCACCGGCCAGTCGAGTTCGTAATTGATCTTGAACCCGGTACAAAACCTGTTTGCAAGCACCCATACAAGCTTGGGCCAAAAGAGCTGAAAGAATTGAAGAAACAACTCATTGAACAAGAACGTCTGGGTCGGATCGGACCAAGTTCATCTCCATGGGGTTGTGGTGTTCTTTTTTTCCAGAAGAAGGATGGCACGGACCGACTTTGCATCGATTACCGCCCATTGAACAAGAATACAATTGAGAATAAGTACCCACTTCCCAACATCAATGAGTTATTCGAGCAACTCAAAGGTGCAAATGTGTTTTCCAAGGTTGACCTCCGTATGGGTTTGTAACATCCCAAATTTTCAATTTGGAATGTTATACACAGATCATTCTTCCATATCATATTTTCTTGCATTTCACCTCGCGACCCTCGAAATCCTAAGCAACTCAAGGACCCTCGGAGAGAGTTGGGGATTTCCCCGGTTTTCAAATTTGATTTTTATCAAATATTGAAACAAGGATTTTCGGTTTTAATTATTTTCCCTCCGAAAATATTTCATATTGAAGTATATGAGAGGAGATAATATGAATTCTCCAAAATAATTGAAATATTGTAGGAAAAATATTAAATTCAAATATTTGTTTTTATTTGGATTTTATTGCAATTTTGTTTGCATTAGAAAAATTGCATGTTTTCAAAATTGCATTTTAGGGCCAAGAAAATGTTCATCTCGTTCTAAATATTTTATTTAGACGGTGAATTTTTTTTGGCATTTTTAGATTTTTATTTTATTTTCGAGGATTTTTTTTCTGTTCGGCGGAATTGATTAAAAAAATCTTCGGGCGCCGACTGTGCCGAAAACCAGCCGGGCCGGCCCATCTTCCCCGCCGCCTCATCCGACACCAGGACAGCGCCGCCACCGGCACCTCAGACGGAGTCCGAGCCGGACTCCACCTACCCGCCGCCTTGCCCCTTCCCCAAGCCACCTCCCCCTCCTCTCTTTAAATACCCAAGCCCCCCCCCCCCCCCGCCACCTCAGCCGCGCCCCGCAACCGCAGCCGCGCCTCGCCGTGCCACCTCGCCGTCTCGCCCCGCCGCCGCTCCCGCGTCTCGCCGGACCCAACGAGGTAGCCGTTCACCGCCGGTTTTTTAAAAACAAAACCGTTTTGGTTTCATTTTTTTGAAAAACCTAGTTCATTTTTTCAGATCGGTTCGCCAGTTTTTCCCGATTCTTTGCTTTAGTGGACGTTCGTCCGTACGTTCGTTATAAAGAACGGTTTTTGCTCGTCAGTTACAGACAACGAACGCTCATTCGTTAGCCTGTTCGCCAGCTTTCTTTTATTGAATTTTTCCGCGAATATTTCTGATCGCGATTTCAGATCCGATTTCTGTTTCAGTTTATCTTTTTGCTGTTTATTGGAATCAGGCGATTCAAGGGCCTAGATCTTCATCTCGAGACCCCCTTTCTGTTTAATCAACTTAAACAAGATTTTGCTACTGTAAAATTTGACCTTAGTACAGATTAGTAAACGGATCTTGTTTATTTCGCCGTTTGAGTTTTGTTGCTGTGTTTGATTGGATTCTTTTGGCAACCGGAATTATTAAGTTGAACTTTCTAGTAGATCTTCTTCTTTGAGATTTACCCGTGCTTCTTTGCTTGATTGCTTATGTATTCTATTGTTTGTTTGCGATAGAATTCCCGTAGTGCGAAGCATGTTATTTGGAGTCCCTAGGTTTCGCGAATCATCAGCATGGCAAGTAACACTTTGCTCATACCCCTTTATCACCCAATTTATATGCATTAGTTCCAATCCTCAAACATTGCATGATTAGGATGCCAGTAACATGTGGGTTGGGAAGTAGTTGATGAGGTAGAACCTATTGCCCTGCTATATTCAAACCTTGGGAGTTACTTATACGAATTTCTTATATTGCTATGCTATGCTCGTAGACGTGGTTTGGGTGAGTGAAATCCATGACAGATGTGAGATTGTTGATTAATGGTTTAACTTAAGGTGGCAACCTGAATGCACATCAAGGTCGATTAAGGGACCTGGAGAACCCAGTGTTGCCTGTGTTTTTGGAAATCTCGGGGTTCCGTGTGATTTTCCTATGGACCGCCACCCAAGCTCAAAGGGAACTAAGATGATTCATGCTAGAAACTTCTGTGTGCAGCCACAAGCTATTATGGGCTCTAGCATAGTTGAGTAAGTTACGTGAAGCTCTTGAATAGGTGGATCAGCAGGTAGTTGGTTGTAGGTTTGGTATGGTCTGCCCGGAGTAGAGAGTTAATGTTCCTGAAAGACTGTGTCTCAGTCATCCATTTCTCAAACACCATGTAGTGCGAGAAATCCAACGAAGGCGATCGAGTCTTGTGGGGAAAAGTGCGCAAACCTCTATAGACTGTACAAACTAATCGTGGTTAGCCGTGTCCCCGGTTATGGACATCTTGAGTATCTAGTACTTGCAGTATCTTAAGTATCTCATCACTTTTTAACTTAATATTGTTGGGATGATAATTACTTTAATTGGGATTGAGTTGGAGGAACCTTCTCAATGATGTTTCAACTACCATGATAGTTAAATTAAAATATATTCCTTTGTTTTAGGGGAAAATTGGCTTTTCGCAAAAACTATAACCATAGAGCTTTCCACCAGCCAAATATGCATGTAGTGATAGCATTATTTTGTTCATGCTTTACTGTGTTACTTTGCCAGCATATTCCATGTGTTGTCCCATTTTCGGGCTGCAACGTATTATGTTGCAGACTTTTCAGACGAAGATTCGAGAGAAGATATACCCAAGACAGCATTCACCACACGGTACGGGTTGTATGAATATTGTCACATCCCTAGTCTGGTATGACTTAGACTAGCTAGCCATTTGTGCATCATATTTAAATTTCATTTAAATTTGAAATGAGGATTGGTGGAACCCTCAGAATCATTTTTGAAAATGACCCAAATAAAAATTTCTCCAAAAGGGTCCAAGAAAATGCTCATGTTGCTCTCTGAAAATATTGGACAGAGATAAAAATCAAAACAATATTCTTAGGAGCTCATGGATATTTATTTTGGCCATTTGGATTAATTCGATAAATATTTGCATTGGAAATATATTTCTATATATATGAAATATGGTCCAAAAATTATGCCATTTATAAAGGAGCTCTGGAATAATATATCTAGCTCCTGCAAAAATTGGCATAAGGTAATAAATTGATTTAGTATTTTATTAAATCAAAACAAATGTCAGAAAAATTAGAAAAAAAATAAAAGAAAAGAGGGGCTTACCTGGGGCTCCCCCCTGTGCAGCCCAGCCGCAGCAGGCCGGCCCAGCCCGCAGGCGGCCCAGCCCACCTGGCCCCCCCTCCTCTGTCGTCTTCCTCCCCGACAGGGGGACGGCGCGTGCCCGACGCGCGCGCACCGCCGCGTCCACCTCCTGCTTCCCCTGGCCACCTCCTGCTTCCTCCTCGTCGCCCTGGAACGCCCCGGACGACGCCACGCAGCCCCGACCGCCCTCTCACTCTCTCCCGAACTCTTCCCCCCTCTTCTGCTCCCTCTCCCTCTCGAGCCGAGCACAGCCGCAGCCGTGCCACCGTAACGCCGCGGCCACCGTCTCCCCCTCGACCCCTCGCTGTGCCTGCAAGCTCCGCCTCGACCCCCTCTTCCTCTCCACCGAGCCACGAGGTCCCGGACGCGCTGCAACACCGCCACCATCGCCGTTTCCGTCGCCGGCCACCGAAGATCGCCGCGGTCGATTCGCCGCCTCCGACGCCTCCCCGAGCCCACTTCGACTGCCGCTGCAACCGCGGTGAGCTCCGCCACCGCTTCCCCCTCCCCGTTTAATTGCCCGCGTGTCGTAGCACCGTTCCCCACCACGGCCGAAGCCTCTCGCCGCCGTCCATGTCGCCGTCGCCGTCTCGGCCCGCCTCCGCCCAAACTAAGCACCCTAGAGTGCTCCCGGTGCCACGAGGGTGCCGCGGAGCCCCTCAGGTGGCCTCCCCGTGCCCCGCAGCCCGTTTCCGCTCGAAGCCGAGCTCCGGCCGCCGCCCCGAGCTTCGCTCCGGCGAGCTCCGCCGCCCCCGCAGCCTCCCGCCTGTCCCACTAGATGCGCGAGAGCCCGGGCTACGCCCCGGTGCTCTCCGACGCCGCCCCCGTGGCCTGTTTCGCGGACTCCGCCGCGTCCAGAGGTCGCCGGCGGCGAGCCCCGTCGCCTGAGCCCTGCCATGTGGGCCCGGCCCGTCGGGTGATAAGCTTAGTGCTAATCACCCTTAACTAACCCCCCCCCCTGACACTGACAGTGGGCCCCGGTGCCCCCTAACCTTTTAATTAAACTAAATTAACCCCTGTTTAACCCCCCTGTCACTGACGTGTGGGTCCCACACGTCAGGTTTGACCCGGACCAGCCCAGTTGACCGCTGACGTCGTGCTGACGTCATGCTGGCACTATAATATGATTTCTGGAATTAAATTTTATCAGAAAAATCCAGAAAATGATTTAAACTTCAAAAATTCATAACAATTCAACCGTAGCTCAGATTAAAATAATTTATATATGAAAAATTATCAGAAAAATGCAATCTTTCCATCTGTACTAGTTTCATGCATGAAAAACCAACTTATACATGCTGAATATGGGAAAACACATTATGGCATAATAAGAGACTTATTTTGGAGTTGCATTTGAACCTTTTGTTCAAATGGACTTCATTCAAATTGAATACTAGTTGCATTAGCTCAACAGCATCACATCTACATGCCATGTTCATGCATCATATTGTTGCATATGATTGTGTTTTGATTGCCGGCACCATTCCTTCTCGATAGGTCCTGCTCCGGAGACGTTCCAGAGTACCTGTCTGTGAAGCAGTGCCTCCCTTGTTGTTTACCAGGCAAGCAAACCCCCTTGTTCATTTCGATAAAACCCTACTCTCTCGCTCCTGCTCTCAGTTATTGCATTAGGACAACAACGATTCATATGCTACTTTGTGCTGCGGTAGTTGAACCCATTCCTCTGCATGACCTGTCATTGCCACAGTAAATAGTTGAAACCCACTAGCATGTGTAGGAGTTGATTGAAGCCACTGATGTGTTCCTACCATGCTATGCCTGCTATTGCTTAGAGTTGTGTCAGGTCTGATTCATTGGGAATGAATTGGAGTGTTACGATATGTTCTGATGCTGAGAGTTAGGAGTGTGAACACGATTTGGTAAAGGTAGCGGTGAGAGGCCATGTAGGAGTACATGGTGGGTTGTCTCACTGGAACCGTCCTTAAGCACTGAGTTCTGTGTATGTTGTCCAATGACTCGATACTACCACACATTGGGCTCCGGGCGCTCCAAGCCCTCTCGACTTATTAACCAACTTGATCTCTGTCCAGGAGTCGCAACTAGTTTCTGGTGTTTGTAGGTAGTGCTATTTTTCTACCAAGTGGCACCCGGCAGGGTGGGCTTGGGACAGACTAGGCACACGTGGCCTGGTGTACCGAGTGGCACCCGGATGGTGGGCTCGGGAACCCTGTACACATCGTTTGGGGCCGTAAGCGACACCCCGGCCGGATCTCCTTGCGGATGGAACCCGAATAGGCGATAAACCTGGACTAGAGTCTTGTGTGGTTAGTCAGGTCGTGGCCGACACCCTCGCCAGGCTTCCGCTTGAAGGTTGCCGAGATACATGACGTGTACATGGCGGTAAGTGGCGAGAGCGTGTGTGAAGAAGTACACCCCTGCAGGGTTAACATGATCTATTCGAATAGCCGGGTCCGCGGTTATGGACTTCTTGGATGCTTACATGGTACATAGACAACTTGAAGTGGATACTATAAAATGCTCAAGACAAGTGTGAGTGCTATGGATGGCCTTCTCGTAGGGAGACGGGGATGAATCCATAGTAGTGTATTGTATGGTGATTAGTGGACTCGTGTACGTTGTTTCACCTCCAGAGTTTCTGGTAGTCGTAGAACAGGATAGCCACAGAGTCAAAGCTGGCTTGCTGCAACTAAACCCCACATTACCCTCTTGATACAAATGCATGTATGATAGGATCTGATGTAAGTCTTGCTGAGTACCTTTGTACTCATGTTGCTTTATTTATGTTTTTGCAGCCGAGACTTCGGTCTTACTAGTGTTCTCATGGACTTCGACTAGTAGCTAGTACCTCAGCTACGATCTTGACCGGATGGTGTAGATAGTCAGGCTCTTCAGCCTTTTTCATTTGTAGATGTCTGTACCCAGACATGTAATGCTTCCGCTTGTTGCTTGTATGCTCTGTATGATGGGTCTTGTGACCCCTGTTTGCAATAATGCTATGATGGCTCTTCTGAGCCTTTATCTATATGAGTTGTTGAGTTATGCTGTGATGCCATGTTGTACAGCACATACTTGCATGTTATGCGTACGTGTAATGTGTATTGCTATGTGTGGGATCTGACTATCTAGTTGTTTATTATTAGTAGCCTCTCTTACCGGGAAATGTCTCCTAGTGCTTCCACTGAGCCCTGGTAGGTTGCTACTGCTCCGGAACACTTAGGCAGTCCGGCATGTGTCCTTCTTCGATCCTGTGTCTGTCCCTTCGGGGAAATGTCACGCGATGAATACCAGAGTCCTGCTAGCCCGCTACAGCCCGGTTCACCGGAGTCCTGTTAGCCCAGTGCTACAGCCTGGATTCACTCGCTGATGACCGACACATTCGATGCTGGGTCATGAATGCATGTCCCTGTAAGTTAGTGCCACTTTGGGTTTACGACTATCCATGTCAGCCCGGGCTCTTTATCATATGGATGCTAGCGACACCATCATATACGTGTGCCAAAATGCGCAAACGGTCCCGGGCAATGGTAAGGCGACACCCGTGGGGATACCGTGCGTGAGGCCGCAAAGCGATATGAGGTGTTACATGCTAGATCGATGTGGCATCGAGTCGGGGTCCTGACAGCGCTGGTATCAGAGCCTGACTGCCTGTAGGTTTACCAAGCCAAGCTGGTCGAAGTTGAGTCTAGAAATTCTTTAGTTATGTAAGGGAATTGATTGTGGGAAGGAACGTAAGGCTCTTTTTACTCCTTTACCTCATGACCTTCTGATCTGAGTCGTCCTATCTTTCCGACGGGGTTAAGGAACTAGGCTTCTCTTCCGTCTATCAGGGTCACGTGTTACTACTCCGTAGTTCCATAGGACTGGTTGATCAGAGTCATACCCCAGTTTTGAGTATTTCCGGTGTAGTCTGCTTAGTATGATCTCAGAACCTTGAGTAATGCTGATGAGTATGTTACCACCCCATTTTAGTAGGATGTCTCATTCTGAGCATTTTACTGCCGTTATGCTGCCGGAATTTCCCTAGGAGTTCGAGAGATACTAACTTCTTGTCCTACATTCTACAGTCTATAGTTGATGCTGATTCCGTCCCTGGTTTTCGTTTCTCAGGATGTCATCAAGTTCTATTGTTCGTAGCCGGAACCATGAGGATGGTAGGGCTGAGGATCCTCCCGACCAGCCTTCGTTGACAGAGTTCATGCTAGAGATGGAGAGGAACAAGCGTGAGTCTAACCGTTTGTTGGCACGTATCGAGGAGAACACCGCACATCAGTTCAAAGGGTCTGCTACCATTCATGATTTCATTCGCTTGCACCCACCTACCTTTCATCATTCCATCGAGCCACTCGATGCAGATGACTGGCTCCGTAGCATCACTCATAAGCTGCTTTCCGCGAGCATAGCTGAAGATGACAAGGTCACTTATGCCACATACCACCTGGAAGGTCCTGCTAGTCTTTGGTGGCAGAACTATGAGACTTTGCTTCCAGCTGGCCAGATTCCTACCTGGAAGGATTTCACTGAGGCTTTTCGCGAGCATCACATTCCCCAGGCCCTCCTTGATCGCAAGAGAGAAGAGTTCTGTAGTTCACCCAGAATAAGATGGCTGTTGATGCTTATAGCCGAGAGTTTGAGAACCTCGCCCGTTATGCCACAGAAGAAGTGTCCACGGACGCCAAGAAGCAGGCTAGGTTCCGAAAGGGTCTCAACCCCAAGTTGCGTCGTGATCTCCACCTGCATCATTGTGATACATTCCAAGCTCTTGTGAACAAAGCCATTAATGCAGAGACAGCTCAGCTCACTTACGAGGAGTCTCGTAAGCACAACCGTGATTTGGGATCCTCCTCTGGCTCTAGTTCCCAGAAGCGTCGGATTTGGGTTCCAAACTCCGCTCTTCCTTCCGGTTATACACCGAGGTCATCTCATGTGGTGCCTCCCCAGCTCAGTCGTATGTTCCACCCAGGCCTACTGGTAGACCGTTTGTCAGTGCGGGTCCACGTTTAACCTCGGGAACTTGCTTCACATGCGGGAAGCCAGGACACTATGCACGTGATTGCTCTCAGACTAGTTATGCTCCACCCCAGCCCGAGAAGACTGTTGGCTGTATTAAGCCATCATGCAAGATGATCAGTGTCAAGTCAGTTCCCACTGAACGTGGACGTGTGCATCACGTCTCAGCTAAAGACGCTCAGGATGATCCAGATGTCGTTCTTGGTACACTCCTTGTCAATTGTCACCCAGCATCAGTTCTATTCGATACTGGAGCATCTCACTCCTTCATTTCTGAAGGCTATGCTCGTTTGCACGACATGTCATTTTGTGATATGCCAACTCCGCTTGAAATCCAAACCCCAGGGTCTAGATGGCAGACCACCAGAATCAGCCATGGTAACGAAATCCTTGTTGATAGTCTTGTATTCCTTGCATCACTTGTAGCCCTCAAGTCCTCAGATATTAACATCATCTTGGGTATGGACTGGATGACAGCTCATCATGCCAAGATTGATTGTTACACAAGATCTGTTCAGCTTACACACCCATCTGGCAAGATAGTCACTGTCCCCACTAGAGTTGCAAAGCGTCAGCTCTATTCTCTTAATGCCAGCCCTCTTCCAGACCTTGAAGATATCCCGGTAGTCCGTGACTTTCCGGATGTCTTTCCAGAGGAACTGCCAGGTGTTCCACCTGACAGAGATGTAGAGTTCGTCATAGATCTTATCCCAGGAACAGCTCCAATCTCCCGGAGACCTTACAAGATGGCACCCTTAGAACTAGCCGAGCTTAAGAAACAACTCGATGAGTCCTTGCAAAAGGGTTTCATCCGTCCTAGTTCTTCTCCTTGGGCTTGCCCCGTCCTCTTTGTCAAGAAGAAAGACGGTACGGACCGGATGGTCGTAGATTATCGTCCCGTTAATTTGGTCACGATAAAGAACAAGTATCCGCTCCCCAGGATCAACGACCTGTATGATCAGCTCGCTGGATCCTCAGTCTTCTCCAAGATGGATTTAAGGTTAGGATACCACCAAATCAAGATCAGAAACAGGGACATTCCCAAGACAGCTTTTGTCACTCGTTATGGTCAGTACGAGTACACCGTCATGTCCTTCGGCCTAACCAACGCCCCAGCCACATTCTCCCGCCTGATGAACTCGATCTTCATGGAGTACTTAGATAAGTTCGTCGTGGTTTACCTCGATGATATTCTTATTTACTCGAAGAACGAGGAAGAGCATGCCGAACATCTTAGACTTGTTTTAGAAAAACTCAGAGAGCACCGCCTTTATGCCAAGTTCTCCAAGTGTGAATTTTGGTTGCCAGAAGTGACCTACCTAGGCCACGTAATCTCTGGTAAGGGCATTGCTGTCAATCCCGAGAGAGTTCAAGCCGTTCTCGATTGGACTCCACCTGAGACCGTTAAACAAGTTAGGAGTTTCCTTGGTCTAGCCAGCTATTGTCGCCGCTTTGTTGAAAACTTCTCCAAAGTAGCCAAACCCCTCACGGAACTTCTCAAGAAAGATAAAAAGTTCGAGTGGTCCCCACAGTGTGAGTACAGTTTTCAGGAACTGAAAAGACGCCTGACTTCTGCTCCCATACTTGTGCCACCGGATTTCACTAAAGGACTTTATTATCTACTGCGACGCCTCACGACAGGGACTAGGTTGCATTCTTATGCAGGATCGTCATGTGATTGCCTATGCATCTCGACAGTTGCATCCACATGAGGAGAATTATCCTACACATGATCTAGAGCTTGCAGTCGTAGTCTATGCACTCAAGACCTGGCGACATTACCTTCTTGGTAAACGTTGCGAGATCTACACCGATCACCAGAGTCTCAAGTATATCTTCACCCAACCAGATTTGAACCTTAGGCAAAGACGTTGGTTGGAGTTAATCAAAGATTATGATCTAGGGATTACCTACACCCCAGGCAAAGCCAATGTCATGGCTGATGCGCTAAGCCGTAAATCCCATTGCAACAATCTCATGTTGCAGCAAGGCCAACCACTTCTCCATGAGGAATTCTGTAAGCTTAATCTTCACATAGCTTCTCGCGGATTTCTCTCTACCTTGGTGGTGAAACCTGATCTTGAGGATCGGATTATCGCTGCTCAAAAGCAAGACACAGGAATTTCTCGGATCAAGAGAAACATTAAGAAGGGAGTTGGTGGATGTTTCTCTATGGATGATCGTGGTGTTGTTTTCTTTGAGAATCGCTTGGTGGTTCCCAAGAATCAACATCTGCGACAATTGATTCTTAAGGAGGCGCATGAATCTCCTCTCACGATTCATCCCGGTAGCACTAAGATGTATCAGGACCTACGCCAGAGGTTCTGGTGGACTAGGATGAAGAGAGAAATCGCAGAGTTCATTGCTAAATGTGACGTTTGTCGTCGCGTTAAGGCAGAGCATCAGAGACCTGCTGGCACCCTTCAGCCTTTAGCTATTCCTGAATGGAAATGGGATAAAGTTGGTATGGACTTCATCACCGGCTTTCCCAGGACCAAGAGAGGGAATAACGCTATCTTCGTAGTCGTTGATCGTCTTTCCAAAGTGGCTCACTTCCTTCCTGTTCGAGAAAATATCACTGCTAGTCAGCTTGCTGACTTATATATTTCTCGAATAGTGTCACTTCATGGTGTTCCACTAGAGATCAATTCAGACCGTGGCAGTCTTTTCACTTCTCATTTCTGGGAGAGTTTCCAAACTGCCATGGGAACCCATCTTTCCTTCAGTACCGCTTTCCACCCTCAGTCGAGTGGTCAGGTGGAACGGGTCAATCAAATTCTCGAAGACATGCTCAGATCTTGCGTTATCTCATTCGGTATGGATTGGGAGAAATGTCTTCCTTTCGCCGAGTTTGCTTATAACAATAGCTACCAATCCAGCCTCAAGAAAGCTCCTTTTGAGGTTCTCTATGGACGAAGATGTCGAACACCTTTGAACTGGTCAGAAACCGGTGAAAGACAATTCTTTGGACCGGACATGATCCAGGAGGCAGAAGAGCAAGTTCGCATCATTCGTGAGAATTTGAAAACAGCCCAATCTCGTCAAAAGAGTCAGTATGATCATCATCATAAGGATATGACTTATGAAATTGGCGACCAAGCTTACCTTCGGGTTACTCCTTTGAAGGGTACCCATCGTTTCGGTATCAAGGGCAAGTTGGCTCCTCGTTACATTGGTCCTTTTCGCATTCTCGCTAAACGAGGAGAGGTTGCCTACCAGTTGGAACTACCCCCACATCTTTCTCGAGTTCATGATGTCTTCCACGTCTCTCAACTCAGGCGTTGCTTCTCGGATCCCATCCGCGGAGTGGACCACGAAACGCTTGATCTCCAAGATAACCTCACATACCGAGAGTACCCGGTTCGCATTCTTGATCAAGCAGAGCGTGTCACTCGACGTCAGAACATCAAGTTTCTCAAAGTTCAGTGGTCTCATCATTCCGAGAGAGAAGCTACTTGGGAGCGAGAAGATCGTCTTCGACTGGAGTACCCCACTTTCTTTCCGTCGACCCCTGAATCTCGAGACGAGATTCTTTCAAGTGGGGGCGAGTTGTCACATCCCTAGTCTGGTATGACTTAGACTAGCTAGCCATTTGTGCATCATATTTAAATTTCATTTAAATTTGAAATGAGGATTGGTGGAACCCTCAGAATCATTTTTGAAAATGACCCAAATAAAAATTTCTCCAAAAGGGTCCAAGAAAATGCTCATGTTGCCCTCTGAAAATATTGGACAGAGATAAAAATCAAAACAATATTTTAGGAGCTCATGGATATTTATTTTGGCCATTTGGATTAATTCGATAAATATTTGCATTGGAAATATATTTCTATATATATGAAATATGGTCCAAAAATTATGCCAATTATAAAGGAGCTCTGGAATAATATATCTAGCTCCTGCAAAAATTGGCATAAGGTAATAAATTGATTTAGTATTTTATTAAATCAAAACAAATGTCAGAAAAATTAGAAAACAAAAATAAAAGAAAGAGGGGCTTACCTGGGGCTCCCCCCTGTGCAGCCCAGCCGCAGCAGGCCGGCCCAGCCACAGGCGGCCCAGCCCACCTGGCCCCCCCTCCTCTGTCGTCTTCCTCCCCGACAGGGGGACGGCGCGTGCCCGACGCGCGCGCACCGCCGCGCCTCCACCTCCTGCTTCCCCTGGCCACCTCCTGCTTCCTCCTCGTCGCCCTGGAACGCCCCGGACGACGCCACACAGCCCCGACTGCCCTCTCACTCTCTCCCGAACTCTTCCCCCCTCTTCTGCTCCCTCTCCCTCTCGAGCCGAGCGCAGCCGCAGCCGTGCCACCGTAACGCCGCGGCCACCGTCTCCCCCTCGACCCCTCGCTGTGCCTGCAAGCTCCGCCTCGACCCCCTCTTCCTCTCCACCGAGCCACGAGGTCCCGGACGCGCTGCAACGCCGCCACCATCGCCGTTTCCGTCGCCGGCCACCGAAGATCACCGCGGTCGATTCGCCGCCTCCGACGCCTCCCCGAGCCCACTTCGACTGCCGCTGCAACCGCGGTGAGCTCCACCACCGCTTCCCCCTCCCCGTTTAACTGCCCGCATGCCATAGCACCGTTCCCCACCACGGCCGAAGCATCTCGCCGCCGTCCATGTCACCGTCGCCGTCTCGGCCCGCCTCCGCCCAAACTAAGCACCCTAGCGTGCTCCCGGTGCCACGAGGGTGCCGCGGAGCCCCTCAGGTGGCCTCCCCGTGCCCCGCAGCCCGTTTCCGCTCGAAGTCGAGCTCCGGCCGCCGCCCCGAGCTTCGCTCCGGCGAGCTCCGCCGCCCCCGCAGCCTCCCGCCTGTCCCACCAGATGCGCGAGAGCCCGGGCTACGCCCCGGTGCTCTCCGACGCCGCCCCTGTGGCCTGTTTCGCGGACTCCGCCGCGTCCAGAGGTCGCCGGCGGCGAGCCCCGTCGCCTGAGCCCTTCCATGTGGGCCCGGCCCGTCGGGTGATAAGCTTAGTGCTAATCACCCTTAACTAACCCCCCCTGACACTGACAGTGGGCCCCGGTGCCCCCTAACCTTTTAATTAAACTAAATTAACCCTTGTTTAACCCCCCTGTCACTGACGTGTGGGTCCCACACGTCAGGTTTGACCCGGACCAGCCCAGTTGACCGCTGACGTCGTGCTGACGTCATGCTGGCGCTATAATATGATTTCTGGAATTAAATTTTATCAGAAAAATCTAGAAAATGATTTAAACTTCAAAAATTCATATCAATTCAACCGTAGCTCAGATTAAAATAATTTATATATGAAAAATTATCAGAAAAATGCAATCTTTCCATCTGTACTAGTTTCATGCATGAAAAACCAACTTATACATGCTGAATATGGGAAAACACATTATGGCATAATAAGAGACTTATTTTGGAGTTGCATTTGAACCTTTTGTTCAAATGGACTTCATTCAAATTGAACACTAGTTGCATTAGCTCAAACAGCATCCCATCCTACATGCCATGTTCATGCATCATATTGTTGCATATGATTCTGTTTTGATTGCCGGCACCGTTCCTTCTCGATAGGTCCTGCTCCGGAGACGTTCCAGAGTACCTGTCTGTGAAGCAGTGCCTCCTCTGTTGTTTTACCAGGCAAGCAAACCCCCTTGTTCATTTCGATAAAACCCTACTCTCTCGCTCCTGCTCTTAGTTATTGCATTAGGACAACAACGATTCATATGCTACTTTGTGCTGCGGTAGTTGAACCCATTCCTCTGCATGACCTGTCATTGCCACAGTAAATAGTTGAAACCCACTAGCATGTGTAGGAGTTGATTGAAGCCACTGATGTGTTCCTACCATGCTATGCCTGCTATTGCTTAGAGTCGTGTCAGGTCTGATTCATTGGGAATGAATTGGAGTGTTACGATATGTTCTGATGCTGAGAGTTAGGAGTGTGAACACGATTTGGTAAAGGTAGCGGTGAGAGGCCATGTAGGAGTACATGGTGGGTTGTCTCACTGGAACCGTCCTTAAGCCCTGAGTTCTGTGTATGTTGTCCAATGACTCGATACTACCACACATTGGGCTCCGGGCGCTCCAAGCCCTCTCGACTTATTAACCAACTTGATCTCTGTCCAGGAGTCGCAACTAGTTTCTGGTGTTTGTAGGTAGTGCTATTTTTCTACCAAGTGGCACCCGGCAGGGTGGGCTTGGGACAGACTAGGGACAAGTGGCCTGGTGTACCGAGTGGCACCCGGATGGTGGGCTCGGGAACCCTGTACACATCGTTTGGGGCCGTAAGCGACACCCCGGCCGGATCTCCTTGCGGATGGAACCCGAATAGGCGATAAACCTGGACTAGAGTCTTGTGTGGTTAGTCAGGTCGTGGCCGACACCCTTGCCAGGCTTCCGCTTGAAGGTTGCCGAGATGCATGACGTGTACATGGCGGTAAGTGGCAAGAGCGTGTGTGAAGTACACCCCTGCAGGGTTAACATGATCTATTCGAATAGCCGGGTCCGCGGTTATGGACTTCTTGGATGCTTACATGGTACATAGACAACTTGAAGTGGATACTATAAAATGCTCAAGACATGTGTGAGTGCTATGGATGGCCTTCTCGTAGGGAGACGGGGATGAATCCATAGTAGTGTATTGTGTGGTGATTAGTGGACTCGTGTACGTTGTTTCACCTCAAGAGTTTCTGGTAGTCGTAGAACAGGATAGCCACAGAGTCACAGCTGGCTTGCTGCAACTAAACCCCACATTACCCTCTTGATACAAATGCATGTATGCTAGGATCTGATGTAAGTCTTGCTGAGTACCTTTGTACTCATGTTGCTTCATTTATGTTTTTGCAGTGGAGACTCCGGTCTTACTAGTGTTCTCGTGGACTTCGACTAGTAGCTAGTACCTCAGCTACGATCTTGATCGGATGTTGTAGATAGTCAGGCTCTTCAGCCTTTTTCTTTTGTAGATGTCTGTACCCAGACATGTAATGCTTCCGCTTGTTGCTTGTATGCTCTGTATGATGGGTCTTGTGACCCCTGTTTGCAATAATTGCTATGACGGCTCTTCTGAGCCTTTATCTATATGAGTTGTTGAGTTATGCTGTGATGCCATGTTGTACAGCACATACTTGCATGTTATGCGTACGTGTAATGTGTATTGCTATGTGTGGGATCTGACTATCTAGTTGTTTATTCTTAGTAGCCTCTCTTACCGGGAAATGTCTCCTAGTGCTTCCACTGAGCCCTGGTAGCTTGCTACTGCTCCGGAACACTTAGGCAGGCCGGCATGTGTCCTTCTTCGATCCTGTGTCTGTCCCTTCGGGGAAATGTCACGCGATGAATACCGGAGTCCTCCTAGCCCGCTACAGCCCGGTTCACCGGAGTCCTGTTAGCCCAGTGCTACAGCCTGGATTCACTCGCTGATGACCGACACGTTCGATGCTGGGTCATGAATGCCTGTCCCTGTAAGTTAGTGCCACTTTGGGTTTACGACTAGCCATGTCAGCCCGGGCTCTTTATCATATGGATGCTAGCGACACCATCATATACGTGTGCCAAAATGCGCAAACGGTCCCGGGCAAAGGTAAGGCGACACCCATGGGGATACCGTGTGTGAGGCTGCAAAGCGATATGAGGTGTTACATGCTAGATCGATGTGGCATCGAGTCGGGGTCCTGACAAATATATGGTCATGTCGTTTGGACTGACTAACGCCCCTGCCTAGCGATGGCAATGGGTCGGGTTTGGGGCAGGCAGAGCTGGTCCAAATCCAACCCATGACCCATCTTCTTACCCCCTACCCATCCACCAAATTATCCATGTGCACAACTTGTGCCCATGCCCAAACCCGTTGGATAGCGATATACCCATGGAGCTCCATGGGCATAGAAAAGTCAGCATGAAGCCTTCCGAAAGATCAAATTAACTCATCATCATTCACTCACAAATGACAACATAAACTATGTGCATAAGTAGGCAACAAGTAATACGATGAGTCCTTAAGTGTGACATACCAGAGGTTGATTCTGCAGCATATAGCTTACAACACCAGTTGCATATTGCCCGCCATGTCCCATTGATTCGCTATTTCTACTGTCACTGGCATATGGCCCCACATGTCATACGGGTATCCATTGGATATCCATGGAGCACAAACTATAACCATGCCTAGCCCGGCTGTTCGTGGGTATCCGTATCCATGGACCCATGGGCAGAAATGCACTCCATATCCTTGCCCAACTGGGTCGGGTATCCATGGGTATCCAGATCCATGGATAAAATTGCCATCCCTACCCCTACCTATTTTGTGAGCATGATGAACAAAGTATTCATGGAATATTTGGATAAGTTTGTTGTGGTGTTCATTGATGATATAAAGGTATACTCAAAGAATGAAGAGGAACACCATGAGCATTTGCGTTTAGTTCTCGAGAAACTGAGGGAACACTAGTTGTATGCCAAGTTTAGCAAATGTGAGTTTTGGTTGAAGGAAGTCAGATTCCTTGGACATGTTATATCAGGAGAGGGTATAGTAGTAAATCCCACCAAGGTTCAGTCAGTCACTGAATGGTTGGCATCCACCTCGGTTAGCGAGATCCGCAGTTTTCTTGGACTCGCAGGATAGTATCGGAGATTCATTGAGAATTTTTCCAAGATCGCGAAGCCAATGCCAGAATTATTGAAGGATACCAAGTTTAAATGGACGGAAGATTGCGAGGCAAGTTTCCAGGAGCAGAAGAAACATTTGACTACAGCCCTAGTGCTGACACTTCCAGATATACGTATGGATTTCCAAGTGTATTGCGACGCCTCACGCTTAGGACTTGGAAGTGTGCTTATGCAGGACCGAAGAGTTGTTTCGTATGCCTCACGACAAGTAAAGCCTCACAAGTTGAACTATGCCACGCATGACTTGGAGCTAGCAGCCGTAGTGCATGCATTGAAGACTTGGAGACATTACCTTATTGTAAACCGTTGTGACGTGTACACGGATCATATGAGTTTGAAGTACATTTTCACACAAAAGGAGCTAAACCTTAGGCAGAGGAGATGGTTCGAGCTTATAAAGGATTATGACATGAAGCTGCACTATCATCCAGGAAAGGCCAATGTCGTAGCAGACGCTTTGAGCCGGAAGAGTTATGCTAATACCCTAGAGAGCACGGGATTGCCGAAGGAGTTAGCAGCGGATCTCCGAGAACTTCGATTGGAGATTGTTCATAGAGGTTTTGTTGCAACAATGGAGGTTCAGTCTACATTGTTGGGAAGATTCGAGAAGCTTAGAAGGATGACAAAGAGATTGCGGAGATAAAAGAGAGAATGAGCGAAGGAAAGGCCAAAGGTTTTCATGAGGATGAGCATGACACCTTATGGTTTGAGGACCGGGTTTATGTGCCCAATAACACAGAGATCAGGAAATTAATACTTCAGGAGGCTCATGACTCACCATACACGATACACCCCGGAAACACCAAGATGTATTTGGATTTGAAGGAACATTTCTGGTGGACAGGGATGAAGAAGGATATCGCCGAGTATGTAGCCGTATGTGATGTATGTAAGAGAGTGAAGGCAGATCATCAAAAGCCAGCAGGATTGCTACAGCCTACACCGATACCTGAATGGAAGTGGGATAAACTTGGCATGGATTTTATCACCGGATTACCAAGGACCAAATTAGGTTATGATTCTATATGGGTTGTAGTTGACCGCTTGACCAAAGTGGCACACTTTATCCGAGTGAAAACAACTTATACCAGTGCAAAGTTGGCCAAGACATATATGACCAGGATCGTATGTCTGCATGGAGTTCCGAGGACCGTCATATCAGATAGAGGAACACAGTTTACCTCAAAGTTTTGTCATCAGCTGCACCAGACTTTGGGAACGAGATTGGAGTTCAGTACAACATTTCACCCCAGACAGATGGACAGACCGAGAGGGTCAACCAGATTCTGTAGGACATGTTGAGGGCCTGTGCGCTAGATTATGGATCTAGTTGGGATGACAATCTGCCTTACACAGAGTTCTCATACAACAATAGTTACCAAGCTAGTCTTGTATGGACGAAGGTGCAGAACACCGTTGATGTGGGATGAAGTTGGAGACCGACAATTGTTTGGACCAGACTTGATCAAAGAGTCTGAGGAGAAGGTTAAACTGATTCGAGATAGACTGAAGATAGCTCAGTCCAGACAGAAGAGTTATGCAGATTCGAAACGCAAGGAGGTAACCTATGAAATTGGAGACAGAGCATATCTGCGAGTATCACCTTTTGCGAGGAGTGAAATGTTTTGGAGTTAAGGGAAAGTTAGCCCCGAGATTTGTAGGACCATATCATGCTTTGGAACGGATGGGAGAAGTTGCCTACAAGTTGGAGTTAGCTGAAGGACTGTCAGGAGTTCACGATGTGTTTCATGTTTCCCAGTTGAAGAAGTGTCATGCTGAGATGGCCGATATACCGCTAAGAGATACCGTACACTTGAAGGCGATTCAGTTGGACAATGATTTGACTTATGAGGAGAAGCCAGTCAAGAATTTGGAATTTGCCAGTCGATTCACCCGCAGCAAGGTTATCAAGTTTTGCAAAGTTCAGTGGAGCCACCATACCGAGGATGAAGCCACCTGGAAACGAGAGGATGATCTTCGCAAAGACCACCCACACCTATTTTCTAGTCAACCCGAATCTCGAGGGCGAGATTGATCTTAAGGTGGGTAGGTTTGTAACATCCCAAATTTTTTATTTGGAATGTTATAAATAGATCATTCTTGCATATCATATTTTATTGCATTTCGTCTCGCGATCTTCAAAATCCTAAGCAACTCAAGGACCCTCGGAGAGAGTTGGGGATTTCCTCGGTTTTCAAATTTGATTTTTATCAAATATTGAAACGAGGATTTTTGGTTTTAATTGTTTTTCCCTCTAAAAATATTTCATATTAAAGTATATGAGAGGAGATAATATGACTTCTCCAAACTAATTGAAATATTGGAGGAAAAATATTAAAATCAAATATTTGTTTTTATTTGTATTTTATTGCTTGGAAAAGGTGATAACTCGGTTCCTCGCAAAAGGTTATCCCCGCAATAAAAGTTAGCCCCGCCACCTCACTGCCTCGCCCCGCCTCCGCTCCGGCGTCTCACCGGACCCGACGAGGTAGCCGTTCGCCGCCGGTTTTTCCCGGTTCTTCTCTTTAGTGGACGTTCGTCCGTACGTTCGTTTTAACGAACGGTTTTCGCTCGTTAGTTACAGACAACGAACGCTCGTTCGTTAGCCTATTCGTCAGCTTTCTTTTATTGGATTTTTCCGCGATTATTTCTGATCGTGATTTCTGATCCGATTTCTGTTTCAGTTTATCTTTTCGCTTGTTTATCGGAATCAGGCGATTCAAGCGCCTATATCTTCGTCTCAAGACCCTATTTCTGTTTAATCAACTTAAACAAGATTTTGCTACTGTAAAATTTGACCTTAGTCCAGATTAATAAAAGGATCTTGTTTCTTTCGCCGTTTGAGTTTCGTTGCTCCGTTTGATTGGATTCTTTTTGCAACCGGTTTTCTTAAGTTGAACTTTCTAGTAGATCTTCTTATTTGAGATTTACCCGTGCTTCTTTGCTTGATTGCTTATGTATGCTATTATTTGTTTGCGATAGAATTCCCAGAGTGCGAAGCGTATTATTTGGAGTCCCTAGGTTTCGCGGATCATCAGCAAGGCAAGTAACACTTTGATCATACCCCTTTATCACCTAGTTTTTATGCATGAGTTCCAATCCTCAAACATTGTATGATTAGGATGCCATTAACATGTGGGTTGGGAAGTAGTTCATGAGGTAGAACCAATTGTCCTGCTATATTCAAACCTAGGGAGTTACATATACGAATGGCTTATATTACTATGCTATGCTCGTGACATGGTTTGGGTGAGTGAAATCCACGACAGATGTGAGATTGTAATTAATGGTTTAACTTAAGGTGGCAACTTGAATGCACATCTGGGTGGATTGAGGCACCTGGAGAACCCAGTGTTGCCTGTATTTTTGGAAATCCCAGGGTTCCATGTGATTTTCCTATGGATCACCACCCAGGCTCAAAGGGAACTGAGATGATTCATGCTAGAAACTTCCGTGTGCAGCCACAAGCTATTATGGGCTCTAGCATAGTTGAGTAAGTTACGTGAAGCTCTTGAAGAGGTGGATCAGTAGGTAGTTGGTTATAGGTTTGGTATGGTCTGCTCGGAGTAGAGAGTTAATGTTCCTGAAAGACTGTGTCTCAGTCATCCATTTCTCAAACACCATGTAGTGCGAGAAATCCAATGGAGGCGATCGAGTCTTGTGGGGAAAAGTGCACAAACCTCTATAGAGTGTACGAACTAATCGTGGTTAGTCGTGTCCCCGGTTATGGACATCTTGAGTGTCTAGTACTTGCAGTATCTTAAGTATCTCATCACTTTTTAACTTAATATTGTTGGGATGATAATTACTTTAATTGGGATTGAGTTGGAGGAACCGTCTCAATGATGTTTCAACTACCATGATAGTTAAATTAAAATATATTCCTTTGTTGTAGGGAAAAATTGGCTTTTCGCAAAAACTATAACCATGGAGCTTTCCACCAACCAAATATGCATGTAGTGATAGCATTATTCTGTTCTTGCTTTACTGTGTTACTTTGCTAGCATATTCCATGTGCTGACCCATTTTCAGGCTGCAACGTATTATGTTGCAGACTTTTCAGACAAGGAGTAAGGTTCGTCAGGTCGTTGTCGTGCAGCTTAACTATGACGTCGGAGTTGATGGACTCACTTTATCTTCCAAGCCTTCGCTGTTATCGTATTAGATGGCCTTAAGCCATATTTATTGTAATAAGTTCTCTTTGGAGACATTCAATTTAATAAGTGTGTGATTGTTACTCTGTTATAAATCCTTGAGTACTGTGTGTGTAAGCATTACCGATCCAGGGATGACACTGAAGCATGGAGACTTGACCGTTTCAGGTCGGGTCGCTACAGGGTTACCACCAGATTCGCATTCTTGAAGAAGATATCCCAAAGACAGCATGCAGAACAAGAGTTGGTTCTTATGAATATACTGTCATGTCCTTCAAGCTTGTCAATGCGCCTCCAGCATTCTCTCACATGATGAACTTCGTCTGCAACCCCTACACCAATGAATTTGTCCTGGTGTATCTTGATGATATCCTAGTCTTCTCCAAGAATAAAAAGGATCATGCCAAGCATTTTGCGACTGGTGCTCGGCAAGCTCAAAGAGTATCAATTCTACGCAAAGTTCTCCAAATGTGAGTTTTGGCTTGATGAAGTTCTTTACCTTGGTCACATCATCTCCGCCAAGGGCATTTCTGTTGATCCGGAGAAGGTTTCTGCAATTGTGAACTGGGAGCCTCCTCAGAATGTCATGCAGCTCTGCATTTTCCTTGGGCATGCAAACTATTGCTGAAGATTTGTTGAGAACTTCTAAAAGATTGCTAAGCCTCTTTCAAACCTCCTCCAGAAGCATGCCAAGTACTCCTGGACACCTGAGTGTGACGTTGCATTCAACACTCTCAAAGAGAAACTCGTCACAGCTCTGGTCCTAACTCCTCCTGATGAGTCCAAACCCTTCGGAGACAGCCGGGAAGGGGAAGGCGGCCCCACGTCTTGGATTCTTGAGGGCTGGATCGGCTCGTAATTTTTCCAGAAGGGCCAGGGGGAGCCGGCTAGGCTACCCATGGTCATTTACTCCGACAGTAGTCCCCGAAGCTGATCGAGCTTCGAGGCTGACAAAGGGACGCGAAGCTTGGTCAGCTTCCTATCCTGAGGAGCCGGCTTTGCTTATGCGCGCCGTCTTCGGAAAGCTCTGTTTCTTGTAGGTGGGAACGTGGGTCGGCTTGCGAGCTGACCGTGCGCTATTCCGCGGGCCACATGGCAAGGAAAACCTGCCAACGCACGCGCGCGATGGGACGCCACCGCAGGCCAGGGCCCGCCACTCCAAGGCCTCGGCCCGAGCGCAGATCTTCTACGGCCCACAACGGACCGCTCGCCTTCCCGCGCCGGTTTTATTATGCCATCAGGGTGCAATAATCACGGGACGTGGGAGAGTGGGCGCAGTTGATCCCACGTTCCCCCACACCATGCCTCCTCGGCTCCGCCACGCGGGTCTATAAGTAGGGGGAGGAGGGGGAGCGGCAGAGGCTCGCACGCTCTCCCTCGCTCCGCCCCTTCTCACCTTCCTTCTTCTTCCCTTCGCCGTCGCAGGGACCCATTGCCGCGCCGCTCCGCGGTCGGACCTCTTGGTGCCTTTGGTCCCGCCATAGCGGGGTCGTGCCCGTCTCCGCCGCCACATCGTCTTGTTCCTCGCCGCGTCGCTCTCATGGCGTTGTCGAGCTCGTGGGATGGCTCCAACGTCCACGAGGACCACGTTGAGTTCCTCCGCCGGACGCGGCGTCTGCCTCCACGGCTTCGGCCTCCCGGCGAGCGGATTCCTTCGAGCTTTTCTTGAATTTTACCACCTCCAGCCGCATCACCTCACGCCCAACGCGGTGATGCTGCTGTCGGCTTTCGTCACCTTATGCGAGGGCTTTCTTGGGGTTCTCCCCACTCTCGAGCTCTAGGGAGAATTCTTCTAGAGCAAGCTCGGCACCGTTGTTGCGGGCATGCCCGCCCCTTGCGGAGCCTTCATTGCCATGAGGAGGACGGGCGAGAACAATCTGTTCCCGCCCATCCCGCTGATCTAGTCGGTGAAGCTCTGGCAGAAGTCCTATTTTTACGTGAGGAACGTCGCCCAGCAAGGCGACTACGTCAACCTGCCGGCTTATGTAGCCGGCCCGCCGGCTGGGAGGCAACCCTCGTGGAGCTACCGGGCCAGGTCGTTGTCTCAGGCCGGGAACGCAGCTGTCTCCCGGCTCCGGGTGATGATCCAGTCGGAGGGCCTGACTGGAGCCGACCTAGTGGCCGCCTTTGTGGAGCGCCGAGTACTTCCGCTCCAAGGCCGGCCTCACATGATTTGCCAGATGAGCGGCCGCTTCGACCTGTGCCGACTGAGCACCAGGGAGATGCCTCATGCCGAGGTGTCTTACATGGTGAAGTACATCTCCAACTGCAAGCTCGCCGAGGATTGGCGATACGGCAAGGGGCCGTATTCTCGCGCCAACCCTCCGCCTGCCGTAAGTTTTTCTTCTTTTCTTCCTTTTTGTAGCTGGCCTCATGATGGCCGACTTCTGATCAATTGGTTTGCCCTTAGCAGAACCCTCTTCTTCCGCCGACGGTCGGGGCCGCAGGGGGTAGAGCACCAGCTCCTCCCCGACCGCACGGTGGACGAAGTCGACGATCCGGACGTGGGAGCGGCCGCCACGGAAGATGCCATCGTGGGGGAAGGCGACGAGGCAGGAGGCGCGGGGCTCGGGGCCGGCCTCGAGGACTGGGCGGATGATGATGAGGTCGAAGCCACCCCGCACCGCCAGCCAGCGCTTGATCATCAAGGCACGGGCGCGTCTGCCACGCCGGCTGCCCGTGGCGGCGCGCAGAAACGTCGGGCCGCGTCGACCTTCTTCGGCAGCCGGCCGAAGAAATCCAAGGGTTCCATAGTGGCGACCAAGTGGGACGAGGCGGCCGTGAAGGCGGCCCGCTTCCGCAAGGCAGTGAAACAGCCGCAGGCGATCTCGGCGTAAGTCGTCGAACGTCTTGTATATTCTTTTTTGTTGTCCTCTTCGATTGAGGCTCTTCTAAACCTTTCTTTGCTCGCCGAGCAGGCACCGCTTTCCCTCGAGCGAGGTCCTGGCGGCTCTGTAGTCGGGCCGACTGGAGGGTCCTCAGGCTCCCGCTGCGTGGATCCCCGCACCGACCTCATGGAGGCCACGGAGTGGAATGCACGAGAGGCGCGGGAGGAGCAGGAGGCGGCAGAGCGAAGGACCGCCCAGGCGGCGAAGGAGCAGGCCGACGCGGCGGCCAAGGCCCGGGCGGAGGCGGCAGCCGCGGAGACGGAGGCGGAGGCCTCGCACAACCAGCCTCCGCTGCTCGTCGTTCCCCTCCGCGCCGTGGCCCCCGACATCCCCGTGCCCCCGTTGGAGGAGGTTGACCAGGACCCGCCGGTGATGGAGAGGAGGGAGGACCACGTGGTCCTCGTGGAGGAGGCGCCGCAGACGGCGCCGACTGGAGCGGGCCAAAGCGGCCAACCAGCCACGGCGCCAGAGCAGCCGGCCGGGGGCAAGCCGGAGGCAGGGGCCGGCCTCGAGGTGCAGCCGGCATTTCTCCGGCGCGCAGGGGGAGCTACCTTCGCGCCGGAGTCGCACCGAGCTGTGGGCGCTAGCCAGACGTCGGAGGCCCTGGAGGCAGCCAGTGCCAGTACGTCCAAGTGGACGCCCAGCGGGGGGACGGCTGAGCTGAACACGGCGGCCCAGGAGGTACGGAACCGGCTCCAAGCCTAGGCCGCTTCGCTGCAGCGATATACCCAAGAGTTCCTCACGACGCGGGCCGTCATCCGGGTGAGCCTTCAGGCCTTGGTTGTTTTGCTTTTTTGATTTCTTTCATGGGGGCGTGTCAGCGCACCCACTGGGTGTAGTCCCCAAGTTCCGAGTCGGCTCCTGAGCAGGCGGCTTGGAACTTACTAGGTCCTAACAACTATCTTATTCTTGCATCCTGTCTCATCTTCCAGGAATACCATAACCTCCGTGCTGCTGCCTTCAACACCCAGGCTCAGGAGCTGGGCTAGAAAACCGAGGACCTGACCAGTAGCCGGAGTGCGTGCTTTGTTTCGTTAATCTCCTGTGGGGGCGCGTCAGCGCACCCACTGGGTGTAGTCCCCGAGATTCAGGCCGACTGCTGAGCAGTCGGGTCGGATCTTCCCTGACGACTTCTTCCTTATTGATTTTTCCTTTGTCTTCATGCTTGCAGGAGCCAATGCCGACTTGAGGGGGAAGCTCAGCGGGGCCCAGGCCGCCCTTCGCGCCAAAGAAGCCGAGTACAACGCCTTGGTCCTGGAGCATGACCGCCTTGCCAAGAAGTTGGCCGACCAGGAGGAGAGCCATAAGGCGGCCCTGAAGAAGGCGTAGGACAGCAAGGACGCCCTCAAAGCTGAGTTCGAGACCGAGGCGGCGGGCTGGGCTGAGGCAAAACAAGCGCTGAGCGAGGGCTTCGGCCGGATTGAGGATCTGATCGACGGTAAGCCGCCTTTCTTACTCCTTGCTTGCCCCTTGCCCCCTAATTTGTGTTCTGACTTGTGCTGCTTTTGTTCTTTGTGCAGACTACTTCCCCGGCTACTCCGTCTTCGCCACCCAGACCATCGAGGCCTAGCGCAAGGCGCGCCGGCAGGCGTGGGCTGAAATTGCGCCGGACGCGAGCCGGACGCTTGAGGAGCAACTCTTGGCGGTCCAAGCCCAACTGCAGCCGGCTCATGCTCCGCCGCCTCTAGCGCGCCGGGGCGCAGGTGTTGGCCGCCAACTTGCTAGGCGCAACGATTCCTCGCACCCCGAGTCGGACTGCCGACTGGCTGGAGGTTGCGGTTGGCCGCTTCGAGGCCTGGAAGGCATCGGCGGCCCGGCTTGGAGCTGGGCGGGCGCTGAAGTTCGTCTGAGCCTCGTATCCCGGGCTGAACCTGGACCAGCTGCGCACCTGGCGGCTGGAGGCCGACAAGGAGATGGAGGAGGTGCGGCCGGCTATCGCTCAGCGTGCCTCGACGATCGCCGAGTGCACTGACATCAGCGTCTTTGCTCCTGAAATAAATGACGACGGCGTTGCCCAGCCGGAGGATTGGTTTGGGCTGGACCCGGCAGCGGGTGAGGACTCGGCGGAGGAGATCGCTTCCAGCGATGAAGGTGAAGACGATGAAGGAGAGGAAGGCGAAGACGTCGAGCCGGCCGATGAAGCGGCTAGCTAGCCCCAGCCTGACCGTGCCTCCAGCAACGAGGCACGTGCTAGCGCGCCCTCTGCGGGAGGTGGTGATCATGCCAAGGTTCGCCAGCCGGCCACTCCTCCAGCCAGCACTGCCGTCTGTATCGACCTGCCCGACTCGCCAGTCGCTCCCTTGGCTTAAGCTGCCGTCCTTGCTTTTCCTGCTTGTTACTCTTTGAACATTTTTTGTTAAACTTGCGCAGTTCCACCCACTGGGGGTGTATTCAAACTATGTTGAATGCTGGCCTTTCGAACGCCTTTTGTGTAAATATGACCGTGTGTGTGTTTGGCTTCCATTCGCGTATGGTCTTTATCTTTAGGCTGTTTCCTTTGCCGCCTTCCCCTAGTTCTGCTTTCCCAACCGGCAGCTGCTCTGCAGCCTGCGGCTAAGGAAGAACTTGGCTATATTCATTTTTTGGGGGGAAGGGAAGTACTCGAGCTTTCTTAGATTGAAGCGAGGTGAATGGAAGCCGGCCGGACGGCTACTCTGGTAGTCAGTCGGTGGTAGGAGAAAAACCGGCTTTTGTTATATTAGTCCGGTAGTCCCTAGCCGTTTTTCGTGTGGGCGTCCTTTTCTACCTTTAACTCTTGCCAGCCGGACAGCCGGTTCTTCGAACTGCGGCTTTTGGCAAGAGAAGGCTTGGGTGCCGGCACACTACTTGTCTCACCGCGGGTAGGACTTCTAATATAACTCAAGGCGGCCAGCCCCCGGGCCGACTAGTCGAACCCGGTATCGGACGAAAAAAAAGTGAAAGTAATGATATGATCATAAGCATGATACTCTTCATTTATAGATAAAAGATGGCAGTCCCCGAGTTCTCCTCGGGGGGCCTATTATCTCGTACTTAGTACAAAAGTTAGCATGATACATACTGCATTTCATCTGTAAAATCTTCGGAGGAGGTTGGCGTTCCATGGTCGTTCCGACTCCTTGCCGGAGTCGTCTCTCTTTTGTCCCTTCGGCTTCTATGCATCGGTCAGGTAGTAGGAGTCATTTCCCAGCGCTTTGCTGATGACAAAGGGGCCTTCCCAAGGGGCCGAGAGCTTGTGCTGGCCGGCTGTTCGCTGGATCAGCCGGAGCATGAGGTCGCCTTCTTGGAAAGATCTTGGTCTGACCTTCCGGCTGTGGTAGCGGCGCAAGCCCTGCTGGTAGATGGCGGACCGGCTGAGGGCTAACAGGCGGCCTTCTTCCAGCAGGTCGACACCGTCTTCTCGTGCTTCCTTGGCCTCCGCCTCTGTGTACATGGTTACCCGAGGCGAGTCGAACTCGATGTCAGTTGGGATGAACGCCTTGGCACCATACACGAGGAAGAAAGGAGTAAAGCCAGTTGACTTGTTTGGGGTAGTGCGCAGACTCCAGAGAACGGCCGGCAGCTCATCGAGCCAACAGCCGGCCGAATGTTCCAGTGGTACGACCAGTCAGGGCTTGATGCCGGAAAGGATGAGGCCGTTGGCTCGCTCGACTTGGCTGTTTGACTGCGGGTGGGCAACGGACGCTAAGTCCAACCGGATGCCTTGCGTCGCGCAGAAACGTGCCAATGCTCCCTTGGCGAAATTCGTGCCGTTGTCGGTGATGATGCTATGTGGCACGCCGTAGCGAGTTGTTATATCTGCGATGAATGTTATGGCAGTCGGCCCATTCAGCTTCTTGATTGGCTTTGCCTCAATCCATTTGGTGAATTTGTCCACGGCGACGAGCAGATGTGTCATGCCGCCGCGCGCCGTCTTGAATGGGCCCACCATGTCCAGTCCTCAAACGGCGAAGGGTCAAGTGAGGGGAATGGTCTTGAGTGCCAAAGCCGGCATGTGTTGCTTGGACCTGAAGACTTGGCACCCTTTGCAATGTTTAACTAACTCCTTGGCGTCACCCAAAGCAGTCGGCCAAAAGAACCCATGGTGGAAAGCTTTGGCGACGAGTGATCTTGAGGCCGCATGGTGGCCGCATTCTCCTTGGTGGATGTCTCTGACGATTGGAATGCCCTTCTCTTGCTCGACGCATCGCTGGAAGGCTCTAGTGACACTGCGCCTGAATGTCATAGTCAGGTAGCAGAAAGCTCTGAATGGCGTGATGAAGGCGGTCTTCAGGCGGTCAGCCGGATCTAGCTTTATCTAGTGGTATCCTGAGTAAGCATCCAAGAAACTCAACTGCTCGCATCCGGCCGTGGAGTCTATCACTTGATCAATCCTTGGCAGGGCAAAGGGATCTTTGGGCCAGGCCTTGTTGAGGCTCGTGTAGTCTATGCACATGCGCCACTTGTTGTTCTTCTTTAGCACAAGGACCGGGTTAGCAAGCCACTCCGGAAAGAAAACCTCCATGATAAAGCTGGCTGCCAGAAGCCGGGCTATCTCCTCTCCCACAATCCTTCTTTTATCCTCCGACAGTCAGCGGAGGGGTTGTTTGACTGGTTTTGCGTCTTCTCGGATGTGTAGCTTGTGCTCGGCGAATTCCTTCGGAACACACGGCATGTCCTTAGGGGACCATGCAAAGATATCCCGATTCTCACGGAGGAAGTCGGCGAGCTTGCCTTCCTATTTGCTATTTAGGTTTGCCCCGATGATGGCAAACCTTTCTGGGTGCTCGGGGTCAAGAGGTATCTTCTTCGTCTCCTTGGCCGGATGGAAAGATCCTTGGGCATCACACTCCTTGGGATCGGGGGACAGGGCCGGCTGTTTGCTGGCCATGGCCACGACTCGGTCCAACATCTTCTTTTCTTCGGCAATCACAAGGGACTCGGCCAGCCGACTGCTGGCTGCAGCACACTCGGAAGATTTCTTGTAATCGCCGGCTACGGTGAGGACGCCCTTGGCGCTCGGCATCTTCATTTTGAGGTAAGCATAGTGGGGAACAGCCATGAACCTGGCCAAGGCAGGACGGCCAAGCAATGCGCTGTAGGGGCTCTCCAGGTCCACCACTTCAAACTAGATCGCTTCTCGGCGGAAATGATCCTTGTCCCCAAAAGAGAACATCAATCTTGATCTTGCCAATTGGGGCGCAGGACAGGCCAGGTACAATGCCATGGAACACAGTCCGAGTAGGCATGAGTTGCTTCGTCTTGACGTTCAGCTTCTCCAGGGTGTCACGGTACAGGATGTTGATGCTGCTTCCGCCGTCTATCAGCACTCGAGAGAAACGGGCGGCGCGTCTGTCTGTCGCAAGGGTGGCATCCAAAACCAACGCATAAGAGCCGGGAGATGGCATCACCTCTGGGTGGTCGGCCCAGCTCCAGCTGATAGGCTTTTTTGACCAGTGCATGTGCTCGGCGGGGTTGGTGGCGACCACGTTGACTTCCTGGTGCTCTCGGCGTCTGCTACGCAGGCCTTCGGGCTGGCTTGTAAAGACGACATAAGCGGCATGCTCGTCGGGGAACTCATCGTGCACAGCTCCGACTGCTGGCCGAGCGGTCGGCAGCTGCGGAGCCGGAGGCGGCGGACCAGCAGGGGGAGGTGGTGTGAGCCCTTCGCCTTTGGAGATTCGGGTGAGCCAGTGGCACTTCCGAGTTGTGTGGTTGGACGGCTTCGCGCCGCTGTGGAACTTGCATGGGACATCGAGAGTTTGCTCGTAGGAGAAGGCCGGCTGCCAAGCCGGCCTGCCGCCCTTTTGCTTCTTGGGTGCGGGCCGCCCTTCGGGCTGCTTGTCCTCGATTGTGGTCACCTGCCGGCTGGTGGAGAGCGGAACGGGGCCCTTGCGCTTGTGGTCGTTCTGGTACGGGCGTCGGCTGGAGTCCCCAGCCGGCGTCTTGGGCGCCGGGTTGAGTACCTTCCTGGACGCGTCTACCCGGAGTTCCCTTAGCCGATCTCTTCCTATCATGGAAGCATCATCACTTCCAAGTTTTGGGACTCTTTCCAGAATGCCATGGGCACCAACATTCGTTTCGGCATGACTTTCCATCCTCAAACAAGTGGCCAAGTCGAGAGAGTCAATCAAATCCTCGAAGACATGCTTAGAGATTGTGTCATCTCTTTTGGTATGAAGTGGGACGATTGCCTCCCATATGCCGAGTTCTCCTACAACAATAGCTACCAAGCACGTTCGGGCAAGGCCCCATTTGAAATTCTATATGGTATAAAGTGCAGTACTCCTCTCAATAGGTTCGAGACATGTGAACACCAACTTCTTCACAACGACTGGATCACAGAAGCTGAAGAAATGTGTAAAGTCATCCTTGAAAATCTCAAAGCCGCGCAATCGCGCCAGAAGAGTTACTATGATAGCAAGCATCATGAATTGGCTTTTGAGATCGGAGACCATGTCTATATCCACTTCTCTCCAATGAAAGGCCTCAACGCTTCGGTATCAAAGGGAAGCTTTCCCCAAGATATGTGGGTGCTTTCAAGATCATGGGCAAAAGAGACGACCTTGCCTATCAACTTGAGCTCCCTTGTTACTTCTCAAATGTGCACGATGTGTTTCACATGTCACAACTTCACAAGTGCTTCAAGATGCCCGAGCGCACTATCAACTTTGAGGAGATTGACCTCCAAGAAGACTTGTCTTATCATGAGCATCCCGTTGCCATTATTGAATAAACCATGCACAAAACTCACAACAAGTCGATCAAATTCCTCAAAGTTAAGTGGTCTCACCATTCCGACCGAGAAGCTACCTGGGAGCATGAGGATGACCTCCGTTCCGAATATCGGAAGTTCTTTCAGTCCTAGATCCTGGGACGAGATCCTCTTGTAGTGGAGGAGAGTTGTAACACCCCAGTTGTAAAACTTCCATATTTGGCAATGTATCCAACCTTGTCATGATCAATCCCAAGTGGTTTCTTCCTTGTTGGCTTTGTTTCATATTGCATTTTATTATCTTTTCTTGTCATATTTCTGTTTGCCATTAATTGTTGCATCATGGCCTCATCATATGTTGCATTGTGCTTGGTGTCATCTTGCATTCTCTTACGCATCATGTGCATTGTCTGTTTCATGCACGTTATATTATTGCTTGACCCATGTGTGATCAATGCATGACCACATCCTTGCACCACCTCTCCCCTCCTTATCTTTCTTTTATTTGGCAAGTACCATTTTCCCTCCTCCATTATTGTCCAACTTTTCCCCAAAATTCTAGCACCATGCCAAAGACCTCTCTGCCAAATTTCATCTCTTTTGAAGTTGTTTTGGTTAGGTTCAAAAATGGCACAAGTTTGAATTTTATTCAAACTTGTTTTATTTTTCTACATCTAAAATAGTCCAAACCAAATTTATCAAATAGTACGTAATCCCAGGAGCTTGATAGTATTTTTATATCTCTCAAACCCCTCGCCTTTGTCCCTGGCCTTTTTCGTTTTGCATTTTTTGTCTCGAGAAAAGAAAGCAGCAGCAGCATCCTACCTAAGCCTTGCTACTTCTTTTAGCACTGCGTTGGTTTTCCCCGAAGAGGAAGGGATGATGCAGCAAAGTAGCATAAGTATTTCTCTTAGTTTTTGAGAACCAAGGTATCAATCCAGTAGGAGGTTACGCGCGAGTCCCTCGTACCTGCACAAAACAAATAAATCCTCGCAACAAACGCAAATAGGGTTGTAAATCCCTATAGGGCCACTTACGAGAGTGAGATCTGATAGATATGATAAGATAATATTTTTGTATTTTTATGATAAAGATGCAAAGAAAAATAAAGGCAAAGTAAATAGCAAAGTAAATAACTAGGTAGTAGGAGATTGATATGATAAAGATAGACCCGGGGGCCATAGGTTTCACTAGTGGCTTCTCTCGAGAGCATAAGTATTCTACGGTGGGTGAACAAATTACTGTTGAGCAATTGACAGAATTGAGCATAGTTATGAGAATATCTAGGTATGATCATGTATATAGGCATCACGTGCGAGACAAGTAGACTGACTCTGCCTGCATCTACTACTATTACTCCACTCATCGACCACTATCCAGCATGCATCTAGAGTATTAAGTTAAAACAGAGTAACGCCTTAAGCAAGATGACATGATGTACAGGGATAGACTCATGCAATATGGCAAAAACCCCATCTTGTTATCCTCGATGGCAACAATACAATACGTGCCTTGCTGCCCTTACTATCACCGGGAAAGGACACCGCAAGATTGAACCCAAAGCTAAGCACTTCTCCCATTGCAAGAAAGATCATTCTAGTAGGCTAAACCAAACCGATAATTCAAAGAGACTTGCAAAGATAACCAATCATACATAAACGAATTCAGAGAAGATTCAAATATTATTCATAGATAGACTTGATCATAAACCCACAATTCATCGGTCTCAACAAACACACCGCAAAAAGAAGATTACATCGAATAGATCTCCACAAAAGAGGTGGAGAACATTGTATTGAGATCCAAAAAGAGAGAAGAAGCCATTTAGCTACTAACTATGGACCCGTAGGTCTGAAATAAACACCTCACACTTCATCGGAGAGGCTATGGTGTTGATGTACAAGCCCTCCGTGATCGATGCCCCCTCCAGCGGAGCTCCGGAACAGGCCCCAAGATGGGATCTCGTGGATACAGAAAGTTACGGCGGTGGAATTACGGTTTTGGCTCCTGTTCTGATCGTTTGGGGGTACATGGATATATATAGGATGAAGAAGTACGTCGGTGAAGCAACAGGGGGCCCACGAGGGTGGAGGGCGCGCCTGGGGGGGGGGGCAGGCGCGCCCCCTTACCTTGTGGCCTCCTGTTAGTTGGCTTGACGTAGGGTCTAAGTCTCCTGAGTTGTATTCGGTGAGAAAATCATGTTCCCGAAGGTTTCATTCCGTTTGGACTCCGTTTGATATTCCTTTTCTTCAAAACCCTAAAACAGGCAAAAAACAGCAATTCGGGGCTGGGCCTCCGGTTAATAGGTTAGTCCCAAAATAATATAAAAGTGGATAATAAATCCCAATAATGTCCAAAACAGTAGGTAATATAGCATGGAGCAATCAAAAATTATAGATACGTTGGAGACGTATCAAGCATCCCCAAGCTTAATTCCTGCTCCTCCTCGAGTAGGTAAATGATAAAAACAGAATTTTTGATGCGGAGTGCTACTTGGCATAATTTTAATGTAATTTTCTTAATTGTGGTATGAATATTCAAATCCCAAAGATTCAAGACAAAAGTTTATGCCGACATGGAAAATAATAATACTTCAAGCATACTAACAAAGCAATTATGTCTTCTCAACATAACATGGCTGAAGAAAGTTATCCCTACAAAACCATATAGTCTGGCTATGCTCTATCTTCACCACAAAAAAATATTTAAATCATGCACAACCCCGATGACAAGCCAAGCAATTGTTTCATACTTTTGACATTCTCAAAACTTTTTAAATCTTCACGCAATACATAAACTAGGCACTATAGGTGGAATAGAGTGGTGGTTGTGGAGAAGACAAAAGGGGAAGATAGTCTCACATAAACTAGGCGTATCAACGGGCTATGGAGATGCCCATCAATAGATATCAATGTGAGTGAGTAGGGATTTCCATGCAACGGATGCACTAGAGCTATAAGTATATGAAAGCTCAAAAAGAAACTAAGTGGGTGTGCATCCAACTTGCTTGCTCATGAAGACCTAGGGCAATTTTGAGGAAGCCCATCATTGGAATATACAAGCCAAGTTCTATAATGAAAAATTCCCACTAGTATATGAAAGTGATAACATGAGATACTCCCTACTATGAAGATCTTGGTGCTACTTTGAAGCACAAGTGTGGTAAAAGGATAGTAACATTGTCCCTTCTCTCCTTTTCTCTCTTTTTTTATTATTTTATTTTTTTATTTGGGCCTTTCATATTTTTTATGGCCTCTTTTATTTCTTTTTTTTCGTCCGGAGTCTCATCCCGACTTGTGGGGGAATCATAGTCTCCATCAGCCTTTCCTCACTTGGGACAATGCTCTAATAATGATGATCATCACACTTTTATTTTTCTTACAACTCAATAGTTAACAAGATATGACTCTATATGAATGCCTCCGGCGGTGTACCGGGATATGCAATGATGCATGAGTGATAAGTATGAAAGAATTATGAACGGTGGCTTTGCCACAAATACTATGTCAACTACATGATCATGCTAAGCAATATGACAATGATGGAGTGTGTCATAAACGGAACGGTGGAAGGTTGCATGGCAATATATCTCGTAATGTTTACGGAAATGCCATAATAGGTAGGTATGGTGTCTGTTTTGAGGAAGGTATATGGTGGGTGTATGATACCAGCGAAAGGTGCGCGGTATTAGAGAGGCTAGCAAGGGTGGAAGGGTGAGAGTGCGTATAATCCATGGACTCAACATTAGTCATAAAGAACTCATATACTTATTGCAAAAATCTAAAAGTTATTAAAGCAAAGTTTTACGCGCATGCTCCTAGGGGGATAGATTGGTAGGAAAAGACCATCGCTCGTCCCCGACCGCCACTCATAAGGAGGACAATCAATAAATAAATGATGCTCCGACTTCATCACATAACGGTTCACCATACGTGCATGCTACGGGAATCACAAGCTTTAACACAAGTATTTCTCAAATTCACAACTACTCAACTAGCATGACTTTAATATCACCATCTCCATATCTCAAAACAATTATCAAGTATCAAACTTATCATAGTATTCAACACACTCATAACAAAGTTTTATTATTAATCTTGCATACCAAGCTTATTAGGATTTTAAGCAAATTACCATGCTATTAAGACTCTCAAAATAATCTAATTGAAGCATGAGAGATCAATAGTTTCTATAAAACAAATCCACCACCCTACTCTAAAAGATATAAGTGAAGCACTAGAGCAAAATTATATAACTCAAAAGATATAAGCGAAGCACATAGAGTATTCCAACAAATTCCAAATCATGTATGGCTCTCTCAAAAGGTGTGTACAGAAAGTATGATTGTGGTAACCTAACAAGCAAAGACTCAAATCATACAAGACGCTCCAAGCAGAACACATATCATGTGGCGAATAAAAATATAGCTCCAAGCAAAGTTACCGATAGAAGTAGATGAAAGAGGGGATGCCTTCTGGGGCATCCCCAAGCTTTGGCTTTAGGTGTCCTTAGATTATCTTGGGGGTGCCATGGGCATCCCCAATCTTAGGCTCTTTCCACTCCTTGTTCCATAATCCATCAAATCTTTACCCAAAACTTGAAAACTTCACAACACAAAACTTAAAGTAGAAAATCTCGTGAGCTCCGTTAGCGAAAGAAAACAAAAAACCACTTCAAGGTACTGTAATGAAATCATTCTTTATTTATATGGGTGTTATACCTACTGTATTCCAACTTCTCTATGGTTTATAAGCTAATTTACTAGCCATAGATTCATCAAAATAAGTAAACAACATACGCAAAACAGAATCTGTCAAAAACAGAACAGTCTGTAGTAATCTGTAGCTAGCTCAATATATGGAACCCCAAAAATTCTAAAATAAACATCTGGACGTGAGGAATATATCTGTTAATCATCTGCAAAAAGAATTAACTAAATATCACTTTCCAAATAAAAATGGCAGCATTTTTCGTGAGCGCTAAAGTTTCTGTTTTTTTATAGCAAGTTCAACAAGACTTTCCCCAAGTCTTCCCAACGGTTCTATTTGGCACAAACACTAATTAAACACAAAAAACACAACCAAAACAGAGGCTAAATAATTTATTTATTACTAAGAAGAAGCAAAAAGCTAGGAATAAAAAATAAATTTGGTTTCCTTCCCAACAAGCGCTATCGTTTAACGCCCCTAGCTAGGCATAACAGGCAAGAATAGATCTTGGTATTGCCATCTTTGGTAGGCAATCCATAAGTGGCTCTCATAATAGATTCATAAGGTAATTTAATTTTCTTTCTAGGAAAGTGTTCCATGCCTTTCCTTAATGGAAATTGGAATCTAATATTTCCTTCCTTCATATCAATAATTGCACCAATCATTCGAAGGAAAAGTCTACCAAGAATAATACGACATGAAGGATTGCAATCTATGTCAAGAACAATAAAATATATAGGCACATAATTCCTATTTGCAACAATAATAACATCATTAATTCTTCCCATAGGTTTCTTAATAGTGGAATCCGCAAGGTGCAAGTTTAGAGAGCAATCATCAAAATCACTGAAACCTAACAAATCACGCAAAGTCTTTGGAATCGTGGAAACACTAGCACCCAAATCACATAAAGCATAGAATTCATGATATTTAATTTTAATTTTAATAGTTGGTTCCCACTCATCATAAATTTTTCTAGGGATAGAAACTTCCAATTCAAGTTCTTCTTCATAAGATTGCATCAAGGCATCAACGATATGTTTAGTAAACGCTTTATTTTGACTATAAGCATGAGGAGAATTTAGCACGGATTGCAACAAGGAAATACAATCAATCAAAGAGCAATTTTCATAGTTAAATTCCTTGAAATTCATAATAGCAACATCTAGGGTTTTAATTTCTTCAATCCCACTTTTATCAAATTTAGCATCAAGATCAAAAGATTCAAAATTCTTGGAACGCCTTCTAGGTAAAGGTGGATCCTATTCAGTCCCATAATTATCGAAATTCATATTTCAAAACAAAGATTTAATAGGGGACACATCAATAACTTTTAGGTCTTCATCATTATTTTCATAGGAACTAGAAGAAAACGCTTTTATAAAGGCATCTTTCTTAGCACGCATACTAGCGGTTCTTTCTTTGCATTCATCAATGGAAATTCTCATGTCTTTGAGAGACTCATTGATATCATGCTTAGGTGGAATAGATCTAAGTTTCAAAGAATCAACATCAAGAGCAATTATATCAACGTTCCTAGCCAAATCATCAATCTTAAGCAATTTTTCTTCAATGATAGCATTAAAATTCTTTTGCGAGGTAATAAATTATTTAATATTAGATTAAAAATCAGAGGGCATCTTATTATAATTTCCATAAGAATTGTTGTAGGAATTACCATAATTATTAGAGGGATTACTAGGATAAGGCCTAGGATTGAAATTTCCTCTATACGCATTATTACCAAAATTGTTCCTACCAACAAAATTCACATCCATAGATTCATTATTATTCTCAATCAAAGTAGAAAAGGGCATGTCATTAGGATCAGAAGAAACACTCTTATTAGCAAATAATTTCATAAGTTCATCCATCTTTCCACTCAAAACATTAATTTCTTCTATCTCATGCACCTTTTTATTAGTAGATCTTTTAGTATGACAGTGAGAATAATTAACCATAATATTATCTAGGAGTTTAGTAGCTTCTCCTCAGGTGATTTCCATAAAAGTGCCTCCCGCGGACGAATCCAAATGATTTCTAGAAGCAAAATTCAATCCGGCATAAACATTTTGTATAATCATCCACAAATTTAAACCATGAGTAGGGCAATTACGTATCATTAATTTCATTCTCTCCCATGCTTGTGCAACATGTTCATGATAAAGTTGCTTAAAGTTCATAATATCGTTTCTAAGAGAGATGATTTTAGCGGGAGGAAAATACTTAGAGATAAAAGCATCTTTGCACTTGTTCCATGAATCAATACTATTTTTAGGCAAAGACGAAAACCAAGCTTTAGCACAATCTCTAAGCGAAAAAGGAAATAGCTTCAATTTAACAATATCATTATCCACATCTTTATTCTTTTGCATGTCAGACAAATCAATGAAGCTATTTAGATGGGTAGCGGCATCTTCACTAGGAAGGCCGGAGAACGGATCTTTCATGACAAGATTCAACAAAGAAGTATTAATTTACAAGATTCAACATCAGTAAGAGGAGCAATCGGAGTGCTAATAAAATCATTGTTGTTGGTTTTTGTGAAGTCACACAATTTAGTATTATCTTGAGCCATCGCGACAAACAAGCAAACTAACACACAAGCAAACAAAAAGCAAGCGGAAAAAAGGCAAATAGAGAAAGAGAGGGAGGATAGAGAGAGAGAGAGAGAGGGCGAATAAAACGGCAAGGGTGAATTGGGGGGAGAGGAAAACGAGAGGAAAATGACAAATAATATAATGCAGGAGATAAGGGTATGTGATGGGTACTTGGTATGTTGACTTTTGCGTAGACCTCTCCTGCAACGGCGCCAGAAATCCTTCTTGCTACCTCTTTTAGCACTGCGTTGGTTTTCCCCGAAGAGGAAGGGATGATGCAGCAAAGTAGCGTAAGTATTTCCCCCCAGTTTTTGAGAACCAAGGTATCAATCCAGTAGGAGTCTACGCGCGAGTCCCTCGTACCTGCACAAAACAAATAAATCCTCGCAACCAACACAAATAGGGGTTGTCAATCCCTATAGGGCCACTTACGAGAGTGAGATCTGATAGATATGATAAGATAATATTTTTGGAATTTTTATGATAAAGATGCAAAGAAAAATAGAGGCAAAGTAAATAACTAAGTAGTAGGAGATTGATATGATAAAGATAGACCCAAGGGCCATAGGTTTCACTAGTGGATTATCTCGAGAGCATAAGTATTCTACGGTGGGTGAACAAATTACTGTTGAGCAATTGACAGAATTGAGCATAGTTATGAGAATATCTAGGTATGATCATGTATATAGGCATCACATCCGAGACAAGTAGACTGACTCCTGCCTGCATCTACTACTATTACTCCACTCATCGACCGCTATCCAACATGCATCTAGAGTATTAAGTTAAAATAGAGTAACGCCTTAAGCAAGATGGCATGATGTAGAGGGATATACTCATGCAATATGAAGAAAACCCCATGTTGTTATCCTCGATGGCAACAATACAATACGTGCCTTGCTGCCCTTACGGTCACCGAGAAAGGACACCGCAAGATTGAACCCAAAGCTAAGCACTTCTCCCATTGCAAGAAAGATCAATCTAGTAGGCCAAACCAACTGATAATTCGAAGAGACTTGCAAAGATAACCAATCATACATAAAAGAATTCAGAGAAGATTCAAATATTATTCATAGATAGACTTGATCATAAACCCACAATTCATCGGTCTCAACAAACACACTGCAAAAAGAAGATTACATCGAATAGATCTCCACAAGAGAGGGGGAGAACATTGTGTTGAGATCCAAAAAGAGAGAAGAAGCCATCTAGCTACAAACTATGGACTCGTAGGTCTGAAGTAAACTACTCACACTTCATCAGAGAGGCTATGGTGTTGATGTAGAAACCCTCTGTGATCGATGCCCCCTCTGGCGGAGCTCTGAAACAGGCCCCAAGATGGGATCTCATGGATACAGAAAGTTACGGCGGTGGAATTAACGTTTTGGCTCCTATTCTGATCGTTTGGGGGTACGTGGATATATATAGGAGGAAGAAGTATGTCGGTGGAGCGACAGGGGGCCCACGAGGGTGGAGGGCGCGCTTGGGGGGCAGGCGCGCCCCCCTACCTCATGGCCTCCTGTTAGTTGGCTTGACGTAGGGTCCAAGTCTCTTGAGTTGTATTCGGTGAGAAAATCACGTTCCCGAAGGTTTCATTCTGTTTGGACTCTGTTTGATATTCCTTTTCTTCGAAACCCTAAAACAGGCAAAAAACAACAATTGTGGGCTGGGCCTCAGGTTAAGAGGTTAGTCCCAAAAACAATATAAAAGTGGATAATAAAGCCCAATAATATCCAAAACAGTAGATACTATAGCATGGAGCAATCAAAAATTGTAGATACGTTGGAGACGTATCAAGCCTCGGCCTCCAGGCCGGCCCAGCAGCATATCCAGCCCCTGCCCACTCAGCCTGCCTACACCTCCCCCTCTGCCTTTTCTAACCCAGGCGCGAAAGCACCCCCGTTAGCGCGCGCCCACATGGCCAAGGCGGCCCCACTAGTCAGCGACCGCGTGAGCACCCCGCACCCACCTTTCTTCCACCTTGGTCCCATGCGAGAGCGCGCACATGGCCTAGGGCAAGCTCACGCAAGCTCACCCCGCTTGCTCGGCCCCTCTATAAGGCATCCCTCCTTGCCCTACCGAACCCCTAGGGTTTCCATCTTCCTCCTCCTCGCCGCCTGGTGCGCTCCGGCCACAAGATCTGCCACCTGCACCCCATTCCGAGCGCGTCCAGGAGCGCGAGCTCGTCGTCACCGAGCACCATGTCGTTCTCAGCCCCGCAGGTTGTGTCTGCCACCTTGCACGACATCGACTACGTCCACTATGTTGTCTACATGGAGCCGGAACACGTCGCTGCGACGTCTTCTTCTTCATCATCTCCAGCCGCCACCGTGTTTGGCCGCTTCCATCACCGTCTCCGTCCACCTGCCGACCAACAGAGCTTTCCTCCGAGCTCCGAGTGAGCACATGCGTCCCCCATCCCTTTTTACCCTTTGATAGATCGTTCCGTCGTCTTTTACCTCGAGCACCCGCGCGCACCATCATCGGACCTCATCACGGATGAGTGCTCCGTCTCCCGTAGATCGCTTGCGCTTGTCCATCTCATTTGCCTCGACGTGTAGGCTAGATCCGTGCCCGCTGCCGCTTGCTTAACACCGTGTCTCGTTGTGTTTGAGCTCGCCGCCGCCGTCTCTGGACCTCGTCGCCAGCAGCGTTTCCATCGCCGTTGGGCGTGGTGCATACCAAGCGTGAGAGCGGGTTCCTCTCGTGCTTCTCTCTAGCCACTCCGCCATACCGCCAACCCACCGTAGCCTTCTCTGGTGACCTCCAGTGTTGCGTCACGCTCGTCGCCGGCAGAGCTCTGCTGGGTTGTTTCAAAACCAACACCTCCCCCTCTCTGTCGAGCACACCCGCATAGAGAAATGGCTCAATCCATGCTGCTCCATGCAGGCGACCCAGGTTCGATCCCCCGCAGGCGTAGTAAACCCCCCCTTTTTATTTTCATTGGCACAACGACTGACAGACAGGGCCCACCTATCATAGACACGACCAACCAGCGCCAAGCTGGCAGCTTCTCTCATGTTTCCTTCTTTTTCTTTTATTTCATATTCAACCTATATGCCTTTTCTGGCATATAGCATCTTTCCAATTCGGGCAAGTCCAGTTCTAGACGTTTCCAAATTTGGAAATTGCTATTTCTATATATTCCATTATAGGCAGGTTATGTTTTGCATATTTGTGATGATTTCTCTACATTAACCTAGACATATTATATATGTTTTTGGGGTAGAAAAATCCCACCAATCCAGTGGTGGCATTAGTTTTTGCATTTGAGTAAGTCCCTGAACATGTCATTTTATATCATGTTGCTGTTTTGTCATTTTTTGTGAACAAATACAAATAGGCTATGTGGTTGTTTTGCACATGGATAGCTTCATTTTCATGTCTACTTCATGCTAGATTTTATTTCATGTCATTTAGTGCACTATGATGAGTGCCACAAGCTTGCAAAGTTGCTATCATGAATCTGTTGCTGCCATGCATAAATTTCCTCTCTGAAATCTGTCATATCATTTGCCATGGTTGCATTGGTGCTATCATCAATTTTGTAGATCTTTGGGACAAGTTTAGTAAGGGAGTTTATTAAGTGCATTTAGTAATATCATGCCATGATCTTGTGTACTGTAATATGTTCCTGTAGCATATAGTTTACTATGCATAAACCTTGCAACCTGATGATGTTTTTTCATGATCAATGAATATCTGATATGTCTGTTAAACTGTTAACTTTTGCATTTTTGCCATGCTGGTTTAGACCTGTTCTAGGGGTTTCTAGCAGTAGCTCAGTGTTCGTGATTTGTAGAGCTTCACCTTTACTTCACTGCCATGTATTGTGTTTTCACGTTTGGGTGCTTTAGCATATTTAAACTTTTCATCTAAGTTGCCATGCAACTATTTTCAACATATTGAATTGTATCTTGTTTTGCTCGTCATTTGCAAACCGTGCATCCATTTCCAGTGATCTTCATATCGTTTTCATTCGAAATCTCCCAACCTGTCCAGAAGCATGCTTGGTTTGCTAAGTTGATGCTAAGATCATCTTTCCCCTTCCAGAGTACCCATATAATTTGCACATCATATCTTGCATCATATGCCATGTCTCGCATCATGTTTCTTGCGCATTGCACCATGATTGATTGTTGTTCCGTTGCTTGTGTTCTTGCTTTGGGTAGAGCTGGGAAACGTGCTTGTGAACGAGGAACCTGTCGATTATGTTTATGAGGAGCAAGCTTTCCACAACCCCGAGATTGTAGGCAAGATGATCATTACCCCCGATATCACTTCTATCTTTGCTTGCTAGTTGTTCGTTCTATCGCTATGTCGTGCTACCTAACACTTGTTATCAAGCCTCCCTTATTGCCATGTCAAGCCTCTAACCCTCCTTCCTAGCAAACAGTTGTTTGGCCATGTTACCGCTTTTTCTCAGCCCCTCTTATAGCGTTGCTAGTTGAAGGTGTAGTGCAGGTTGGTCCATGTTGGTTCATGGATATGTTGGGATATCACAATATCCCTTATTTAATTCATGCATCTATATACTTGGTGAAGGGTGGAAGGCTTGGCCTTTTGCTTGGTGTTTTGTTCCACTCTTGTCGCCATAGTTTCCGTTATACTTGTGTTATGTTCCTTGACAGTTCGCTTTGAATAAAAATCTTCCAGCAAGGCCCAACATTGGTTTTAGCATTTTCCTAATAACAACTAATATATGCATAGGGAGTAATTAACCTGACGACTCTTAATCAACCCCCCTGGGCCAGTGATCCTCATGAGTGTTGGTCTAAATCAGGGCCACTTGCGGTGCCACCCCTTTACCTGGGGTTTTCGGTTGCCGTACGTAGTGTTCATCCGATCGTGGCCTGAGACGAGATACACGCGGCTACTATCAGGGTGTCAGCACGTCGGGTGGTCTTCCTGGACTTGTTTTACCATTGTCAAAATGTCTTGTGCACCGGGATTCCTAGTCTGATCGGAGGGTCCCGCGATGGAGGATTGACTCCACGGATCGTGAGCTTGTCATGGGATAAGTTCGGACACCCCTGCAGGGTTTAAACTTTTGAGAGCCGTGCCCGCGGTTATGTGGCAGATGGGAGTTTTTAATATCTGGTTGTAGTGAACTTGAAATCTGACTCAATTAATATACACCAACCGCGTGTGTAACCGTGATGGTCTCTTTTCGACGAGGTTTGGGAAGAGAACATGGTGGGGTTATGCTTGAACTTAAGTAGTTTAGGATCACTTCTTGATCATCAGTGTGCGACCATTGCGTAGTTTCTCATCTTATTCTTATATTCGTAAGCTAGCCAACATACAATGCTTAGTGCTTGCTGCAACTCCACCATATACCCATACTTTTCCTATGAGCTTAAACAGTCTTGCTATCGCGGGTTTTGAGATTGTTGAGTCCTCGTGGCTCACCAGATACTAAAATATAGTTGTAGGTATAGAGGAACCAGATGCAGGTGATGCCACTGAAATTAAATGGATCTCGACGAGGACGGTGGTCGTCACTATGTTTCCTTCCCGGATGATCAGTAGTGGTGCCCAGTAGGGTCGATCGGGACATAGCATGGGTGGTTGTCTTTTATTCATTTTCATTTCATCCATAGCCGGACTTTGTGTTCATCTTGAATGATTGTATAACTTTATTATATTGTGTGAAATTATGGGGATTGTAAGCCAAAGCTCGTATTCTATCTATTCATCACATCAGATGAGCAAAGAAACAACCACTCTTGCGACCATACCAATATGCGCTTATACCCCCAGTCATGACTCGACACATATGGAGTATAGTTGCATATTGGGTGTTATAGAACTACAACTAATTGAAATTGGAATTTCATCAGAAGTTTTATCCTATGCATCTAGTTCACCATGATCGGAATTATAAATATAATTTTTGGCCTCATGAAGGAGAAAGTATTGCTCAAGTTTGGGCAGGCTTAAGTTAATGTTATATTCATGCCACAATCATGAGCTCTCAAGAGAAATTGTTGTTCAGAATTTTTATGCTCGGATTTCTCGTAATGACCAATCCATGCTCAATATTGTACTAGTTCTTTTATGAAGAAGACTATTGAATTCAAATGGGATTTATTCAAAAGAATTAAATTCAATCTAAATATTGGGAGCTCGATGAAGTTAAGGAGTCAGGTATAAACCTTAAGTTTGATTTTGTTAAATCTTTTATGGATACTGATGCTTTTCGTGAATTTAGCACTAAATATGTACTTGACTATGAGATAGTAGCTTGTTTCTGTGAATCATTTTCTACTCATGTTGATCTCCCTAACAAGAAGTGGTTTAAATATAATCCTCCCATTGAAGTAAAAGTAGTAGAACCTATCAAAGCTGAAGAGGAAACTATTACTTATAACGTTGATCTAGTTGTTCCTATGGTTTATATTGAGAAACCAGCTTTTCCTGTTAGAGTAAAGGAACATGCTAAAGCTTCAGCTACACCCCTGAACAAATTAAAGTTGAACCTAGTATTGCTATGGTTAAATATCTCTTGGTCGAGATGGGCATGTTATTTATTTCTGTGATGAACCTGCTAGAATTGCTAAACCCGATGATAAAGATGAACATAGACCTATTGTTGGCATGCCTATTGTCTATGTTAAAATAGGGGATCATTGTTATCAGGGCTTATGTGAGTGCAATCCCATTTACTTTATATCAAAAAATTATGAATGTTATTGCACCTTCTGAAATAGAAGATATTGATGTTACTATGAAGCTTGCTAATAGAGATACTATCTCACCAATTGGGATTATTAGAGATGTTGAAGTCTTGTGTGGGAAAAGAAAATACCCTACTACCTTTCTATTTCTTGGTTCCCCATAAGATGATTTTTGTCGCATTGTATTTGGTAGACCTTTCTTGGACACTGTTAATGCTAAGATAGATCATAAGAACGTGTTGGTGCAACAAACCCTGGGTCCATTGCCCAGACTATGCATAGGCACAAGAACAAAATTTCAGCACCAAGATCAAATCAGAGCACGATAACTCAGTTCTTTGAAGGATCAAAGTGTAGATCGAGAAGGCAAAGACTAGCCAAAGAGGCAAGATACAACTATGGGAAGAACCTCCCTTGACGGGCAACCGAACCTAGCGAGGATGGGATAACTGGTGGAAGCAAGCCCCCAAATCATCCCAGCAGGCCTGCCAGGGCTTACGGAGGCAAACTGCTCCATCGCTCCACCTCACAAGCGACACAAGTCATCGATCATTGCGGTGTCAAGCCGCAAAGTGACTAAGTGGCTGTTGTTCGCCACATGGCAACCACTTCCTACGGAAATACCTCCAAGCGACACCCGTCCTGAGGCGTGTCTAGCAAGCAGGTGCGAAGCTGGCAAAACAACCCGATAGGGCCTGCCAGGCAAGCCGTGATGTGACATTGAGGTGCTCATTTAATGCGCTCTGTTAGCCTGCAGAGTTAGGTATAATTGCAATCGTAGAAAGGATTCGAAACCCTCACACTCATACGCGCGTCGCTCCTCTCGCCCCGAGGCAACCTTGCCGGGCAAGAGCGCTGCCCTTCTCCACCATTTTCCACCATCAATCAACCAAAGTAGGAGTTGGGTTTTACGCCTCGCAGCGGCCGAACTTGGGTAAAACTGCCCGCGTGATCTCTGTCGTGTTGCGCTAAGCTTCTACGCACTTTCTGCAATGTGCCTATCCCCCCGCCGAACCAAAAGGGGCTCTTGGTCCCTTAGGTGGTCGTGGTTTCCCATGACATCTTTGGCGCACCAGGTAGGGGGGTCACTTTCGTGAACCCGAGAGCATGAGCAGTGCATCATCTTCACCGCCTTTTTCATCATCGAAGGCTCCATCGACTATGGCGCCCAAGAAGAACTCATGTGCCACAGCTCACCCATCCACTTTGAAGGCCCTACTGCCCGCGGCCACCGACACTGCAGGGAATGTGGAGCCGTGTGAGGACATGGGCGCTGCGAGGGACGTGTTCGGCGCAGGCGGTGTTGTCACCACCTCCCTCACGGCCGAAGCAGGAGCGGGAGGTATCGGAGAACGACACCATCGCTAACATCCCGGTGACCATGCTCTGCGAGGTACGAGCAGAGAGATTATTCCTTCTGTTCCTCCTGGCCTGGCCAAGAGGCATAGTCGTGGTGATGACGTTCGTTCCAAGGCGAATCGAAACCCTACAGCTACCCCCTCCGTGGGTGCGGTCGCAGGACATGCACCACCCCCGGGAGCAAACTGGCCCAACCGATGCTCCGAACGGAGTCGTTGGCCCCCGCGCGCCATCACCTCGTCACCCCGCCATTCCAGCGATTGGGTCCCAATGACGGGATCCCGGCGCAGCCAGTGCAGGCACCATCAAGAGCCGAGCGTTGCTGTGGTCTACATCATCATCGCCGGTGCCAAGCATAGTTTGGAAGCTATGGCATGGGCCCAACTGCTATTGAGGTTTCCGCCGGCAGCTGACCAGATGGACGATTAGAGAGCCACCATTCAGAGTTTGATTGGCTTTGAATGGGCTAGGGGCTCACAGCGAGCTAGCCCACCACGGTATAACACCCACAATGCGGCTATATCTCCCACGTGTCAGGGCACGACTTAGAGGCATAGCCGCATGGTAGGATTGTCGCAAGAGGGGTAATCTTCACACAATCCCATGTATTGAATAAGAAAGGGATAAAGAGTTGTCTTACAATCGCCACTTCACACCAATACAAATTAAACATAGATCATCCAAGATAAAATCAAGATCCGACTACGGGACCAAGATAAAAGAAGACAACCCCAAATGCTAGATCCCCAATCGTCCCAACTGGGCACCACTACTGATTAACCAGAAAAGACATAAAACAACGGCCATGATCTTCATCGAGCTCCCACTTGAGCTCGGTTGCGTCACCTGCACGGGTCTCATCATCACCTGCAACTGTTTGGATGTATCTGTGAGTCACAAGGACTCAGCAATCTCACACCCGCGAGATCAAGACTATTTAAGCTTATGGGTAGGATAAGTTAAAGAGGTGGAGCTACAGCTAACATACGGAAATAAGAGCGAAAAGAGAAGCAACGCAACAGTCGAGAAGATAGAAGTGATCAAGAAGTGATCCTGAAACTACTTACATTCAAACATAACTCCAAAACCGTGTTCACTTCTCGGACTCCGCTGAGAAGAGAACATCACGGCTACACACGCGGTTGATGCATTTTACTTAAGTCAAGTGTTAAGTCCTCTACAACATGAGATTAACAAATTCCCATCTGCCACATAACCGCGGGCATGGCTTTCGAAAGTTCAAACCCTATAGGGGTGTCCCAACTTAGCCCATCACAAGCTCTCATGGTCAACGAAGGATATTCCTTCTCCCGAGAAGACCCGATCAGCCTCGGAATCTCGGTTACAAGACATTTCTACAATGGTAAAACAAGACCAGCAAGACCGCCTGGATGTGTCGACAAATCACGATAGGAGCTGCACATATCTCGTTCTCAGGGCACATCGGATGGGCAAGACATCGGGATGGCATAGACCCTGGTTGCCCAGGGGGCGCCAGACATCGCCTAGTTCGGACCAACACTTAGGGAAGCACTGGCCCGGGGGGTTTAAAATAAAGATGACCCTCAGGAGCACGACTCCCAAGGGAAAAGTATAGGTGGTGGTGAGGAAAATGATAAAACCAAGGTTGGGCCTTGCTGGAGGAGTTTTATTCAAGGCGAACTGCCAAGTTGTTCCCATAACACCCAACCGCGTATGGAACGCAAAATCAAGGAACATAACACCGGTATGACGGAAACTAGGGCGGCAAGAGTGGAACAAAACACTAGGCATAAGGCCGAGCCTTCCACCCTTTACCAAGTATATAGATGCATTAATTAAATAAGAGATATTGTGATATCCCAACATATCCATGTTCCAACATGGAACAAACTTCAACTTCACCTACAACTAGCAACGCTATAAGATGGGCTGAGCAAAAGCAGTAACATAGCCAAACAACGGTTTGCTAGGAAAAGTTGGGTTAGAGGCTTGACATGGCAATATAGGAGGCATGATATAGAAAGTGGTAGGTAGCGCGACATAGCAATAGAGTGAACAACTAGCAAGCGAAGATGGAAGTGATTTCGAGGGTAATCTTGCGTGAGATCATGTAAGGAAGAAGAACGAGTCCATGAGGAAGAGAAACGGACGTAGTCAAATGAATCCTCACAAGTCCGGAACGAAACCGAAGCTAACGAGAGAAGCAACCCGGAAAGAAGCAAGGAACATGGTAAACAACCATCACATAAATATGGCATGATGCACAACCAAGTATGATGGAAGTCCAGTTTAATGAGGCATGGCATGACAAAGTGCCACAAACAATACTACAAATTAAGTGTAGCTCAATATGCAACGAGTGCATATTGACGAAACACCACATGACTTATTTAGTTCTCTCTCGGTTACGTACCCATCAATATTAAATGTTCTTAAACATGGCAAGAGGGGTGCAGCATATGAAAACTACCTATCTAGGCAAGTGTAAATGAGGCCGGAACAACAAACAATAATTCCAAAAAATCCTAATGTGCATAATAAGAATTTGGTACTGTTCTGCCCTAAACCATATTTAGAGTTGTGAAACATGCAAAGAAAGTACACCATGTTAAACTAGTCATTTTTCTACCCCATTTACATATAAAGTTTATTAAATTTGGAGCTAAGGTTATTTAGTTATGAAATAAACCATTTTAACATGGCATTAAAGCAAACATCAAGTTTAACATATCAACCATGCATGAAAGTTGGATATTGTGAAACTAGATGAAATTTTAGTCAAGTTGCATATATAAAACATTTTAAATCGATGCCCGGTTCAAGAGTTATTAAATGCATGAAGTTGGGGTTTTTTCCATAAAACTGTAAAACTTGGGATATTAGCCAAATTCGCAGCGCAGTAAAAAAATACTACGGGATGCATCTCGAGCAGGCTTGGTTTCTCACGAGAGGGCTTAGCCCACGCAGTAGAGAAGAGCAAGGCCAGCAGGGGAGCGGCTGGGTCTTGCGGTTGGGCTAGGTGTAGCGGCGCAGCTGGGCCAAAACGCCGGACTCGCTCTAGTCCACGCGGGCGCGCTGGACGAGCGGAAGCAGAGGAGCAGTCAATGCGGGGTTGTCCCGCTAGATGCAGGCGGCAGCTAGATGAACCGGAGGACGCGAAGGATCCCGCGACGGAGAGGCCAGAGAGACTGGGGCTCGACGGATCCGGAGGCAGGCGACGTCGGGCGTGGTCGACGGTGAGCTCATGTGTCGGGATGTCCATGGCGGTAGGGGACTCGGCGCGGCGCGAAGAAAAACGAGGACCCCTAGTTCAGGTGAATCAGAGCCAGCGGCGGCGGCTTGGCGCAGCTGCAGACGACGCTGGTGACGGGGAAACGGGCGGAGGTGCCCAGAGGTGCGGGAAACAACGAAGAGGAGGTCGGTTCGGGGCGATGCAGCCAAGGGCGCGCGGCGGTTGGGTCGGCTGCAGCTGCCGCTCATTGTAGTGGAGAAGTGGCGCGGCGAGGGACTTGCAGCGGCGGTGGAGTGCCAGCAACAGGTAGAGGGAGGCAGATCTGGTGGAGCTCAACTTCGGCGAGCTACTACTCCTTGTCGGCCGGACGGAGACGGGTCGAGGGCAGCTGCGCTCCTGCTTGAACGGGGTGAGATAGACAGAGATGTTAGAGAGAGAAAGAGGGAAAAGGGAGGACGAGGGGCACAGGGAGGGACATGACCTGAGAGGCCGGCGCAAGAGAGCTCCAGCTTGGCAGCGCGGGAGTGCTCGGACAAAGGCGGCTGTGAGGACTCGGTGTTGTTGGTCTTCAGGAAGGACGAACGAGATGCACGGGAGCTTGTCTCCATGGAAGTGCTCAAGAGGTAGGGGATCCAGATGCGGTGCCTGCCGATCCAAAAGCGAGGGAGGCTGGGCGCTTGGTGGTTAGATGGATCTGGCTAGTGGTGTGCAGTGGTTGCTCAGTGGGGAAAATGAGGAGAAGGCAGGATCGATTGGGTGGATCGGGCAAGATCCCGAGGAAAGGAGAAGACCAGGTGGGGCTAGTGGCAGCGGATGGGATGCATGGAATGGAGGGGACGGCTCGGACTAGGGTTTGACTATTTATATAGGTAGGGATTAGTGTAGGGCTATCTCATCCCTCCGATTATAATCGGACGGCCAAGAAAAAATAGCTTAGGGGAGCTCAACAAAGAATCAGAGATGTTTTGTAGATGTTTGGGGATGATCCGGACCCATCGGTAATGACAACCCGCGTCGGGTTCGGGTAAGTTTTCGGACACGCGCGAGGGGTCGATGCACTGTGCAAAGAGGGGTTAGGCGAATGAGGTCAAGTGTGTGGTTTGACTGAGAAGAGAGAGGAGGAATGCAAACCGACAACCGTTTCCGAAGACCAGAAACGTCCGACGATAGACCGGCTATGATGCCACTATATGTTTAACGGTTGGGCTATCAAACAAGCTCTGAATGCGATGAAAATTGACAGGCGGTCTATCTACACTATAATAAGACCGCACGCCAACTTTCAACCCATTCCGAGAACATTTTTATGCCACTTATAAAATAATATTTCGGAGGTGTCGCGGGCGCGTGCAAGTGTGTCTGGGTTCAGAATGGACAACGGAAAGAACGAGGAGACCGGGACGAATGCAAGTTTTGAAGACATGATGATGCAATGCACATGATGACATGGCAAGATGCGACATGCAAGGAAATGACAAGGCAACAACAACGAATAACTGGAAGACACCTGGTGAGTCGGTCTCGGGGCATCACAACACTCCACCACTACGAGAGGATCTTGTCCCGAGATCTAGGATGGCACCAGAGAAAAACGGAAGAGGAAGATAAGAGGTAAAACTAAGTTGCTTCTTTGACGAATGAGTGAAACCAAACAACCTTGAGAGGTTAAACGATTGAAAGAAGAATACAATGGAGATGAAAGAGATTGCGAACACTCCGTTAGATAAGAGAAACATGGGAGACGATGAGAACCAGGAAGTCGAGTGACAGATAGATATTGAAACCACTCCGGTTAAAACAAGATACAGAAGGAATACAATTTATATAATTTGGGCAGCACTCCGACTGAAAGGAGAAGGAAAAGTTGATAAGTTGCAAAGAACTTGAAAGGAGGGCATGACACTCCAGTTAAATGGATAAGCAAAGGAAAGAATATGATCTTGGGGAAAACAAGATAATTGGTCGAAGAGAGCAACATCACAATGCCTCCAGAAGAGATAAAAGAATGGAATTAAAGGAACGGAGAAGAAAACAACATCTTTTACCTAAAATGAGCTTTGAAAAAGAATCTTTAGGAGAAGGGTCAAACGGAGTTGTTGGAAAACCCACAACGAAAAGAGTAAGCTTGCTGTGGGCTTATGGAAAACATCTCGAAATTTGAGGTGAAATTCTACCACTACGGAAACAAAGATTGATTGAGATCAACGAGGAGATGAAAAACTTCTTTCATCGCGAGAATAGGAGGAAACTTGGATTATTGATAAGCACCACAATAGCAACATTCCTTATGGAAGGCTTTAGGTGAAATATGACACAACATAACTCTAACGAAGAGATTAATGCATTGCAAAGGATCTCCTGAACAAAAAGAAAATGATGGGTTTACATATCTCATCAGTGACAACTTGTGAATCATGAAACACGAAGGGAAATTGTCAAAAATGACATAACACCACCTCAAAAGATAAGGTAGAAAGAATTGCACTTCGGATGCAAGATGAAGAATGCTTGAACTCCTCAAAAAATGTTTGTTTTCAGAGTGAAGCTTGGTGGATATGAACTTTGAGAAAAATCTTGAGGAACAATTGAAAAATGAAAGGAATCCTTGACGAGCCACCATGTAAAGCCTCCATGAAGAACTCCGGTAATAAAATAGAAAGAAAGAGAAGTTGAGAACACAAGGTGAAGCCTTGCAATGATTTAGATGGAGCTTCGCGATGATATAACCGGGAAAAACTTGGAACTATGGAAAAGAAAATATGAACAATTTAGCATCGACAAATTGATATCATGAATGAACTCCGGAAGAAAAAAAATTGAATCACCTCAAAGAAAAAAAGAATAAGATTTACTGTATGTTTATCCTTCATCACCTTAACTTGATGACAAGCAACGGATTTGGCATACTACTTATTCTCGTAGAACGGATTAAGATAGATATAGCACAAACTTGGGAAAATCTTCAACGAACCACCTATAGGATTGAAACAACGAATGAATTAATATGATAACCATGGAAGAGAATCTTGAGCAAACCACCATAAGAATTGAAAACAAACGAAGTAAAGGGGTGAATCAAGATGAAAGAGAATGAAGTGATCGCATACTGATTAGAGAATACTTGAATGATGCACCGGTAAAAGTTTGGGGAATAATAGCTGAAAGCTAGGGATGAATAATTATGAGATGATGGGCTATGGATGATCGAGAAAGGAACGCAACTCCTGAAATGCGTCGGATGGGTGAAAAGAATTCTCACGATCGAAAAAAATTATGAGAGGATAGCACCAAGCTAGAATCCCGAATCTTTGAGAGAACAGATAAGATTTAGAGGGAAAACTCTTCTTTGGTCTTCAAAATCCGAGAATGACGACGAGAAACCCCATCAAGAATTGTTGATACACTTCGGAATAATGAAGAATATAAAGGCTGAATCAACAATGAAAATAATTTGAAAGATCTTGGAGAAAGACATTTGACTGATGATAATTCATTCTTACGTCAAACATGGAAAAGAATTTGAGAGTAACACCGGGAAAATTAGAAGAGTTGGATAATATCCTGGGAAAAGACATGTGGATTAGGGCCCACTCAGAAGAAACACCGTTGAACCATTACTTGTAAGGGACATTGCACCGGTTGAATTAAATGGCTTGAATGAGGTAACAACCTCGAAATAGGTTGAACGGATCTTGAATGAAAAGACATGCCTTCTGAGATATCTTGAGCAGTCCAGAACAAAAGAATAGCGAGAAGTGAATGATTAAGAGGTGCACCGTCATGAGAAGACATTTGAAATGAGGAAAGGATATGATCGACAAAGCTTGACTTGAATCCACCAGAGAAGAAATAGAACAAAGAATGATGAACTTGAAGCTCCATTAGCATCTTCTTAAGAATCACCGGATAAAAACATTGATAGAAAAGAATGAAGAGGCTTCCCATCAATAAAGGGATACTTGATTAAAAAATCTAAGTCCTGGAAGTAAAAGGGATGGGAGGGCGGGAAAACAAAGACAACTTGAGATGTATGAAACAAACACCGATGAGAAAATTGAGATTGAATCTTGCAAATGGGAAAATTGATAGGATCTTCTTTAAGAGAATCGCATCGGTTGGAAATAGAATTGAGACGACAAACTCGATAAATAAGAAGGGTTAGTATTCACATAGAAATATTTTAACAACCCTTAGGAAAGGTTGAAGCAACTCGAATATCACGACTGAAAACAAAACAAAGATTGGCTTGCAGAATAAACTGGAAACAAACATATGATAGACCCCATATCGTATCATGTGTCTGTTGGAAAGAGATTCTAGGAGCTACTTGAATTCCCACTTATAAACTCCCGAAACTTTCTGGTTATGCAATCAGGTGTTGGTGATACAGGGGAAGCATAATATCTCACCCAAACTAACAATTCCTACGTCCAGTTGTATCCATCCTTCAACACATAACCAATAAACCTTCGGAAATCGTGTACCTCAACCTTCAAAAAGCATCCGTTATACGAGTTATGGTAATACTCCCGAACTCCCGCCCTAGTACAGGGTGGCGTCGAGGTTATCTCACCAATAACTGCATAAAAGAGATTTTCGATGTCGGCGAACTCATGTATTCCAGAACTGCAACGATAAAATTGTGACGACAACACCTCAGAGCTCAACTCCCCGGGACACTGCCACAACCCCTAAATGTCAGGAGGCACCAAGAACAATGTTCTCGTCACAAGACTATCGGAACGATTCCAAGATACCCGCGTAATCCTACAAAGAATCGTGAAATTTGAGGATAGAAGAGTCAAAACTTCTATGCCAGGAGGCCTCACCAGAGCGACAAAGGGACTGAGGAGTAAAAAGAATCCTACTCTCCGATATATATATATATATATATATATATATATATATATATATAATCCTAAGACTCAAAACATTTTGTTCTAGACTCAACAACGTCAGCGATTCGATCAAGCAGGGGCTCCTAAGTCGGGGATGGCTCTGATTACCAACTTATAACACCCACAATGCAGTTATATCTCCCACGTGCCGGGGCACGACTAAGAGGCATAGCCGCATGGTAGGTTTGTCGCAAGAGGGGTTATCTTGACATAATCCCATGTACTGAATAAGAAAGGGATAAAGAGTTGGCTTACAATCGCCACTTCACACCAATACAAATTAAGCATACATCATCCAAAATACAATCAAGGACCGACTACGGAACCAAAATAAAAGAAGACAACCCCAAATGCTAGATCCCTGATCATCCCAACTGGGCAACACTACTGATCAACCGGAAATGACACAAAACAACGGACAAGATCTTCATCGAGCACCCACTTGAGCTCGGTTGCCTCACCTGCAACTGTTTGGAAGTATCTTTGAGTCACGAGGACTCAGCAATCCCACACACGCGAGATCAAGACTATTTAAGCTTATGGGTAGGATAAGATAAAGAGGTGGAGCTGCAGCAAGAACTAAGCATATATGGTGGCTAACATACACAAATAAGAGCGAGAAGAGAAGCAACACAATGGTAGAGAAGCTAGAAGTGATCAAGAAGTGATCCTGAAACTACTTACATTCAAACATAACTCCAAAACCATGTTCACTTCCCGGACTCCGCCAAGAAGAGAACATCACGGCTACACACACGGTTGATGCATTTACTTAAGTCAAGTGTTAAGTTCTCTACAACCGGATATTAACCAATTCCCATCTGCCACATAATTGCGGGCACGACTTTCAAAAGTTCAAACCCTACAGGGGTGTCCCAACTTAGCCCATCACAAGCTCTCACGGTCAATGAACGATATTCCTTCTCCCGAGAAGACCTGATGAGCCTCAGAATCCTGGTTACAAGACATTTCTACAGTGGTAAAACAAAACCAGCAAGACCGCCCGAATGTGTCGATAGATCCCGATAGGAGCTGCTCATATCTCGTTCTGAGGGCACACCGGATGGGCAAGACGTCGGGTTGGCATAGACCCTAGTTGCCCAGGGGGCGCCAGACATCGCCCAGTTCGGACCAACACTTAGGGAAGCACTAGCCCAGGGGGGTTAAAATAAAGATGACCCTCGGGAGCACGACTCCCAAGGGAAAAGTATAGGTGGTGGTGAGGCAAATGATTAAACCAAGGTTAGGCCTTGCTGGAGGAGTTTTATTCAAGGCGAACTATGAAGGGGTTCCCATAACACCCAACCGCGTAAGGAACGCAAAATCAAGGAACATAAGACCGGTATGACGGAAACTCAGGCGGCAAGAGTGCAACAAAACACCAGGCATAAGGCCAAGCCTTCCACCCTTTACCAAGTATATAGATGCATTAATTAAATTAGAGATATTGTGATATCCCAACACATCCATGTTCCAACATGGAACAAACATCAACTTCACCTGCAACTAGCAACGCTATAAAAGGGGCTAAGCAAAAGCGGTAACATAGCCAAACAATAGTTTGCTAGGAAAAGGTGGGTTAGAGGGTTGACATGGCAATATAGGAGGCATGATATAGCAAGTGGTAGGTAGCGCGACATAGCAATAGAGCGGACAACTAGCAAGCAAAGATAGAAGAGATTTCGAGGGAATGGTCATCTTGCCTGAGTTCCTGTAAGGAAGAAGAACAAGTCCATGAAGACAACCATGGTAAACAACCCGGAAAGAAGCCTCACAACTCTGGAACGAAACCGAAGCTAACGAGAGAAGCAACCCGGAAAGAAGCAAGCAACATGGTAAACAACCATCACATGAAGATCGCATGATGCACAACCAAGTATGATGCAAGTCTGGTTCAATGAGGCATGACATGGCAAAGTGCAACAAACAATACTACAAATTAAGTGGAGCTCAATATGCAACGAGTTACATATTGACAAAACACCACATGACTTATTTAGTTCTCTCTCGGTTATGTACCCATCAATATTAAATGTTCTTAAACATGGCAAGGGGTGAAGCATATGAAAACTGCCTATCTAGGCAAGTTTAAATGAGGCCGGAACAACAAACAACAATTTCGGAAAATCCTCATGTGCATAATATGAATTTGGTACTGTTCTGCCCTAAACCATATTTTAGAGTTGTTAATCATGCAAAGCAAGTACACCATGTTAAACTAGGCATTTTTCTACCCCATTTACATAAAAAGTTTATTAAATTCGGAGCTACGGTTATTTAGTTATGAAATAAACCATTTTAAATGGCATTAAAGCAAATTAAAGCAAACAGCAAGTTCAACATATCAAACATGCATGAAAGTTGGATATTGTGAAACTAGATGAAAGTTTAGTCAAGTTGCATAAATAAAACATTATAAACCGATGCCCGGTTCAAGAGTTATTAAATGCATGAAGTTCGGGGTTTTTCTGTAAAACTGTAAAACCTGGGATATTAGCCAAATTCGCAGCGCAGTAAAAAAAATACTACGGGCTGCATCTGGAGCAGGCTTGGTTTCTCACCAGAGGGCTCAGCCCACGTAGTAGAGAAGAGCAAGGCCAGCAAGGGAGCGGCTGGTCCTTGCCATTGGGCTAGGTGTAGCAGCGTAGATGGGCCGAAACGCTGAACTCGCTCGAGTCCACGCGGGTGCGCTAGACGAGCGGAAGCAGAGGAGCGGTCAACGGGGGGTTGTCACGCTCGATGCAGGCGGCAGCTGGATGAACCAGAGGACGCGAAGGATCCCGCGACGGAGAGGCCAGAGATATCGGGGCTCGACGGATCCAGAGGCAGGCGACGTCGGGCGCGGTCGACGGCGAGCTCCCGTGTCGGGACGTCCATGGCGGTAGGGGACTTGGCGCGGGGAGAAGCTAAACGAGGACCCCCGGTTCAGGTGAAGCAGAGCCAGCGGCAGCGGCTTGGTGCAGATGCAGACGATGCCGGGGACGGGGAAACAGGCGGAGGTGCCCGGAGGTGCATGAAACGGTGAAGAGGAGGCCGGTTCGGGGCGATGCAGCCAAGGGCGCGCGGCGGTTGCGTCGGCTACAGCAGCCGCTCATTGCAGAGGAGAAGTGGTGTAGCGAGGGACTTGCAGCGGCGGAGGAGCGCCAGCAACGGGCAGAGGGAGGCAGACCCGGTGGAGCTCAACTCCGGCAAGCTACTGCTCGTTATCGGCCGGATGGAGATGGATCGAGGGCGGCTGCGCTCCTGCTTGAACGGGTGAGATAGACATAGAGGTTAGAGAGAGAAAGAAGGAAAAGGGAGGACGAGGGGCACGGGCAGGGACATGACCTGAGAGGCCGGCAAAGGAGAGCTCCAGCTTGGCGGCATGGGAGTGCTCGGACAAAGGCGGCTGCGAGGACTCGGTGCTTTTGGTCTTCGGGAAGGACGAACGAGAGGCACGGGAGCTTGGCTCCATGGAAGTGCTCGAGAGGGAGGGGATCCAGATGCGGTGCCTGCCGATCCAAAAGTGAGGGAGGCCGGGCGCTTGGTGGTTTGATGGATCTGGCTGGTGGTGTGTGTTGGTTGGCTCGTTGGGGAAATGAGGAGAAGGCAGGATCGATTGGGTGGATCGGGCAAGATCCCAAGGAAAGTGGAAGACCAGGTGGGGCTAGTGGTGGCAGATGGGATGGATGGGATGGATGGGACGGCTCGGACTAGGGTTTGACTATTTATATATGTAGGAATTAGGGTAGGGATGTCTTGTCCCTATGATTATAATCGGACGGCCGAGAAAAATGCTTAGGGGAGCCCAACAAAGAATCGGAGATATTTTGTAGATGTTTGGGGATCATCTAGACCCATCGGTAACGACAACCCGGGTCGGGTTCGGGTAAGTTTTCGGACACGCGCAAGGGGTCGATGCACTGTGCAAAGAGGGGTTAGGCGAACGAGGTCAAGTGTGTGGTTGGACTGAGAAGAGAGATTAGGAATGCAACCCGACAACCATTTCCGAAGACCGGAAACGTCCGACGATAGACCGGCTATAATGCCGCTATATGTTTAACGGTTAGGCTATCAAACGAGCTCCGAATGCGACGAAAATTAACAAGCGGTCTATTTACACTATAATAAGACTGCACGCCAACTTTGAATCCATTTCGAGAACATTTTTATGCCACTTATAAAATAATATTTTGAAGGTGTCGCGGGCGCGTGCAAGTGTGTCTATGCTCAGAACGGACAACGGAAAGAACGAGGAGACTGAGACGGATGCAAGTTCTGAAAACATGATGATGCAATGGACATGATGACATGGCAAGATGAGACACACAAGAGAATGACAAGGCAACAACAACGAATAACTGGAAGACACCTGGCGCATCGGTCTCGGTGCGTCACAGCGTCCTCCCCAGACGACGACGGTGGCTCGTATTGCTGGCCGTGCGGAAGGGGCCACCCTCACGGTGCAGTGCCCACCATGGCAATTAGCGCGGTGCTGGGGAACACTGTAATTTCAAAAAAAATCCTACGCACATGCAAGATCTATCATGGTGATGCATAGCAACGAGAGGGGACGAGAGTTGTCCACGTACCCTCGTAGACCGTAAGCGGAAGCGTTATGACAAGCGGTTGATGTAGTCGTATGTCTTCACGATTCGACCGATCCTAGTACCGAAACTACGACACCTCCGTGATCTGCACATGTTCGGCTCATTGACGTCCCACAAACTCTTGATCCAGCTGAGTGTCAAGGGAGAGCTTCGTCAGCACGACGGCGTGATGACAGTGATGATGAAGCTACAGGCGCAGGGCTTCACCTAAGCACTACGACAATATGACTGAGGTGGATTATGGTGGAGGAGGGCACCGCACACGGCTAGTGTGCCCCCCTACCCCCGTATATAAAGGAGCAAGGGGGACGCAGGCCGTCCCTTGTGGCGCGCCTTGAGAGGAGGAGTCCTCCTCCTAGTAGGAATAGGACTCCCCTTTCCTAGTCCTACTAGGAGGGGGAAAGGAAGGAGGAGAAGGGAGAAGGAAAGGGGGCCGTCGCCCTCCCCCCCTTCCCTAGTCCAATTCGGACTAGAGGGGAAGGGCGTGTGACCTGTCCTGGCTGGCCCTCTCTCTCGCTCTCTCCAATAAGGCCTGTGTGGCCCATTAGTTCCCCGGGGGGGGGGGGGCGGTAACCCTCCGGCACTCCGGTCTACCCCGAAATCAGCCTGAACACTTATGGTGTCTGAATATAGCCGTCCAGTATATCGATAATTATGTCTCGACCATTTGGAGACTCCTCGTCATGTCCATGATCATATCTGGGACTCCGAACTACCTTCGGTAAATCAAAACACATAAACTCATAATACAGATCGTCACTGAACTTTAAGCATGCGGACCCTACGGGTTCGAGAACTATGTAGACATGACCGAGACACGTCTCCGGTCAATAACCAACAACGGAACCTGGATGTTCATATTGGCTCCCACATATTCTACGAAGATCTTCTTGGTCAAACCGCATAACAATATACGTTGTTCCCTTTGTCATCGGTATGTTACTTGCCCGAGATTCGATCATTGGTATCTCAATACCTAGTTCAATCTCATTACCGGCAAGTCTCTCTACTTGTTTTGTAATGCATCATCCCGCAACTAAATCATTAGTCACATTCCTTGCAAGGCTTATAGTGATGTGCAAATCGAGAGGGCCCAGAGATACCTCTCCGATACTTGGAGTGACAAATCCTAATCTCGATCTATGCCAACTCAACAAACACCATCAGAGACACCTGTAGATCATCTTTATAGTCACCCAGTTATGTTGTGATGTTTGATAGCACAATAAGTGTTCCTCCGCTATTCAGGAGTTGCATGATCTCATAGTCATAGGAACATGTATAAGTTATGGAGAAAGCAATAGCAACAAACTAACCGATCATCGTGCTAAGCTAACGGGTGGGTCAAATCAATCACATCGTTCTCTAATGATGTGATCCCGTTAATCAAATGACAACTCATGTCTATGGTTAGGAAACATAACCATCATTGATTCAACGAGCTAGTCAAGTAGAGGTACTAGTGACATTCTATTTGTCTATGTATTCACACATGTACTAAGTTTTCGGTTAATACAATTCTGGCATGAATAATAAACATTTATCATGGTATAAGGAAATATAAATAGCAACTTTATTATTTCCTCTAGGCCATATTTCCTTTAGTCTCCCACTTGCACTAGAGTCAATAATCTGGATTACATTGTAATGATTCTAACACCCATGGAGTCTTGGTGGTGATCATGTTTTGCTCATGAGACAGGCTTAGTCAATGGGTCTGCAACATAGAAATATGTATGTATCTTGCAAATCTCTATGTCTACCTCCTTGAATTGATCGTGGATGGAATTGAAGTGTCTCTTGATGTGCTTGGTTCTCTTGTGAAATCTGGATTCCTTTGCCAGGGCAATTGCACCAGTGTTGTCACAAAAGATTTTCATTGGACCCGATGCACTAGGTATGACACCTAGATCGGATATGAACTCCTTCATCTAGACTCCTTCATTTACTGCTTCCGAAGCAGCTATGTACTCCGCTTCACATGTAGATCCCGCCACGATGCTCTGCTTGGAATTGCATCAACTGACAGCTCCACCATTTAATAAAAATATGTATCTGATTTGTGACTTAGAGTCATCCGGGTCAGTGTCAAAGCATGCATCGATATAACCATTTACGACGAGCTTTTTGGCACCTCCATAAACGAGAAACATATCCTTAGTCCTTTACAGGTATTTCAGGATGTTCTTGACTGTTGTCCAGTGATCCACTCCTAAATTACTTTGGTACCTCCCTGCTAAACTAATAGCAAGGCACACATCAGGTCTGGTACATAGTATTGCATACATGATAGAACCTATGGCTAAAGCATAGGGAATGACTTTCATTTTCTCTCTATCATCTAAAGTGGTCGGGCATCGAGTCTGACTCAACTTCACACCTTGTAACACAGGCAAGAACCCTTTTCTTTGCCTGATCCATTTTGAACTTCTTCAAAACTTTATCAAGGTATGTGCTTTGTGAAATTCCAATTAAGCGTCTTGATCTATCTCTATAGATCTTGATGCCCAATATATAAGCAGCTTCACCGAGGTCTTTCATTGAAAAATTCTTATTCAAGTATCCTTTTATGCTATTCAGAAATTCAGTATCATTTCCGGTCAACAATATGTCATCTAAATATAATATCAGAAATGGTATAGAGCTCCCACTCACTTTCTTGTAAATACAGGCTTCTCCAAAAGTCTGTATAAAACCATATGCTTTGATCACACTATCAAAGCGTATATTACAACTCCGAGAGGCTTGTACCAGTCAATAAATGGATCGCTGGATCTTGCACACTTTGTTAGCACCTTTTGGATCGACAAAACCTTCTAGTTGCATCATATACAACTCTTCTTTAAGATATCCATTAAGGAATGCAGTTTTGACATCCATTTGCCAAATTTCATAATCATAAAATGCGGCAATTGCTAAGATGATTCAGACGGACTTAAGCATCGCTACACGTGAGAAGGTCTCATCGTAGTCAACTCCTTGAACTTGTCGAAAAACTTTTGCAACAAGTCGAGCTTTCTAGACAGTAACATTACCGTCAGCGTCAGTCTTCTTCTTGAAGATCCATTTATTCTCTATGGCCTGCCGATCATCGGGTAAGTCAACCAAAGTCCACACTTTCTTCTCATACATGTATCCCATCTCAGATTTCATGGCCTCTAGCCATTTTGTGGAATCTGGGCTCATCATCGCTTCCTCATAGTTCGTAGGTTCGTCATTGTCAAGTAACATGACCCCTAGGACAGGATTACCTTACCACTCTAGTGCGGATCTCACTCTGGTTGACCTACGAGGTTTGGTAGTAACTTGATCACAAGTTTCATGATCATCATCATTAGCTTCCTCACTTACTGGTGTAGGAATCACTGGAACTGATTTCAGTGATGAACTTCTTTCCAATAAGGGAGCAGGTACAATTACCTCATCAAGTTCTACTTTCCTCCCACTCACTTCTTTCGAGAGAAATTCCTTCTCTGGAAAGGATTCAATCTTAGCAATGAATATCTTGCCTTCAGATATGTGATAGAAGGTGTACCCAATAGTCTCCTTGGGTATCCTATGAAGACACATTTTTCTGATTTGGGTTAAAGATTATTAGGTTGAAGTTTCTTCACATAAGCATCACAGCGCCAAACTTTAAGAAATGACAACTTGGGTTTATTGCCAAACCAAATTCATAAGGTGTTGTCTCAATGGATTTAGATGGTGCCCTATTTAACATGAATGAAGTTGTCTCTAAAGCGTAGCCCCAGAACGATAGCGGTAAATCAGTAAGAGACACCATAGATCGCACCATATCTACTAAACTACGATTACGACGTTCGGACACACCATTACGCTATGGTGTTTCGGGTGGCGTGAGTTGTGAAACTATTCCGCATTGTTTCAAATGAAGACCAAACTCGTAACTCAAATATTCTCCTCCACGATCAGATCGCAGAAACTTTATTTTCTTGTTACAATTATTTTCCACTTCACTCTGAAATTCTTTGAACTTTTCAAATGTTTCAGACTTATGTTTCATTAAGTAGATATACCCTTATCTACTCAAATCATCTGTAAAGGTGAGAAAATAACGATATCCGTCGCAAGCCTCAATGTTCATTGGACCACATACATCAATATGTATGATTTCCAATAACTTTGTTGCTCGCTCCATTGTTTCGGAAAATAGAGTTTTAGTCATCTTGCCCATGAGGCATGGTTCGCAAGTACCAAGTGATTCATAATCAAGTGATTCCAGAAGTCCATCGGAATGGAGTTTCTTCATCCGCTTTACAGAAATATGACACAAACAGCAGTGCCACAAATAAGTTGCACTATCATTATCAACTCTGCATCTTTTCGCTTCAATACTATGAACGTGTGTATCACTACTATCAAGATTTAGTAAAATTAGACCACTCATCCAGGGTGCATGACCATAAAATATAATACTCATATAAGTAGAACAACCATTATTCTATGATTTAAATGAATAACCGTCTCGCATCAAACAAGATCCAGATATAATGTTCATGCTCAACGCTGGCACCGTATAACAATTATTTAGGTCTAAAACTAATCCCGAAGGTAGATGTAGAGGTAGCGTGCCTCTGGCGATCACATCGACTCTGGAACCATTTCCCACGCACATCATCACCTCGTCCTTAGCCAATCTTTGCTTAATCCTTAGCCCCTATTTCGAGTTGCAAATATTAGCAACAGAACCAGTATCAAATACCCAGACGCTACTGCGATCATAAGTAATGTACACATCAATAACATGTATATAAAATATACCTTTCACTTGCCATCCTTCTTCTCCGCCACATACTTGGGGCAGTTCCGCTTCCAGTGACCAGTCCCTTTGTAGTAGAAGTAGTTAGTCTCAGGCTTAGATCTAGACTTGGGTTTCTTCACTTGAGCAGCAACTGGCTTGTTGTTCTTCTTGAAGTTCCCCTTCTTCCCTTTACCCTTTTTCCTGAAACTGGTGGTCTTGTTGACCATCAACTCTTCATGCTCCTTCTTGATTTGTACCTCCGCAGCCTTTAGCATTGCGAAGAGCTCAGGAATCGTCGTATCCATCCCTTGCATATTATATTTCATCACGAAGCTCTTGTAGCTTGGTGGGAGTGATTGAAGAACTCTGTAAATGACACTATCACCAGGAAGATTAACTCCCAAGTGAGTCAAGTGGTTGTTGTACACAGACATTCTGAGTATACATTCACTGACAGAACTATTCTCCTCCATTTTGCAGCTGTAGAACATATTGGAGACTTCATATCTCTCAATCCGGGCATTTGCTTGAAATATTAACTTCAACTCCCGGAACATCTCATATGCTCCATGACGTTGAAAACGTCGTTGAAGTCCCATTTCTAAGCCGTAAAGCATGGCACACTGAACTATTGAATAGTCATCAGCTTTGCTCTACTAGGTGTTCACAACATGTGGCGTTGCTCCTGCAGTGGGTTTGTCACCTAGCGGTACTTCTAAGACGTAATTATTCTATGCAGCAATGAGGATAACCCTCAAGTTACGGACCCAGTGCGTGTAGTTTCTACCATCATCTTTCAACTTAGCTTTCTCTAGGAACACATTAAAATTCAATGGTACAACGGCACGGGCCATCTATGTACAACAACATAGACATGCAAAATACTATCAGGTACTAAGTTCATGATAAATTAAAGTTCAATTAATCAAATTACTTAAGAACTCCCTCTTAGATAGACATCCCTCTAATCATCTAAGTGATCACGTGACCCATATCAACTAAACCATGTCCGATCATCACGTGAGATGGAGTAGTTATCAATGGTGAACATCACTATGTTGATCATATCTACTATATGCTAGGCTCGTCAAGTTTAACCCGAGTATTCTGCGTGTGCAAAACTGGCTTGCACCCATTGTATGTGAATGTACAACTTATCACACCCGATCATCACGTGGTCTCTCGGCACGTCGAACTATACAAACGGTGCATACTCATGGTGAACACTTGTACCTTGAAATTTAGTGAGAGATCATTTTATAAAGCTACCGCCGAACTAAGAAGAATAAGATGCATAAAGGATAAACATCACATGCAATCAATATAAGTGATATGATATGGCCATCCTCATCTTGTGCCTTTGATCTCCATCTCCAAAGCACCGTCATGATCTCCATCGAAGCATCATTGTCGTCTTGCCAACTATTGCTTCTACGACTATTGCAATCGCTTAATGATAAGGTAAATCAATTACATGGCGAATGCATTTCATACAAAAAAGCGACAACCATATGTCTCCTGCCAGTTGCCGATAACTGTGTTACAAAACATGATTATCTCATACAATAAAATTTAGCATCATGTCTTGACTATATCACATCACAACATGCCCTACAAAAACAAGTTAGACGTCCTCTACTTTGTTGTTGCAAGTTTTACGTTGCCGCTACGGGCTGAGTAAGAACCGTTCTTACCTACGCATAAAAAACCACAACGCGCTATAGTGATTGCTTTTTGATCTTCAGAAAGAACCCTGTTCATTGAATGCGATTCAACTAAAATTGGAGAAACTGACACCCACCAGCCACTTTTGTGCGAAGCACGTCGGTAGAACAAGTCTCACGTAAGCATACGCGTAATGTCGGTCTGAGCCGCTTCATCCAACAATACCGCTGAATCAATAATCAACTAGTGACGGCAAACAATATGTATATACCCACGCCCACAACTCCTTTGTGTTCTACTCGTGCATATAACATCTACGCATAGACCTGGCTCGGATGCCACTGTTGGGGAACGCAGTAATTTCAAAAAAAATCCTACGCACACGCAAGATCTATCATGGTGATACATAGCAACGAGAGGGGAAGAGTGTTGTCCACGTACCCTCATAGACCGTAAGCGGAAGCATTATGACAATGCGGTTGATGTAGTCGTACATCTTCACGATCCGAGCGATCCTAGTACCAAAAGTACGGCACCTCCGTGATGTGCACACATTTGGCTTGGTGACGTCCCACTAACTCTCGATCCAGCTGAGTGTTGAGGGAGAGCTTCGTCAGCTCGACAGCGTGATGACGCTGATGATGAAGCTACTGGTGCAGGGCTTCACCTAAGCATTACGACCATATGACCGAGGTGGATTATGGTGGAGGGGGGCACCGCACACGGCTAAGGGATCAATGGTCAACTTGTGTGTTCTAGGGTGCCCCTGCCCTGTATATAAAGGAGCAAGGGGGGAGGTCGGCCGGCCCTTGTGGCACGCCCTGAGAGGAGGAGTCCTCATCGTAGTAGGAATAAGATTCCCCTTTCCTAGCCCTACAAGGAGGGGGAAAGGAAGGAAGAGAAGGGAGAAGGAAAAGGGGGCGCTGCCCCCCTTCCCAAGTCCAATTAGGACTATAGGGGGAGGGGCGTGCGGCCTGCCCTGGCCGGCCCTCTCTCTCTCTCCACTAAGGCCCATGTGGCCCATTAGTTCCCGGGAGGAGGGGGTTCCGGTAACCCTTCGACACTCCGGTTTACTCCTAAATCACCCGAAACACTCCCGGTGTCCGAATATAGCCGTCCAATATATCAATCTTTATGTCTCGACCATTTCGAGACTCCCCATCATGTCCGTGATCATATCCAGCACTCCGAACAACCTTCGGTACATCAAAACACATAAACTCATAATACCGATCGTCAACGAACGTTAAGCATGCGGACCCTACGGGTTTGAGAACTATGTAGACATGACCGAGACACATCTCCAGTGAATAACCAATAGCGGAACCTGGATGTTCATAATGGCTCCCACATATTCTATGAAGATCTTTATCGGTCAAACCGCATAACGATATATGTTGTTCCCTTTGTCATCGGTATGTTACTTGCCCGAGATTCGATCGTCGATATCTCAATACCTAGTTCAATCTCGTTACCGAAAAGTCTCTTTACTCGTTCTATAATGCATCATCCTGCAACTAACTCATTAGTCACATTGCTTGCAAGACTTATAGTGATGTGCAATACTAAGAGGGCCCAGAGATACCTCTCCCATACTTGGAGTGACTAATCCTAATCTCGATCTATGCCAACTGAGCAAACACCATCGGAGACACATGTAGAGCATCTTTATAGTCACCCAGGTATGTTGTGACATTTGATAGCACACTAAGTGTTCCTATAGTATTCAGGAGTTGCATGACCTCATTGTCAAAGGAACATGTATAAGTTATGGAGAAAGTAATAGCAACAAACTAAACGATCATTGTGCTAAGCTAACGGGTTGGTCAAGTCAATCACATCATTCTCTAATGATGTGTTCCCGTTAATCAAATGAAAACTCATGTATTTGGTTAGGAAACATAACCATCATTGATTCAACGAGCTAGTCAAGTAGAGGCATACTAGTGACATTCTGTTTGTCTATGTATTCAGACATGTACTAAGTAGCCGGTTAATACAATTCTAGCATGAATAATAAACATTTATCATGATATAAGGAAATATAAATAACAACTTTATTATTGCCTCTAGGGCACATTTCCTTCACATGGGAGCCGCAAAATCAAGAACCCGATGACGTCTCGATGGCCTCTTCAGACCCTCGGGCGTATCAAGGCTAACGGCGGGCCCTGGAGGATAGGCAGAGGGAAGGCGCACATGTCACCATCGCGCGGCTCCGCGACAACCACCGCCAGACCAATGGGGAAAGTGATAGAGGGAATGAAGAGGAAACCAGTGAGCAAGAGTTCTAGAAGGCCACTAACGCCCTATGGATTGACGGGGGTGCATCTCTGTACTCCTCTCACTGCCAAGTTAAACAGTGGGCACGTGAGGTCAATTCCATGGAGCCAGCGGTAGAGTCTCAGAAGCCGCTCAAATGGTCATGCACGCACATCATCTTAGACGAAGAGGACCATCCTGACCGCAGCACTGCGGTAGGATGCTTGTCGTTGTTGGTTTCACCAACAATCTGCAACCTCAAAGTCACAAAGATAGCAGAGGAAGAACTGAAGGTCACTAGCCCGTTTCAAGGAATGAACCCCGGTAGGATCCATCCTAAGGGAAAGATCACGTTGACAGTGACATTCGGAGGAGAGTTGAACTACCACACTGAAAAGGTTATGTTTGATGTGGTTGACCTCTCCATGCCTTACAATGGAATCCTTGGACGCACAGCTCTGGCAATGTTCATGGCGGTATCCCACTATGCCTATAACACTTTCAAGATGCCAGGGCCGGTGGGAGTCATTTCCACTCCTTCAGACAAGAAGAACACAATTATTTGCGTGCATAAGTTGTACCGGGACGCTGTCGCGGTAAAGGCTGCGGAAGCCACAGTTCCCGCCAAGGAAACCGAAGGAAAGAAGAAGGCTAGTAGGGACACCAGCAAGGAGTCCGAGAAGTGTACCTCATCGGAGTGTGCTGTGCCTGTTGATGACTTGCCGGAGAGTTCCAACAATAAGAGATCCAAAGTCGTTGCACATCATGTGAAAAAAGTCTCGGCAGGGCTGGCCGGCACTGATGGTACCTTTACTATCACTACTACCCTTGATGAAAAGAGGAAAGCGCGCTTGTTGCCTTCCTGTGGGCGAATGTTGATGTGTTTGCTTGTCAACCATCTGACATCCCCGGTGGTCCCAGGGAGGTAATCAAGCACAACCTTGTTGTCTCCCACATGCCCGACCCATCAAACAGAAGGTTTGGAAGCATGCTTTGGAACGGCAGCAATTCATTGCAGAAGAAATCAAGAAACTTGAGGAAGCTGGTTTGGTCAAAGGAGTGATGCATCCAACATGGTTATCAAACCCAGTGGTTGTATGCAAGGCTAACATGAAATGGAGGCTTGTATAGATTTCATCGATCTCAACAAGGCCTGCCCGAAGGACCCATTTCCCTTGCTGCACATCGACCAGATTGTGGACTCCACTTCAAGTTGTGATTTTCTCTCTTTTCTGGATGCATACTCTGGATATCATCAAATCTTTATGTCTAAGGAAGACGAAGAGGAGACCTCATTCATCACCCCAAGTGGCACATACGGCTTCATGCGCATGCCTTTCCGGTTAAAGAGTGTTGGGTCCACCTTTACCAGAGCGGTCCAGATTGGTTTTTAATCACAGTTGCACCGGAACATTGAGGCTTATATGGATGATATTGTGGTTAAGACCAAGGATAGATCAATCCTGATTCAGTAATTGGAAGAGACATTTGCTAATCTACGCGAGATCAATTTGAAGCTAAACCCGTAGAAGTGTGTGTTTGGTGTTGCCTCCGTCAAGCTACTCGGGTTCTTCGTATCCCATCATGGGATACAAGCAATCCCCGATGAGATCAAGGCTATTGAGCAGATTCACGGACCGAAGACGGTTAACGATGTGACGCGTTTGACACGGTGTGTTGCCGCGCTTAGCAGATTCATCTCCAAGTCTGTCGAGCGCGCCTTGTTGTTCTTCAAAATCTTGAAGAAGGCAAGACCCATCAAGTGGACCCCGGAAGCAGATACAACCTTGCAAGATTTGAAGACCTACTTGTCCTCCGTGCCTACTTTGGTTGCGCCCAAACCACAAGAGCCTTTGCTGCTATACTTGGCGGCAACTAATCATGTGGTTAGCGCAGCCCCTGTAGTGCATTGGGAAGTAGAAGAGACAAAGAGTAAGAGCAACCCGGCAAGACCAGATATGGATCAGGACAAAGAAGAGCACGACAGCGGAGACAACCCCAAGGACGCGACAAAGAAGAAAGTGGTGCAGCGCCAGTGTACTTCGTTAGCTCCCTCTTGGAGGGGGCTAGATCCAGGTTCTCTAGTGTGCAAAAAGTTGATTTTTGGCCTCATCATGGCCTCAAGGAAGCTGCGCCACTACTTCCAAGCCCATGAGATCACGGTTGTCACTCGCTTTCCTTTGCAAAGGATACTCCGAAACCCTGAGGCTACTGGAAGTATAGTGGAGTGGGCATTGGAGTTATCAAGCTTTGGCCTGAAGTTTGAGAGCACATCAACAATCCAGAGTAGGGCATTGGCAGAGTTTATTGCAGAATGGACGCCAACCCCTGATGAAGACGTGCTAAATAGTTATTCCCGGCAAGGAAGCACCCCAAGAATGGATTATGTATTTTGATGGTGCCTGTTCCCTATAAGGTGGAGGGGCTGGCGTGCTTTTCGTTGCTCCCACTAGAGAGCACCTGAAGTACGTCGTCCAAATGCATTTTCCCCGAGAAGAGGCGACTGATACGTCTCCAACGTATCTATAATTTTTGATTGTTACATGCTGTTATATTATAATTCTTGGATGTTTTATAATCATTTTATATCATTTTTTGGTACTAACATATTGACAGAGTGCCAAGTGGCAGTTGCTGTTTTTGCATGTTTTTTACATTGTAGGGAATCAATACCAAACGGAGTCCAAACGCAGCAAAACTTTTTGTTAATTTTTTTGGACCAGAAGACATCCAATGGGCCGGAGAAGTGCCTAGGGGTGCTCCGAGGGGAGCACAACCCATCAGGGCACGCTTGGAGGCCCAGGCATGCCCTGGTGAGTTGTGCCCACCTCGGGTGCCTCGCGAACCGCCTCTTTACTTTAAATACCCCAATATTCCAGAAACCCTAGGGGAGTCAACGAAAATAGGTTCTAGCCGCCGCAAGTTCCAGAAACGCCAAATCCAATCTAGACACCATCACAGAGGGGTTCATCATGTCCATTCGTGCCTATCCGATGATGCATGAGTATTTCTTTGTATACCTACAGGTCCATAGTTAGTAGCTAAATGGATTCCTCTATCTCATTTGATTCTCAATACAATGGTCTCTTGGAGATCCATATGATGTAACTCTTTTTGCGGTGTGTTTATTGGGATCCGATGAACTTTGAGTTTATGATCAGATCTATCTTTTTATCCATGAATGTTATTTGAGTCTTCTTGATCTCTTATATGAATGATTGCTTATAGCCTCGTATTTCTTCTCCGATATTTGGCTTTTGTTTGGCCAACTTGATCTATTTTTCTTGCAATGGGAAGAGGTGCTTTGTGATGGGTTCAATTTAATGGAGCTTGATCCCAATGACAGAAGGGGAACCGACACGTATGTATCGTTTCCATTAAGGATAACATGATGGGGTCTATTTCTACATAAATAGATCTTGTCTACATCATGTCATCATTCTTATTGCATTACTCTGTTTTTCCATGAACTTAATACACTAGATGCATGCTGGAGTCGGTCTACTAATCTTGGACGCACATATAATGATCATTTACTGGATATGGTCATGATTATTTGAAGTTGTATCAATTGCCCAACATTAATTCGTTTACCCGTCGTTTGCTATTTTTCTTGAGAGAAGCCACTACTGAAACCTACAGCCCCCGGGTCTCTTGCTTAATATATTTGCCTTGGCAATCTATTTTCCTTTGCTTTTGTTTTTAGATCTAACCAAAAATACAAAATACCTAGATTTAATTCATTTTATCTCGCGTTCCCGCGTGATCTATCTATCAAATTATTATGACTCTCTCACGTCCATTTGCCAATTTCTGGCGCCGTTACCCGAAAGGGATTGACAAACCCCTTTAACACATCGGGTTGCAAGTATTTGTGGATATGCTTGAGTATTTAAATCTCATGTCAAAACTAGACTATTGCTTTGAACCATATAAAATCCAAATGTCCATGCTACAAAGAAAAGAATATGAGATGACATGTTAGGCAGCATTGAAGGAAATATGCCCTAGAGGTAATAATAAAGTTGTTATTTATATTTCCTTATATCATGATAAATGTTTATTATTCATGCGAGAATTTTATTAACCGGAAACATGATACATGTGTGAATACATAGACAAAACAAAGTGTCCCTAGTATGGCTCTACATGACTAGCTCGTTAACCAAAGATGGTTAAGTTTTCTAACCATAGACATGTGTTGTCATTCGATGAACGGGATCACATCATTAGAGAAAGATGTGATGGACAAGACCCATCCATTAGCTTCGCATAATGATCGTTACGTTTTATTGTTATTGCTTTCTTCATGACTTATACATATTCCGTTGACTATGAGATTATGCAACTCCTAAATACCGGAGGAACACCTTGTGTGCTATCAAATGTCACAACATAACTAGGTGATTATAAAGATGCTCTACAGGTGTCTCTGAAGGTATTTGTTGCATTGGCATAGATCAAGATTAGGATTTGTATCTCCGAGTATCATAGAGGTATCTTTGGGCCCTCTCGGTAATGCACATCACTATAAGCCTTGGAAGCAATGTGACTAATGAGTTACTTACGGGATGATGCATTATGGAACGAGTAAAGAGACTTGCTGGTAACGAGATTAAACTAGGTATGATGATACCGATGATCGAATCTCGAGCAAGTAACATAACGATAACAAAGGGAATAACGTATGATGTTATTACGGTTTGACCAATAAATATCTTCGTAGAATATGTAGGTACCAATATGAGCATCCAGGTTCTGATGTTGGTTATTGACCGGATATGTGTCTCTGTCATGTCTACATCGTTCTCGAACCCGTAGGGTCCGCACGCTTAACGTTCGATGATGATTTGTATTATGAGTTATGTGTTTTGGTGATAGAAGTTTATTCGGGGTCCCGGATGAGATCACGGACATGACGAGGTGTCTCGAAATGGTCCACAGGTAAAGATTGATATATTGGACCATAGTATTCGGACACCGGAATGGTTTTGGGATGTTTCAGATATTTATCGGAGTACCGAGGGGTTATTAGAACCCCCCCGGGGAAGTAATGGGCCAACATGGGCCACAGGGGAGAGAGGGGAGCCCACAAGGGGTGGAGTCCCCCGCATGGGCTGTCCGAATTGGACAAGGGAAAGGGGGCACGACCCCCCTTTCCTTTCCCGTCCCTCTCTCCTTCGCTCTTTCCCGCTCCATGAGAAGGAAAAAAGGGGGGCGAATCCTACTAGGACTGGAGTCCTTGTAGGACTCCCCCCTCTTGGCACGCCCCTGTTGGCCAGCCTCCTCCTCTCCCTCCTTTACATACGTGGGCGGGGCACCCCTTGGAGACACACCAATTGTTCCATGCCATTTGCGGCGTCTCTCTCCATGGTTGTCACGGGATATCCAAGGCCACCTATGGGACCAGGAGGCTCCTTACTAGTTCGGCAGGGGGACGTCGCGTTGCACAAAGAGCAGACGAGTGTGCGGTAGGACGACAAAGAGCACACAAGAAATTTACCCAGGTTCGGGCCATCGCGAGACATAAAAGCCTACTCATGCTTTGTGGATTCATGGTGGAATGTGGATAATGCAACGTAGTACACATGCCCGGCAGGGGTCGCCGTATGGCAGCAACTACGCGTGTATTGGGTGCGGGTTCCTCGACCTTCCAACCCCTCCTATGGGTGGCATGGGCCTCCTTTAATACATTGAGGGGTCACCAAAATGGCGAAGTGGTCATTATCCACTGATATGATAGCAAATAGTGCTATCATACCTAACTCTGCCAGTTGACAGGATGCATTAAATGTACCGCTTAGTGTGACATCATTGGTTGCCCGGCAGGGCTTTCTGGGCTATCTCCCCAGCTCCGTGCTTGTTCTATTGACACGTCATAGGACGGGTGTCATCTGTATGTTCCTTCTAAAGGAAACGGCTACCATGCGGCGAATGGAAGCCACTTAATTACCTTGCAGTCATACACCGCACTGATTGACGACGTGGGTCGCGCTTGAGTGGTTAGTGGGGTGGTTTTGCCTCCGGAGTCCCGGCAGGCCCTACCGGGGCGCCTTGGTTGCTTGCTTCTGGTGGTGGCCTTGCCCCTTGCCCGGCTTGCCTGCCCGGCAAGGGAGGCCCTTCTATTGCCGATATACTGCTCCTCTGGCTTGATCTTGATCCCTCTGAGTTGCATGATGGTTCTTCAATTCTCTTGGTCCTACCGTCTCTGACTCAAGCTGATGCTTTAATTCTGTTCTTGTGCTAGTGCACAGTCTGGGCAATGGACCCAGGGTCTATTGCACCGACAACGGTTTACTCGTCCGGTCATATTAACGTAGTGCTTAGGCGAAGCCCTGCGCGGATCACATCACCATCACCGTCACCACGCCATTGTGCTGACGAAACTCTCCCTCGACCCTCTGCTGGATCCAGAGTTTGAGGGACGTCATCGAGCTGAACATGCGCTGAACTTGTAGGTGCCGTACGTTCAGTACTTGATTGGTTGGATCCCAAAGACGTTCGACTACATCGACCCTGTTAACCTAACGCTTTCGCTTTCGGTCTACAAGTGTACGTAGACACACTCTCCCCCTCTCGTTGATATGCGTCTTCTAGATTGATCTCACGTGATCGTAGGAATTTTTTTGAAATTGCATGCTATGTTCCCCAACAGTGGCATCAGAGCCGAGTCTATGCATAGATGATATGCACGAGTAGAACACAGAGAGTTGTGGGCGATAATAGTCATACTACTTAATACCAACGTCTTATTTTGATTGGACGGTAATGTTGGATGGAGCGGCTCCGACAGACTTGCAACTTGTTTTGCATAAAGGTGGCTGGCGGGTGTCTGTTTCTCCAAGTTTAGTTGAATCGAATTTGACTACAGCCGGTCCTTGTTGAAGGTTAAAACAACACACTTGACAAAAAATTGTTGTGGTTTTGATGCGTACGTAAGACCGGTTCTTGCTAGAATCCCATAGAAGCCACGTAAAATTTGCAACAACAAAGTAGAGGACGTCTAACTTGTTTTTGCAAGGCATGTTGTGATGTGATATGGTCAAGACATGATGTGATATAAGTTATTGGATGATATGGTCATGTTTTGTAGAAGTTATCGGCAACTGTTAGGAGCCTTATGGTTGTTGCTTTATTGTATGAAATGCAATCACCATGTAATTTCTTTACTTTATCACTATGCGATAGTGGTAGTTGTAGAAGCAATAGTTGGCGAGACGACAACAATGCTACGATGGAGATCAATGTGTCAAGCTGGTGACGATGGCGATCATGACGGTGCTTTGGAGATGGAGATCAAAGGCACAAGATGATGATGGCCATATCAGGTCACATATTTTGATTGCATGTGATGATTATCTTTTTTGCATCTTATTTTGCTTAGTACGTCAGTGGCATTATAAGATGATCCATCACTAAATTTCAAGGAATAAGTGTTCTCCATTGCTATAGTTCATTGTGCCGAGACACCACATGATGATCAGGTGTGATAAGCTGTCCGTTCACATACAACATGTGTAAGACTGTTCTGCACATGCAGAATACTCAAGATAAACTTGACGAGCCTAGCATATACAGATATGGGCTCAGAACACTGAGACTGAAAGGTCGAATGTGAATCATATAGTAGATATGATCAACATATAGATGTTTACCATTGAAAACTACTCCATCTCATGTTATGATCGGACATGGTTTAGTTGATATGGATCACGTGATCATTTGGATGACTAGAGGCATGTCTATCTAAGTGGGAGTTCTTTAGTAATATGATTAATTGTAGTTAAATTTATCATGAACTTAGTCCTCATAGCTTTTGCATATATATGTTGTTGTAGATCAATGGCCCGTGCTACCATTCCCTTGAATTTTAATGCGTTCCTAGTGAAAGCTAAGTTGAAAGATGATGGTAGCAACTACACGGACTGGGTCCATAACTTGAGGATTATCTGCATAGCTACATAGAAGAATTATGTCCTGGAAGCACCGCTAGGTGCAAGGCCTGCTGCAGGAGCAACTCCGGGTGTTATGAACGCCTGGCAAGCTAAAGCTGATGACTACTCGATAGTTCAGTGTGCCATGCATTACAACTTAGAATCGGGACTACAAAGATGTTTTGAACGTGATGGGGCATATGAGATGTTCCAATAATTGAAGTTAATATTTCTCACAAATGCCCAAGTTGAGAGATATGAAGTTTCCAACAAGTCCTATAGCTACAAAATGGAGGAGAACAGTTTTTGTTATTAAACAGATACACAGAATGTCTGGGTACCATAACCACTTCACTCAGCTGGGAGTTAATCTTCCGGATGATAGTGTTATTGATAGAGTTCTTCAATCACTGCCACCAAGCTATAAAGGCTTCATGATGAACTATAATATGCAAGGGATGGAAAAGACAATTCCCAAACTCTTCGCAATGTTTAAGGCTGCGGAGGTAGGAATCAAGAAGGAGCATCAAGTGTTGTTGGTTAAGAAGACCACTAGTTTCAAGAAAAAGGGCAAAGGGAAGAAGGGGAACTTAAAGAAGAATACCAAGCAAGTTGCTGCTCCCGAGAAGAAGCCCAAGTCTGGACCTAAGCCTGAACCTGAGTACTTCTACTGCAAAGGGACTGGTCACTTGAAGCAAAACTGCCCCAAGTATTTGGCGGATAAGAAGGATGGCAAAGTGAAAAGTATATTTCATATACATGTTATTGATGTGTACCTTACTAATGCTCGTAGTAGCGCCTGGGTATTTGATACTGGTTTTGTTGCTCATATTTGCATCCCAAAACAGGGGCTACGGATTAAAGGAAGATTGGCTAAGGACGAGGTAATGATGCGCGTCGGAAATGGTTCCTAGGTCGATGTGATCGCCGTCGGCACGCTACCTCTGCATCTACCTTCAGGATTAGTTTTAGACCTAAATAATTGTTATTTGGTGCCAGCGTTGAGAATGAACATTATATCTGGATCTTGTTTGATGTGAGACAGTTATTCATTTAAATTAGAGAATAATGGTTGTTCTATTTATATGAGTCATATCTTTTATGGTCATGCACCCATGATGAGTGGTCTATTTTTATTGAATCTCGATCGTGGTGATACACATATTCATGATATTGAAACCAAAAGATGCAAAGTTAATAATGATAGTGCAAATTATTTGTCGCACTGCCGTTTAGGTCATATTGGTGTAAAGTGCATGAAGAAACTCCATGCAGATGGGCTTTTGAAATCACTTGATGCTTGCGAACCTTGCCTCATGGGAAAAATGACTGAAACTCCATTCTCCGGAATAATGGAGTGAGCTAGTGACTTATTGGAAATAATACATACTGATGTATGCGGTCTGATGAGTGTTGAGGCTCGCGGTGGGTATCGTTATTTCCTGACCTTCACAGATGACTTGAGTAGATATGGGTATATCTACTTAATGAAACATATGTCTAAAACATTTGAAAAGTTCAAAGAATTTCAGAGTGAAGTGGAAAATCATCATAACAAGAAAATAAAGTTTCTACTATCTGATCATGGAGGCGAATATTTGAGTTATGAGTTTGGTCTTCATTTGAAACAACGTGGAATAGTTTCGCAACTCATGCCACCTGGAACACCATAGTGTAATGGAGTGTCCACGTGATATGGTGCGATCTATGATGTCTCTTACATATTTACCACTATCATTTTGGGGTTATGCTTTAGAGACGACTGAATTCACGTTAAATAGGGCACCATCTAAACCCGTTGAGACGACACAATATGAACTGTGGTTTAGAAAGAAACCTAGGCTGTCGTTTTCTTAAAGTTTGGGGTTGCGACGCTTATGTGAACAAGCTTCAACCTGATAAGCTTGAACCCAAATCGGAGAAATCCTTCTTCATAGGATACCCAAATGAAACTTTTGGGTACACCTTCTATCATAGATCCGAAGGAAAGATATTCGTTTGTAAGAATGGATCCTTTCTAGAGAAGGAGTTTCTCTCGAAAGAAGTGAGTGGGAGGAAAGTAGAACTTGATGAGGTAGTTGTACCTTCTCTCGAATTGGAAATTAGTTCATCACAAAAGTCACTTCCAGTGATGCCTACACCAATTAGTGAGGAAGTTAATGGTGATGATAATGAAACTTCAGATCAAGTTACTACCGAACCTCGTAGGTCAACTAGAGTACGTTCCATACCAGAGTGGTATGGTAATCATGTTTTGGAAGTCATGTTACTAGGCCATGACAAACCTATGAACTATGAGGAAGCAATGATGAGCCCAGATTCCATGAAATGTCTTGAGGCCATGAAATCTGAGATGGGATCCATGTATAGAACAAAGTGTGGACTTTGGTTGACTTGCCCGATGATCGACAAGCCATAGAGAATAAATGTATCTTCAAGAAGAATACTGACGCTGATGTTAAATGTTACTGTCTACAAAGCTTGACTTGTGGCAAAAGGTTTTCGACAAGTTCAAGGAGTTTACTACGATGAGACCTTCTCACCCATAGCGATGCTTAAGTCTGTCTGAATCATGTTAGCAATTGCCGCATTTTATGATTATGAAATTTGGCAAATGGATGTCAAAACAGCATTCCTTAATGGATTTCTTAAAGAAGAGTTGTACATGATGCAACCAGAAGGTTTTGTCGATCCTAAAGGTTCTAACAACGTGTGCAAGCTCCAGCGATCCGTTTATGGACTGGTGCAAGCCTCTCGGAGTTCGAATATACGCTTTGATAGTGTGATCAAAGCATATGGTTTTATACAGACTTTTGGAGAAGTCTGTATTTACAAGAAAGTGAGTGGGAGCTCTGTAGCATGTCTCACATTATATGTGGATGACACATTGTTGATTTGGAATAATACATTGTAACATCCCAAATATTCAATTTGGAATGTTATACATTATATCATCATTGCATATCATATTTTGATGCATTTTGGCTTGATCCTAGAAATTCTACGCAACTCAAGGACCCACAGAGAGAGTTGGGAATTTCCTTATTTTCAAATTTGAGTTTTTCTCGAATTTTGAAAGGAGGATCGTTTGCTTTTAATTATTTTATCTTCGAATATTTCTCCTATAAAAATAAAAGAGAGAGGATCAAATGACTTCCTCAAAATAAAGAAATATTGGAGATTTAATATTAAAATCAAATAAGATTTTTATTAGGATTTTTATCGCTATTTTATTTGAATTAGGAAAAATATGCATTTTTCAAAATTGCATTAGAGTCCCAAAAAAATGTTCACCATGTCCGGTAGAGTTGTAGAGGACGGGAAAAATATATTTCAGGATTTTTGGAGTCCGTCTAGTATTTCTTTAATTAGTTATTCTTCATGGAATAATTTTAAAAAAAGGGAACCGACTCTGGGCCGTACCCGAGCGGGACTCCGCTCGGGGGGGGGGGGGGGCTTTATAAGCCGCGCCGGCCGAGCCCCGCAGCCCGCGCCCCGCTGCCAAACCCTAGCGCCACCGCCACCTGCTGTCGCCGCCCTCCTTTGCCAGAACCGCGCCGCCGCCGGATCTCGTCGCCGTTGACCACCGGTTGACCGGTCGGTTTTCTTTGATTAAACCCCGTTTTTTTTTATTTTTTCAGTTTATTTTCGGTAGATTGGTTTTCCGTTGGTTTAGTTATTTAGCGGATGTTTGTCCGTACGTTCGTTTTAACGAACGGTTTTCACCGTTTAGCCGCAGATAGCGAACGTTCATTCGTTAGTACGTTCGCCAGTTTTTCTTTTTCCCGGATTTTTCGCGGTTATTTTGGACCGCGATTTCTAATCCGATTTTCGTTTTAGTTTATCTTTTCGCTCGTTTATTGGAATCAGGCGATTCAAGTGCCTAGAGTTTTGTCTCGAAGCCCTCTTTCTGTCTAAACAACTTAAACAAGTTTTTGCTATTGTAAAATTTGACTTTAGTCCAGATTAGTAAACGAAGCTTGTTTCTTTCGCAATTTGAGTTTCGTTGCTTCGTTTGATTTGATTCTTTTTGCCAACTGGAGTTCTTAAGTTGAACTTTCTGGTTAGATCTTCTTATTTGAGTTTTGCCCGTTCATTTTGCTTGATTGCTTATTGTATGCTTGTTTGTTTGCGATAGAGTACCCGGTGTGCGAAGCGTGCTACTACTAGTCTCTAGGTTTCACGGATCATCAGCAAGGCAAGTAACACTTTGATCATACCTCTTTACTACCTAGTTTTATTGCATTAGATGAATCCTCAAACACTTGCATGGTTAGGATCTGAATAAATTGTGGGTTGGGAAGTAGATGTGGTAGAACCTATTCATCTGTTTATTATCAAACCCTTGGGAGTTACTTCTATGTTGCTTATATTGCTATGCTATGCTTGTAGACGAGGATTGGGTGAGTGTATCCATGAAAGATGTGAGTTGTTAATTAATGGTTAACTTAAGGTGGCAACTTTAATACACATCTGGGAGGATTGAGGCACCTGGGGAACCCAGTGATTGCCTATATTTTTGGAAATCCCAGGGTACAGTGTGATTCTCCTATGGACTGTCACCCAGGCTCAAAGGGATCATAAGATTATTCATACTGGAAACTTCCATGTGCATTATCGGCTCTAGCATAGTTGAGTAAGTTATGGGAAACCTTTCCATGAGGGGTTAGCAGATGTAGGGGATTGTAGGTGTACATGCCTATCTATCGGTTAAGGGGACCTCTTCGGAAAGACTGTGTCTCGGTCATCCGTTTCTCAAACATCATGTAGTGTGAGAAATCCAGCGGAGGAGATCGAGTCTTGTGGGGAAAAGTGCACAAACCTCTGCAGAGTGTACAAACTAATCATGGTTAGCCGTGTCCCTGGTTATGGACATCTTGAGTATCTAGTTCTTGGATTATCATGTGGATCTCATCACTCTTAATATAAATTTGATTGGGTTATTAATTACTTTTAATTGGGATTGAGAGGGGGTTTACCTTCTCAATGTTTTCAACCTACTTTCTAGTTAAATAAAATTTATTCCTTCGCAGTAGGGAAAAATTTGGCTTTCCGCAAAACTTATTTAACCATATAGCCTCCACCAGCCAAATATGCATGTAGTGATAACATTATTCCATTCATTACTCTCTTGTCTTTACATTGCCAGCATATTCCATGTGCTAACCCATTTTAGGCTGCAACGTATCATGTTGCAGACTTTTCAGACGACGAGTAAGGAGCCTTGGGTCATGGTCTTTCACTCAGTGATGCCGTTGGAGTTGATGGACTCACTTTATCTTCCAAGCCTTCCACTGTTATCGTATTAGATGGCCTTAAGCCATATTTATTGTAATAAGTTCTCTTTTGAGACATTCGATGTAACAAGTGTGTGATTGCTACTCTGTTATAAATCCTCAAGTACTACGAGTGTCAGCATTACCGATCCAGGGATGACACTGATGCACAGAGATCGGACTGTTTGAGGTCTGGTCGTTATAAGATGGTATAGGAGACGACCACTAAGCTAAAGCCCTAGATCACTACTCTCTTCTCATTTCTGACTCCTCTCCTTTTTCTACTCTTTAGGATGGCGGACGCAAGGAACAAGATTGCACAACCGGATTGTAACGCCCTCGATGTGGCTATATCTCCCACGTGTGGAAGCATGACTTAGAGGCATAACCGCATTGAAAGCAATGTCGCAAGTGAGGTAATCGTCACACAACCCATGTAATACATAAGGGGGAAAGATACATAGTTGGCTTACAATCGCCACTTCACACAATTACATGAATAAAGCATTACAACATCCAAATACAATCAAGGTCCGACTACGGAACCAAAATAAAAGAAGAACCCCAAATGCGACACGGTCCCCGATCGACCCCAACTGGGCTCCACTACTGATCAACTAGAACAGAACAACACAAAGGGCAAGATCTTCATCAAGCTCCTCCTGATCTTGGTTGCGCCATCTGCGCGGACTCATCGGCACCTGCAAACTGGTTTTGGAAGTATCTGTGAGTCACGGGGACTCAGCAATCTCGCACCCTCGCGATCAAGACTATTTAAGCATATGGGTAAGGTAAAGGTATGAGGTGGAGCTACAGCAAGCGACTAGCATATATGGTGGCTAACATGCGCAAATGAGAGCGAGAAGAGAAGGCAAAGCACGATCGAGAAACTATGATCAAGAAGTGATCCTAGAACAACCTACGTCAAGCATTACTCCAACACCGTGTTCACTTCCCGGACTCCGCCGGAAAGAGACCGTCACGGTTACAAACGCGGTTGATGTATTTTAATTAAGGTCAACTTCAGGTTTTCTACAACCGGACGTTAACAAATTCCCATCTGCCCATAACCGCGGGCACGGCTTTCGAAAGTTCAAATCCCTGCAGGGGTGTCCCAACTTAGCCCATCACAAGCTCTCACGGTCAACGAAGGAATAGACCTCCTCCCGAGACATTCCGATCAGACTCGGTATCCCGGTTCTACAAGACATCCTCGACAATGGTAAAACAAGTCCAGCAAGAACGCCCGATGCGCCGACATCCTGATAGGAGCTGCACATATCTTGTTCTCATGGCAACACCGGATGAGCGCTCCGTACAACTAAAACCAGCCCTCAAGTTTCCCCGAGGTGGCGCTGCAAAGGACTCTAGTTCGGACCAACACTTAGACAAGCACTGGCCCCGGGGGGGTTAAAATAAAGATGACCCTCGGGATGTGCGACTCCCAAGGAAAAAAGGCTAGGTGGCGAATGGTAAAACCAAGGTTGGACCTTGCTGGGGAGTTTTATTCAAAGCGAACTGTCAAGGGGTTCCCATTATAACCCAACCGCGTAAGGAACGCAAAATCCGGGAACATAACACCGATATGACGGAAACTAGGGCGGCAAGAGTGGAACAAAACACCAGGCATAAGGCCGAGTCTTACACCCTTTACCAAGTATATAGATGCATTAATTAAATAAGATATAGTGATATCCCACCAAGTAAACATGTTCCAAACAAGGAACAACATCTCCATGTTCCAACATGGAACACACTTCAATCTTCACCTGCAACTAACAACGCTATAAGAAGGGCTGAGCAAAGCGGTAACATAGCCAAACAACGGTTTGCTAGGACAAGGTTGGTTATAGGCTTGGTTCAAAAATATGGGTGGCATGATAAGCAAGTGGTAGGTATCGCAACATAGGCATAGCAAAAGAGCGAGCAACTAGCAAGCAAAGATAGAAGTGATTTCGAGGGTATGATCATCTTGCCTGAGATACCGCAAGGAAGAAGAATGAGTCCATGAAGAAGACAAACGGACGTTGACGAACGGGTCCTCACAAACGCGACGTTATCGGAACCAACCCGAAGAAGCAAACACCAGAAAAGAAGCACACAACATAGTAAACAACCAACACATGAACATGGTATGATATGCGGGATGCGGTATGCGATGCATATGCATGATTTGACAAGGAATGCATGAACCTGGCCTCAACTTGGAAATCCAAGTGTGCCACTGGAAAGATGAGATGTAATCGCTCGAAAACGATATAAAGAACGCCGGAATCGGAGTTACGGTTTGAAAATGGCAAGCAATTCCAATATGACACCGGTCTGCGATATATAGCAAGTAGCCATCTAAATGCAACGAGATGAACATGCTACAACACCCAAACATGGCAACAAAATACATGGCAGGGATGCATTCATGATGCTTAACAAAAGTCTAGCACTAAGCTACGGCCAAATCATCCATTAACAGGTTCAAACAAGCATGGGAAAAATGCATATGGTAACCAGATTTCAGACTTAGTGAAATTAACATTTGTGTGGAATTTCAGATCAGATAGCACTCTTTGGAGCAAAAAAACTACATGCTACAGGACATGAACATGGCAAATAAAAGCATGGCATGGAGCTATTCAAAGAGCTTAACAAAAGTCCCTTAGTGACCTTGAGCCAAAAGGGATCACAAAATACATTTGCAAGCATGTGAACATGGCAAAAACATAATCAGTTCTCAGACTTAGTGAAAACTGGAGCATGCTGAAACAGATATCAAGTCATGATAATCTAAGCATTCATCCATCAAGAATACACAAAATGCAAGCTAGACATGGCAAGAACAATAACATAGCATGCACGGATCAACTACAACATCCTCGGCAAAATCACTAACAAGTAGACAATCTGCCCGGATTCACGAAGTAGCAAAAGTAGAGCTCGATTGACTCAAGCTAGGTTTTTCCATAATTGCAAACAAAGACATGGATGGATAGAGCACTACAGGATTAACAAAACATCCTTACTGATCATCCTCAAAAGAGGCACGGATCACTAGGAAACAACATGAACATATGGCATCATGAGAAAAACAGATCAAGGACTTAGTGGAATTGCTAAGTCCCTGAAATCAGCATTACCAAGTGCCTCACTTTGCAAGCTTGTGCTAGTTACCACACACATCACAAAAATACATGGGTTGCACCTCTGGAAAGATGACAAAACCCTTAACAAAACATATGTATAGCTCATTGGCATATCATGCACACAATAATCATGGCAAAAATGACAAATATTTAAATGGAGCAGCAGATCTGACAATTATCTCAAGTAGCACTCTTCTAATAGCATTTCGGGCATCAAGATGAACTCAAATGAAAATGATGCAATGAGATGAAATGATGTACTCTCCGAGGCGAACATTTTTATATGCTATATGCATGAATCGGTGCTGTGGATGCAAAGTTACGATGCGATGAATAGAGGCATATGAATCTGGGAATTTCGGGGACTGTGAAATTTTACCCTCCGGGTCTAGGGTTGACTTTGGCACGGAAGTCGAGGCAGGGCCGGATCTCGTCGGAGAGTCGCCGGACTTGTCCGGAGAGGAGGAAGGAGGCGGGAGAGGAGGGCCTAGGCGTCGGATCCGGCGGGGTCGGCAGATCCGGCGACGGGGCGGCCGGATCTGTCGCCGGGGCGGCAAACGGCGGCGACCGGCGGGGCGGAGCAGCGAGGGTGGCGCGGGCGCACTCCGGCGGCGGGGCACGGTGGCCGGCGCACTCGGTCGAGGCGGCGGAGCTCGGCCGGCGAGGGAGACGCGGGAGCGGGCGCGGCTCTCCGCGGGCGGCGGTGGCGGCGGTTGGGCCCCGCGGGCTCACCCCGGGCCTGGGCGGGCCGCGCGGCTAGGAGGCGCGGGGAGACCCGGGCGGTGCCAAGTGGTGCCGCGGGAGTGGTGGAGATCACCGACGGTGCTGAGGTGGCGGCGGGGGATTGGTCGGGCGACGTGGCGGCGGCCGGCGGACATGTCCGATGCGGTGGAGATTTCGTCCGGGCGCGAGGAGGAAGATGGCTAGGGTTTCATCCGCGAAAATTTCGGAGGGGATCACAAATATATAGGTAGAGGGAGATAGGAGAGTCCAAATGAGTTGCAGTTTTCGGCCACGCGATCGTGATCGAACGCTCTAGATGATGGAGGGGGTTTTGGTGGGTTTTAGCCCCAATTGGAAGGGTGTTGGGCTGCAACACGCACGAGGCCTTTTTGGTCCCTCGGTTAACTGTTGGAGTATCAAACGAAGTTCAAATGGTACGAAACTTGACAGGCGGTCTACCGGTAGTAAACCAAGGCTGCTTGGCAGGTCTCGGTCCAATCCGGAAATGTTTAATCCCCACACACGAAAGAAAGGTAGAAATGACCACCGGAGGAGAACGAAGCGCCGGAATGCAAAACAGACAACAGGAAAAATGCTCGAATGCATGAGATGAACACGTATGGAAATGAAATGCACATGATGACATGATATGCAATGCATGACATGAAATAAATGACAAGGCAACAACAACGAATAACTGGACAACACCTGGCACATCGGTCTCGGGGCGTTACACGGATGAAGAAGCACCCTTTGGACAACACTTGAAGGAACTCACTAGGTACCTGAACATTGGAATACCAAGCTTCACCGGGACTTACAATGCCACTTTACCAGAAGAGGAGCACTGGATGATTCAAGTTCAAGTTCTAGGAAGGACATTTACGCCAGTCACTGAGCCCATAGAGTTTTCCTTTGATGCACCAACCTGGAGTCTAGGAAAGAGTATGGCAGCCCATATCACCATGGGACGCATTGGACAAGTTGACCACAAGGATCTCAAGGATACTATCTACTAGATTTGTGGGCGCCAAGATGATAAATGGGAGATGATCAGCACCAGGAAGGATAGATCAATTGATGCTTTCATCCAGGAGTTAAACCAGCACATTCGTTGCTAGGAGAACCAGATGTGCGCAGGCATGATAGATCTGAAGAAGGCGATGACAAGGATCACGGAATTGGAGGAAGAACTCAAGGCAACTCACGAAGATTATGAGGAGGAAATCGTTGTACTAGTGGAGAAAAATGATGATCTGACAAGGAAGCTAGGAGTATTCATGGGAGACCCCGCACCAGGAGGAGAAGACGACCATTCCACTTGCCTGGACAACTACATCATCATCGACGACACCAACTCGGACCCCAATGATAGCGATGATGACTACATTGATGAAGCTGCAGCAGATATTATGGAGTCTTCGACCGATCAATATTTCTAGTGGACCACTATAGCAGTAGTAGTAATATTTCTAGTCCGAGCACTTCTGTAACGATAGTTCTAGACTAATTGTATGCCCTTGCTTGATTGATTGAGTAACATGATTGTGTTTGTCTCATGTGCATATGGGTAGTGTTTTCTCACTAGACCTCATTCTATTCTATTCTCTTCCCTCTAAACCATCAGATGCCTCCGAGACGTGACCCCAGATTTACCTTTCCACCAGAGCTCACTCAGTTGATCCAGTAGCAGAATACCTTGATGCAGTTGTTAGTTCAGAACTAAGGCAAGAACAACAACAACAACAATAACAACAACCCACCACCACCACCCCCAGTTGACAACTTAGCCCGTCTTCTAAGGTTGCAGCCGCCGGTGTTTTCCAGTAGCACCGAGCTGATAGTGGCAGATGATTGGGTCCGCATGATTGGAAGGGAGTTAACCACTGCAGGATGCACAGATGCTGAGAAGGTGTGTTTTGCAACGCACCAATTGGATGGACTAGCAGCCTCATGGTGGGAGAATTACACTGTCACCTATCCTATAGCCACTTTTACATGGGACAAGTTCCAGCAGGCCTTTCGCACTACCCATGTATCAACAGGAGCCATCGCCATAAACAAGTGTCAGTTTCGCAACTTACGACAAGGAGGATGCACAGTTGGCCAGTATGTTAATGATTCAAGTAAGCTAGCACGTTATGCCCCAGATGACGTCGCTACCGATGCAGCTAAGCAGGAGAAGTTCCTAGAAGGATTGAATGATGAGCTGAGAATGCAGTTGATGGTGGCAAATTTCAACAACTACCAGGAGCTGGTAGATAGAGCCCTCATGATTGAAGGGAAGCAGCAGCAGATTGATAACCGCAAGAGGAAGTATGGACAAGGGAAGTATAATTCTGGAGCTCAGTAGAGACCATGTTTTACCCCGAACTTGGGAGGACTTGTACATAACCATGGAGGCCACACTCACAATGGAGGAAGTTCGCACAACCATAGTGGCTCCAAGAATGGTAATGGAAGAAGCAACGAACAGAACCGTTCCAACCCAACAATGCCCGCCAAGAAAGATCTAAGCCATGTTACTTGCTACAAGTGCCAGAAGACCGGACATTACGCCAATGAATGTCCTGAAGCTAAGAATGGAAACGGTAATGGAAGCTCTGGGAAGAAGCCCAACCCTTTCAACAGGGGAAAAGTGAACCACGTTAACATGGAGGAAATTGGAGCCCAGCCAGATGTAGTAATAGGTAAGTTTTGGTTAAGTCATTTAGTGATGTCGTACTTTTTGATACTGGTGCATTGCATTCATACATATCAAGGGGATTCATGGATAAGTATAAACTGCCCACCAAAGTTCTTAGTACACCTATGTTAGTGAGCTCGCCAGGAGCAGAGTATATGGCAAGCCAAGGATGTTTTCAGATGCCATTGACCATAGGTAGGCATGTTTTCCCCTCAGACCTGATAATTTTGGACTCGCAAGGTTTGGATGTGATTCTAGGTATGGATTGGCTATCGATGTATGGAGGAAACATCGATTGCACCAGTAAGTCGATTTTACGCACCACCCTAGAAGGAAGAAGGATCAAGTATGTATCCCGGCATGTGTCGATTAGGACTCAAGTAAATTCCTTATCAGGAGTTGTACAGGAGGAAGTACCAGTGGTGAAGGATTTCCCGAGACATTGAGTTTTTGATTGAGCTTTTGCCAGGCACAGGGCCAATATCTAAGAGACCTTACAGGATGCCCACACAGGATTTAGAAGAAATTAAGAAGCAGAATAAGGAGTTACTGGATAAAGGATATATTCGCCCAAGTTCGTCACCTTGGGGATCGCCAGTACTTCTAGTGGAGAAGAAGGATGGATCCTTAAGGATGGTTGTTGATTATCGAGGATTGAATGAGGTGATGATCAAGAACAAATACGCACTGCCGATGATCAATGATTTGTTTGATCAGCTACAAGGATCTAAGGTGTTTTCCAAGATTGATCTGCGACCAAGGTACCTCCAGTTGAAGATTCGAGAGCAGGATATACCTAAGATATCTTTTACCACAAGGTACGGGCTATGTGAGTATACCGTTATGTCATTTGGCCTGACTAACGCACCTGCCTATTTCATGAACATGATGAACAAGGTGTTTATGGAGTTTTTGGATAAGTTCGTTGTGGTGTTGATTGATGATATTTTGGTCTACACGAAGAATGAAGAGGAGAATAAGGAGCATTTGCATTTGGTACATGGGAAGCTAAGAGAACATCAGCTATACGCCAAGTTCAGCAAGTTTTAGTTTTGGTTAAAGAAAGTTGGATTCCTTGGACATGTTATATCCGGAGAAGGAATAGCGGTAGACCCCAACAAAGTCGTCACTATGACAAATTGGGAGGCACCCACATCAGTTGGAGAGATCTGGAGTTTTCTTGGACTCGCAGGATACTACCACAGGTTCATTGAGAATTTCTCGAATAATTCAAAACCTATGACGGAGTTGTTGAAGAAGGACACCAAGTTAAAATGGACAGAGGAATGTGAGGCCATTTTTCAGGAGTTGAAGAAACGCTTGGTTACATCACCAGTGTTGATCCTGCCAGATCAACACAAAGATTATGAAGTGTATTGCGACGCTTCTCGTCGAGGACTTGGAGCAGTGCTTATGGAGGAAGGAGGAGTTGTTTGATATGCCTCACGACAGCTTAAACCACATGAGTTAAATTATGCTACGCATGATTTGGAGTTAGCACTCGTAGTGCATGCGTTGAAGTCATGGAGACACTTTCTCATCGAAAACCATTGTGAGGTATACATGGATCACAAGAGTTTCAAGTATATCTTCACACAGAAGGAGTTGAATCTCAGGCCGAGGAGATGGTTGGAACTCATAAAGGATTATGTATCAGCTTTGGAGATTCAGTCTACTTTGATGGTTAGGATCAGAGAAGTGCAGAAGACGGACAAGGAGATTGCCGAGATAAAGGAAAGGATGAACAAAGGAAAGGCTAAAGGATTTCGTGAGGATAAGCACGATACCTTATGGTTTGAGGATAGCGTATATGTGCCAAATGATCAAGAGATCAAGAAGCTGATTTTACAGGAGGCCCATGATTTGCCATATTTGATTCACCCAGGAAATACCAAGATGTACTTGGATTTGAAGGATAGATTCTGGTGGACCAGAATGAAGAAGGATATTGCAGAGTATCAAGCAGTTTGTGATGTATGTCAGAGAGTGAAGGCAGAACATCAGAAGCCATCAGGATTGCTACAACCATTGCGGATACTTGAATGGAAGTGGGATAAGCTAGGCATGGATTTTATCACGGGATTACCAAGGACTCGTTCAGGCTATGCCTCGATATGGGTTGTAGTCGATCGTTTGATGAAAGTAGCTCATTTTATCCCAGTGAAGACCACTTACACCAGTGCTAAGTTGGAAAAGATATACATGACCAGGATCGTATGTTTGCATGGAGTTCCGAGGAAAATTGTATAAGATAGAGGAACCCAGTTTACCTCAAAATTTTGGAATCAGTTGCATGAAACTTTGGGGGCCAGGCTGGAGTTCAGTATAGCTTTTCACCCGCAGACGGATGGACAGACTGAGCGAGTCAATCAGATTCTGGAGGACATGTTGAGAGCTTGTGCACTAGATTATGTATCTAGTTGGGATGATAATTTGCCTTACGCAGAGTTCTCTTACAACGAAAGTTACGAAGCCAGCTCGAAGATGGCCCCTTTCAAAGCATTGTACGGAAGGAGGTCCTGAACACCGTTGTTGTGGGATGAAGTTGGAGACCGATAGTTGTTTGGACCAGATTTGATTAAAGAGTCTGGATAGAAGGTTAAACTGATTCGTGATAGACTCAAGGTAGCCCAGTCCAGGTAGAAGAGCTATGCAGATTCTAAATGCAAGGAGACAGTTTATGAAGTTGGAGACAGAGTGTATCTTCGTGTATCACCACTCCGAGGAGTGAAGCATTTTGGAGTTAAGGGAAAGTTAGCACCATGTTTTGTGGGACGATACAAAGTTTTGGAACGTATGGGAGAAGTTGCTTACAAGTTGGAATTGCCCGAAGGATTGTCAGGAGTTCACGATGTGTTCCAAGTTTCTTAGTTGAAGAAGTGCCACGGAGAGATGGCTAATATCCCTCTGAGAGATACAGTGCCATGCAGAGATGGTTGATATCCCTCTGAGAGATACAATGCAAATCTTTTTCAACATTATTGAGTCTCACTAACAATTACATAAATTTTGTGCCACCATCCTAACCGAGCTCCTCCATAAGCTCCCTTCGTGTAGGTGTGAGAGATTGACACGATACAGTACCAATTGTGCTATTTCCTTGTTACATCATTGAGTGATCCTTGATCCATTCTCAACATCGGTCAAGGTAGATTTGGTATTGTTCTTCCTTTCTCCCACTCACACATTTACTTGAAATAATGGATAGGCCAATTACTTCTACCAACCCACGCTTCATCTAGCAAGACGAGGACCAGAACACCTACGTCACCAAGAACCACCTCTTCGGTGCACAAAGAGCTTTGCATCAAGAACAACAAGCATTCTTCTACCACTTCGTCCAACGACTTGCGACTCTCCGAGCAACGTACAAGAGACTACTTCGACAACAAGCTCGACAAACAAAAACAAGAGAGCAACGCAAGAATGGATAAGATTCGTGCCTTGTTGTTCAAGCACTCTTCTACCACTTCGTCCTATGCAAGGCGGAGCCACTCAAGTCGTCATTCCGACTCTATCTCCTGCTCAAGTACACCGACATTGAACACTCTTCGACGAGCTGCATGCCAAGACCGGCAAGAAAACCATATTCCTCTACACGGCACCAAGTATCAAGAGCAATTTCTAGTGCAAGAAAATCAACACTATCCAAATCAAGCTACCTTTGCGCAAGCACAAGAACGGCAACACCTACGCCAACAAGAGGAAGAGCCAGCACACCAATAATAAGACGAAAAAGATGCCGAGGCAGAACATCAACAACAACGACGACGAGAAGCTCAAGCACTTGAGGCCCAACATGCCCTTCAAGACACAATTCGCAATGTCGTCACACGCAACCGACATACACGTGAGCAAGAATAAGCATTTCGCGACAAAGTTCAAGAGAGGTTTTATCAAGCACGATTGCAACAACAAGTTCCTCAAGCTCCTATACATGCTAGACAAGCTCCTCCACAAGCTCGACAAGAACAACAAGTTCAGCAAGAGAAACACGACAATGACAATCCTCCACGCCAAGAGCCACTTGAGGGCGACAATCCTCCACAAGAAGTACGTCATCACCCTCGTCCCCAACACAATTAAGAGAAATGATACGGCAAACTCAAGCTCAACATGCCCAAGTTTTTCGGAAACAATTATCTCAAAGTGTATCTTTTTCATGGGTATTGAAGGTTGACAAGATCTTCCCTTTGCACAACTATGAGGAAGAGAAGAAGATCGCCATGGCATCCCTTGAGTTCCAAGACTATGTCCTCATTTGGTGGGAACAAGTCATTGAGTGTCGAGAAGCAGGAGGTGAACCAATAATCACAACACGGGATCAAATGAAGGATGTCATGAGAGCGTGCTTTGTGACAACATACTAAAACCGCGATCTCTTCAAGCGACTACAACTCAAGCATGGAACAAAGACCGTTGAAGAATACTTCAAAGAAACAGAGATTGCCCTGATAAGAGCTAATGTCACGGAAGATGATGAGCAAACCATGGCATGTTTCTTGAATGGACTCAATCATCCTATCAAGAAGATCGCCGACTTCCAACCATACTCAACCCTCATCGAGCTAGTGCACCAAGCTAAAAAACTGGAGTGACAAGTGCAAGATGACTCCATATATGCCAAGTACTCTTCCAAGACATATGGCTCATACAATCAAGTTTCAACGACTACACCGACTTCTACCTCAGGCAAACCTTCTCCAAGCACCGGGGACCAGTCAAGTTATAAGAAAACTCCGACAACCTCAAGTCATCCTCCTACTACAAGCAACTTCAAGTCGCTACCGCGTCAACCCTGAGGAAAACCAAGGAGATCCAACGGCAAGTACAACAACTCATCGACAGTGGGCATGTACGCGAAACCTTGAGCCCATGTGCCGTACTGGTAATCCTTGTTCCCAAGAGAGCTGGTACATAGCGGATGTGTTCCGATTGTCATCCTACCAGTGCTATCACGGTTAGACATTGCTACCCCAATCCACGCTTAGACGACATGTTAGTTGAGCTTAGCGGAGCCACCATTTTCTCCAAAATTGACCTTAAAAGTGGCTACTATCAAATACGCATCCAAGAATGTGATGAATGGAAAAACGCTTTCAAAACCATGTTTGGCTTGTATGAATGGTTGGTCATTCCTATCGGCTTATTCGAGCCACCCGAGACGTTTATGCGTGTGATGCATTTTGTTCTTAGGACCTACATTGGTGTATTTGTTGTGGTCTATTTTGACGATATTCTTGAATTTAGCAAATCCCTCAAAGATCATGTCCCTGATACGTCTCCAACGTATCTATAATTTATGAAGTATTCATGCCAATATATTATCATTCCTGGATGTTTTACAATCATTTTATAACAACTTTATATCATTTTTTGGGACTAGCCTATTGAACCTGTCCCGAGTGCCAGTTGATATTTTTTGCTTGTTTTTTACATCGCAAGAAATCAATATCAAATGGTGTCCAAACACCGCGAAACTTTACGGAGATTTTTTTGGGCTAGAAGGAACTCAATGTGCCGGAGCTGCACCTGGGGGTGCCTCAAGGGGGGCACAACCCACCAGGGTGCGCCAGGGCCCTTTGGCACGCCTAGGTGGGTTGTGCCCACCTCGGTGGCCTCCGGCACCCCTTCTTTGCACTATATATTCCCAAATATTCCGAAACCCTTGGGGTTAACATAGATCAGAAGTTCTGCCGCCGCATGGCTCCGTAGCCACCGAAAACCAATCTAGACCCGTTCCGGCACCCTGCCATAGGGGGGATCATCTCTGGTGGCCATCTTCATCATCCCGGCGGCCACCATGATGAGGAGGGAGTAGTCCACCCTCGGGGCTGAGGGTTTGTAGGAGTAGTTATGTGATTTATCTCTCTCTCTCCCGTGATCTATATCATGGGCTTTGTTAATATATTCGGATCATATGGTGTTTTCCCCTCTCTATCTTGTTGTGATGAATTGAGTTTTTCCCTTTGAGATTTCGTGGTTATCAGATTGAATAATTTTATGGGTTTGAGAACACTTGATATATGTCTTGCAACTGAATACTCGTGGTGACAATGGGGTATCGTATTGATTCACTTGATATATGTTTTGGCACTCAACTTGCGGATTCTCGTGGTGACATTGGGGTAATCTATGCATAGGGGTTGATGTATGTTCATGTCCTTGTTTCTCCGGCAGAAATCTTGGGGCCCACTTGTAGTTCTTCGTATGGATTGAGTATTATGAATATTATTATGCTTTGGTGTTATTCTAGTACGAATTCTAGGATAGATCGAACGGAAAAAATAGCTTTGCATTATTTTAGTACGAACTCTTGAATAGATCGAATAGAAAGAATAGCTTTGAGGTGGTTTAGTACCCTACAAACAATTCCTACCTTTTGTTCTCCGCTAATAGGAACTCATGAGTGATTCTTCGTTACACTTTGAAGGATAATCAGATGATCCAACTATGTTAGCATTGTTTAGAGATTGCACTAGCGAAAGTACGGAACCTAGGCCTTGTTTTTAAGCATTGCAATACCCATTTTGTCCGTGTTTACTATTTGCTACCTTTCTGTTTTTATTTATTCAGATTATAAAAATATATTTCTACCATCAATATTACACTTTTATCACCATCTCTTCACCATTCTATTGGGTGTGTTGGGGACACAAGAGATTGCTTGTATTTGGTTGCAGGGTCGTTTGAGAGAGACCATCTTCATATTACACCTCTCACGGATTGATAAACCTTAGGTCGTCTACTTCATGGAAAATTGCTATTGTCCTACGAAACTCTATGCTTGGAGGCGCAACACATGTCTACAAGAATAAAGTTACGTAGTAGACATCAGTACCCATCTTATAACCGTTTTGGAAACTCTTAGAAAAGAGCTGTTGGTGGAAATGACACCTATGGGATCATAGGGAATCCCTTCTACGGTTGGCGGACGCGGAGCTGTGGAAAGAGCAGGTTTAGAAGATTAGCATGGCGGAGTTTATCCAGGTTTGGGCCGCAAGTGATGCATAATACCCCACTCCTGCTGGTTTGTGTTTATCTGGTGTTCTTGGACTAGCTACAAAACGTGTAGGTTCGAAAAAGTCTGAATCCTTCTCTAGTATGCCTTGGGCCTCCTTTTATAGCCAAAAGGGTCACCACAGTGGCACACAAGAGGTGGAAAATCGTACTGTATACAAATCTATCGCCTAGTACCATAGGACAAATGAATTTAATGCGTTGCCGACGTGCCCCCTCACTTTATCAGGGACGGCAAGGAAGCTCGTCTCGTACGTTGCCATCTCGTCTTGCACTGACGCGCGTCCAAACTGACTAGGCGTGCAGCACATGCTGGCTGGCTCCCTGCTGAGTTGGTGCGGTGGCAGAGTCTTCACGAAGATCTGCATGCCACCACGCAGGTGCTCGCTGAGTTGGCCTGGAAGCTGCACGTCGCCAGGTAGGTGCCTGCCTCGCTGGCGGGTTGACTGCTGTGTTCGAACGGCGGTGGAGCCTTGGCAGGTGGGGGCCCAGCTACAGCCCCGCAGATGTCCCCGGCAAGGGTCTTGCCAGGGCCCCGACAAGGGCCTTGCCGGGGTCTCACAGGTGTCCCCGACAAGGGTCTTGCCGGGGGTCTCATGAGCGTCCCCGGCAAGGATCTTGTTGGGGGGTTTCTGTCTTCTGGTTCTCATCTAGTCTAGTATGTTCTTGGTCCTTACAAAGGTCCGCATGCCACCATGCAGGCGCCTCCCGAGCCTTGGTTCCAATGTTGTTGACTATGTTAGAACTCTTAGGCTAAAGGGTGTCGGCTCTGATGGTGTTGGGAAAGTTGCCCCGACAAGACTCTTGCCGGGGCTATGTAAGCTCCTCTGGCAAGGCTCTTGCTGGGGAAAGCCCACCCTATCCCTCTGCTTCTCGCGCCTTCGGCTTGGCGCTGCTCTTGTAGTCTTGTATCATCACTTCCTCTACCCTACCAAGTGTGGCCACAGGCATGTGGGAGCGACTGCGTGTGCACAAGTAAAGGGGTACAAAATGGACCCCTACTTTTGTACACCGACAAGAGCGCCTTTATGCTAATATGGACAAATTCCTTTTTGGTGTTAATAAGCTTGTTTTCTTGGGTTTTGTTGTGTCTTCTAAGGGTGTTCATGTAGATGAGTCTAAGATTGAAGCTATTAAAACTTGGCCCCAACCAACAAACATACAATAGGTGCATACTTTTCTTGGCTTTGCAGATTTTATCATTGTCTTGTGAAGGATTTTAGCACCATTGCTTTACCTTTGCATGCCTTGAGTAAGGAAAATGCACCATTTGTTTGGGGACCATCTCAAGATACCGCATTCAATGAACTTAAGAATTTGCTTACGCACGCCCCTTTGCTTGCATTACCCAACTTTGATAAACCATTCGAGATACATTGCGATGCTAGCGGTTATGGTATAGGAGGTGTGTTGATGCAAGAGAAGCGCCCCATAGCTTATTTTAGTGAAAAACTTTCCGGAGCGCAACTCAATTACCCCATATATGACAAAGAGCTATATTCTTTAGTTAGAGTCTTACATGTTTGGGAGCGTTATCTCCGCCCTCATGAATTCATTCTTCAGATAGATCATGAAACACTTAAATATCTTAAGGGTCACACTAAGTTGAACAAACGTTTCGCGGGAAACCACGGCCACCTATGGGACCAGGAGGTCCCTTACAGGTTTGGCAGGGGCGACACGTTGCACAAGGAGCAGACCAACGTGGGCAGCGCGGCAGAGATCACACAAGCAACTTACCCAGGTTCCGACCGCCATGAGCCATAAAACGGTAGTCCTGCTTTGGTGGATTGATGTTGGAAAAGGTGGTGGTGGTTCGTAATACACTTTCTCGGCCAAGGTTGCCTCAGGCAGAAGTGGCAACACGCGTATGGAGGTGTGAGTTATCCAATCTTCTAACCCTCTCTACGGTTGCCATGGGCCCCCTTTTGTAGATCAAGGGGTAACCACAGTGGCAAAGTAGTCATTATGCACTGATAAGATAGCAAACAACTCTATCATACCAAACTCTGCAGGCTGACAGGGCACATTAAACGCAATGCTTAACGTCACATTGTTGGTTGCCCGACAAGGCTCGCCGGGCTATCTTGCCATCTCCGCACCTACTTGCTTGACACGTCGCAGGATGGGTGTCATCTATAGGTTTCTCCTATAGGAAATGGCTGCCATGTGGCAAATGGCTGCCACTTAATCACCTTGCAGCTTGACACCACACTGATCAACAACGTGGGTCGTGTTCTAGTGGTTGGTGAGGTGGTGTTGCCTCTGTGAGCCCCGGCAGGCCCTACCGGGGCGCCTTGGTTGTCTGCTTCCGGGGGTAGCCTCGCCCCTCGCTAGGCTCGCCTGCCCGGCAAGGGAGGCTTCTCTCTTGATGATATCATGCTTTCTTGGCTCGATCCTGGTCCCTCAGATATGTATGTTGGTCCTTCTAATCTCTTGGGTCCTTGTACTCTAACTTGGGCTGCTGCTTCAATCTTGTTCCCGTGCATGTGCACAGTCTGGGCAACAGAACCTGGGTTTGTTGCACCGACAAAACGTCATGCTAAATGGAGTGAATCATTGAGTCATTTCGTTATGTCATCAAGTATATCAAAGGCAAAGAGAATGTTGCCCGACAAGGCTCGCCGGGCTATCTTGCCATCTCCGCACCTACTTGCTTGACACGTCGCAGGATGGGTGTCATCTATAGGTTTCTCCTATAGGAAATGGCTGCCATGTGGCAAATGGCTGCCACTTAATCACCTTGCAGCTTGACACCACACTGATCAACAACGTGGGTCGTGTTCTAGTGGTTGGTGAGGTGGTGTTGCCTCTGTGAGCCCCGGCAGGCCCTACCGGGGCGCCTTGGTTGTCTGCTTCCGGGGGTAGCCTCGCCCCTCGCTAGGCTCGCCTGCCCAGCAAGGGAGGCTTCTCTCTTGATGATATCATGCTTTCTTGGCTCGATCCTGGTCCCTCAGATATGTATGTTGGTCCTTCTAATCTCTTGGGTCCTTGTACTCTAACTTGGGCTGCTGCTTCAATCTTGTTCCCGTGCATGTGCACAGTCTGGGCAACAGAACCTGGGTTTGTTGCACCGACAAAACGTCATGCTAAATGGAGTGAATCATTGAGTCATTTCGTTATGTCATCAAGTATATCAAAGGCAAAGAGAATGTTGCGGAGAATGCGCTCTCTCGTAAATGCATGCTTGTTACCCAACTTGAATTGAATGTTATTGGCCTTGATCACATAAAAGACTTGTATGCGCATGATCTTAATTTTTCTATTCCTTATGCCAAATGTTTGACGCATACATCTTGGGAACGATATTACATCACGGATGATTATCTTATGAAAGCTAGCAAAAATTGCATTCCCGAGTCTTCTCTTCGTTTGTTACTTTTGCAAGAAGCTCATGGAGGAGGACTTATGGGACACTTTGGACGCGATAATACGTTCGCCATGCTCTCGAAGAACTACTTTTGGCCCAATATGTTCTGTGATGTCTCACGTTTCACCAACCGATGCTCTACATGTCGCAAAGCTAAGTCTAAAGATCAATCCCATGGTCTATATATGCCACTTCCTATTTCTTATCACACATGGGAAGATATTAGTATGGACTTTGTGTTTGGTTTGCCTCGAACTCAAAATGGCAAAGATTTTGTCTTTGTTTTTGTGGACCGATTATCTAAAATGGCTCATTTCATACCATGCAAGAAGATAGACGATGCTTCACATGTTGCAAATCTTTTTTGTAGGGAAATCTTACGCCTACATGGAGTGCCAAAGACTATTGTCCCGAACCGCGACATCAAGTTCTTGAGCTACTTTTGGAAGACCTTATGTGCCAAGCTCAAAATCAATTTTTTGTTCTCTTCGGCATACCATCCTCAAATCGACGGCCAAACAGAGGTCATGGACTGGACGTTCTCCACTCTACTTTGGGTGATGATCAAGAATAACATCATGGAGTGGGAGGAATGTCTACCCATTGCCGAGTACACATACAACCGCGCAATACACTCTACTACCGGAAGTCCCCCTTCGAAGTCGTCTACGGATTCAACCTGTTATCCCCGTTGGACATTCTACCTCTACCTCTACAAGAGCGCATCAACATGGTGTTTGTGCAACAAACCTTGGGTCCGGTGCCCAGACAGTACACATGCCCAAGAACGAGTTTGTAGCATTCAAGTTCAGATCAAAGCACAAAGGGATCAGTTCTTTGAAGGATCAAAGTGCAGATCAAGAAAACAAACACTAGCCAGAGAGACAAGATACCACTAAGGGAAGAACCTCCCTTGCTGGGTAGGCGAGCCTGGCAAGGATGGGGCTAACCCGGAAGCAAGCCTCCAAGATCGTCCCGGCAGGCCTGCCAGGGCTTGCAGTGGCAAACCACTCCACCGCGCTACCTCACAGCAACACACATCGTCAATAAGTGTGGTGTCAAGCTCCTAAGTGACTAAGTGGCTGCATCCTACCACATGGTGATACGTCTCCGTCGTATCTATTATTTTTGATTGTTCCATGCCAACATTCTACAACTTTTAGATACTTTTGCCAACTTTTTATACTATTTTTTGGGACTAACATATTGATATAGTGCCCCGTTCCAGTTCTTCTTTGTTGCATGTTTTTTGTTTCACTGAAAATCCATATCATACGGAGTCCAAACAGGATAAAAATTTACGGAGATTATTTTTGGAATATATGTGATTTTTGGGAAAAAGAATCAACGCGAGATGATGCCGAGGGCCCACAAGGACGGAGGGCTTGCCCCAGGTGGTAGGGCGCGCCCCTGGTCCTTGTGGCCACTCCATAAGGTAGTTGGTGCCCTTCTTCTAGTGCAAGAAAGCTAACATCCGGATAAAAATTGTGTTAAAATTTCAGCCCATTCGGAGTTACGGATTTCGAGGAATCCAAGGAACGGTGAAAGGCCAGAAACAGAGAGCGCGGAAATAGAAGGAAACGGAGAGAGAGAGAGAGATCCAATCTCGGAGGGGCTCCCACCCCTCCGCTAACATGGAAGCCAAGGACCAGAGGGGAAACCCTTCCCCCATCAAGGGGAAGGTCAAGTAAGAAGAAGAAGGGGGTCTCTCTTCCCCTCTCTCCTGGTGGCGCCTGAGAGCTCTCGGGGCCATGATCGCAATGACAGTCTATACCAACAACTGCGCCGCTGTCATCACCAACTCTCTCCCCCTCAATGCAGCGGTGTAACACCGCTTCTTCCCTTTGTAATCTCTACTTAAACATGGTGCTCAACGCTATATATTATTTCCCAATGATGTATGGCTATCCTATGGGTTCATTGATGATTGTGATTGGTTTGAGTTGCATGTTTTATTATTGGTGCTGTCCTATGGTTCTCTCTGTGTCGCGCAAGCATGAGGGATCTCCACCGTAGGGTATGCAATATGTTCATGGTTTTCTTATTGTCTGTGCTGCGTGAGTTATAGAAACACAAACACAGATAAGTGGGTTATTGTGTCTGGGAATAAAGAGGACTTGATACTTTAATGCTATGGTTGGGTTTTACCTTAATGATCTTTAGTAGTTGCCGATGCTTGCTAGAGTTCCAATCATAAGTGCATATTATCCAAGAAGAGAAACTATGTTAGCTTATGCCTCTCCCTCATAAAGAATTGCAATAATGGTTACTGGTCTAGTTATCGATTGCCTACGGACAAATAACTTCCTCATGACAAAAATCTCTCTACTAAAAATAACTTAGTTATTACTTTATCTAAACAACCCCTAGATTTTATATACATGCTCTTTATTATCTGACAAACCTAGCCTAGAACACCTACAAAGTACTTATAGTTTCATACTTGTTCTAGGCAAAGCGAACGTTAAGTGTGCATAGAGTTGTATCGATGGTCGATAGAACTTGATGGAATATTTTTTCTACCTTTAGCTCCTCATTGGGTTCAACACACTTACTTATCGAAAGAGGCTACACTCTTACCAAGACCTTTTTCTAGCGCCGTTTATGGGGAGCAATAGTGTGGGGTGAATATTCTCATGTGTGCTTGTTTGCTTTATCACTAAGTAGTTTTTATTCTATCTTCTAAGTTGTTTTAAATCTTTACATATGGGTAGGAAATGCAAAATACCAAAAAAATTAGTTGTACGTGCTAAACCAATGGTTGAAGAACCACCCACAATTTATCATACTACTGAAGCTTTTTACTTTGATCATCTTCGATCCCTATGTGCTCATGCTGAAACCCCAACTAGCTTAGTTGAGGGCAAATCTTTAGATGAGCATGCTTGTTATTTGCGACACTGCTTATCTCAAAAGGGAAACTTTTACTGGATCAAATTCATCGTTTGCAAAGCTATGCTTGGAATTTATGTGAAATATATGATTTTACTAGTTGTTCTGAAGACCCTAAGAAACACCTTCCCTACCAATGTCAGTTTAGTGATAGTGGAATCGTATCTTCATATTCTAAGTGTGTTTATAATTACTATGATGTTCAACAAATTGAAGAATTTGTTATTTTTAAGGGTGCTTATGAAATTGCTACTTTGATTGAAAAGTATGATGCTACTCTTTACAAATCTAAATTTTTGGCCATACTTAATTATTGTTATGATAATTATGCTTCTAATGTCTATGTTAAACCATATATTGAGGACTCCTATGATGTCCAAGAAGAGATTAATATTTTATAGGAAACTATGGAAGAAGAAATTGATGGCACTGTGAGCTCACTACATAAAAAGATGACGCGCAGAGTGAAGAACAAAAGGAGGAAGAGCGGACTAGCTACCCATGCCCATCTTCTAATGAGAGTAATTCTTAACCTCATACATTGTTTAATTTCCCTTCGTACTTACTGAAGGATGAATGCTATGATAATTGCTATGATCTCGTTGATTCATTTGAAATATCCCTTTTGATGAATTTGATAATTTCTATGCTTGTGGCCAAGATGCCAATATGAATTATGCTTATGGAGATGAACTTGCTATAGTTCCTTGTGTTAAGAATGAAATTGTTTCTATTGCACCCCCACATGATAGTCCTATCATCTCTTTGAATTCTCCAAACTACACTATATTAGAGAAGTTTGTTCTTATTAAGGATTATATTGATGGGTTGCCTTTTACTTTTGCAAATGATAATTTGATGAATGTTATATGCATGTGTTTGCTGCTCCTACTTGCAATTATTATGAGAGAGGAACTACATCTACACCTCTCGATGTTTCCAACACGATAAAATTGCAAGAAATTGCGTATACTATGCATTGGGCTTTACTTGATATGCATGAATTGTTCTTGTATGACATGTCGATGCATAGGAAGAGAGTTATACTTCGTCATTGCATGATATATGTTGATTTGTGCTCATTATTAAATTCCAAATCATTGTTAATTAAAATTGGCTTTGATATTCCTTGGGATCCGGTGGATTCATTACTTGAACACTTTATGCCTAGCTTAATGGCTTTAAAGAAAGCGCTGCCAGGGAGACAACCTAGAAGTTTTAGAGAGTCATTTCTTTCTGTTGCGTGCTATTATAAAGTTTAAAAACAAAAAAAATATAGAGGGGAACTTGAAACTTCCCAAAAAGAGAAGGATTGAAAGGTGGTGCATTGGTGAAGTGAGGGTCGACCTTGAACACTTGTGTTCATGCTCATGGAAACAATGTAGAACTTTAATAAATATTCTCACAAAAATAATTATCCAGTTGTACAATTCCATTGTATTATAAAAATAATGTGCCAAGATTTTCCTTCAGGATGATTATATTGCTTGTTTGGTTTGTGCGGTGAAAAAATAGAAACTTTGGCTGTAGTGTGTGATTTTACATTTTTTAATTGAAAGTCAAACGCTTCTGAAACTTTTTGCATGTTACTTCTATACAAATTTTTTATTTTGTCCTAATTGTTTAGAATTTTTGGAGTTACAGAAGTATAGTTGATGTTCAGATTACTACATACTATCCTGTTTAAGACACATTCTGTTTTTGATGCATTGTTTTGCTAGTTTTGATGAAACTATCAATTTTATCGGTGATATAAGCCATGGGAAAGTTATATTAGAGTAGCTAAAATAAAAAAAATATGAATTAGTTTGCAACAGTACTTAAAATGGTCATTTGTTTTATTATACTAATGGATCTCACGAGGGCTTTGTTAAGTTTTGTTTGACTCAAGTTTTCATGTTTTGGGTAAGATCACGATGGATGAAGGAATAGGGAGTTGAAAGAGCCCAAGCTTGGGGATGCCCGAGGCACCCCAAGGTAATATTCAAGGACTCCCAATCAACTAAGCTTGGGGATGCCCAGAAGGCATCCCCTCTTTCTTCTAACGATCATCGGTAATTTTACCTACAGATATATTTTTACTCGTCACATGATATGCATAAATCTTGGAGCGCGTGTGCTTTTCATTTTTCTTTTAGTAATGCACCATGCTGGTATGAGATAGTCCATGGTTGATTTATAGAATGCTCTTTGCACTTCACTTATATCTTTTGAGTATGGCTTTATAGAATGCATGCTTCATGTGCTTCACTTATATTATTTGAAGTTTGGATTCACTGTTTCTCTACACATAGAAAACCGCCATTTGTAGAATGCTCTTTTGCTTCACTTATATTTGTTAGAGCGTGGGCATATCTTTTGTAGAAAGAATTAAACTCTCATGCTTCACTTATATCTATTTAGAGAGTTGAAAGGAATTGGTCATTCACATGGTTAGCCATAAAATCCTCCATAAAACTTGTAGATCACTGAATATGATATGTTTGATTCATAGCAGTAGTTTTGTGATATAAACATGGTGATATTAGAGTCATGCTAGTTAGTAATTGTGGATTGGTAGAAATACTTGTGATGAGGTTTGTGATTCCCGAAGCATGCACATATGGTGAACCGTTATGTGATGAAGTCGGAGCATGATTTATTTTCTAATTGTCTTCCTTATGAGTGGCGGTCGGGGATGAGCGATGGTCTTTTCCTACCAATCTATCCCCCTAGGAGCATGCACATAGTACTTTGTTTTGATAGCTACTAAATTTTTGCAATAAGTATGTGCATTCTTTATGCTTAATGTTGAGTCCATGGATTATACACACTCTCACCATTCCATCATTGCTAGCCTCTTCGGTACCATGCATTGCCCTTTCTCACCTCGAGAGTTGGTGCAAACTTTGCCGGTGCATCCAAACCACGTGATACAATATGCTTTGTCACACATAAGCCTCCTTATATCTTCCTCAAAACAGCCACCATACCTACCTATTATGGTATTTCCATAGCCATTCCGAGATATATTTCCATGCAACTTCCATCATCATCATATACATGACTTGAGCATTCATTGTCATATTGCTTTGCATTTCATAAGATAGCTAGATCATTGCACATCCTCTTAGACTGCCAGAGGCATTCATATAGAGTCATACTTTCTTCTTGATATCGAGTTTTAATATTGAGTTCTAAGTAAATAAAAGTGTGATGATCATCATTATTAGAGCATTGTCCTAGTGAGAAAAGGATGATGGAGACTATGATTCCCCGACAAGTCGGGATGAGACTCCGGACAAACATAGTAAAAAAGTAAAAAATAGAGGCCAAAAAAGAGAGGGCTCAAAAAAACAAAAAAGAGAGAAAAATAGAGAAGGGGCAATGCTACTATCCTTTTACCACAATTGTGCTTCAAAGTTGCACATGTTCTTCATGGAGAGAGTCTCCTATGTTGTCATTTTCATATACTAGTGGGAATGTTTCATTATATAACTTGGCTTGCATATTCCGATGATGGGCTTCCTCAAATGCCCGAGGTCTTCATGAGTAAGCAAGTTGGATGCATAGCCACTTAGTTTTAGTTTGATCTTTCATACACTTACAGCTTTAGTGCATCCATTGCATGGCAATCCCTACTCACTTGCATCGATATCGAATTATGGGCATCTCCATACCCCATTAATTTTCCTAGTTGATGTGAGACTTTCTCCTTTTTTGTCCTCTCCACACAACCTCCACCATCATATTCTATTCCACTTATAGTGGTATATCCATGGATCACACACATGTATTGCGTGAAAGTTGAAAGGTTTGAGAACATCAAAAGTATGAAACAATTGCTTGGATGTTCTTCGGGGTTGTACATGATGAAATACTTTGTCTGGTGAAGATGGAGCATAGCCAGACTATATGATTTTGTAGGGATAACTTTATTTGGCCATGTTATTTGGAGAGAAGACATGATTGCTTTATTAGTATGCTTGAAGTATTTGGCCATGTCAGATGATAGATTATTTCTTTGAATCACTCGTGTCTTAATATTCATGCCATGATTACATTATATGATCAAGATTATGTTAGGTGGCATTCCACATAAAAAATTATCTTTTTTATCATTTACCTACTCGAGGATGAGCATGAACTAAGCTTGGGGATGCTGATATCTCTCCATCGTATCTATAATTTTTTTATTGTTCCATGCCAATATTCTACACCTTTTACTAGCTTTTGACAACTTTTTATACTATTTTTTGGGACTAACATATTGATCAAGTGCCCAGTGCCAGTTCTTGTATGTTGAATGTTTTTTGTTTCGTAGAAAATCCATATCAAACGGTGACCAAATGGGAACAAAACTAATGGAGATTATTTTTGGAACATATGTTATTTTTGGGGAAAAATCAGCGCGAGACGATGCCGAGGGGCCCACAAGGACGAAGGGCACGCCCCAAGGGGTCGGGCACACCCTTGGTCCTTGTGGACACTCCTTAAAGCGATTGGTGCCCTTCTTCTGGTGCAAGAAAGCTAATATACGGATAAAAATCTTGTTAAAATTTCAGCCCAATCGGTGTTACGGATCTCTGGGAATTTAAGAAACGGTGAAAGGCTAGAAATAGAAAGCGCATAAACAGAAGGAAGCAAAGAGAGATATCTAATCTCAGAAGGGCTGCCGTTCCTCCGCCACCATGGAAGCCAAGGACCAAAGGGGAATCCCTTCTACCATCTAGGGGGGAGGTCAAGGAAGAAGAAGGAGAAGGGGGGCTCTCTCCCCCTCTCTCCCGGTGCGGCCGAAACATCGCCGGGGCCATGATCGCAATGACAATCTACACCAACAACTTTGCCGTCGTCACCACCAATCTCTCCCCCTCTATGCAGTGGTATGACACCCCTTCTCCCTGCTATAATCTCTACTTAAACATGGTGCTCAACGCTATATATTTTTTCCCAATGATGTATGGCTATACTATGACGTTTGAGTAGATCCATTTTGTCCAATGGGTTCATTGATGATCGTGATTGGTTTGAATTGCATGTTATATTATTGGTGCTGTCCTATGGTGTTCTCTGTGTGTTGCAAGCGTGAGGGCTCTCCACTGTAGGGTTTGCAATATGTTCATGGTTTGCTTATTGTCTATGTTGCGTGAGTGATAGAAACACAAACACGGATAAGTGGGTTATGTCGTATGGGAATAAAGAGGACTTGATACTTTAATGCTATGGCTAGGTTTTACCTTAATGATCTTTAGTAGTTGCGGATGCTTGCTACAGTTCTAATCATAAGTGCACACTACTTCGGATACTGCTAACGCGACACTACGATCAGAGACCCTTTGCCAAAACTGTGTGCGGTGCAATAATTGCAAATGATGGTGTAAAAAACCCGTCAAAAAGGTGCAAAATGTTTGCGATGGCGGAGCCATCAAACATGGTTTAGATTTTAGTTGCGTGTGTGATGCAGGGCACACAGTTAATCCATTCAAACAGTTTGCGATGAGGCAGAACAATAGAAATGGTCAGACATATCAATGTGTGTGCGATGCAGGACACACGGTTAATCCATTAGAACTATTTGCGATGAGGTAGAACCACATAAACAGGCAGCCATATCAATGTGTGTGCGATATACGACATACGGTTCACTCGGACGAACTGTTTTCGGTAAGGGAACACAACATAAACGGTTCAACTTAACAAGATGTGTGTGATATGCAGCATACAGTTCACATGGATGAACTATTTGCGATGAGCCAAAAGAACACAAACGAGTCATGTAAACAAGATGTGTGTGATATGTGGCAAACAGCTGACTCGGATGAACTGTTTGCGATGAGAAATTACAACACAGACGGTCAATACAGTTAGTTCGTTTGCGATTCTTTGTATACAAAAAAACGTTGAAAAATCTAAACTAGTTGCTTATGGTGGCTAGGATTATCGGACAAAATGTGTCTGCGAGTACTCGTGTGCGATGATTAGTATGTTACACATACGTTTCCTTATTTTAACATATCTGTGAATTTGCAATATGGACAGTTAATATGCAAATGCCTTCTAGACATTGGGCACACGCTTAAAGTCAATGAACCGTGTACGATACTAATACTTTCCATGAAAATTTATGAACTTGGGTAACAACATTTGAGTAACATATATATAGTGGTTACACTATTCAAGAAATGGAGGATCTTCCAACATGGTTTTGACAACCATATGGTCCACATCTAAATAATTAACATGGTAACAACTATCACATTTTAAGAGGCCAAGGGACAACAACCATATTTTCCAGATCTACATACTTAACATATAGAGTAATAGCTAGCACATTTTAAGAGGTTGAGGGCCAACAACCACAACTATCCACTGGAAGCAGCTTGGTCACGGCAACTCAGCATCTCGTCAATTAAAAGGAAGAGCTCTCTTGTGCCTTGGTAGAGCATGAGTAGAAGAGTGTCTCCAATTTTCAAATATGGATGCATTGCCATGAGAAGCGTGAACTTATTAATTTGAATGGTTCCATTTCTGCAGGAAATGCAATACTTTGCAATCACTTTGGCGTTACTAGCAGGCACAAGCGTAATTCGACCACGCCAGGAAATCTATCTAGAAACTGCTACAGGGGGCAATTTATGTTGACATGTAGAATAAAAGCCAATTGTAATATATCGTTGAAGATATTTATAGTTTATGAGCATCAACATTAAAATAAGACTTTTTACCAACATTTTGTGCACACAATTGGTCTTATTCAGTGTGTGCACCATAGGTCTAATTAATCCCATCCAAAATCCACCGTTCATACGCTGCGCTATCTCTGTCAGATTATCAACAAAGTTTATGACATGCTTCAAGTCCTTCCAGTGAAATTTGGTATGCTTAGTAACATATAGACCGTTCACTACACATCCAACATATTCTTCTTAAAAGGTGGAAATGTATTATTTATTCAGAACATGGCCGAAGAATATATACTGTGCATAAGTTGGTAAATTGAATTTGTTACTGCATAGGAACAGAGTTAGAATATGAAATCCCAACTGGTTTCTTAAATAGTGATCAATTAGTCAGAACAAATACCCCGATTTTGCTAAGTAATATGACAACATGGAGAAAGTTTAAAAGACACTAACCTCGGTCAGACTTTGATCGGTTGATGACATTGGGGAAGTAAACATCTATCTTAATTAGACTAGGCTATGGTGCACACACTAGAATTTTATAGCCAGCTTTCACTTCATAACTCTTAGACATTTTTCTCCAAAGATCCGCATTAAAATAGGAGTGACAATCTTTATCAAGTTTTATGCTAACCATCATTGTAAATCCATGTTGCGTTCTCAATACGACATCCTGGGAGTCATCAACAAAGTAAATCCCAAGATTTCCTTCGACTCATGTTCTTGTAAAGCAAGGGATGTACTACTTGAAATGAAAATTAAGATCATAAATTAGATATATTGAAATAAAGAGCAAGATGCAAATATGGGAGAAACTGATAGAATAGATCAATACATAGATGAAAGCAAAGTACAAAAATATAGAATTAAAAATAGATGATGTAACAAAGATTTGATGCAAATATATAGATAATGTAGCAACATACGGTATATGTTCACAAGTATACGCCATGCCAACTGTCAGTGTACAAAAGTAGGGGCTCTTCTTTTGACCCCTTTACTTGTGCATGGGGAGTCAGATCCGCGCGTGCCACTACCACACTTAGTAGGGCAGAGGAGGGAAGCCAGAGAGAAGCAAAAACATGAGGCAACCAAGGCAACGCAAAGACCAGAAACGCAGGAGAGTAAGAGGGCGAGGTGGACTCCATCGGCAAGATCCTTGCCAAGGCAGCCTCCGCAGCCCCGGCAAGAGCCTTGCCATGGCAACTTGCCCGATGCCAGCGGAGTGAGCCACCCTTGAGCCCATAGGCTCCAATCCAACCAACTACATTGGAAACAAGGCTCAAGAGGCGCCTCTGTGGTGGCATGCTAATCTTCGTCAAGATCATAAACATGTGAGATCAGATGAGGACCAGAAGACGGCGACCCTCGGAAGGCCCTTGCCGGGGACGACTGCAACGCCACAACAGCACCCTTGTTGGTCTCCTGGCAAGACCCTTGCCGAGGGCATCAGCAGGGCCACTGCCAGGCCTGCGCCAGCCAAGACTCCACCACCGTCCCCAAGCAGCTACTAGCTCAACCAGTTGGGCAGGCACCTGCATGGCGACGGGCGGCGTCTACACCGACTCAGCAAGCACCTGCGTGGCGGCATGTGACCCTTGATGAAGGCTCCACCACCATGCCAGCCCAGCAGCCAGCCAACGTGGTGCCACGATGCCTCCTCAGCTCGGACGCGTGTCAAGGCCAGGTGAGGCAGCGACAGCTAGGACGTGCTTCCCTGGCGTCACTGATAAAGCAAGGAGGGACGTCGGCAGCGCATTAAATGAGTTTGTCCGACGGTCCTAGAGGATAGGCTTGTCAATTGTAGACCTTTCCACCTCCTGTGTGCCACTGTGGCAACCCCTTTTTCTTATAAAAGGAGGCCCGAGGCGACCAGGAGAAGGATTCGGCTCTTTTGGGCAAGTTGCACCCCGTAGCTAGCTCAAGAACACAAGAACACTCTCAAATACATCCACCCAAGCAGGACTAGGGTATTACGCATCTTCGCGGCCCGAACCTGGGTAAATGATCCGTGTGCTCCCTGTCAGACCCGCTCTTCGCATAACCTCGTACCCGCCAACCATAGAAGGGATCCAGTGACCCCATAGGTGTTGTTTCCACTGACATCGCTGGCGCGCCAGGTAGGGGGCGCAGTTGTGGAAATCTGGTCTGATCGAAGCACTGACTTCATTTTGGCCGTCATTCCAAGGAAGAAGACGACCAAGCCGAACGGCACCATCTGCGGATGCGGTGGACGCCCGTGCTATGACAGAAAAGCTAAGTCGTGCGAAACTTTAAGCAATTTCTTCTAATATATAAGGTTATTGTCCTCGGAGGTCCTTGAGGGAGTCCTAGATTAGGGGGTCCTTGGACAGCCGGACTATATGCTTTGGTCAGACTGTTGGACTATGAAGATACCAGATTGAAGACTTGTTCCGTGTCCGGATGGGACTCTCCTTTGCGTGGAAGGCAAGCTTGGCAATTCGGATATGTAGATCTCCTCCCTTGTAACCGACTCTGTGTAACCCTACACTACTAGGGAAAAGCCTAGCAGCAGCACGGGTTTTGGGCCTCTTAGTAGCGCAGGGACCGGCGCTACTAATAAGGCGCTACAGCTAACGTATAGCAGTAGCGCCTGTTCTCCCACGCTACTGCATTACATGAATAGCTGTAGCGCTCTTCAGAAAAGGGCCTGCTGATATTATCTGCAGCGCTCTTTACTGGGAAGCACTACTGGTAAAGCGGTGCTACTGCTAAATTTTCCCCCCTCGCTACTACTAGTTTTATTACTTTTTTCCCTGCATATTTGTTTTGTATTTGAATAGGCTTTATACAATAATCTTTAGCATATCATACACATACAAATGTAATCATAACATATACATACAATTAGTCTCATCAAATCATGTCATCATCATAATCATCATCCAACACAAAGTGGTCTCTCGTCATCATCTCGAAAATAGCGATACAAGTCTCGATTACTTGCAAAAACATCATCATCCATCTAAACAATGATATACGCGAGAAGAGCTATCACTTTGAGTACAGGAGTTTGTATCCCTCTCTCGCATTAGCGTGAACCTAAACTAACTACTGCCTATCGCTCGGAAACCGGAAACCGGTACACCTGGGCCTGACACTCCGGCCACTTGTCGTATATATACTCCTGGCATAGCACTTCTTCGCCATCTATGATCTATGCACCTGTATCATCACATGAGTCGATGATATGCAACATATATAGTTGAGCAACAGAAAGAGACAGACTTGGCAAAAATAGAAACAACATATCATAAGCATAAATAACAAAGTTCATCGTACCCCAAAATGCCCTAACTAGACTGATTTTCGCTAGTCGAGGAGGAGGACGGTTTAATTACATCACAAATAAAGTTTCACCGTGCATAACTCAAAGTTTTGTCATAAAGAAAGTATGGACTAAATGGACACATTGTCATATATTGACAATCACTCCAACATGTCGTTCCATCCATCCAAGTCAGGGAGATAGTCCTTGAGCTTAGTGAAAGGCTTCATGTCGAGACGCTGAGAGGCTATCCATGTTCGGACGTCTTCCCGCGACATTTGTCCTTCTCTGTAGAACATCCCTATTTTTCCGACGACCTCCTTCATGATGATTTGGGAAAGTTCGCGCTGGATGTTATAGAACTCAGCTCGAAGTCGATGATCCTCGATATCTCCTATGTCCCTTGCCCATTGCAGAATATGGGCATCGCCGGATCTAGGTGACATGCGAAGGTTCTGGTGATCCCGTCTGTACTCTAGCATGTGGTGTAGGACATAGAATCCATCATTAAGAGAATCGTTCGGTTGCTGGATGCAGCAGAAGTCGGTCTTATGGCCGAAGGCGGCCCTGTCGCCCCTTCTCTTCTTGTCCCTGACCTCTCCACCCCTTGCTTGGTAGTAAAACATAGCACTGTCGAGAACATCCTTGATGTGGTTGTAATCCTTTTTGTGAATGTTCTTCGATGAGTCCAAGTAAAGAGCGTGGGAGAATCGGGGGTAGAGGATGATGAGGACGGTGTGCCCGCCGCTGTGCAAAATAAGTACACCTCAAATTAATTAGCCTCCACCATGTAAATGAATGATTGAAATCGGAGGAAGGATAGCAGCGCGGATGACTTAGACGGGATGATAAGGCACGAGAATTGCCTCCTTGTCCTTATTGGCGAGCATGAAATTGACGATGTAATCCCTTGCGTATTCACGGTGCTTTGCGCAAACTCCCAAGAAGCCCTCGTGCATGTAGTATGGGTCAGCGACACAGATATGAGATATCTGCTCAACCCCGATGATGTAGTTCATGTGCAAGGCATAAAGGCGGACAAACATAAAATCCAGCTTCTTCATGTGAAACATGTCAAATATGTAATCGAATCGGAGGAAGAACTTATCCGCGGGGAAGCTGTCGACGTACGACATTTGCCGCGGAACATTAACCACGTAGAGTGGGTATCCTGGATCTTTCGAGGTGATGAGGCCTTTCTCTACTTGCAGCACATCATCATGAAATCTCCTTAGATCGCTGAATCTGGCCCGTAGCGCTGTTGCAGGTAGGATTGGTTGACCGGGGATATGCCATTTATCCGCATCGGGGATATCTATACGGTCCTGAAGCCGAGGCTGCTGAGGCGGCTGGACCATAGAATCCGCTTTTTTGCCTTTCCTCGCTCTCTGCCTAGACTTCTTTACTACCGGAAGGTCGTCCATAATACGTTGAGATGGCAATTCAGGCACCGACTCATGATGAACCCTGAGGAGGCGCCAGTATAGACATACTGTTTAGCGCCATCGTCGTCCTCATCCTCATCCATGGCGATGTCATTAGCGACTAATGGAGCCTCCTCCTTACCCCGTCCGCTATCACCCAACCAGACACCCGACGCTAATTGGGTAGGTGGGGTGTTGATGTTCATACCATGCTGAGGCTGCATGCTCGTGGGTGTGCTCCCGGCCGCCTCCAGATGAAGCAGACTCTCTGGCTACAACAGGACCCACCCATTGCAACAATCACCAAGCCGCGGCGGTGTCTCATCGTCAACCCCCACTAGTATTGGAGGAGGAAAATTCTCGTGGCTTGGTTTGACACTGGCCACGAAAACCTTGAAGACGTTCGAGGGGATCGGCCGGCTGTGGAACAATGGTTCCTTCGGCTCCATTATTGTCGCCTTCCCCACGTCCACCTTCTGGTCGCCGATGGTGTACAATATGGTGCACGGGGTTTCGTCGTCCTACAAAGAAAAGTCTGCGACGTGAGACATTCGAAAGGCAATGAAAACGGGAGATTATACATTTATATTGAAGGGGGCCGGTGTGACAGTGTCACACCCTAGCTAGTTCATGCATTAGAGTGCTGCATCATGTTTATTTTCCCAGAAAACTGGAATGGGGATGACAGAACCCCCAACACCCCCCTGGAACAACTAGGGTTTACTAAAAACTTTTTCAATGAACCTGAAATGCCCTTCTAAAAAGTCCACCCTTTTTGTTTTGGGTTAAAACCTTTGAAAAAAATTGTGCACACTTTTCTAGGACATCATAAGGTCATTGGATTAATTCATTACTAATTGCATTTGGGCAATTTAAATCCTATAAATGTTTTAAAATGCCCAAATAATCCTGAAAGTAATTTTAGGCTGTTGAGAATATTTTCAAATGTGCCTCTGAATATTTTCAAGTTTTTCCTAAATGAAATAGTATTTTTACTATTTCAAAACACAAAACAGAATAAATAGAAAAAAGAATAAAAGAGATAGAAAGGAAACTAACCTGGCAAGCCACCAGCCGGCCCACCTGGCGGCCCAGCACGGTGCTGGCCCGTGCTAGCCAGCTGCTTCGTCCCCGCCAGGCAGGCAAGGGGGTGACGCCGACGCGCGAGAGCTCGCCACCGCGCCACTTGCTTGCCGCTCGCGCTCGTGGGACCTTGGGCGAGCCCCATGTCGTCGCCCCGACCGCCTGGACACACCCATTCTCCCCCTGCCTCTCTCCCTCGCCCTCTCCCACCATGGCCGACACCCCTGCTGCCGCACCGTCGACGTAGCCACGCCCTTCGTCGTCCTCGCACCGCACCACCGTGTCCACGAGCTTCACCGTCATCGACTACGTCGAGCAGGCCGAGCCCTGAGCGCTCGCCCGCTCTGGAGTCGCCCCGACCCTGTCTTCCCCAACTCTGGCCACCGGAGATCAACTTCGCCTTCACCGCAACATTAGCTCGTCCCCGACCTCACCGTCTGCCTCGACATGACCCCCGTGAGCTCAGCCACCTCCCCATCCTCTCTGTTTGCCTACTCGAGCACCGCAGCGACTGCACCAAGCTCGGCCGCACCCGGTGCCGCCACCGCACGTCACCGTCGTGGCCACAACCACGTTGGCTCGCAACCAAGCATGTCATCACCTTCACCGCACTCGCAGGAGCCCGTAGCACCCCCGCACGCTCCTCGCTGTGCCTCCTAGCGGTTAGTTCGACCTCGCCCGAACTCCGGCAGCCGCAACGCTCGTCACCGGCGTCGTTTCTGGCGACCCTGAGCCCAACCTTTGCCACCACTCGACGCGGCTTGCTCCCAGCTACACGTAGGAGGTCTCCACTGTCCATTTGGTCGTCGTAGTGCAAAACCCGCACCGCCCCGCCGCGTCTGGCCTCGCCGGCAGCTAAACGCCGGCGAGTTTGACTCCACTGACCCAGTTTGACCCCCCTAGATTCACTAACGTGTGGGCCATGCCCCTGTTTAATTTAGAATTAGATTAGTTAATGCTAATTACTTTAGTTAATAGTTTTGCTCACTAACATGTGGGCCCAGGCCCTAACTAACCTAGTTTAGTTCCAACGAAACACTAGCTAACTCTGTTAGTTAGTTGTTACACTGATAGACGGGGCCCACCGGTCAGGTTTGACCTGGGCTGGCGCCTTTGACCTGCTGACGTCACCCTGATGCAATGTTGACGCAATAACTCAATTACTGGAATTATTCTTATACAGGAAATTCCAAAAAATATTACAAACTTCAAAAATTCATAACTTTTAATCTGTAGCTCCAAATGCAAAGATTTATATATGAAATTTGATCAGAAAAATCCAATATTTCCATCTGTAATGGTTTCGTGCATGACAAAATACTTTAACCTTGCTGCTTAGGTGAAACAAGCTAATACACTTTTAATTCTTAAGAACATAAGCTTCCATTGATTCAAATGGACCCAAACCAACTTGTTTCACATTGCATTAGGCAGGACATCTCATATTGCCATGTCATAGCATGCATCATCTTGTTGCATATTGCCATGTGATGATTGTGTTCTGTGGTGTCTTTCGTGGTAGGTTCTGCCTCCGAGGATATTTCCGAGTATCCAGCTGAAGGGCAGTACCCTACTACTACTCCATCAGGCGAGCAGCCCCATTGATCATATCGATACAATCCCATGTTCTCGCGTCTGCTCTCATTTACTGCATTAAGACAACAACGTTTCAAACTACTGTGTGCTGTGGTAGTTGAACCCTTATCCTCTGCATGAACTGTCATTGCCACAGTAACTAGATTAATCCCACTAGCATGTGTAGGAGTTGATTGAGCCATGTGTGTGTTTCCTACCTTGCTATGCCTGCTATGCTTAGAGTTGTGTCAGGTCTGGTTCATCTGCGTGATGGGCTAGACTGAAATGATTACGTCGATAATGTGAGGGATGTGTTGAACATGTTTTGGTAAAGGTATCGATGAGAGGCCATGTACGAGTACATGGAGGGTTGTTTCATTGAGGCCGTCCCTAAGAACTGAGATCTGTATGCGTGATTTAAGATTCAGCTACTACCGCATGTTGGGCCCTGAAATATGACCCCGCTCGACTTACCGACCCCTCTCGTCCTCTGTCTAGGAGTTGCAACTAGTTTCTGGTCTTTATAGGTTATGTGTTGGCGGCCGTGCGTAGCACTGACCCTAGGGGTGGGCTATGATGCGGTAGATACACCGTGGACGGGTATGTCGGGCGCTCGTTTGGCATCTCGGGACCCTGTACACATTGTTTGGGGCCATTGAGGACACCCTGGCCGGATTTCCTTGCGAATGGAACCCGAATAGGCGATAAACCTGGACTGGAGACTTGTGTGGTTAGTCAGGTCATGGTCTACACCCACGTCGGCTTTCGCTTGAAGTCTGCTGAGCACATGTTGTGTGCAGACGCTAAGTGTGCAGACGCTAAGTGGGGCCGTTGGGGACGAAGTACACCCCTGCAGGGTATAAAACTATTCGAATAGCCGCGTCCGCGGTAAAGGACTACTCGGTTGCCTATCCAGTTCATAGACAAGTTAATGGTTACTACTTAAAGACTCAAGATAAGTATGAGTACCGAGGATGGCCCTCTCGTAGGATGACGAGGGAGGATCCCCGGTAGAGTATTGTGTTGGTGATTAGTGGACTCGTGTGCGAAAACTATTTTACAGTGGTGTCTCGTAGGATAGCTTAGCCAAGAGTCAAAGATGGCTTGCTGCAATACTCCACCACCTTCTTGAGAATAAGCATGTATAGTAGGATCTGTTGTAAGACTTGCTGAGTACCTTTGTACTCATGTTGCTTTAATTACTATTTTCAGACGACAACACCGCCCCCTTCGATGGGTTTTATGTAGACCTCGACGTCGATGAGTAACTTGCTATTAGGACCGGATTTTCAGGATATTAATTTCCCAGAAAATGGCCCTTGTGTTCACCAGCCCCAGGATTACTGTTAGCTGATGAGGCACCAACTTGATACAGAAACACCAAGCAAAGTACAGAGTTTGAAGCACAAGGCCATTCTGGCCTATGAATACAACAGATGGTTTCTAGTGGTTGATGGCGGAAGAGGTTTGAGGTTCATCAGTGGCCATGGGACTCCATTTCCCACAAGAACAGCTGACCAGGATAACTCCTATCTTCGCGAGGCTGCTATCACCATTGCGTATGTTCCGGGGCTGTCATCACAACGCTCCTCTTTAGGCAAGGAATCTGGCCAAGACAATAGCCAGGGACAAGCCAGTGAGTACTTTGAATGTACTCGCAAACATCATGAACACGGGTATAATATAGCAAAAGACAAACATGCTCTGAAATTCTCTATGATCACAATGTCAGTCATGAATAAATTCATGATGCATGCAAGCAGGTTATTCATGTCAAATATGACTATGCAATTAGAGAGTAGAAATAGAATGCACCGATCGGGTGTCTGAAGCGATGCCTCGAAAGCGATGCATCAGTCGGGCGTCTGAGCGACACCACATAAAGGGCTTATAAGTAAATTAAATGACAAGCATGCCACAGTCGGGCGTCTGAGCGACACCACATAAAGGGCTTATAAGTAAATTAAATAACAAGCATGCCACAGTCGGGCGTCTGAGCGACACCACATAAAGGGCTTATATAAGAATAGTTACAGTGAATATCCAGGAGGTAGAACCGTCCTAGGGATACTCAATAATCCAAATAATACAAATGGTTAGTCCACAATAATCATAATCATAACCATCATAAGTCACCAGTCATGATCAATGTTCTGGTTTAGCAGTTTCTCCTCTGAAGACCGACACTAAGACCGACACTTGACCCATCCCAGACTGTAGTCCTTAACCATGGACACGGCTATTCAAACAGATATAATCTCTCCAGAGGGTGTACTCTTTACCCACGAGTAACGGATTTCTTTAGTCCATGGGAACTAATTCCGTATACGGTCTTTTGATTGAAAACACACCTGACCGCACACACCAGCCTAACTCACCGGTGTCTGGAATCACCCTTGACACCTGTTAAGCAAAACTCTAAGTGGGGAGGCTACAACCTCGACTAGCATGGGTTCACAAAATTTATACCACGCGCAAACAAGGGGAGCTACCCCTTTGGCTACAACCGAAAACACCCATGCCCCCGGACTAGGTGGCATGCCCACTGGATGCCTCCGGTATCTTCCACTATTGCCTCTCTGTACGGTGTGTGCTAGGTAGGGGTTGACAATTTGCTAAACCGTACCCTACCTGTGGCAGGGACAAGTGGCAGTACTAAACAAGTATGGGGGTTACTGGAACAAGACTCGATCTATGGTCGACTCAGGAGGTTTAGGTATTCCCTGCATGATTAGCATAGCAAATAAATATCAACCAACAGACTGAGTCATCGGTCCGCACACCTCATCATGCGATACCGGACACAACCGTCTCGACGGGGAACTAGGGATAAGCTCATGTCTACCCAAGACAGAGACTCTCCCAGCTTCCTTCCGGTAGGCATGAGAGGCACACAAGGGTGATTACTATCATGAGCATATCCATTTTCAATAGCAAGGGATCTACATTATGCACCCATGCGTACGATTATATCATCACAAAACAAATAACGAATGCTCCATGTCAAGGTGGTCTGTAACCATTGACAAAAAACACACAACATATTATGCCAGGGTTCGAGATGCTTGCCTTCAAGTTGTGGAGAGGCAGGGTGCATTCCAAAAATTTTGAAAGTTTTCTTCCTTCTTAAAAAAAAATCATATTTAAGAAAATTTGAAATCAACACATCGTTTCAAAACAGTACAAAAAAGATGTTTGGAGAAATTTCAAATAAATATGAAAATAAACTAGATCAAATTTGAGGGTCAAGGGAAAAAGAATCAAGTCAATTGGATTTATATTTAAAAAGTTATAGCCAGTCAACGTTTAGTAAAAAATATGTTTTTAATAAAAATCAGAAAAGAAAACGTTTCGGTGGGGCTTAGGCTTCTCTCTTAGCTAAGGCGTATTTGGTGAAATGCGCCTCCACTTAAAACAACGCAGGCCAGCTCAGGGTCAATGACAGTGGGTCCCTTGGGCCCACTGGTCAGGTTTGACCAGTCGCCCGCGCCCTCTTTCTCCTCTAGCCGAGCTGAGGCGGAGCTCCAGCGATCGCTGTCAACGAACGGCGGCTCCCCGCGGGGTTCTGAGGGCGGGGATGGATCCGCCAGTCCAGGGCGGTCCTCCCGGTGGTCGCCAGGTTGGCAGGGGTGGAGGGAGTCGCCGGTGGCGAGCTCCGCGGTGGAGGTGGCTTCGGGATGAATTGGGGGTATTGGCTACGGTGGCTCCCTATCGAGGATGAGGGGATGGGTGACTCCACACGATCAAGGGGAGTCGTAAGGTGGAGTTGGGAGGGCAGGGGAGGCTCTGATTGCGACACATGGTGCTGGAGCATGGCGGCGGCCGAACCGGCTGGAGATGAGGAAGACGACCTTCCCTCGTTGGTTGTTGGCTGTGGGGGCTCTAGAGGGATGGTACGAGGTTGCCTGAGGGACTAGACGCGCTCGGGGGTCCCTATTTATAACATGGCTAGGTCGGTTCCGCGGCGCCCGGAGATAAGATCAGCGAACCGCCATTCTGTTGCAGCAGGGCGACATGGAGGCGACTGGGGCTGGTCGGCGCATTCCGACGAACTCCACACTGCTCAAGGGACGAGATGGCGCGCGCATATGGCTTGGGCAGCGCTGCAAGGCTGGGGCCTGCTGCGGACATCAGCTAGCCGCCATGGCCGACCTGACGGTGGCGGTGTGGGGTGCCAGAGGGTGGCCGGGGTGGCTCTGCGATGCGGGAGGAGTCGGGGCGCGATGGCTGTGAGTCGGGAGGGGCCAGAATGGGCGCCGGGAGGCGGCAGTGGGACGCGGCGTCTCGGGCGCACGCACATGCAAAATGCGCATTCTGGCGGCGCCCAGAGCACGCACGCCAGGTGCTCGACATAATGCCGAGACATGCCAGGATCCTTGGGTGGGGCTGGTGATTAACAGGTCTAGGTTAGAGTAATCTAGGAGCTTAGTGGACATGCTAGTTTGTCCAGAGGGGCAAGATCACAGTGCTAAAAAAATCATGCCAAAACTGTCCATGCACTTAAGGTGCTTGACAGAATGCCAAGGGCATCTAGGCAACTCTTGGGGTGGCCAAAATCTCCAGATTAGTGTCTCTTTAGGTGTAGGTGATGGTGGCAAGGTTAGTTGGTCAAGACGAGAAACTTGTTAGTGCAAGTTTTTGAGAAAATCAAATCTGGACAGAAAGAAAAGGGTATAATATCATGGACCAAATATACTCCAATGGGTCCATTCTCCTGGACTTAAGGGTTTTGTAGTGTGGACTATAAGCAGGAAAAGGCTCATGGGCACTAGAGCAAAATAAATTAGGGTTGCAGTAGAAAATGCCAATTTGGTCCAGAGAGCAAAAGAGGATGATTTGCTCAAATTTTTCAAGGAACACCAGTGGGTTTTTGCATAAAGTTGAATTATATACTACTACTAACATTCCATAATTTTGGTGGAAGCTATAAAGAAATATTTAAATAGGTTGTAGTGCATTTCCACAAACTGGACCAGATTTGAAAACTAGGGGTAGAGCTCAATATATCCAATGAATAAAAGATATTTGTGCATCAAGGTGGTTTAAAAACATCACATGACATCCCCAAATTTTGGTGGGATTTTTAAAGGAATTTCTGAAAGTTTTGTAGTGCAAATTGAGCTCTGAAACTTAAAAAAATCATATTCAAGGAATGAAGCTCAGGGAAAACAATTATGCAAATAAATCCACTGATAAAAGAAATGTTTTTCCTGAGAGGGTTTACAAGTCCAAAAATACATTTGGAAAATTTTCACTTGGGGTAAAAACTCCATAATATCAAGGAAGGGAGTGGTTCTGAAATCAAACAAAATCCAGAAAATGAAAGATTTAATTTCCTCGCAAAATTTTATTAAACAAATCATGTTTAAAATTTTGGGGTGTTACAACACTACCCCCCTTAAGAAAAATCGCGTCCTCGAGATTTGGCTAAAGGCTGCTTGAAACGAATTACTCCTACCATTCCAAAGTAAAAACACAAAAATAATCATCCTACTCAGGAAATAAAATGCGGCTATAGTGAGAGGGCGATAAGTGGGGTAAAACTACAGTGTGGAAGCCTGGCACTGCATGGAAAAATTCCATGTTTGGGGAAAACGAGAAATTTCTACTTTTGGTTACAGTAAATTTAGAATAAAATTCTAGATTTCTAAAATACATTGGTCGTACCCGAGAGCACAGTGCTCCCTCTGGCTGACAGGTGGACCCCGGGTCCACTGTCAGTCTCTTCTTCTACCTCTGGCTCTCCCTTCTTCCTCTGTCCCGCGCGCTTTCCCGCGCTTTCTCCACCGGCGACATCTAGCGCGTAGGGCATCTAGGCCGTACCGCGGTAGTGCGCGACGTGCTCACTGCCGGTGCAACGTGCACTCACCTCACGAGCCAGTGCGCTATCAGCACTGCTCGCGGATTCGCCTCTGAACACCGGCGATCGAGCGACGGGCGGCGCTGGTGGACTTCGCCCACCGTACACCGATCTCGAGCTATAAAATGATCGAGGTGTTCCTTTCTTCTTCCTAACACCTAGCCTCGCTTCTCCTTCTCCTTCCCTTTCCTCCATTTCTGTTTACAAAAGCTCGAGACGAGGCTCTAATGGTGGGGGAGGTGCCGGACTAGTACATGATTCTGGTGTGCGGAGGGCTGGCGACGTTGCTGTGGTTCTCCGTGCTCCTGTGTGCGATGATCCTCGATGATCGTCGTGATGCTGCCGCTCGAGTGTTGGCTCTCCGCAGTGGCGGTGATCACAAGGATTAGGTGTGGCGTCGGGTGCTAACTGTTGTCGGTGTGCTGGAGGTAACTTGCACCCGGATCATTTCCCACTAATCTCTCCTTCAGAGACTGTGGTGCGTTAGGGAGGTGATCAATTAGATGCAACACGGTTACGTGGTATGTATGTGTTCGAGTGGTTGTGGTTGTGAGTCTGCTGCCGTGGTGCTGCGTGAATAAAAATCTATGGCATGAGGAGATATACGCTGCAGCAACTCCAGGAAAAGGAATCTCACTTCGGGATTTTTCGCGAGTGAACTTAGTTCAATCAGAATTAATAGCAGTAAAAACTACTCATATTAATTGAAACCAAATAACTTATTTGTCGCACAAACTTAGCATACCATGCATAAGTTACAATACATAAATAAATGTTGGAAAAAAATAAACATAGCGGTGACTTCTACAATGAAAACGGTAACTGGATGGGGTCCTGAGAAAATGTCTCAGGTACTGGCGCACACTCTTCTTCTATGGGGGGAGCGGATTGACTAGTCGATGAATGCGTCTCTCCTAGTCGGGCCTCAGTGGTCTGCCGATGGAGATCTGAGGATTTAAATCAGCGAGGATCTGGAGATAACCCATTACTCGCTGGGTCAGACGCTCTTGAGCGATGACATAATGGGCAAGGTTGGCCAGTACTGGGTCTCTCTCAATTCGTCCCCCGGGAAAAGATGTTACTCCTTCGAGTGCTGCATGACTCGGGAAGTAGTAATACCCTCGATCGCTGGCATAGGGTAACGAGAATCGAAGGCGAGCAAGCGCTTCGTACGCAGTAGCTTGTATGGCCATATGCGGAGTCGTCATAGATTTCCCCACGAAGGAGACTTCCGTTGGGTCTTGGTTTGGGTTTGCGGGAGGGATGTGCAGTACTGCCCAATATTTCGAGGTGGAAGGGGTGATCCTTGATTTGAGCAACTCGTACTGGGGTGGATGGGTAGCACTCGTGGTACTGCAGGTAAAGTCCCACAATATTTTAACAAAACTACCTGGGGTTGCATCTGGGGTTCTCAGATAAATACTAGGGGTCGGCATGTCAAGAAATGGTTGTGGGGGTTGTGCCCAAGGTGAGGTGTACTTGGCGAGGTCACGAGGTGGCCTTTTATGTAGCAACTGGGCTGGGTTATTTACCGCGGTGAGGGGCAACTAGTTTGTCGGTTCTGCTCTATGGGGTCGGGGATCATGCCACAGGTACACATATCTCACAAACGCGACATTTTACTGTGGGTGTCGTCGGGGGTGGTTTTTGGTAGCTACACTCAGAATAAAAAATGCAACTGTATGCCAATGCCCTTATGCATGGCTAATTAAAGAATAGGGGCGTACAAGCGAATAGCATTTAATTATGGTGATACAAGATCACATAATTACAGGGCGACATTCTAAGACTCGGTACTACTCGAATGACTTAGTCTACCTCGTTTATATCTAAGCAGGCGTGCCTTCTGGATGTCAAGGCTTCTCCATTGGCTTCACCGTCGGGGTTAGCTGGAGGGGTTGAGGAACTGCAGGGTCGGGGTAGCGATGATGACCATCGCGGGGATTGTTGGCCACAATCCTGTTGGAGCGTGTTCCTAAGAGGCGACGAAGCACTTTTGGGGACATCAAAGCACCTTGGTCGATGGCTAGGGCGGACCTCAAGGATTCGATTGGTTGTCCGAACAGCACAACTGGGTTGTCGGCGTTGGGCTCATCTTCTCTTCTTGCCGGGGTTCGGCGAACCAGTTCTCCTCGAGCTGTGATCAAATCAAGGGTGATTTGATCGAACAGTTCTTCTAGTGCACTTACATAGCGCACCAGATGCAATAATGTCGGATCCGTCTCGTGATCTCCGTTGGCAACTTGGGGTGGCCTACCATGCCCGTCTCGGCTGGGGTAGTAGTAGAACGAGCGACAGTTAACTCTGGGCGACAAGTGTCGGAGTTGAACTATAGCCTCTCGAGCAGCTAGTTGGATAGCTTGTGGCTCAAAGGAAGTTGTCCTTCCGGTGAACCTGTAGGGGCGTTCTGGCGATAGACCCCTACCATAGATGTGGACCGTGGCCTAGAATTGACGGCTCTCAACGCTCATGGGCCCTTGGTACACAATATATTATGGGGGCTCTTCTAATGCAAAGGCACAGAGGGTGAGGTTTGCTAGCACGGTCACAAAACTTCCAAGGTTGGTTGCTGTGGTCTCATTGTGAACAATGGGTCCTGGCATTCTAGCACGGTTTGGGATAGAGGCTGCGCTGTGCTGGGTTGAGGCTAGCATGTCCTTTTTATAGAGGAAGGGGACAGAGTCTTCCTTCGAACGCTTGTGAAAGAGACTATTTAGGTGTTGATCACTGGCGCGTGATCGACAGGCTAGGCTGATAGGTTGGGCACCGACTGCGAAAAGGTGTCAGGTCACTGTGTGGCTATCTTACACGAGAAGCTTGGCCGGGGTTAGGTTAAGGTGTGGTGGGTTGGTTAACCTAGGTTTATTAACCTGGCCAAGATAGGATTAGCCAATGGTCAGCCTGGCTCTGATACAAAGGTTGTCAAGACCGGATTTTCGGGATATTAATTTCCCAGAAAATGGCCCTTATGCTCACCAGCCCAGGATTACTGTTACCTGATGAGGCACCAACTTGATACAGAAACTCCAAGCAAAGTACAGAGTTTGAAGTAGAAGGCCATTTTCTGGGAAGCGGTTTGAGGTTCATCGGTGGCCATGCGACTCCATTTCCCACAAGAAGAGCTGACCAGGATAAATCCTATCTTCACGAGGCTGCTATCACCATTGCGTATGTTCCGGGGTTGTCATCGCAACGCTCCTCTTCCGGCAAGAAATCTGGCCAAGACAATAGCCAGGGACAAGCCAGTGAGTACTTTGAATGTACTCGCAAACATCATGAACACGGGTATAATATAGCAAAAGACAAACATGCTCTGAAATTCTCTATGATCACAACGTCAGTCGTGAATAAAAATCATGATGCATGCAAGTAGGTTATTCATGTCAAATATGACTATGCAATTAGAGAGTAGAAATAGAATGCACCGATCGGGTGTCTGAAGCGACGCCTCGAAAGGATAGTAATACAAAGCATGCCTCAGTCGGGCGTCTAAGCGACACCACATAAAGGTCTTATAAGTAAATTAATTAACAAGCATGCCACAGTCGGGCGTCTGAGCGACACCACATAAAGGGCTTATATAAGAATAGTTACAGTGAATATCCAGGAGGTAGAACCATCCCAGGGATACTCACTAATCCAAATAATACAAATGGTTAGTCCACAATAATCATAATCATAACCATCATAAGTCACCAGTCATGATCAATGTTCTGGTTTAGCAGTTTTGCCTACGAAGACCGACACTAAGACTGTCACTTGACCCATCCTAGACTACAGTCCTTAACAATGGACACGGCTATTCGAATAGATATAATCTCTGCAGAGGTTGTACTCTTTACCCACGAGGAACGGATTTCTTTAGTCCATCAGGACTGATTCCGTCTACGGTCTTTTGATTGAAAACACACCTGACTGCACACACCAGCCTAACTCACCGGTTTCTGGAATCACCCTTGACACATGTTAAGCAAAATTCTAAGTGGGGAGGCTACAACCTCGACTAGCATAGGATCACAAAATTTATACCGCGCGCAAACTAGGGGAGCTACCCCTTCGGCTACAACCGAAAACACCCATGGCCCCGGACTAGGTGGCATGCCTACCGGATGCCTCCGGTATCTTCCACCATTGCCTCTCTGTACAGTGTGTGCTAGGGAGGGGTTGACAATTTACTAAACCGTACCCTACCTGTGGCAGGGACAAGTGGCCGTACTAAACAAGTATGGGGGTTACTGGAACAAGGCTCGATCTATGGTCGACTCAAGAGGTTTAGGTATTCCCTACATGATTAGCATAGCAAATAAATATCAACCAATAGACTGAGTCACCGGTCCGCATACCTCATAATGCCATACCGGACACCACCATCTCGACGGGGAACTAGGGATAAGCTCGTGTCTACCCAAGACAGAGACTCACCCAGCTTCCTTCCGGTAGGCATGAGAGGCACGTGAGGGTGATTACTATCATGATCATATCCATTTCCAACAGCAAGGGATCTACATTATGAACCCGTGCTTATGATTATATCATCACAAAACAAATAACGAATGCTCCATGTCAAGGTGGTGTGTAACCGTTGCCAAACAACACACAACATATTATGCCAGGGTTTAGGATGCTTGCCTTCAAGTTGTGGAGAGGTAGGGTGCATTCCAAAACTTTTGAAAGTTTTCTTCCTTCTTCAAAAAAAATCCTATTTAAGAAAATTTGAAATCAACACATAGTTTCAAAACAGTACAAAAAAGTTGTTTGGAAAATTTTCAAATAAATATGAAAGTAAACTAGATCAAATTTGAGGGTCAACAGAAAAAGAATCAAGTCAATTGGATTTATATTTAAAAATTTATAGCCAGTCAAACTTTAGTCAAAAATCTGTTTTTAATAAAAATCATAAAAGAAAACGTTTCGGGGGGGGGGGGGGGCTTACGCTTCTCTCTTAGCGAAGGCGTATTTGGTTAAATGCGCCTCCACTTAAAACAGCGTGGGCCGGCTCGGGGTCACTGACAGTGGGTCACTTGGGCCCACTGGTCTGGTTTGATCAGTCGCCCGCGCCCTCTTTCTCCTCTGGGCGAGCCGAGGCGGAGCTCCAGCGATTGCTGTCGACGAACGGCGTCTCCCCACGGGGTTCTGAGGGCGGGGATGGATCCGCCAGTCCGGGGCGGTCCTCTTGGTGGTTGCCAGGTTGGCGTGGGTGGAGGGAGTCGCCGGCGGCGAGCTCCGCGACAGTGGTGGCTTCAGGATGAATTGGGGGTATTGTCTACGGTGGCTCCCGGTCGAGGATGAGGGGATGGGTGGCTCCGCACGATAAAGGGGAGTCGGACGGTGGTGTTGGAAGGGCAGGGGAGGCTCTGATTGCGACACATGGCGCTGGAGCATGGCGGCGGTCGAACCGGCCGGAGACGAGGAAGACGACCTTCCCTCATCGATTGTTGGCTGTGGGGGCACTAGGGGGATGGTACGAGGTTGCCTAAGGGACTAGACGTGCTCGGGGGTCCCTATTTATAGCGTGGCTAGGTCGGTTCCGCGGCGGCCGGAGATAACATCAGCGAACCGCTGTTCTGTTGCAGCAGGGCGACGTGGAGGCGACTGAGGCTGGTCGGCGCATTCCGACGAACTCCACACTGCTCAAGGGGCGAGCTGGTGCGCGCGTATTGCTTGGGCGGTGCTGCCAAGGCCGGGGCCTGCTGCGGCCGTCAGCTAGCCGCCATGGCCGACCTGACGGTGGCGCTGTGGGGTGCTAGAGGGTGGCCGGGGTGGCTCTGCGATGCTGGAGGAGTCGGCGCGTGCTGGCTGTGAGTGGGGACGGGCCAGAATGGGCGCGGGGAGGCGGAAGTGGGACACGGCGACTCGGGCGCACGCACGTGCAAAACGCGTGTTCTGGCCGCGCCCAGAGCACGCACGCCAGGTGCTCGACATAATGCCCAGACATGCCAGGATGCTTGGGTGGGGCTAGGGATTAACAGGTCTAGGTTAGAGTCATCTAGGAGCTTAGTGGACATGCTAGTTTGTCTAGAGGGGCAAGATCACAGTGCTAAAAAATCATGCCAAAACTGTCCATGCACTCAAGGTGCTTGACAGAATGCCAAGGGCATCTAGGCAACTCTTGGGGTGGCCAAACTCTCTAGATCAGTGTCTATTTAGGTGTAGGTGATGGTGGCAAGGTTAGTTGGTCAAGACTAGAAACTTTTTAGTGCAAGTTTTTGAGAAAATCAAATCTGGACAGAAAGAAAAAGGTATAATATCATGGACCAAAAATACTCCAATGGGTCCATTCTCCAGGACTTAAGGGTTTTGTAGTGTGGACTATAAGCAGGAAAAGGCTCATGGGCACTAGAGCAAAATAAATTAGGGTTGAAGTAGGACATGCCAATCTAGTCCAGAGAGCAAAAGAGGATGATTTGCTCAAATTTTTCAAGGAACACCAGTGGTTTTTTCCATAAAGTTGAATTATATACTACTACTAACATCCCATAATTTTGGTGGAAGCTATAAAAAATTATTTAAATAGGTTGTAGTGCAATTCCACAAACTAGACCAGATTTGAAAACTAGGGGTAGAGCTCAAAATATCCAATGAATGAAAGATATTCATTATGGGAATTTTAAAGGATTTTTTGAAAGGGTTGTAGTGCAAATTGAGCTCTGAAACTTAAAAAAAGCATATTCAAGGAATGAAGGTCAGGGAAAACAATTATGCAAATAAATCCACTAATAAAAGAAAAGTTTTTCTTGAGAGGGTTTACAAGTCCAACAGTACATTTGGAAAATTTTCACTTGGGGTAAAAACTCCATAATATCAAGGAAGGGAGTGGTTCTGAAATCAAACAAAATCTAGAAAATGAAAGATTTAATTTGCTGGCAAAAAATTTATTAAACAAACATTGTTTAAAATTTTGGGGTGTTACACTTGCCACCCAGGTGGTGATTCTGGCCATGGGGGGCCCTTTGTAGATAGACAGGCTTCGACAAGCCTTCTTTCTTTCTAGTGTGTGTACTCAGACTTATTTGCTTCCGCATGTGCTTGTATGCTTGTATGACTTGAGTGTCGGGTCTTGTGACCCCTACCTGTATGAACATGTTATGTATGGCTCTCCGGAGCCTTTAAATAAACTACTTGAGTTGTAGAGTTTTGTTGTGATGCCATGTTGTATTTACACATATCGAGCATATTGTGTGTATGATTGAAATGCTTGGTATGTGTGGGATCCGACAATCTAGTTGTTTATCCTTGGCAGCCTCTCTTATGGGGAAATGTAGTCTAGTGCTCCTTGAGCCATAGTAGTCCACTACAGCCCGGTTTACCGGAGTCCTGCTAGCCCAGCACTACTGCTCAGGACACTTGACTGGCCGGCATGTGTTTCACTTCATTCCTATGTCTGTCCCTTCGGGGAAATGTCACGCGGTGGCATCCGGAGTCCTGCCTAGCCTGCTACAGCCCGGGTTCCCCGGAGTCCTGTTAGCCCAGTGCTACAGCCCGGTTTCACATGCTGTTGACCGACATGCTCGATGTGATTCATGTATGCCTGTCCCCATAGGTCTGTGCCGCTTTGGGTTTACGGCTAGCCATGTCGGCCTGGGTTCTCTGTCATATGGATGCTAGCGACACTATCATATACGTGAACCAAAAGGCGCAAATGGTCCTGGGCCTTGGTAAGGCGACACCCGTGGGGATACCGTGCGTGAGGCCGCAAAGTGATATGAGGTGTTACCGGCTAGATCGATGTGACTTGGAATCGGGGTCCTGATAGCGTTGGCATCAGAGCCGGACTGCCTGTAGGTTCGTTGAGCCAAACTGGTCGATGTCGAGTCTAGAAAAGCTTTAGTTATATGTAGGGGAATTGATTGTGGGAGAGATCTTCAGGCTCTTTTACTCCTTTACCTTATGCCCTCTGATCTGAGTCATTCTCTTCTCATTCTACGTGGGTTAAGGACTAGGCTCTCTTCTCTCTATCAGGTTCACGTGTTACTAATCCGTAGTAGCTTATAGGATTGTTGTTACAAGCCTCACTACAGTTCCTACTACTTTTAGTATGTTGTCAGTTGAACCAGAACCTTGATATGATGTTGTTGAGTAGTTTTGAAAAACTGTTGTGAATGTCTCAATTCTTTTTCTGAGCATTTACAGCCGTTATGCTGTCTGATTTCTCCTAGGAAATTCTAATGCCTTTGCATTATTCTGTGCTTTCAGATGGCCGCCCGTTCCCAGAACCAAATGGTTCGTCTGACCCGGTGCCTCAATGTACCCGGTCACACGACCATGTTGGTTCGAGTGATGGTCGAGACAGGCTATCGATGGTATCCGGAATATACCGTCGAGGAGCAGTTCCGAGACTTCAACCAGAGCCAGTACCTTTGTACCGTCAGGATATATCCCTCTTATCCTGGAGCCACTGAACCCCTCCACTGCTCTTATGGGCTTGGGGTTACTATTGAGATGTCTGTGCAGGATGCAGCTTACTCAATGATGACTATCATTCGAGCCAGGACTGCCTTGCTTCAGAACACCGATTTCTGCTACATGCCAGCCTCACTCCCTGGAGCATAGGGGTACTATCAGGCTTTGTATTATGAATCTACACATGAGGAGTCACTACTCCGCACCACTGCCGAGATGCTCGAGGATAAGGACCGTGAAAATCGGGCCTTGCGGATGGAGCTCTTCAACTCTCGTGCTGATCACTGGGCCACTTTGACTCAGTTTGCACCTGCTGTGCAGGCAGGATACATGGACCTGAGGGACCTGTACCATGTGCGCTCTGGATTGCCAGATTGTATGGAGTGGCGTGATGTAGGAGGCATCACCCCTCCTTGTGGTCAACTTCCTCAAAAAACCGGGCATGAACCCTGTGGTTGTGATAGCGGCGCAGGGCTTGCTAGTAGCGTGCAACACGTGTAGCAGCCCGGAGACAGTTCTCCCCAAGTAGCTTAGCGTCGTCACACCGGTGATGATCTTGCGCTACTTCATCATAGGCAAGCACTCGAGGGGACCCGTAAATGAGTTTCATGGGGATAACTGCTTCGGCCCCGTAGACTAGGGAGAAGGGAGTCTGCCCGGTAGCTTGTTTAGGTGTTGTTATGAGGGACTAGAGAACTACCGTCAGCTCCTCGATCCATCGCCTGCCATGCTTATGCAGCTTATTGCAAGTTATTGTCTTGACTCCACGTAGCACTTCAGCGTTCACCCTCTCAGGTTATCCATTGCTCTAAGGGTGTGCACCAGAAGTGAACGAGATCTTGCATTCGAGGGTACGAAAAAATAATAATGGCGTGCTTTGGCGTCATTAGTATAGCCCACGGTGCGCCATTAGTATGCCTCCCAGGGGGCCATATTTACCCACGTGCTTTGGCATACTAATGGCGCACTGGTGGATGATACGCCATTAGTGTGCTCTGGCTTACTAATGGTGCACTATGTGGTGGTGCGCCACTAGTATGAATATTAGGGATTTTTTTTCTTTTTTGATATTTTCACAGGTTACAAAATATATTATTGGATAGAATACAGCTAGCACCACACAACAACGGCAGATTCATCGAATACGATATAAGATTAGTCTCCGAATACAATTCATCATATTAGTCTCCGAATTCAAAATACCGAACAAAGATAGAACATTACAAGTCTCGAGACCGTGAGTAGCGATTTTGTCAGAAGTAATATGTCAGGACCGGATTTTCGGGATATTAATTTCCTAGAAAATGGACCTTGTACTCACCAGCCCCATGATTACTATTAGCTGATGAGACACCAACTTGATACAGAAACTCCAAGCAAAATACAAAAATGTGTGGTACAAGAACATTCTGGCCTATGAGTACAACAAATGGTTTCTAGTGGTTGACGGCGGAAGCGGTTTGTGGTTCCTCAGCGTTCTATGGGACCCCATTTCCCACAGGAACAACTGACCTGGATAACTCCTATCTTCGCGAGGCTGCTATCACCATTGCGTAGGTTCCGGGGCTGTCATCGCAACACTCCTCTCCATGCAAGGAATCTGGCCAAGACAATAGCCAGGGACAAGCCAGTGAGTACTTTGAATGTACTCGCAAACATTATGAACACAGGTATAATAATACACTTGATAATCATGCTCTGAAATATTTTATGATCACAATGTCAGTCACGGAATAAGAATCCATGATGCACGCAAGCAGGTTATTCATATACAACATGAATATGCAATAGGGGAGTAGAAATAGAATGCACCGATCGGGTGTCTGAAGCGACGCCTCGAAAGGATAATAATATAAAGCATGCCTCAGTCGGGTGTCTGAGCGACGTCACATAAAGGGCTTATAAAGGAAATAAGTAGCAAACATGCCACAGTCGGGCGTCTGTGCGACACCACATAAAGGGCTTATAGAGTAAGTAAATAACAGGCATGCCACAGTCGGGCGTCTCAGCGACACCACATAAAGGGCTTATAAAGTAAATGAATAATAAGCATGCCATAGTCGGGCGTCTCCGTGACACCACATAAAGGGCTTATATGAGAGTAGTCACAGTGAATATCCAGGAGGTAGAACCGTCCCAGGGATACTCAATAATTCAAACAATGTAAATGGTTAGTCCATAATAATAGTAATCATAATCATCCTAATTCACAAATCATGATCCATGTTCTGGTTTAGCAGTTTTTCCTTCGAAGACCGACACTAAGAACAGCACTTGACCCATCCTAGACTGTAGTCCTTAACCATGGACACGGCTATTCGAATAGATATAATCTCTGCAGAGGGTGTACTCTTTACCCACGAGTAACGGATTCCTTTAGTCCATCGGGACTAATTCCGTCTATGGTCTTTAGTTGAAAACACACCTGACCGCACACACCAGCCTAACTTACTGGTGTCTGGAATCACCCACGACACCCGTTAAGCGAAACTCTAAGTGGGGAGGCTACAACCTCGACTAGCATGGGATCACAAATTTATAACGCGCGCAAGCTAGGGGAGCTACCCCCTCGGCTCCAACCGGAAACATCCATGCCCCCGGACCAGGTGGCATGCCTACCGGATGCAGCCGGTATCTTCCACCGTGGCCTCTCTGTAAGGTGTGTGCTAGGAAGGGGTTGACAACTTACTGAACCATACCCTACCTATGGCAGGGACAAGTGGTAGTACGAAACAAGTATGGGGGTTACTAGAACAAGACTCGATCTATGGTCGATTCAGGAGGTTAAATCATTTCATGCATGATAAGCATAAGAAATATATTTCACACCAATCAGACAGAATCACCACTCATCATACCTCACCATGCCTTACCGGACATAACCGCCTCGACAAAGAACTAGAGACAAGCTCGTGTCTACCCAAGACAGAGACTTTCCCGGATTCCTCCCGGTAGGCATGAACGGCATACGAGGGTGATTACTATCTCAAACATATCAAATTCCAACAGCACGGAATCATCAATATGCACTCATGAGTATGATCATGTCATCACATAAAATAACAAACACTCCGTATCAAGGTGGTGTTGTAAACGCATCAAACAACACATAACAATATTATGCCAGGGTTCAGAATGCTTGCCTTAAAGAGTATGCAAGTGGGGGTGCATTTTTTGTAAGTTGCCTCCCTCTCCAATATCCTATTTAAGAAAAATTCAAATTAACACATAGTTTCAAAACAGTACAAAAAAGTTGTTTGAAAAATTTTCAAATAAATATGAAAATAAACTAGAAAAAAGTTCTGAAACAATAGAAAAAGAATCAAATCAATTGGACTTGTATTTAAAAAGTTATAGACAGTCAAAGTTTAGTCAAAATCTGTTTTTAATAAAAATCAGAAAAAGAAAACGGTTCGGCGGCACTTACGTTTTCCTCTAGCAAAGTCGTATTTGGTAGATTGCGCTTCCACTTAAAACACGCTTCGGTGGGGCTGGGTCACTAACAGTGGGTCTATCGGGCCCACTGGTCAGGTTTGACCAGTCACCCGCGCCTCCTTCCTCCTCTGTCCGAGCAGAGGCGGGGCTCCGATGATCGCCATCGACAAACGGCGGCTCCCCACGAGGTTCCGAGGGCAAGGATGGATCCGCTAGTCCAGGGTGGTCCTCCCAGTGGTCGAAAGGCTGGCGGGGACGAAGGGAGTCGCCGGTGGCGAGCTCCACGGCGGACGGTGGTTTAGGGAGGATTGGGGTCTCGAGCTATGGTGGCTCCCGATCGCGTTTGAGAGGTGTGTTGCCTTCACAGGATCGAGGGGAAGAGGATGGAAGCACGAGAGGGGTTAGGGGCCTCGGTGTTGGCCGGATTTTGCCGGAACGTGGCGGCGGCCGAACATGCCAGAGATGGGAGAGATGATTGCCTCTGGCCAAACTGGGGAAGGAGGGGCCTTCCTACCACTTGAATAAGGCTACTAACGAGCTCAGGCGTTATCGGGAGGGCTATTCATAGCCTGGAGAGGTCGGTTCCCGCGGCAGTGGATAAGAACACCGCCGAACAGCTGTTCTATAGCCAGGGGGCGAGTGGCGATGGCTGGCGGGGTTTGGTAGGGTGAATGGCTGAGCTCGGGCTGTTTAGGGGCGAGCTGGCGCGTGGCTGTGGCTCGGGCGGCATCGTCCATGGCAGGAGCCTGCTGTGGACGCCGGCGTGCTGCCAAGGGAGCTCTGACAGCGGTGCTGTAGGGCGCCAGGGTGGCTTGGAGGGTTCTGGCGAGTGGGAGTGGGCAGGGCATGGCTCTGGGGGTGAGCAAAGGCCAGGGGCCAGACGCGGCAACTCAGCCGCACACACGTGCAAAACGCGCGCTCTGGCCGCGCCCAGAGCACGCACGCGAGGTGCTCGGCAAAATGCCAATGCCTGTCAGGGGGCTCTAATCCACACGAGGTTTAGCAGGGTGGGGCTATAGACTAAGGTAGAGCCATGAGACATGCTGTTTAGGCAAAGCAAGCAGGTTCAAAATGCAAACTAGGTTTCATGCCAATTATGTTCATGAACTCAAGGTGTTCGACATAATGCTATGGTCATCTAGGCATCTCTTGGGGTGGCCAAAAACTCTAGATCAGAGTCTCTTTAGATGATAAAGAGGGTGGCAAGGTTAGTTTGACAAAAACAAAAACTCCCTAGTGCAAGTTTTTGAGAAAACCAAATCTGTGCAGAAAGTAATGGGCATTATTGCATGGACCAAAAATACTCCAATGGGTCCAATCTCCTGGACTTAAGGGTTTGGTAGAGTGTACTTCAAGCAGGACAAATCCCAAGGCAACAAGAGCAAGATAAAATATGGTTGCAGTGCAAAACACTAAACTGGACCAGAATCAAGATGAGGATGTTTTGCTCAAATTTTTCAAAGAACACCAATGGGTTTTTGCATAAAGTTGAATTATATACTCCTACTAACATCTCCCAACTTTGGTGGAATTTTTAAAGAAATATTTAAATAGGTTGCAGTGCAAACCCCAAACTGATCACATTTGAAAACTTGAGGTAGGGCTCAAAATTTCCAAATGACTAAAAGAGCTTTTTGCATAAAAGTGATGTGGGAACATCACATGACATCCCCAAATTTTGGTGGGGATTTTAAAGGAGTATTTGAAAGGGTTGTAGTGCAAATTGAACCCTAAAACTTATGAAAAACAATTTTTAAAGGAATAAAGCTCAGGAAAAAAATAATTGTAGAAATAATTCCACTGATAAAAGAAATGGTCTTGGAAAGATATACAAGCCCAACAATATTTTGAAAGGTTTTCACTTGGGTGAAAACTCCACAATTCAGGAGAAAAGGGTGGTTCTGAAATAAAAGAAAATCCAGAAATAAAAATTTAATTTACCATGAACAAATTTTGATTAATAAATCATGGTTAAATTTTTGGGGTGTTACATAATACTAATCCTAACAGGTCCTACTAATCGTCATCATACAACTTCTACTCGTTATTAATAACAAGTCATACGATGATCATCTTGATAGTCATCGAACCAACCCTACTTAATTTTTCTTAGCACATGATCATCGGTATTAGGCAGGACCTAAATACCCTATTTAAGGTAAAATAGCATAAAACAATATAGACCCTGACTCTCCATTATGGAGAATGGAGATCATCCTGTCTCCAATTCTTGCGCTTCGCTTCCTTTTGCTTCCAAGAACCTCCTTACGATTGTCCATGCATTTTTTCCATCCTTTGATTTTCATTTCTCCACTTCTTTTAGAAATCTCGTATGGACAGTTGAGATTCGTAGGATGACCTGGCTGTATGTTCGAAACATTAAGACTACCTTTCAGATACATCAAATGAGGCACACAATTCTCTCGGATTATCTATTGAAAGACATAGTAATAACTTCATAGTTAGCAATGATGTACTAGATTTAGAAGTATGGAAAAGATGCACGGATGTCGTAATAGTAAAAAATCTTACCAGGGTATCTCCATGGTAGTTACCGTAGTTGAACACATGCACTAGTGGCACGTATTGACCATAATGTTGAGGTGTTGGATTGTAGATATTGTAATTCACAATGTCAGTACAAAATCCGACCAGATGATTTTTCTCCTTGTAAGTTGTTAATTTGGAGCCATCGGTGTAGTGGGTTTTGTCTACCATCTCCCGCACATTCTTTGAACAATAAAAATAAGCTGTCAATGGAAATAAGCTGTCAACTATTTTGAAATAAACAATATAAATTAGCTAATAACTATGTTTGAGAAACTCACATAGCGGTAGAATTGGAGGCGTATCAAGAAGGACCCAAATGTCCATATTGTCTTGCTCGATTTTAGGATCACCAAGATCCATGGTGACAAGCATACCCTCATCAAAACCATACATCTTGCAAAATGCTTCCCAATTTTTGCAACCAAAATGGGTTACGCTCCCAGAATTATATAGATTTACTTCAAAATCCAAATCGTGATGAGTCCTTAGGTGAATTTTCTTTGTTTAAAAAATTTCATGCTCTTCAAAATCCATCCTCTCCAAGACATAGCGTCTTGCATGGTATGGGATAAGCTATACTCGAATTGTAAAAAATGAAAATTACACGTTGAAATAGTTGAAGTCATGCTTAATTATGAAAGTAACACTTGTCGTCGTTGTGTACCGTTTCAACTTCGAAGGTCTCCTCGAGCTTAATGTTGAAGCGCCGATCATCATCCAGGTGAGGCATGTCGCACAGACCTTGATCGTCGTGGCACCAACCGCACTCCCCCGGGAGACTTTCGTCGTCCGATGACGACATATCCTACGTTCATAATTCAAAACTACATCATCTCTTGCGTTGGGTCCAATAAGATAATCCACAATGTGGTGAAAACACACCCTTCGAACTGGTTTGAGCTATTGGTGAATGGAGATGGTCTAAGATTTTCAGTAGTAAGAAGTGAAGTGGTAATTTTGAGAGCAAATGGTTAGGATGAGTGGTTCCTCTTTCCTGTTTAGCTTAACAATAGAATATTGTTAGTCATGCACACTTGTGCATTTACAACCAGGCCCAGTGGAGTTGGCCTAAAAAAATTCTTTCTTTAAGCCAGCTACATCCATATCAAGTATTTATGGTCAAGGGTTAGCAGGGCCATCCAAATAGAATATGTGGTATGGGCTTTTTTAGTAGGTCATCCTACCAGATTAGGGTTTGTCGATGACGAGCAACTGACATTAGTAATAACTATGAGTTGATATCACACTTCTATATGTATAACACAAGAGGCAGTTGATCCTACATAATTAAGTACTAAGATACCTCGGCCCATGCATTAGTCACAAGTACCCATGTGTCCTATTTTTAGCAAAGTCATGCTACAATTCACGGAAAATTTCAGCATGTCCTTTGCTGAAAATAGGACATATGGAGTACCCGAATTTGCCGGAACGGAAGTTAATCGACATTCCAGTAAACTCAAGGGCCTCTCAGGGTACCTGCAAAATCATTATCCCTGCGTAATGAAGTCGCCAATGGGTCATTTCAGAAGATCACAAGTAGCATCATCACAAGTACAACTGCAGCAGCAGTGAATACAGGCATAACAGCAGCAGCAGCAGGTTTATTCTTCTTCTTCATAAACATTAATTGGTGTGGGTGGCTCTATCTGTCCTCTAATGACTCACTCAACATAACACGACAACCCACAAGCATTGTTTTGATTCCAACAGCTGTTGTAAAATACATCCAGCAAAGGTCCATTAAATACTACCCCCCAAATCATTAGCCCCCTCTGCTGTCAGAAATACTACCCCCCAAATCATTAGCTCAATTCTGATAATACATGGCTACGACTACGGTAGCATTCAACCACAAGCCCAGGCCTATACTTAACTAGGCCTAGGTCCATTAAATTCTTACAGAAACCAAGAAATGGAATCAACTCCCCTTGTTGCTGATTCAGTCATGGGAGATGCCATGTCTCAAAAATATCAAGTAGCACCATCATGTTCGATTTCAATATAAGGAATATTACAAAATTAACAGTTAAGATCCCAGGTGAGTAACACACTTTGGTCTTCTAGTTACAAAACAAAACTGACATAACTCCTTAATCACTATTTCAGCAAGCAGTAGAGGAGGTTTAAAGGAAAGGAGCATATGTAGAAATACACAGCAGAAAAATACAAGAACCCTTTGACACTCCGCTGCTCAAGGTACCACTACCCCATGCACATGTATTTGGGTAAGCAGTTGAGCAGAGGATGAGGCCATTTAATCAGGTAAATGGTGCATTTACAAATTCTTTTCTCCTAGGAACTAGAAGAAAATCTCGGTCACTAAAATTGACACACAGAGCAACAAAACTAGTGCCTAAACTAAACTAACTAGTTAGACTAACTAACTAACTAAACTAGTCCCTAAACAAGGAGCCTAAACTAACTAACTAACAAACTAACTAATTAGACTAACTAACTAACTAACTAACTAAACTAGGGCCTAAACTAAACTAACTAATTAGACTAACTAACTAAATTAGAAGAAAATCTCAGTCACTGAAATGCAGCAGCAGTTAGTAGCAGAGTGGAGCGGGATCAGCGAGCAGCAGGGCAGCCAGGAAGGAGGGGGGAAGGGGGCGAGGGAGGAGCTCACCGCGGTGGGACGGCGAGATGGGGAGCAGCGGTGGCGACGGCGAGTGGAGGAAGAAGAAGTGCTTGGGCCTCCTCTCCTGGTGGACGCGGGCCTCCTCCTCCTAGTGCTCCGGGGGCTGGCAGTCATGGCGGCAGGCTATCGGCAGCGAGGACCGAGATGGCGAGGCGGGGCGCGGGGGTCGTCGGAGAGGGTGTGGAGCGAGGGGGAAAGTGGATCTGGCGAGGGAGGGACGAAGGGATCGGGCGAATTAGCTAGGGAGGAAGATTACTAATGGCGCTCCCCCTGGCGGTGCGCCATTAGTATGTTTCTTTGTAGCAATGGCACACCCCCGAGCGGTGCGCCATAAGTAATCTTTTTTTGGATAGCAATGGCGCACCAGCCAGCGGTGCGCCATAAGTAAATTTTTTTATTATTATTTTATGTTGCATCTAATATTTTTTTAGAAAATGAATATTAATATGAAACATTAATAAATTTTTATAAAAACAGCAATAAATTTTTAAAGAATATCATCAAATTTGTTATATGAGAATATTTATGAATATAAAAAATATCATCACATTTTTTATTATTTTTTGTTGCATTCATTAAATTTTTTATTTGAAAATATCATCCAATTTGTTATTTGAAAATATAATCAAATTTGTTTTTTATTTTTAGTTGCATTCATTTGTGACGGTGGAGCGGGGGAGGATGCGGGGGGTCGTCGGCGGCGGTGGAGCGGGGGAGGGTGCGGGGTGTCGGCGGCGGCGGTGGAGCGGGGAGGGTGCGGTGGGTCATCGGCGGCGGTGGAGCGGGGGAGGGTGCGGTGGAGCGGGGGAGGGTGCGGCGGGTCGTCGGCTTGAGGTGCAACATTATAGTAGTTTTGCAAAGAAAAGTAGTGGCGCACTGCGCTGGTGGTGCGCCATTACTAGTTAAACTAGTAATGGCGCACTCTTCCTTGGTGTGCCATTAGTATTTTAGGAAAAATAAAAAAAATAAAAAATTTGTTAATAATGGCGCACCGTGTGTCTGGTGCGCCATTAGTATCTACCACACTAACGGCGCACCAACTCATGGTGCGCCATTACTATATAGTAGTGGCGCACCACATGTCTAGTGCGCCATTAGTGGCCATATCATCTATAGCCCTTTTCCTAGTAGTGAGGGTTGTGTGCCAATAGAAACCTTGCCGGAATGCTTTCCCAACTAATACCCTTGATCTAATGTGTGAGGCGCACAGTCCTTTGTGAATATCAGCCAGCAGTTCCTTTCCATCCTCCCGACAGACACACTTCAATTTCACACCGTTGTGCCTCCTTCTGTATAGAGTGTCATCGACAAACTGATACATACTGGCCCTCCTGGCTACTTTCTCAGCTTCATCTTGGTCACCGGGAAGTTCTCCAGTTTGTAGGAAGCGGACGATGTGCCTTTCCCAAGTTGGAGCCTGGGGCTCGGCAACGAGGACTAGCGGCACCTCCTCTGCTGCGGGAGGGGGTGGTCCGGTAGGGTCCATGAGCCCAGATGGAGGGGGTGGTCCGGTAGGCTGTGAGGAGTTATTTCCGGCAGGTTCTCTGCTTGGAGCGGACGGCTCGACCGGGAGAGGCTTACCATAGTGCAACTTTGTCCTTTTCCGGGCCATTGTGGTTGGTGATATGGAGGGTTGAGAGAGATGGAGAACAAAAGTTCCTGGTTCCACAGGAAGCTTCTGCGTAGCACACTTTGACAGGTGATCATCTGTGCTGTTTTCCGCACGGGGTACGTGCTCTGTTTGCAACCCATCAAAGTGCTCCTGCAATCTCCTCACTTCCTCGACGTATTCTTCCTGCTTCCATCAATCGGCTTTGATAATCCTTGTTAACTTGTCTCACCACAAACTGTGAATCTCCTCGTATGATCAGCTTCTTGATTCCCAAGTCTACTGCAATTCTGAGCCCGGCAAGGAGCCCTTCTTACTTAGTTGTATTGTTGGTGGCTTCTTCTCGGGCAAAGTGCATTTGGATGACGTACTTCAAGTGCTCCCGAGAGGGGGCAACAAGAAGCACGCCAGCCCCTGCACCTTGCAGGGAAAAGCACCATCAAAATACATAATCCATTCTTGGGGTGATTCCTTGCTGGGGATAGCTGTCTCTGTCACTTACACATCAAGGGTTGGTGTCCATTCTGTAATAAACGCTGCCAACGCCCTGCTCTGAATAGCTGATGTGCTCTCAAACATCGAACCAAAGATGGATAACTCCAAAGCACACTCCACTATTCTTCTGGTAGCCCCAGGGTTTCGGATTATCTTTTGCAACCGAAAATGAGTGACAACCATGATCTCATGGGCTTGGAAGTAGTGGTGCAGTTTTCTTCAGGCCATAGTGAGACCGAAGATCAACTTTTGCATTCCAGAGTACCTTGATCTAGCCCCTTGTAAGAAGGAGCTGACGAAGTACACTGGGTGCTGCACCACTTTCCTCTTTGTTCCGTCCTTGGGGTTGCTCTTGTTGCCGTGCTGATTGCTGTTCTGATCCTTTTCTGACTCTGTCGTGATCTGCCCACTTTCTGCCTCATCCACTTGTCGCTGTGCTTCCAAGGCCGCACTGACCACTTGGTTGGTTGCCGCCAAGTATAGCAAAAATAGCTATTGGGGTTTTGGTGCAACCAATATAGGCACAGACGATAGGAAGGCCTTCAATTCCTACACAGCTACATCTGCTTCCGGGGTCCATCTCATAGGCCCTGCCTTCCTCAAAATTTTAAAGAACGGCAGGGCCCACTCGGTAGACCTGGAAATGAATCTACTTAGCTCGGCAATGCATCCCGTCAAGTGCCTCACATCCTTAACTTTCCTTGGTGCTTGGATCTATTTGATGGCTTTGATCTTGTCGGGGATAGCTTCGATACTCTAATGGGACATGAAGAAACCAAGCAGCTTGCCGGAGGGGACTCCAAACACACACTTCTTTGGATTAAGCTTTAAGTTGATCTTGCACAGATTAGAAAATGTCACCTCCAAATGCGGGATAAGAGTGGTCTTATCCATGGTTTTGACCACGGTGTCATCCATATAGGCTTCTATGTTTCTGTGTAACTGTGGCTCAAAACCAATCTGAAATGCCCTTGCAAAAGTGGACCCGGCACTCTTTAGTCCAAACAGAATCCGGACAAAGTAGTATGGAGTGATGAACGATGTCTTCTCTTCATCTTCTCTGGATATGAAGATCTATTGATATCCAGAATACGCGTCCAGAAAGGAGAGCAAATCACACCCTGAAGTGGAATCCACAATCTGGTTGATGCGCCACAAGGGAAATGGGTCCTTCGGGTAAGCCTGGTTGAGATCAGTGAAATCAATGCAAACCTCCATTTCCCATTATCCTTATGGACTACCACTGGATTTGTGAACCATGTAGGATGCAGTACCCCTGTGACCAAACCATCTGCCTCTAGTTTCTTGATTCCTTGGCAATGAACTGCTGCCTTTCCAAGGCCTGCTTCCGGACTTTTTGCTTGACAAGTCGGGCGTGTGGGCAGACAGCATGGTGGCACTCAATTACCTCCCTGGGAACACCCGATATTCGCCCGCATGAAGGCAACAAGCGCGCTTTCCTATTTGTCATCAAGGGTGGCGCTTATGATGAAAGTACCGTCAATGCCAGCCAGCCCAACTGGGACCTTCTTCACTTGGGGTGCATCAACCTTTGATCTCTTGCTATTGGAACACTCCGGCACGTCGTCAACGGGTGTCGTGCACTAGGAGGGGTCACACTTTCCGGACTCCTTGCCGGAGGTCCTACAATCCCTCTTCTTTCCTTTGCTTTCCTTGGTGGGAGCTATTTCTGCCGCAGCCTCTGCTGCGACTGCATGACGGTACCTCTTGAATACACAGAAAATTGCATCCTTCTCATCTGATGGGATAGTAATGACTCCCAGTGGCCCATGCATCTTTAGAGTGTTGTAAGCATATTGGGATGCTGCCATGAACTTGGCCAGGGCCGGGCGTCGAAGAATCCCATTGCACGGCAGGGGGATCTCAACAAATTCAAACACAAACTTCTCTTTCCGGTAGTTTAGTTCTCCCCCAAACATCATTGGCAATGTAATCTTCCCTTTAGGATGGCTCCTGATGGGTTTACCTCCTTGAAACATGCCGGGAATCTCTAGCTCTGCTTCTCCTATCTGAAGCTTGCTGATGATTATTGGGGAAATCAGATTCAAACCGGCCTCGCCATCCACTAATATCTTTGTGACCTTCAGGTTGCGAATTGTCAGGGAGACCAACAATGGCAAGCATCCTACCGCGGTCGTGCGGCCAGGGTGATCCTCGTCATCAAAGATGCTTGGCGTGCGGGACCATTTCAGTGGTTTCCGGGCCTTTGGCGCTGTCTCCACGACATTGATCTCTCGTTCCCATCGCTTGAGCTGGCGGTGGGAGGCATGCAATGATGCACCCCCATAAATGAATAGGGCGTCAGTGGACTTCTGAAATTCCTGCTCACTGGTTTCCTCATCATTCCCTTTGTCACTCACATCATCACAAACTTCCTTCTCCTGACCCCTGGCGGGTTTTCCTTGGTTCAGAAAGGGTTTGCTGGGGCGATTTGCTTCACCGCCTTGACCCTTTCTGCCAATGGCATTCTGACCTTTTTCCTTGTCACGGTTATCATATTCCGCTCTCTGTTTCTTGATAAGCTGCTCAACCTGGTAACACTCCTGAAGGTGATGGACCTTGGCCCGTTGGATCTTGCAGTACGGGCCATCATCTTTCCAATCTTTCACAGTGGCAGCGGCTTCCCAGCAGGCTGTGCAAGCGGCAACTTCCTCGCCAGGGGCCTCACCCTTGGCCCTCATCACTACCCTATCTCTTGGCTTCTTACTGCGCTTCTTGCCCTTTCTCTGACTAGTTGATTCATCTTCATCCTCTGAATCAACATTGATGCAATCCTCCTCTTCGGGCAACTTCCTTCCTTCCTCCACCCAAGCACACTTACCCACTAGGGTGTATAGCTCCTTCATAGTCTTAGGTAACCGCACATTCATCTTAGAACAAATGTGACGGTTGCGCACATAGGACTGGAAGGCTGTTATAACGGCTGCCGAATGGATATTTGGAATATTACTATGAAATTTATTAAATCTCTGTAAATACTTACGGACAGTTTCTCCTTCCTTCTACTGGAGAAGTTGCAGGTCGCTGGGCCTGCCGGGCTCTTGGTGGCCACCGGTAAAGGCACCGATGAACTCGTGGCACGTGTGTGCCCATGACGAAATGGAGTTCTCCATCGGGTGCATCAGCCAAGACCTCACGTTGGACGTGAGGGCCAAAGGGAATTATTTGGCGAACACCTTCTCATCTCTTCCCCCGGTAGCCCGAACAGCGGTGGTCTAGATGCTCAGGAACTTTGCCGGGTTCAGCCTCCCGTCATACATCCAGAGACACCAACACCGAGCGCAGGTATCTCTGGCTTGAACGTGCGAGTGGACGGCCAATGGACTTGCCGCAGCTCTTGTTTAAAGGAAGGGCGGCCGACCACGGAAGGTAGGCGCCCGCCAACACCGAGCACAGGCTCGTCGACGTTGAGGCCGCCGCACCCGTCGGTCTGGCGGAGGTCGTCGTGATGCCGATCTATGACGACGTGTGCGTCTCCTCGCCCCTATCCTCCAGGGCTTGATGTTGGCCTAGACGTCCTCGAGGGTCACAAGAGGCCATCGAGACGTTGTTGGGGTCTTGATTCAGCTACGCCCGTGTCGGCTATCATGGTGGGACTACACCATGGGGACGCCCCCTACGTTCGACCAGCAGTACGAGTGGTTGCTGTTGCTTGGGGTGAGCCCCCAGCTCGTCGTGAGCCCCTAGCTTTGGTGAAGCCGAGCATGCTCTGGATGGTGGCAATCCATTCATCCATTTGCTTAGCAACTGGTGGAAACCTCAGTAGCTACTGAGCTCGCACCATAGGCTCCATGGCTGTGCTCGGCATAGATGTTGATGACGTCAACCGCACCGTCGCCTAGCTACTGGTGGTGCCAGCGGCGGTGACGGTGCTGGCGCCATGTCCACGTTGCTGTGCGACAACCACCTGGGCAGCAGGATTGCCCGGCAGTGGTGCTCAAGGGTCAGCGGCTCCGTCGAACGCAACATTCTAGTTGTCTCGTCCCGGAGGAGGCACATGGGCCGCGGTCACTCCCGCGATGAGGGTGGCCGGAGGGCGATGCCTCACCCCAGACCGAGCGCCGTTGCCGTGGTTGTGCCCATCAGTGGGAGGAGAGGGTGTAGATGGAGTGACCCCCTCGCCCGCACCTTGTGGAGTATGACCACAAAGGCATTGCTGATGTTGTTCTCCTCCGACATGTCCGGGCCCCTTGTCGACCGCGGGGGGAGTACCGATGGCGCCACCTGCTCCAATCACGCCCCCAGTTGCATTCACATCCTCGCTCGCCCCTGCATCCTCCGAGGCACTACAGGCCGCGGGCGGTAAAGCCTTCGAGGTGGACGGATGGGCCGAAGGGCAGGACTTTTTATTCTTAGGCGCCATGGTCGATGGCGTCGTCGAAGACGAAGATGACACGCTACGCAGGCTTTCAGGTTCGTGTAAGCGAGCCCCCTACCTGGCGTGCCAAGGATGTCGTGGGATATCCATGGCCACCTGTGGGACTAGGAGGCCCCTTGCTGGTTCGGCAGGGGTACGTTGTGTTGCACAAAGAGCGGACTAGCGCGTGTCGGCATGGCAGAGATCACACAAGCAATTTAACCAAGCGGATATGGCGACAGTTCTTCACGGATCTCCCAAACCTCTAGAGGGTCCCAAGGTTCAGGACTCAGGCGGCTCGTGAGGAGTGACTTCTTCGGCACGCATGTTCAGCTTCTCCAACATCTCTTTAGCAATGGAGCCAGGTGACATTTTCCAGTTTATTCAGTTAGGGGCACCCCACAGGATGTATCATCTCCATATCACATGGGCATGTCCCTGCGGCGTGTACCTTTCTTGCATCTTCTAGTCGCTATGTTGTGGGCGCCCCTCGGGCTGTATGATTATCATCTTCCTGCCCGGTACTTCATGCCATGAACATCTTGCGCCCTTGCAAACCCACCCACGAGCACCTCATGATTAAGGGCGGGCATGGTGTCTGTGCTCGGGTCCGTCCCTGCAGCGTCACTAAACCCAAGTGGCTAAGCTTTGGCTCGTGGGCCAGCTACCGTGCACGTCACCTCCCATGGTCCTTGGTGCCTTGTCCTCGCATGAGCTAATCAGGGCGGGTAAGTTAGGGCGCGCGCCATGGTGACTCGCCACCATGAGAGCTGTGCGCCGGCTGTCTTTCTTCAGGATTTTCGCATGAGAAGACGGGCACGGCGTCTGTTCTCAGGTCCGTCCTTGCAGCATCGATAAACCCAATGACTGACCTCTTTCTAGCGGGCCAGCCACGTTCACGTCACCTCTTGGGGTCGTTGGTGTTCGACCTTCATGTGATAGCCTTAGGAGATTCATTCGGCACAGGTTGTCTGACCATCTCGCAGGGCCATCACAAGTATTCCAAATCAAGTTCAGGCGCACCCTGCCTTGAGGTAGGGCCTCGTGAGTCCTGCAATGGCTCACAAGTGCCCAGACACACATCCTCCAGCCCTGCCATGCAAGCCATGTGTCAGGGCGGGGCTGTACACGCCCTGGGGGCTCCACTGAGAGGGAGTCCCCAACCACGCACAAGTGGAACACCATGTTCCGTGCTGGCAGTCAACACGGTCGAGGAGCGGCTATGCCCGTGCAAGTGCGGAAGCGCCATGCTTCGTGCTGGTGATAAACAATTGGGGGTGGCCCCATGGCCACATTAACCAGAGGGAGCCGCCAGGCTCAGTGGCCAGCCTCATCACAACACTTTCCCTTAGGGAGAGTTGCGTGAGTGGGCTGGTCACGGGGGGCTACGCTCAGGTCTCGCCTAGCGTACGCCACCCTGCCATGTCCCTCGGACCTAGTCATCGCTCACGCCCCTCCCAAGTGGGATCTCAGCGAGGAAAGGTATGGAGGTCTATTTGTACGTCAAGGGGGACTTCTGAGCATTGCGACTCAGGCGCCTAACTGGTCACGTAGCCCCTCACCCCTTGGTCTCGTCCTGGTAATCCGGATGACCCAACGGCGGCTGAGGCATGCGCGGGGCCGGGCCCTGCCAACGCAGAATGCTAAGACCTACTCTCGCATCTCCTTCCCGAGGGCTGTTCATACGTCAAGCGGGACTCCCAAGCATTGCGACTTAGGAGCCTAACTGGTCACGTAGCCCCTCACCCCTTAGTCTCGTCCTGGTGATCCGGACGACCCAACGGCAGCTGAGGTATTCGCGGGGCCGGGCACTGCCGACGCAGAACATTAAATAAAACAGGAAGGAAATCGCGAATCACAACAAATTATTACAGTACTTACTGTCTCTTAAGAACGCCAAGCACATAAGTTCTTACGCCTCCACGAGGCATGATACATGTTTCTGGAGATAAGATGAAGGGGAGCGCCACCAATGAGCTTCTTCTTCAGCCTTGAGCGTTGCCGTCGCCCGTGAGGGGTGCCCCATCATTGACAACGTCGCCGTCGCTTGTGCCTTCAGCCGTGGCCGCATGTTTAGCGGCATCATAGGCAGTGGGCATGGGGTCTAGGGCAAGGACCTTTTGCAATAGGACTTCCATCTGATCCTTCATGACTTCAGCAGTAGCGGCAAGTGCTCCAGGCCATCAGGCTCAAGCAAAGCACAAAAGTCGAAGTTGTCCTCACGAAGGTGGAGGTCGTTGAAGACACGAGTCATGGCCTAGGCAGAGAGTGCGCAGGCCTCTCCTTCCACCATGGGCCGACCCCAAGAACAACACCCTCGAGCGCCACGACAAGCTGCGGGAGCAGCTCGGCGGGGCCCTCCTCAGCAGTCACCAATGGCTTCTTCAACCCCCTCGCGTAGAGATCCTGCAGCGCCTTGTGGGACCTCTCCTCGAGAGAATCATAAGTGGCATGGTCCTTGGCAAGAACCTTTTCCTTGGTGTCCAGCTGTGCCTTCTCTGCCTTCACCTCCTCCTTCAGCTTCTCCAGGCGCCCGCACTCCGCTGCCTGCCCACGTGCCGATCGCTCTAGCTTAGTGTCACGATCGGCGGTCGCATCTTCCCGAGCCTTCAGCTTCTACTCCCGTGCCTCGTGCTAACGGGCCTCAGCACCGCCTCCGCCGCTTGCCAGCGCCCCTCGGCAGCCTTGGCACCCTTCACTGCCACGTCACGGTTGGCCGCGGCCAGGCCAGCAGCCTGTTTGCCCTCATCTTAGGCCACATGGCCTGGCTCCATGCTGCCCGGATAGAAGTGTTATCTCAAAGCCACCCCGAGATCAGCTCTAGGCGCCCCGATGCTAGGCGCTGATCGGCGCCTTGAAGACCGCCGTGGAGCTGGTTCAGCCCAGAAAGAGCATCCTCCAGAGCATCAGGTGCAGTAGAAGGGACCGGGGGATCTGGAGCCTTCGGGACTTCAGCAAGCGAGCTAAGGGCGAGCGCCCCCAGAGTTGGCTCGGCCGTGAGGATCACCTCCTCGCGAGGACAGGCCTCCGGACGATGGGAGGATGACCATTCCCGCGGGCTTTGTGGACCGGGGCGTCGGCACGTGACCCCAGCGGCGGACAAGGGCGCGGAGACCAGGTCCACAACAGCCTCGGTTAGCGGCGAGGCGGGGGCCCTTGGACCTCATGGAGACCCCGGCAGTGTTGGGGAATGTAGCATGGAATTTGAAAAATATCCCTATGATCATGCAAGATCTATCTAGGAGATGGACAGCAACGAAACGGGGAGAGTGTGTCCACGTAGACCAAAAGCGGAAGCGTTAGTTTAACGTGGTTGGTGTAGTCGAACGTCTTCATGATCCAACCAATCCAAGTACCAAATGTACGGCACCTCCTTGTTCAGCACACGTTCAGCTCAACAACGTCCCTTGAGCTCTTGATCCAGTAGAGGGACGACGGAGAATTCTGATAGCACGACAGCGTGGTCACGGTGATGGTGATGTGATCCGCGCAGGACTTCGCCTAAGCACTACGACGCTATGATCGGAGGAGTAAACTATGGAGGGGGGCACCGCACACGGCTAAGAGAAATATTGGTGTGCCTTTTGGGTGCCCCCGCCCCCGTATATAAAGGGGGGAGCAGGAGGCCGGCGTCCTAGGAGGGGCACGCTAAGGGGGGAGTCCTACTTGGACTCCTAGTCCAAGTAGGATTCGCCCCACCCCCACCTTTTCCTTCCAACGAGGGGGAATGAGGGAAGGAGAGGAGAGGAAGAGGGAAAGGGGGGCCGCGCCCCCTACCCTTCCTATTCGGACTCCCTTTGGGGGGACCACCCCCTTGTGGGTTGTCCCCTCTTCTCTCACATGGCCCATGAGGCCCATGATTTCCCCTGGGGGTTTCCGGTATCCCGAATCACTCGAAACCATTCCGATGTCCGAATACAACCTTCCAATATATGAATCTTAGCCTCTTGATCAGTTCGAGACTCCTCTTCATGTCTGTGATCTCATCCGGGACACCGAACAAACTTCAATCACCAAAACACATAACTCATAATACAAATCGTCATCGAACGTTAAGTATGCGGAATCTACGGGTGCGAGAACTAAGTAGACATGACCGAGACACATCTCCGGTCAATAAATAATAGCGGAACCTGGATGCTCATATTGTTTCCTACATTTTCTACGAAGATCTTTGTCTTTCAAACCGCATAACAACATACGTCATTCCCTTTGTCATCGGTATGTTACTTACCCAAGATTCGATCATGGTATCGTTGTACCTAGTTCAATCTCGTTATTGTAAAGTCTCTTTACTCGTTCCATAATGCATCATCCCGCAATTAACTCATTAGTCACATGGCTTGCAAGGCTTATACTGATTTGCATTACCGATAAGGCCGAGAGATACCTCTCCAATACTGGAGTGACATATCCTAATCTTGATCTATGCCAACGCAACAAACACCTTCGGAGACACCTGTAGAGCATCTTTATAATCACCCAATTAAATTGTGACATGTGATAGCACACAAGGTGTTCGTCCGGTATTCAGGAGATGCATAATCTCATAGTCAGAGGAATATGTGTAAGTCATGAAGAAAGCAATAGCAATAAAACTTAACAATCATTATGGTAAGCTAACGGATGGGTCTTGTCCATCACATCATTCTCCTAATGATGTGATCCCATTCATCAAATGGCAAAACATGTCTATGGTTAGGAAACTTAACCATCTTTGATTAACGAGATAATCAAGTAGAGGCGTACTATGGATACTTTGTTTTGTCTATGTATTCACACATGTATCAAGTTTCCGGTTAATACAATTCTAGCCTGAATAATGAACATTTATCATGATATAAGGAAATATAAATAACAACTTTATTATTGCCTCTAGGACATATTTCCTTCAGTCTCCCACTTGCACTAGAGTCAATAATCTAGTTTACATAGTCATGTGATTTAACACTAATAGTTCACATCGCCATGTGACCAACACCCAAAGGGTTTACTAGAGTCAATAATCTAGTTCACATCACCATGTGATTAAGACCAAAAGAGTACTAAGGTGTGATCATGTTTTTCTTGTGAGAGAGGCTTAGTCAATGGGTCTGCCACACATTCAGATCCGTATGTATTTCACCAATTCTATGTCTACAATGCTTTGCGTTGAGCTACTGTAGCTAATTGCTCCCACTTTCAATATGTATCCAGATTGAGATTCTGAGTCATCAAAGCTTGCATCGACGAAACTCTTTTATGATAGAATCTTTATCAACTCCATAATTGAGAAACATTTCCTTAGTCCTCTTTGGTAACTAAGGATAATTTTGACCGTTGTCTAGTGATCCACTCCTGGATCACTATAGTACCCTCTTGCCAAACTCATGGTGAGGTACACAATAGGTCTGGTACACAGCATAGCATAGTTTATAGTACCTATGACTAAGGCATAGGGAATGACTTTCATTCTCTTCCTATTTTCTGTCGTGGTTGGGTTTTGAGTCTTACTCAACTTCATACCTTGCAACACATGCAAGAACTCCTTTCTTTGACTAGTCCATTTTGAACTACTTCAAAATCTTTTCAAGGTATGTTCTCATTGAAAAATCTTATCAAGCGTCTTGATCTATCTCTATAGATCTTGATGCTCAATATGTAAGCAGATTCACTGAGGTCTTTCTTTGAAAACCTCCTTTCAAACACTCCTTTATGCTTTCCAGAAAATTCTAAATCATTTCTGATCAACAATATGTCATTCACATATATTTATCAGAAAGGTTGTAGTGCTCCCATTCACTTTCTTTTAAATACAGGCTTCTCCAAAAGTCTGAATAAAACCATATGCTTTGATCACACTATCAAAGCATATTTTCCACTCTAAGAGATTTGCACCAGTCCATAAATGGATCGCTTGAGCTTGCACACATTGTTAGCACATTTAAGATCGTCAAAACCTTCTGGTTGCATCATATACATCTCTTCTTTAAGAAATTCATTAAGGAATAGAGTTTTGACATCCATTTGCCAAATTTCATAATCATAAAATGCGGCAGTTGCTAACGTGATTCAGACAGACTTAAGCATCGCTGCGAGTGAGAAAATCTCATCGTAGTCAACACCTTGAACTGGTCGAAAACCTTTTGCGACAAGTCGAGCTTCATAGATAGTAACACTACCATCATTGTCCATCTTCCTCTTCAAGATCCATTTATTCTTTATGGCTTGCCGATCATCGAGCAAGTCAACCAAAGTCCACACTTTGTTCTCATACATGGATCCCATCTCATATTTCATGGCCTCAAGCCATTTCGCAGAATCTGGGCTCACCATCGCTTTCTCATAATTCATACATTCGTCATGGTCTAGTAAAATGACCTCCAGAACAGGATAACCGTACCACTCTGGTGCGGACCGTACTCCAGTTGACCTATGAGGTTCGGTAGTAACTTGATCTGAAGTTTCATGATCATCATCACAAACTACCTCACTAATTGGTGTAGGCATCACTGGAACTGATTTCTGCGATGAACCACTTTTCAATTTGGGAGAAGGTACAATTACCTTATCAAGTTCTAGTTTCCTCCCGCTTACTTCTTTCGAGAGAAACTCCTTCTCCAGAAAGGATCCATTCTTAGCAACAAATATCTTGCCTTCGGATTTGTGATAGAAGGTGTACCCAATAGTTTCTTTTGGGTATCCTATGAAGACGCACTTCTCCGATTTGGGTTCGAGCTTATCAGGCTGAAGCTTTTTCACATAAGCATCGCAACCCCAGACTTTAAGAAACGACAACTTAAGATTCTTAATAAACCACAGTTCATAAGATTTCATCTCAACAGATTTAGACGGTGCCCTATTTAACGTGAATGCAGCTGTCTCTAATGCATAACCCCGAACAGATAGTGGTAAATCGGTAAGAGACATCATATATCACACCATATCTATTAAAGTACGGTTACGACGTTCGGACACACCATTACGCAGTTGTGTTCCAGGTGGCGTGAGTTGTGAAACTATTCCACATTGTTTTAAATGAAGGACAAACTCGTAACTCAAATATTCGCTTCCGTGATAAGATCGTAGAAACTTTATTTTCTTGTTACGATGATTCTCCACTTCACTCTGAAATTCTTTGAACTTTTCAAATGATTCAGACTTGTGTTTCATCAAGTAGATATACCCATATCTTCTCAAATCATCTGTGAAGGTCAGAAAATAATGATACCCGCCGCGAGCCTCAACACTCATCGGACCGCATACATTGGTATGTAATATTTTGAATAAGTCAGTGGCTCGCTCCATTGTTCCGGAGAACGGAGTTTTAGTCACCTTGCCCATGAGGCATGGTTCGCAAGAATCAAATGATTCATAATCAAGTGATTACAAAAGTCCATCCGCATGAAGTTTCTTCATGCGCTTTACACCAATATGACCTAAACGGCAGTGCCACAAATATGTTGCACTATCATTATCAGCTTTGCATCTTTTGGCATCAATATTATGAATATTTGTATAACCACGATCGAGATTCAACAAACCATTCACAATGGGTGTATGACCATTGAAGGTTTTATTCATGTAAACAGAACACCAATTATTCTCTGTCTTAAATGAATAGCCATGTTGCAATAAACATGATACAATCATATTCATGCTCAACGCAAACACCAAATAACATTTATTTAGGTTCAACACTAATCCTGAAGGTAGAGGGAGTGTGTGATGTGATTTTATCAACCTTGGAATCACTTCCAACACACATTGTCACCTCGCCCTTAACTAGTCTCTCTTTGTTTTGCAACTCATGTTTCGAGTTACTAATCATAGCAACTGCACCGTAATAAAATACTCGGGGGTTACTATGAACACTAGTAAAGTACACAATAATAACATGTATATCAGATATACCTTTGTTCACTTTGCCATCCTTCTTATCCGCCAACTATTTGGGGTAGTTCCGCTTCTAGTGACCGTTTCCTTTGTAGTAGAAGCACTCAGTTTCAGGCTTAGGTCTAGCTTTGTGTTTATTCACAGGAGTGGCAATTGCTTGCCATTGTTTCTGGAAGTTCCCTTTCTTTCCCTTGCCCTTTCAAACTAGTGGTCTTGTGAACCATCAACACTTGATGCTTTTTCTCGATTTCTACCTTCACCGATTTCAGCATCACGAAGAGCTTGGGAACCATTTCCATTATCCCTTTCATATTATAGTTCCTCATGAACTTCTGGTAGCTTGGTGGTAGTGAATAGAGAACTCTGTCAATCATTATCTTAGATTAACTCCCACTTGATTCAAGTGATTTTAGTACTCAGACATTCTAAGCACATGCTCACTAGCTGAGCTATTCTCCACCATCTTGCAGCTATAAAACTTGTTGGAGACTTCACATCTCTCAACTCGGGCATTTTCTTGAAATATTAACTTCAACTCTTGGAGGATCTCATATGCTCTGTGGTATTCAAAACGTTTTTTAAGTCCCACTTCTAAGCCCTAAAGCATGGTGCACTAAACTATGAAGTAGTCATCATACCGATCTTGTCAAACGTTCAGAACGTCTGCATCTCCTCCTGCAATAGGTCTGTCACCTAGCGGTGCATCAAGGACATAAGTCTTCTATGCAGTAATGAGGATAATCCTCAGATCACGGATCCAGTCCACATCATTGATACTATCATCTTTCAACTTAGTTTTCTCTAGGAACATATCAGAGAATAAAACAGGGGAGCTATACGCGTGTTATTGATCTATAACATAGATATGCAAATACTATCAGGTGCTAAGTTCATGATAAATTGAAGTTCAATTGATCATATTACTTAAGAACTCATAGTTAGATAGACATCTCTCTAGTCATCTAAATGATAACGTGACCCATATCAACTAAAACATGTCCGAACATCATGTTAGATGGAGTAGTTTTCAATGGTGAACATCACTATGTTGAACATATCTGCTATATGATTCATGTTTGACCTTTCGGTCTTAGTGTTTTGAGGCAATATCTGCATATGCTACTCTCGTCAAGTTTAACCCGAGTATTCTGCATGTGCAAAAATGTCTTGCACCCATTGTATGTGAACGTAGAGCTTATCACAGCCAATCATGACGTGGTGTCTCGGCACGACGAACTATAGTGACGGTGCGTACTCAGGGAGAACACCTATACCTTGAAATTTAGTGAGGGGTCATCTTATAATGCTACTGCCGTATTAAGAAAAATAAGATGCGTAAAGGATAAACATCACATGCAATCAAAATATGTGACATGATATGGCCATCATCATCTTGTGCCTTTGATCTCCATCTCCAAAGCATCATCATGATCTCCATCGTCATCGGCTTGACACCTTGATCTCCATCGTAGCGTCGTTGTCGTCTCGCCAACTATTGCCTCTACGACTATCGCTACTCCTGAGTCATAAAGTAAAGAAATTACAAGGCAATTGCATTTCATACAATAAAGCGACAATCATAAGGCTCCTGTCAGTTGCTGATAACTTTTACAAAACATGCTCATCTCATACAACAATTTATATCTCATTACGTCTTGACCATATCACATCACAACGTGCCCTGCAAAAACAAGTTAGACGTCCTCTACTTTGTTGTTGCATGTTTTGCATGGCTGCTACGGGCTTCTAGCCAAAACAATTCTTACCTACGCATCAAAACCACAATGGTTTTTTGTCAAGTGTGCTATTTTAACCATCAAAAAGGACCGGACATAGTCAAACTCGATTCAACTAAAGTTGGAGAAACAGACACCCGCCAGCCACCTATGTGCAAAGCACATCGGTAGAACCAGTCTCATGAACGCGGTCATGTAATATCAGTTTGGGCCGCTTCATCCAACAGTACCGCAGAATCAAAGTAAGACATTGGTGGTAAGTAGTACTACTATTATTGCCCGCAACTCTTTGTGTTCTACTTGTGCATATAAGCTACGCATAGACCTGGCTCGGATGCCACTGTTGGGGAACATAGCATGCAATTTTAGAAACTTTCCTACGATCACGCAAGATCTATCTAGGAGATGCATAGAAACAAGACGGGGAGAGAGTGTCCACACACCCTCATAGACTGAAAGTGGAAGCGTTAGGTTAACGCAATTGATGTACTCGAATGTCTTCATGATCCAACCGATCCAAGTACTGAACATCTGCACCTCCGTGTTCAGCACACGTTCATCTCGATGACGTCCCTCGAGCTCTTGATCTAGTAGAGGGTCGAGGGATAGTTCGGACAGAACGATGGTGTGGTGACGGTGATGGTGATGTGATCCGTGTGGGGTTCTCCTAAGCACTACGACGCTATGACTGGAGGAGTAAACTGTGGAGGGCGGCACCGCACACGGCTAAGAGAAATCTTGGTGTGCCATTGGGGTCCCCCCCGCCCCCTCATATAAAAGGGGAGGAGGAGGCCGGCGGCCTAGGATGTGCGCACCAAAGGGGAGTCCTACATGGACTCCTAGTCCATGTAGGATTCGCCCCCCCCCCCACCTTTTCCTTCCAACGGAGGGGGAAAGATGGAAGGAGAGGAGAGGAAGAGAGAACAGGGGGCCGCGCCCCCTCCCCTTCCTATTTGGACTCCCCTTGGGGGGGTGCCTCCCCCTTGTGGATTGTCCCCTCGTATATCCCATGGCCCATGAGGCCCATGATTTCCCCCGGGGGGTTCTCGTAACCCCTCGGTACTCTGATAAAATACCAAAATCACTCGAAACCATTTCGATGTCCGAATACAACCTTCTAGTATATGAATATTTACCTCTCAACAATTTCGAGACTCCTCGTCATGTCCATGATCTCATCCAGGATTCCGAACAAACTTCGGTCACCAAAACACATAACTCATAATACAATTCATCATCGAATGTTAAGCTTTTGGACCCTACGGGTTCAAGAACTATGTAGACACGACCGAGACGCATCTATGGTCAATAAAAAATAGCGGAACCTGGATCCCCATATTGGTTCCTACATATTCTATGAAGATCTTTATCGGTCAAACCGCATAACAACTTACGTCATTCCCCTTGTGAACGGTACGTTACTTGCCCAAGATTCGGTCATCGGTATCCTCATACCTAATTCAATTTCGCTACCAGCAAGTCTCTTAACTCGTTCTGTAATGCATCATCCCGCAACTAACTCATTAGTCACATGGCTTGCAAGGCTTATAGTGATGGGCACTACCGAGAGGGCCCAGAGATACATCTCCGATACTCGGAGTGACAAATCCTAATTAATCTTGATCTATGTCAACCCCACAAACACCATTGGAGACACCTATAGAGCATCTTTATAATACCTAGTTATGTTGTGACGTTTGGTAGCACACAAGGTGTTCCTCCGGTATCCGGGAGTTGCATAATCTCATAGTCAAAGGAATGTGTATAGGTCATGAAGAAAGCAATAGCAGTAAAACTTAATGATCATTATGCTAAGCTACCGGATGGGTCTTGTCCATCACATCATTCTCCTAATGATGTGATCCCGTTCATCAAATGACAACACATGTCTATGGTTAGGAAACTTAACCATCTTTGATTGTCGAGCTAGTCTAGTAGAGGCTTACTAGGGACACAGTGTTCTGTCTATGTATCCACACATGCATCAAGTTTCCGGTTAATACAATTCTAGCATGAATAATAAACATTTATCATGATATAAGAAAATATAAAATAACAACTTTATTATTGCCTCTAGGGCATATTTCCTTCAGAATGTGATATGATGAACAAACTCCGAAAAGAACAGATTAATCAACTTGATGAAAAAAAATTATGTTGTGCTTATCCTCCATCAATTAAATTGATGAGAATCAATGGATTTGCATACTACTTATTCGCTCGAAAAGGATTAAAAAGAGATATAGCGTGAACTTGGGAAGCTCTTCATGAACCACCGCTAGGATTAGAAAGAATGAATTAATTAATACGATAACACATGAAGAGGAATTTTTGGATGAACCACCATGAATGGAAGAATTTTCGAATGAAAGAATTAATACAATAACACATGAAGAGGAATTATTCTACATAACATCATTGTGATAGCCTAGTTTTTGCCCTCATTTCTTTCCCGATTTTCAGTTGGTTTGAATTTGAAATTTGGAGTTTTGATTCTTTTCATATGGACTTAAACACTTGGGTACCCCTTGGATTTCACCCCAGTATCCCATTTCCCTCTCTAACCATCATCCCAATCTGGTTCACCTAAAAATAATATTTGCAATATTTTTCTTAAATGAAAAATATTCATTTCCCTCTCTTAAACCCTAGCTAGCTCAATGTGCTCGAAAGCAACCCTAATTTTTCTTGCCCACAAAATTCTGAGAAAATTCAAAAATATTCTTTGAACTCTAAGACACCTTCCTGAGCAAAACTATCGCATCACTTTTTGGAGTATTTTTGCTATAGAAAATATTTTCTGGTCTGGACATAAATGGTGATTTCTACATCAACTACGATTTTACTTGCTCCATTGTGGTTGATTTTTCTTGTGCATCATCACCTTAGTAGATGATTGCTAACCTCCAAAGCCCGGCTCCCAACTCCCAGCCGTTTGACCACAGTAAGCTCTCAAAATTACTGATCAGAAACTTACTAGGCAGTTGAAATCTATCCCACTGAGTCTGGATCCAAACCAAAGCGTGGTAATCTTCAAAACTACCACGAACAACAAGCCAGACATGAAATTTGGACTTAGGTCGGCCTAAGGGCAGAGTTCACGCGGTGACAACGCGTGTACACGATGCCAACCTGCGTGTCAACGCCCTCTGCGTTGCGCCCGAGCTTCTATTACTCGCGTGCTCGGTGCCCCGACTGCCTAAGCTTGCCAAACTTCGCCACAATCTTCGTCCCAGCTCTCTTAACTCCCTCCTGGCGCTCGCCGACGCCGGAGCTCGCCGCAGCGAGCACGGGCGCGGTCTGGTGAATGTAACAGTGCGGTATGCACTATGCTCGTTGTCACCCCAGTGCCCCTATGCTTGTCCCCATTCGCCCATAGTCCCTCCGTGAGCTGCGTCGCCTTCTCCTCATCTCACGGATGTCATCGGGCGTCGTGTCCATATGTCCACCAGCGAAGCCCGAACCTCCCTCGACGCTCGGCTATAAATGGAGCCCTCCCTAGCCTCCTCGAGCACCATCCACACCTCCCACACACTCCACAATCTCGTAGATAGCCGTAGCCCGACAGGGCAGGCCGCGGGACGCGGTCCGCTGTCCCCGAGCTCGAGCTCGCCGGCGATCCCCTCGGGTTGTCTCCGTAGCTCCAGCCCCTCCCAGGCCTAGGCAACCCTTCCAGGGCCTCCGCCGTTCTCTGGTGGTGCTGATCTGCCTGGTTGGAGCCCCTGCAGTCGCCTCTGTTCTCCATCGTCTTTGTTTCCAGCGACCTCCGATCTCTTCCTCCGCTAGAGAGGTTGATTCCGACGCTGTCCGACCACCCCTAGCTACTCTAAGGGTATGGGCAGGTGCGCCTCCGTCTCCTCTCTCGATCCCTCCCTCTCGTTTTAGCCAAGAAGCCCTTGTCGCCGGCGTGTGCTCCGGCGAAGCCGCGCCGTCCTCTATTTCCTTCTCCCTCTCCCCCTCACCTGACTAGCGGGGCCCGCTAGTCAGCCACTCAGTACACCCGTGAAGTGGTACGAGTGGTCGTGCCATGAGGCTTTACGCCTTCGACGTCACCCTAGTCTGTTTTTATTTAAAATTCAAATTTCATATTTTTCTAGAGAGCTTCAAACAGCCAAAACTCTTTAACCATAACTCCATATGAATTCATTCTTTTTGCATTGTGTTCCTTGTAAAGAAAGCTAGCAGCTCGCCAAAAATGGGATTTTTCCCTACTGTCTAGATTTTCTGGTGAATCTCAGAAGGGTTCTTGATGTTTTCTTTTTGTGTTTATAAATATTTTCAAAGGGTGAGGCTTGTCTTGAGGATCACCACGAGGCTTGTGAACCTCATCTGCACTAAGGCAACCCACATCAACATTTTCATGGTGCCATTATAATATTTGTGATTTTCCTACTTGAATGAATGATTTAATCCATGCATTTAAATAACTATTATGTTATTTATAATCTGTTAGTTGCTTGTTTAAGTTAATATGCTTGATTTACAAAAAGTTTAAAGCTAACTATGTTGGTAAAGAAACTAGAATTAATTTTTTTATGAAAGAGTAATATAGTTATGGATATAAGTAATATAGTTATGGATATAAGTAATTATATGGAGTCTTAGAAAAATGATAAAATTTCTAGAAAAGATTCTGTTTAAAGTAAGGTTTAATCCTAACCAAAGAAGTGTCATGAGTTGTTGATGTTTATGCTTAGTGTCGATATAGTTGACTCAGTCATTTCCGTTGATATGTGATGCATATATTAGTGTTGCATTTCATGGCATACTATGACACCACTTATTTTCACTTTAAGTCGAACCTAATAATAGCTCAGCTTGAATATATCGTTGACGGGGTCATGATGACACTGAATCGAGTTTTTCCTAGTGCAACCACATTTTCCTTTATGGGAGTGCCTTTATCCGGTCCGTTGTCATGCCTCTGGTCGGTGCCTCCAACGAGGGAAGGTTATGGGCGTGTGGTACCCTGGCCCAGTAAGCAGACATAACCTTGTGTGCCCGTTGTTGAGATTTTTGGTACCGTGTCCCCGTGTGGGACATTTTATGTTTTGGCGACGACGGTGGTCATTGTGTCTTTGGTAGACATAAGGCCACCCAGGACTAGCCCAGTGGGGAGTGAGTCGGAGTGGCCAGGAGAGTGTCATGGCAATGGAGGGGTTTCGTCGGAATGTTGTTGGTCCACCTGAATGGGAGTGCGAGGCCATGGGTTCCGTGGTGTGGGTAAAGTGTGCTACCTCTACAGAGTGTATTAATCTATCGATAGCCGAGTCCACGGTTACGGACACGCTCGAAAGTAGGTCACACCATGGGTTAACATTTAATAAATCTTGTGCACTAAGTTCTGAACTTTGCAATGTTGATGATGGCAGGAAGGTCATCTTGTTGTTTTAAACCAAGTGTTGGTTGTGGCTGTGATCACCGGAAGGATAACCGTTTGAGACCAAATATTGGTCGTGGTTGTGGTCGCCGGAAAGATCACGAGATATCCCTAGTTTGAGGTTGGTACATTTGTGATCCAAGAGCGATCGCCGTTAGTAAGCTAGTCCGAGAGATTTTTTCTCACAAGAGCATGATATTGTTTGTCATTATGTTTATGTTGGTTGTGAGCTTGCAAGTACATTCAATGTACTGACCTGGCGTGTCATGCCAGATTTCAGGAAAGTCTCGTTGGAAAGGAGTGATGTCCGAGTCTAGATTGTGTCCACATCGGTGTCCCTATGCTATGGAGTTCTGCTACGACATTGTTCCGCTGCCGCATAGTTGTTATGATCGAGGCCCCTTTATGTTCACTAAATAAGGTACATATTTTTCAGCCGCACCATGTGTGCCACTTGGCCTCGTTACCTGTTATAATATAAACTTTGATCCACTAGAATCAATAAAGCAGTTGTTTTCTGTACCAAGATGTTGTGTGTTGCCAGAAGACATGATCTCTGGGATGGCAATGCATGGTAAACCGGTTGATCTGAGCCTGGGTGCCACAACGCTTGGTATCAGAGCCGCGCTGCCTGTAGGCCACACTAGACTACGACGTGTTAACTGGACGTTAGATATGAGTTTAAGTTGAGTGCCGGTAGAATTTGTAGCTGGTTGTTGCATTGCATGCACTTGTTTTATTTTTATGCTAACGTACTAATGGTTGCGAGTGTAGATGGCTCTGGTGTCGTATCCGTGCCAGTTGCAGCTGATGCCATTCAGGTCGCTGCATCTCCTTTGTAATGTGTGGCGTCGGTTGTACCCCCTCGGTGACGATCCAGTCTATCGTGTGTACTGCGAGCGTCTAGCTGACTCAATGTATGAGTATCACAAAGAGGTTATTCTGCGCACCAGTTCCGATTCCAGCACATACACTCGTACCTCTCGGAGCGGTTACGCTTCTACCGCTTCTCAGGCTGTCCAGTTTGCTGCGTTCGATGTCCTTGTCGAGCTTCGTTACAACGAGGTCCGGATGCAGAACCACCCAGGTTTCTACTACTATCCTTCTCTGCACGACAATGGTCATGCCCGTTTCCCTATCATTAATCCGGAGTCTGATAGTGTTGCTAGCCACCTTGCTCGTTATATCACCGCTAGCTATCTTATGATCCATGAGCTAGCTCGAGAGCTGACTCGCGCTCGTACTGCTTTAGCCTCTACTTTAGTATCTACTAGATCTGCCACTACTCCATCCTCCCTGGGATTTACTCCTTATATTCCAACCAGTTATACTTCCCCTGTTTCAGCGGTTACTCCTCCGAGTAGCTCGGGCGCCGCTGGCGTGAATCCTCTCAGTTCCCCTGCTGAGTGGGTTTCACTTCTCACTACTCCTGTTGCCCCGATGCTTCACCCTACACCTTCCCCTGAGGGAGAGCCCTCAAGGCAGTGTCGTCGTGTTACCTTTAACCCGGAGGTCTCAGTTAACCTCGTTAGTTCAGGATCCGAGTCTGCTTCAGGAGAGGACCCCGCAGCACCAGCAGAGCAGTAGAGCTTCTGAGTATTCGCAGTCGTCAGGATGGTGTACGAGTGTAGTCATATGAGTCGTGAGGTTTCGTTTCATGTATGAGAGTAGTTGAACCTGGCATGTTGTTTATCTTTCATGTATGAGTCTATGTATAATTATGTTTGAACTCTATTTTTCACCGTATTTTCATCATCATTTCGGTTTTTTCTCGGGCTTTTATTGCTGGCTTGTCCCCAATTATTTTGAATGTTTCTCATCTCGATTGCATTGTCTTGGAAAAAAAATCCACAATAGGATGCCGGAGGGTACTCCTGTTCCTCATTCTGCATGACAGGCAGGACACTCCCCGAGCTGTACGTTCCACCACCGCCTCCACCACCAACTCCGCCCTCCACCGAGCAAATTCTGTGTATGTTTGAGGAAAGAAGGAATAATGATCTGATTGAAATAGTAAGAAGTGTGCAAGCTATGGTTAGACAGAATGGAAATCAGTACGGTCATCACTCCAAGCTGTCAGATTTTCAGAGGACCAAGCCTCCTAGTTTTAGTCAGGTTCTTGACCCCTTGGATGCAGACGATTGGTTGCGAACCATTGAGAGGAAACTTGAGATTGCTCGTACTGAAGCAGATGATAAAGTTCCATTTGCACTCATTATCTTGAAGGCATTGCTGCCATATGATGGGAAAATATAAAAGCCATGTGGCATGTTGATGAAGAAATCACCTGGTCAAAATTCAAGGATCAGTTCCGGAAATATCATATCCCTACTGGAATTATGAATACTAAGAATCGTGAATTTCTCGTGCTTCTCCAAGAAAATCAGTCTATGGGTGAATCTTTGCAAAAATTCAATCATCTATCACGTTACTCCCTTTATGACGTGGCCACTCAAGAAAGAAAAAATGACAGATTTATTGGTGGATTAAACCCGCAACTCCGGTGTACGTTAAGCATGTTTGATTTCCCAGATTTCCAAACTCTAGTGAACAAGGCTTTCATTGCTGAAAGGGAACACAAGCTTGTATCGGATAATAGGCCTGCTAAGAATGACCACAGGCGCAAGTTTGAGCCAAAGAAGGATGGGCAACCCGTGCAAAAGGCTCATACTTGGCAACAGACTCAGGTGGAATACAAGACCAATTGGCAACAAAATGTTAACAAGACCACCACCCAAGTCAATAATGTCGTGACCAACCCAGTGCACGAGGAGCGCCAGCGCAACAATTCTTACTTCAGTTGTGCGCAAACCGGACATTATGCCAGACAGTGTCCCAAGAACAGCAAGGCAAATGCTCTATTCAGGCCATGAGTCAACTTTATGGAATCATGCCCGAACCAGCAAAACATCACTGGGCACGTTCATCACCTCTCCGCTGATGAAGCCCAAGAGAACCCCAAAGTCGTCATTGGTATGTTTTCTGTTAGTAACATACTTGCAGTAATTTTATTTGACTCTGGGGCTTCCCACTCTTTTATTTCCTGGAGTTTTGTTGCCCAAACCAAATTTCCTTGTTTCCTTTTGGGCAATAATATGCTGGTACAAACCCCGGGATCCTTAATAAAAGAGCAATCTGGTCTGCCATAATCTGGCAATCAATATCAAGGGAGTTTGTTTTCCAACTTGTTTGATAATTATTGAGTCTGCTAAGTTGGATGTTATCTTGGGTATGAACTGGCTGACTCAATATCAAGTATGCATAACTTGCGCGACCCGAGAAGTCACTTTGACTAGTCAGAAGGGGCAGATTACCAAATTCTATGCTTGTAGAAGCATACCCAAGAAAGAAATGGTCTTCGCCACTGTGGCTGAATTGGAATTAATTCCTATGGTCAGTGAGTTGCCTGATATATTTCTAGAAGAGCTGCCAGGCATGCCACCAGATTGAGAGCATGACTTTGCAATATATCTTGTTCCCGAAACCGCACCGTTATACCAGAAGTATTACCGGATGCCCTCATCAGAATTAGTGGAGCTAAAGAAACAGCTTGATGAAATGCTCCAGAAAGGATATATCTGTCCCAGCTCTTCACCATGGGGATCACCTGCTATCTTCGTGGACAAAAAGGATGGCAGCCTCCGCGTGTGTGTGGATTACCGTCAGCTGAATGATGTCACCAGCAAAAACAAATATCCACTGCAAAGGATTGATGACTTGTTTGATCAGCTTAGTGGGGCCTAGGTATTCTCCAAGATTAATTTACGGACATGATATCATCAGCTCAAGATTAAAAAGGAAGATATTCCTAAGACTGCATTCACCACTCGATACGGTCTTTATGAATATATAGTTATGTCCTTTGGTCTCACCAACGCCCCTGCCTTCATCGACGACATACTTATTTACTCAAGAAGTGAAGAAGATCACAAAGAACACCTCCGAGTAGTGTTACAACGACTCAGTGACCATCAGCTATACGCCAAATTCAGTAAATGCGAATTTTGGCTCAAGCAAGTTGGATTTCTTGGACATGTACTATTCGCCGAAGGTATAGCAGTGGACCCGAGCAAAGTAAAGGATGTGCTCGATTGGTCGCCACCAACTACCGTATCACAGATCCGTATTTTTCTTGGATTAGCCGGTTACTACCGTCGTTTCATTGTATGGTTTTCCAAGATTTCTAAACCCATGACGGAGCTACTAAAAAAGGATAAGAAGTTTGAATGGACTGAGGACTATGGGAAAATTTTCAGCGAGCTAAAGATATGGCTGATGACTGCACCTATGTTGACTCTTCCTGATATCTAACGCAGTTTTGGTGTATACTGTGAAGCCTCCAGACAAGGACTTGGATGCGTAGTTATGGAAGACGGTAAGGTAGTAGCCTATGCATCGCAACAGCTACGACCCCACGAAGGAAATTATCCTACTCATGATCTAGAATTGGCCGCGGCAGTTCATGCTCTAAAAATTTGTTGACACTATCTTATCGGGAAGAGGTGCCAAATTTTTACCGATCACAAAAGCCTCAAGTATATATTTACTCAGCCAGATTTAAATCTTCGTCAACAAAGATTGTTTGAGTTAGTCAAGGATTATGATCTTGGAATAAATTATCAATCGGGTAAGGCTAACATGGTTGCCAATGCACTTAGTTGAAAGCCTATCAGCCTAAATGTCATATGGAAATCCTTGCCTCCTGAACTTCAAGAGGAGATTGCTCAGCTCAACCTCGTCATAGTTAATACCGGCCTTGCTAATATTTTGGAAGTTGCCCCCACATTTGAGGAAGAGATCCGCAAGGCCCAGCTAGCTGACACCGTCCTGCAGAAACGTGCCAAGAATTTGGTAGCAGGACAGACTTCAGGTTTCTCAAAGGATCAATTTGGTAACCTCCGCTTCAGTGGAAGGATTTGTGTACCCAATCAAGCGGATTTAAAGTAGAAAATACTTACAGAAGCACATGAGTCTTTGTATTCCATTCAACCTGGAGGTACGAAAATGTATGAAGACCTTCGACAAATATTCTGGTGGTATGGAATGAAGAAAGACATTGCCTATTTTGTGGCCTGTTGCGACATATGGAACAAGGTGAAGGCGGAGCATCAGAAGCCAGCCGGACTTCTCCAACTGTTGCCAGTTTCACAATGGAAATGGGATGATGTCTGCATGGATTTCATCACAGGACTACCTAAGACTCAGCGAGGCAATGATGCAATCTGGGTCATAGTGGACACCTTAACCAAGGTTTCTCACTTTATCCCAATCAGAACCACATATCGAGCGGATCAACATGCACAGCTGTATGTATCCAGAATAGTCAGTCTGCATGGAGTACCCCGAACCATAACTTCTGACCGAGGTTCACTTTTTACCTCCACTTTTTGGTCATGTCTCCATCAAGCCTTGGGGACAGCACTAAAATACAGGACCGCTTATCATCCTCAGGCTGATGGATGGACAGGGCGGGTAAACCAAATACTCGAAGATATGCTGCGAGCCTGTGCTTTGGCCCAAGGACCTAAATGGTAAGATTGCCTGCCATATGCCAAGTTCTCTTACAACAATAGCTTTCAGACCAGTCTAAAGATGTGACCATATGAGGCTTTGTATGGCCGTAAGTGCCACACTCCTTTAAATTGGTCTCAAACTAGAGATAGCCGTATCTTCGGAAAATATCTCATGATGGAAGCTGAGAAACAAGTTAAGGAAATCAGAGACAGATTGCAATTGGCCAAATCTCGACATAAGAGTTATTATGATGCAAAGCACCGAAAATCAGTTTTGAACACGGAGAACATGTATACCTCTGTGTGACTCCTATGAAAGGAATCAAGAGATTCCAAACTGGTGGAAAGTTGGCACCTAGATTTATTGGCCCATTTCCAGTTATGTAATGAGTGGGTACTATTGCATATCAGTTGGAACTACCCCCTGAATTGTCGGACATGCACAACGTGTTTCATGTTTAACAGTTGAGGCGATGCATATCGTCGCCTGAGAAAAAGGCTGCTATGACTGAAATAAAGTTGGCAAAGGACTTAACATATGAAGAGAGGCCGATTAAAATTTTGGATCAGATGGAAAGGGTCACTCGTAGTAAAGTAAGGAAGTTCTACAAGGTTCAGTGGGAGCATCACACAGAGTCAGAATCAACGTGGGAACGGGAAGAATTTCTAAAGGCACATTATCCAGAATGGTTTTCCCAAGCAACCGAATCTCGAGGATGAGATTCATTCTAAGTGGGGGAGGTTTGTGACAGCCTGGTTTTTGCCCTCTTTTCTTTGCCTGATTTTCAGTTGGTTTGAATTTGAAATTTTGCTTTTTGAATCTTTTCATATGGACTTAAACACTTGGGTACCCCTTGGCTTTCACCCATGTGTCCCATTTCCCTCTCTAACCATCATTCCCACTCTAGTTCACCTCAAAATAATATTTGGAATATTTTTCTTAAATGAAAAATATTCAGTTCCCTCTCATAAACCCTAGCTAGCTCAATGTGCTCCAAAGCAACCCCAATTTTTCTTGCCCACAATAATCTGAGAAAATTCACAAATATTCTATGAACCCTAGGGCACCTTCCTGAGCAAAACTGTTGCATCACTTTTTGGAGTATTTTTGCTATAGAAAATATTTTCTGTTCTGGACAGAAATGGTGGTTTCTACAGCAACTACCATTTTACTTTCTCCACTTTGGCTGGTGTTTCTTGTGCATCATCACCTTAGTAGATGATTGCTAACCTCCAAAGCCCAGCTCCCAACTCCCAGCCGTTTGACCATAGTAAGATCTCAAAGTTATTGATCAGAAACTTACTAGGCAGTTGAAATATATCCTACTGCGCCTGGATCCAAACTAAAGCATGGTAATCTTCAAAACTACCACGAAAAACAAGCCAAACATGAAATTTGTACTTAGGTCGGCCTGAGGGCAGAGTTCACGCGGTGACCACGAGTGTACACGATGCCAACCTGCTTGTCGACACGCTCTGCATCGCGCCCGAGCTCCTGTTGCTTGCGTGCTCGCTGCCCTGACTGCCTAAGCTTGCCAAACTTCGCCACAATATTCGTCCCAGCTCTCTTAACTCCCTCCTGGTGCTCGTCGACGCCGAAGCTCGCCGTAGCGAGCACGGGCGCGGTCCGGCCAACATAATAGTGCGGTGCGCACTGTGCTCCTGGGCACCCCAGTGCCCCTGTGCTCGTCCCCGTTCGCCCACAGTCCCCACGTGAGCTGCATCGCCTTCTCCTCCTCTCACTGACGTCGTTCGTCTTCGGGCACCGTGTCCAGGTGTCCACCGGCGGAGCCCGAACCTCCCTCGATCCTCGGCTATAAATGGAGCCCTCCCCAGCCTCCTCGAGCACCATCCACGCCTCCCACACATCCGGGCAGGCTACGGGCTGCCATCCCCGAGCTCGAGCTCACCGGCGATCCCCTCGGGTCGTCTCCGTAGCTCCAGCCCCTCCTTGGCCTGGGCAACCCTTCCAGGGCCTTCGCCGCACTCTGGTGGTGTTGTTCCGCCTGGTTGGAGCCCCTGGAGTCGCCTCTGTTCGCTGTCGTCTTCGTCTCCGGTGACCTCCGCTCTCTGCCTCTGCTAGAGAGGTTGATTCTGACGCCATCCGACCACCCCTAGCTACTCTACGGTACGGGCAGGTGCGCCTCCATCTTTCTCTCTCTCGATCCCTCCCTCTCGTTTTGGCCAAGAAGACCTCGTCGCCGGCGTGTGCTCCGGTGAAGCCGCGCCGTCCTCTGTTTTCCTTCTCCCTCTCCCCCTCACCTGACTAGCGGGGCCCGCTAGTCAGCCACTCACTAAACGCGCGAAGCGGTACGAGTGGTGGCGCCCCGAGGCTTTACGCCTTCGACATCACCCCCAGTCTGTTTTTATTTAAAATTCAAATTTCATATTTTTCCAGAGTGCTTCAAGCAGCCAAAACTATTTAACCATAAGTCCAAATGAATTGATTCTTTTTGCTTTGTGTTCTTCGTAAAGAAAACTAGCAGCTCGCCAAAAATGGGATTTTCCCATGCTATCTAGATTTTTTGGTGAATTTCAGAAGGGTTCTTGATGTTTTCTTTTTGTGTTTATAAATATTTTCAGAGGGTGAGGCTTGTCTTGAGGATCACCAGGAGGCTTGTGAACCTCATCCGCACTAAGGCAAGCCACAACAACCTTTTTTCATGGTGCCATTACAATATTTGTGATTTTCCTACTTGAATGAATGTTTTAATCAATGCATTTAAATCACTACTATGTTATTTATAATATGTTAGTTGCTTGTTTAAGTTAATATGCTTGATTTACAGAAAGTTTAAAGCTATCTAAGTTAGTAAAGAAACTAGAATTGATTTTTGTTATGAAAGAGTAATATAGTTATGGATATAAGTAATTATATGGATTTATTTTTCTTGCATGGGAAAAATGATAAATCTGCTAGAAAAGATTCTGTTTAAAGTAAGGTTTAATCCTAACCAGAGAAGTGTCATGATTAATTTGCTAGAAAAGATTCTTGCATGAGAAAAATGATTAGTTTGCTAGAAAAGATTCTTGCATGAGAAAAATGATAAATTTGCTAGAAAATAATAAATTTGTTGATGTTTATGCTTAGTGTGGATATAGTTGACTTAGTCATTTCCATTTGTATGTCATGCATATGTTAGTGTTGCATTTCATGGCATACTATGACACAGGTTATTTTCCCTTTAAGTTGAACCTGATAATAACTCAACTTCCATATATCGTTGACCGGGTCACCGTTCCACTGAATCCAGTTTTTCCCAGTGCAAGCGGATTTGCCTTTATGGGAAGTCCTTTATTAGGTCCATTGTCATGCCTCTGGTCGGTGCCTCCAATGAGGGAAGGTTATGGGCATGCGGTACCCTGGCCCGGTAAGCAGACATAACCTTGTGTGCCCATTGTTGACATTTATGCTACCATGTCCTCGTGTGGGACAGTTCATGTTTTGGCCACGACGGTGGTCGTTGTGTCTTTGGTAGACATGGAGCCACCCAGGACTAGCCCAGCGGGGAGTGAGTCGGAGTGGCCTGGAGAGTGTCATGACAATGGAGGGGTTTCATTGGAATATCGTTGGTCCACCCGAATGGGAGTGCGAGGCCATGGGTTTCGTGGTGTGGCTGCAGTGTGCTACCTCTGTAGAGTGTATTAATCTATCGATAGCCGAGTCCACGGTTACGGACATGCTCGAAAGTAGGTCACACCATGGGTTAACGTTTAATAAATCTTGCACACTAAGTTATGAACTTTGCACTATTGATGATGGCAGAAAGGTCATGTTGTTGTTTGAAACCAAGTGTTGGTAGTGGTTGTGATCGCCGGAAGGATCACCGTTTGAGACCAAATATTGGTCGTGGTTGTGGTCGCCGGAAAGATCACGAGATATCCCTAATCTGAGGTTGGTACGTTTGTGATCCAAGAGTGATCGCCGTTGGTAAGCTAGTCCGAGTGATTTTTTCTCACTAGAGCATGATCACAACATGTTGGCTATATTGTTGCATTATTAATAATTGGTTAATTATCATGATAATGTTTGTCATTATGTTTATGTTTGCTGTGAGCTTACAAGTACATTCAATGTACTGACCTGGCATGTCATGCCAGATTTCAGGAAAGTCTCATTGGAACGGAGTGCTGTCCGAGTCTAGATCGTGTCCACACTGCTGTCCCTGTGCTATGGAGTTCCGCTACGACGTTGTTCTACTGCTGCGTAGTTGTTATGATCGAGGCCCCTTTATGTTCACTAAATAATGTGCATATTGTTCAGCCCGACTGTGTGTGCCGCTTGGCCTCGTTACCTGTTGTAATATAAACTTTGATCCGCTAGCATCAATAAAGCGGTTGTTTTTTGTACAAAGATGTTGTGTGTTGCCAGAAGACAGGGTCTCTAGGCTGGCAATGCATGGTAAACCAGTTGCTCTGAGCCGGGGTGCCACAATCATTCTCCTAATGATTTGATCCCGTTCATCAAATGACAACACATAAAAAAGGAAATGAATCATCGGGAAGAATTAGAAAACGAACGAAGATATAGGGAATTTAGATAGAAGAGAATGATGAGATCACACTCTGACTAAAGAATACTAACACGATGCACCGGAAAGATTTGGAGATTAACTGAGAAATACCAATTTAGAAGAATTGTTGAACGAGAGCAAGAATTTGAGGAAGAATAAATATTCTTAGATGATGGCCTTCGGAGGCATAAGATGGAAAGAACTCATGAAATTCTTCTGATGGGTAAGAAAATATTTTCACGATTGAAAACAATTTGAGAGGATAACATCTAGCTAGCACCGTGAATCTTCAAGAGAAAGGACAAGATTTAGAGGAAAACTCTTGTTCGGTCTTCACTTTTTAAGACCGAGGACGAGAAATACCATGAAGAATTTGTCAGATACTCTATTAGAATGAAGAATGTAAAGGTTAAACCAATGATGAAAAGAATTTGGAAGCGATCTTGGAATAGGCATATGACAGATGGAATCCATACTTATGTCACACTTTGAAAAGAATTTGGGAATAACTCCGGAAAACTAGAAGATTCAGGTAAAATCTTGGCAAAGACCTATGGGTTAGGGCCCACTCGAAAGAAATAGCGTTGAAATGATTATTTGAATGAGAAATGATGCACTAGAACATTTGAAAAACTTGAATGAGGTTACAACCTCGAATTAATTGAACACAAACACAAATCTTCTGAGATGTCTTCGTCACTCTAGAATGATTAAATGGCAGAGGCGAATGAGCAAGGGGAAACATTAGAGCCAAGGAAAAAGAATATGATCAACACTGAAAGCTTGAATTGAATCCACCGGAAAGGAAAACGAGAATAACAATGATGAACTAGACGAGAATTCACTGGTTGAAACAATTGAGGAAAGAATGAAGAGGCTTCACATGAACAAAATGCATACTCGAATAGAGACTTCAGACTCCGGGAAGAAAAGGGTAGGAGGGTGGGAAAATAAAAACAAATTAGGATGGGTGAAGCAAACATTTTGAAGATCGAGAATCAATCTTGCCAAAGATGAAGAGGGCGGAATAACTCAATGAGAAATGCATTGGTTGAATAAGCTTAGCTAACAAATGAAAACACCTGAATAAAGTTTGAATGGGAAGAGTACAAGAATTGAAACACCTACATTGTAATTCCTCACTAGAGCGACGAAGCGGATAAGGAGTAAAAAGAATTCCTACTCTCCGATATAAATAGACTCCGAAAATAGTTTTCTTCTAGACTCGACAACGACCATGCTACGAAAAATCAAGGGGGCTCCTATGGTCGGTCAAGGCTCTGATACCAACTAGTCACGGCCAATGTGCGATCCTATCAGAGAAGAACTCGAAGGTCCCACAAAGAATAGAGTCGTGAATTGAAGATGCTTTGCAAGGTGGATATCATTACATCATACCATTACATAATAGATGGGGATAGAAATAAGGCATACATTTGCCTCACAAATATATCAAACGTCATACATGAAAGCAACATCCTACTACAGATGAAACACAAACAAAAACTCAAATGACATCCACCCTGCTAGCCCAGGTTGCCGACCTGGAACCTATCCCTCAATCAAAGAAGAAGCAGAAGAGGAACTCCAAAAACAAGTAAATATCGCTCTCACATCATGATCATCGCATTACCTGTACCTGCAACTGTTGTTATAGTAATCTATGATCCACAAGGACTCAGCAATCCCATTACCATGGGTATCAAGACTAGCAAAGCTTAATGGGGTATGGAATGGATAAGTGGTGAGGTTGCAGCAGCACTAAGCATTGTATGGTGGCTAACTTAGGAGTACAAGAATAAGATGAGAAATTGCACAACGGCCAGAAACTAGTAATGATCAAGAAGTCATCCTGAACTACTTACGAGTGAAACATAACACCACCATGTTCTCTTCTCGACCCTATTCGAAAAGAGACGATCACGGTTAGGCACGCGGTTGGTGTACTTTAATTCAGATCTGGTGTCAAGTTCTCTACAACCAGATATTAAAAACTCTCATTTGCCACATAACCACGAGGACAACTCTCATAAGTTTAAACCCTGCAGGGGTGTCCCAACTTAGTCCATGATAAAACAAAATCAGTGGTAAAACTCGGAATCCTGGTGCACAAGACATTTCGACAACGGTAAAACAAAACCAGCAAGACCTCTCGACATGCCGACACCCTGATAGTAGCCACGCGTATCTCTTCTCAGGCCACGATCAGATGAACACTATGTATGGCAACCGAAAACCCCAGATGAAGGGGTGGCACCGCAAGTGGCTCTGTTGTGTACCAACACTCATGAGGAGCACTGGCCCGGGTTGTTGATTAAGAATCCTCGGGTGCTAGCCGGTCCCTATGCAAGTTTTAGTTATTATTAGGCAACTGGTAAAACCAATATTGGGCCTTGCTGGAAGAGTTTTATTCAAAGCGAACTGTCAAGGTGGACCCATAAACCCCGACCATGTTAGGAACGCAAAATCAACGAACATAACACCGGTATGACAGAAACTAAGGCGGCTAGAGTGGAACAAAACACTAGGCAAAAAGGCCCAGCGTTCCACCCTTTACCAAGTATATCGATGCATTCATTAAATAAGAGATATTGTGATATCCCATGATATCCATGTCCCAACAAGCAACAACTTGCAACTGCTATAAGAGGGGCTGAGCAAAGCGGTAACATAGCGAAACAACGGTTTGCTAGGATGGTGGAAAAGGTTAGAGGCTAACATGGCAATTTGGAAGGCTTGATATACAAGTGGTAGGTAGTGCGAGATAGAGATTGCATCGAGAAAACTAGCATAGAAAAGATAGTAGTGAGCTCCAAGATAATGGTCATCTTGCCTGAAATCCCGCTAGGAAGAAGATCGAATCCATGAAGTAGACGAACCAACATAGACGAACGAATCCTCAAAATCTCAAAGAAACAGGAACTACTGGGAAGAGGCACAACCGGAAAGAAGCAGACAACAGGTAAACACAGAACACATAATACTACAAATTAAGTGGACCTCAATATGCAACTCGTTGCATATTGACGAAACAACACGTTCAAGTATTTAGTTCACTCTCGTTTATGAACCCAACAATATTAAATGTTGTTAAACATGGCAAGAGGTGAAGCATATGTAAACCAACTATTTAGGCAAGTTTAAATGAGGCTGGAAACAACAAACAACAATTACAAAAAATACCCATATGTGAATTTCGAATTTGGTACTGATCTGAATAAAACATTATGTTAAAGTTGTTAAAAAGTAATTTCAAGTGCACCATGTTAATGTAGGCATTTTTCTACCCCAATTACATATAAAGTTTATTTAACTCGGAGCTACGGTTATTTAGTTGTGAATTAAACCATTTTAACATGTGATTTATGAACATTAATGCAAACAACATGTTTATGCATTTTAAACATAGATGAAAGTTGCATGATGTGAAACTACATGAAAATCTGAGCCAATTAGATATATGGCATGTTTTAAACGGATGCACGGTTATTTAACTATTAGCTGTTTAGAATAATGGTATTTATGTAATTATGCTTGCATTGAAAAAAATACAGAAAATCATATAGAAGAAGAATGAAAGAAAAACATATCCGAGATGGATTGCAGCTCACTACAGGAGACCAAGAGAAGATCTGACCTGAAGGAGATGAGTGAGTGTGTGTGTGTGTGTGCAAAAATAAAAGAAACAGAGCAAAAACAATGGTTGTTGGGACTTGAACTAGGACCTGTTGGATCGAAGCACACTCTAAAGACCACTTGGACAGGGGCGTGTTGGTTATAAATGAGGGGCTAGGCTCAACATGAATAAGAACAAGGGCTTGATCTGGGTGAGCCAAAATTGGTGTAAAATGGTTGTGCCCGTTGGGATTTGACCTCTGGTCTCCAACAACTGCGCTGTCGCTGCTTGCTTGGCATAGAAGTAGGAAAGCGTAATAACACCAGCTGAAAGGGCCGACCTTGGCCCTCCATGGTCGCATGGAGATCACCAGCGATGATGGCGACCAAAGTAGTGATGGTTGACGCTAGAGAGCACCGGCAGGGGTGCGGAACATGGTGGGGTTGCAGTTCCTGCAAGCAGGGCTGCTACGAACGTGCACGTGTGGGGCTGCTCGAGCATGAGCTTGAGCTCATCTCGGGCTTGGCGATGGGCTAAGGCTGAGTGCATGAGCGCGTCCGTCGTGCAGGTGTGTGCATGTGTGGATGCGAGCGGCGGGTGCTGGGCGTCGATCCGAGCGTACTCATGCTTGCGAGTGTGCGCGAGCGACTAAGTGGCAGCCATTGGCCACATGGCAGCCTCTCTCTATAGGAAAAATCCACAGATGACACTGGTCATGCGACATGTCAAACAGGCAGGCATGGAGCTGGGAAGATGGTTCGGCAGGCCTTGTCGGGAACAACGATGTGACGTTGAGCGGTGCATTTAATGCACCTTGTCAGCCCGCAGAGTTAGGTATGATAGCACTTTTGGCTATCTTATCTGTTTATAATGACTACTTTGCCATTGTGGTAACCCCTTGATCTATAAAAGGAGGCTCACACCATCACACCCTCATACGTGTGTATCCAGTACCACCCTAAGTCAATCCCTGCCAGGCAAGTGTACTATGTTCCACCACCACCTTTCCGCCATCAATCCACCAAAGCAGGAGTAGGGTTTTACACCTCGTGGCGGCCCGAACCTGTGTAAAATTTCCTGTGTGAACTCTGCCATGCTGCCCCACACTCGTCTACTCTTTGTGAAATGCGATGTCCCCTTGCCGAACCAGCAAGGGGCCTTCTGGTCCCGTAGGTGGCCGTGGTTTCCCGCGATAGTTGGCCAGCCACTCGGGGTTGAAACCTTCCGTGATGAAGCCGACGGCGAGCAGAGGGCGATTTCTCACCGACTCTTCTTCGCTTCTCCTCGTAAAATTGGTGTAGGGGTTGACGTACGGGGTTGGCATCCTTGTGGACATGGAGTTTGTGCTCGATATACTTCCTCGGAACACCCGGCATGTCCTTGGGGCGCCATACAAATATATCCCGATTCTCAAGGAGGAAGTCGACGAGCTCGCCTCCCTATTTACTTTTGAGGCGGGTGCCCAGAACAACATACTGGCTGCAGTTGGGGTCATCCGGATTGAGAGGGACCTTCTTGGTATCCTTGGACGGCTAGAACGGGGCCTTCCCACCTGACTTCTTGGGCCGAGCCAGCATAGCCAGCTGCTCGCCAGCCAGCACCACGATCCGGTCGAGCTGGTGCCTTTCCTCGACGATGACCAGCGACTCGGCCAGCTTGGAGCCGGCTTGGGCCCACTCCAGGCACTTCTTGTAGTCACCGACGGTGGTGATGAGGCCCTTGGGACCCGGCATCTTATCTTCAGGTAGGCATAGTGGGGAACCGCAATGAACTTCGCCAGTGCGGGCCAGCCCAGCTGCGCGTGGTAGGGGCTAGCCACTAGTCCACCTCGAACCAAATGGGCTCGCACCAGAAGTGGTCATAGATGCCGAAAAAGACATCAAGCCAGATCCGGCTGATCGGAGAGCAGGAGAGACCCGGCACGATGTCGTGGAACACCATCCGGGTTGGCTCCAGCTGCCTCGCCTCGATGCCGAGCTTGGTCAAGGTGTGGCGGTAGAGGATGTTGATGCTGTTGCTGCCATCAATGAGGACTCGTGAGAAGTTGCTGGTGCACTTCTCCGCAACTATGGTGGGGTCGAGGAAAAGGGCGTAGCCACCTACCGTAGGCATGATGGCCGGTTGGTCCTCCTGGGTGGTCCTCCGGGGTGATCCAACATGTGCATGTACTTAGGCACGGCCGGGATCACAATGTTCACTTCTTCACAAAGCCGGCGCTCACAGTGCTTGTCGCCACCTTCGCTGGTGAAGATGGTGTAGCAAGCGGTCGGGTTGAGGAAGGCCTCATCGTTCTTGGCGCCAGCCGCCTGGGGAGGAGGCCGAGGGTCGGAGCCGGCTGCCCCATACCCGGCACCAAGAGGAGCAAGCGGAGGCATATCGCCCCTCATCAGGCGCTGAGTGATGGTGCACTTCCGGAGCGTGTGTGTAGACGGCCTCACGCCATACTAGTGCTCGCAAGGAGCGTCGAGCATCTGCTCAAAGCTCATGGCCCGTTGACAGGTGGTTTTGCCGGTTTGCTGACACCGGCTGCAGCCTTGCTCAGTAGGAGGTGCTTGCTCGGCTAGACCGACATGCCATAACGGGGAGCCGGCTGATCACCCTTAAGCTTGTTGCAGGACTGGTTATTCTGGTGGCGGCTGCTCTCACCGACCCGCTTGGGAGGCGGTGCCAACAATGCCTTGGCATTGTCCACCACGACTTGCATCTTCATGGCAGCATCAGCCGTGACATACTTGTCCACAGTGGCCATGAGCGTGGCCATCGTGATCGACTCAAAGCGCAGAAGCTTGTCCTTGAGCAGGGTGCCGGCTTGGCACACTTCCATGAAGTATTAGATGGCCTAGAGGTAATGGACCCCCTCGCAGCTGTTTTGGAGATTAGTTCAATGTGTGAGGTATTGGTGGCCGGTCTCCTCCGGCCCTTGAACGCACATGGTGACCTAGCGAGGCCGGCCGAGCCGCTTGAAGGTGCCAGTGAAGTTGCGCACGAAAGCTTGGTCAACGTCGAGCCAGGAGTTGACGCTGCCAGCCGGCAGGTTGTTCAGCCACATCTGAGCCGAGCCCTGCCCCATGAGGGGGGCGTAGCGCACGGCCAGCCGCCAATTGTCACGAGCGATGCGGATGGTGATGGCGTAGTCTCTGAGCTAGTACTCTGGCTTGGAGGACCCATTGTACTTGGTAGTGTCATGGGGGAGCATGAACTCTTTGGTGAAGGGCTCATCGCGTTTGCACAGACCGAAGTAGTTTAGACCGACTGTGTCGTCTTCCTCCAGCTCGCGGAGAGGGCCAGCTGCTCGATGCAGTGGCGCGCATTGTTGGTGTTGATGTCAAGTGGACCTAGCCGGCTAGCGACTGGGCCACGGGCAGCCGAACCGGCTGAAGTCGGTTGGCAGCAGCGGCCAGATGATGGGGGAAGATCATACCGACGTCGGGCATCTACCACCGGCCTGCTGTCTTAGCTATCAGCAATCATTGGTGTGCGGTTGCGTCGAGTTTGGCTGCTCAGGTCCTCCCGGATTGACCCTCGCGAGGATGCGGAGAGGACACCATGCCCTGTTGTTCGGCGTCCTTGGAGCAGCATGAGACGGATGCCGCGGGGGCCTCTCGGGTCTCGGGGGGTGGAGGCGGTTCTGCTCCACGTTCGTAGTGGCGAGAAGGTGGCGGATGCGCTACAGCCGTTGTTGCAGCTCACCTTGCGGCAGCCTCCGCGTAGCACATGTTCTTGAATAGGCTGAGGTTGGATCCACTTTTTTAGGGTCGCTAGCATTGTACCAAGGTTTCGGATTATTATGCAAATGATGATTTTTGGCTTCGTTGTGTGCTATCACGAAGTTTGCCGCCTCCTAAGTAATGAATGCCTCGGCCATAGATGCTTCAATTCTATGTTTATTTTTACATTTTTCTTGGAGCGTCTTCTGCATCCTCTCAGTTGCGTAGCGCCAACGATTTTGCATGCCCCCCTCCCCCAATCTTGCCTCGGTCAGGAGATGCAAAATCAAGTGTTGCATTGGATTAAAGAAGCCCGGTGGAAAGATCTTCTCTAACTTGCAGATCAACTCCGGCACCAACCCTTCCATTTCTTCTAGCACAGCAGGCGATAGTTCTTTTGCACAAAGAACATGGAAGAAATAGCTCAGCTCGGCCTGTACTAGCCATTCATCCTCAAGGATAAAGCCATGCAACATCACCAGCATTACCCGCTCAATCCATATGTGCCAATCATGACTCTTGAGACCAAATATTTTCAATTTAGCAAGACTTGCTCCCCTCTTTAGATTCGCTGGATACACATCGGGGAACATCAATTACATTTTCACCCACAAGATAGTTTCCCTCATAGTAGGCCTTCCAAGACTGAACCATGCCTTTGGCTTCGTCCAGTTCTGCTTTCCTTTCGGTTCTTTCATGTTTTCTAATGGTCTATCACATAGCACCTCTTGATCGGCTCTAGGCTTAGTATTACCCTTTGACTTCCCCTCTATGCTGAAAATGTACGAAAAAGTGCCTCGGAGTTATTCTTTTCAATGTGCATCACGTCGATGTTGTGTGGGCAACGGAGGGCTTTGAAGTATGGTAGATCCCACAAGCATGTGTTGTGAGTCCAGGCATGTTTTGAATTATAACCCTTGAAATACCCAGGACGTTCTGGATCTAGCTCGAGAGCGTTTAACTGATCCAGGGTCTCTTGGCCTGACAACAGATATGGTGCAGGGTTTTTTACAACTCTACCTTTCATGATGTTCTTCATGTCTTTCCTGAACTTCTGTTGAGGATCCAGGAAATTACTATGCAAGTCGAAGCAAGAAAACTTGCGACCCGCCTGCAGCCAATGAAACTCAAGAGCTGCATTGCATGTGGGGCACGGGAACCTTCCATGCACACACCAGACAACGAATAGTGCATACGCCAGCAAGTCATGTGTCAAGTACATGTGCCTGACATGCATTATGAAGTTCTATTTGCTAAAGGCATCATATGTCTTGAACCCATTATCCCAAGCTTCTTGCAATTCTTCCTTAAGCGGCTGCATGTACACATTCATATTCTTCCCGGGATAGTTCGGCCCTGGAATTATCAACGTCAGGAAAATGTTCTTTCTTTACATAATCTGTCCGGGGGAGATTGAGTGGAAAGACAAATACGGGCCAACTACTATATTGGGTTGCCGCCAGACCAAACACAGTGAATCAATCCGTGCTGATGGCGACTCGAGGATGCCCTGGATCTGCCGCTTTTTCCGCATGTAATGCATCGAAGCGCTTCCACGCTTCACCATCTGATGTGTGTACCATCATCAGATTCCCATATGCATCTATTTCGGTTCTTTTTTCCCATTTTGTGCCATGTCATCTGTCTGGCCGTCTCTTCGACCATGAAAAGACGATGAAGTCTTGGTACGATTGGCATATACTGAAGAACATTAACGGTGATTTTGGTCTGTGCTTCTCACCCATAACGTTGTCTACCACAACATACCTAGAAGACTTGAAAATGGGAAAATAGTTCAAGTCTGCATACTCAAGCATAAATAAGGCACATCCTTTCTCACAGGCATGTATCTTCTCATACGACATCTTAAGAGCATGGATGATTTTGTCTAACTGGTACAGGTTTGTAGGGAGTACATGGCCTTTGGGTAGAAAGTTGTGATAGCCTGGCTTATTATGGATGACAGACTACTTATATCAATAAAGAATTCCTTCTTTTCTGGGAGCCCATTCAGACAGAACTACAAAGTTAAGCGTGCTCATCTCGGAGTAGTTTCAGGATGTGTGACCGACCGGGAAGTTGCTCCCGAGTGCGCACGAGTGAGGACAAAGTGCGCAAAAAAGACTAGTATTGATCTGTCGGGCCAATCTAGATCCCTCCACGAGTAACGACCACCGGCGGGGTGTGTCTGGGGCGCTACAAGTTGGTATCAGAACCTCGCCCGACCATAGGACCCCTCTTGATTGACCGTGGTTGGCCGTTGTTGAGTCTAGGAGAAAACACTTTTCTGAGTCTAGTTATATCGGTGAGTAGGAATTATTTTTACTCCTCAGCCCCTTCGTCGCTCTGGTAAGGAATCTTGACATAGGTGTTTTGAATTACTACTCTTCCCCTTCAAAAAAAATCTTTAGGATGACGAAGTTAGTTTTTGTTTGTTGTGATGTCAGCTCTTTTCAACCGGTGCGCTTATGGTGGGGACCCCGACTCATAAGTCGTGATCACCGAATGCACGTGTATAGGCATCACGTCCGCGACAAGTAGACCGAAACGATTCTGCATCTACTACTATTACTCCACACATCGACCGCTATCCAACATGCATCTAGAGTATTAAGTTCATAAGAACAGACTAATCCATTAGGCAAGATGACATGATGTAGAGGGATAAACTCAAGCAATGTGATATAAACCCCATCTTTTTTATCCTCGATAGCAACAATACAATACGTGCCTTGCTGCCCCTGCTGTCACTGGGAGAGGACACCACAAGATTGAACCCAAAGCTAAGAACTTCTCCCGTTGCAAGAAAGATCAATCTAGTAGGCCAAACCAAACTGATAATTCGAACAGACTTGCAAAGATAACAAATCATAAATAAATGATTTTAGAGAAGAATCAAATATTGTTCATAGATAAACTTGATCATAAACCCACAATTCATCGGATCTCGACAAACACACCGCAAAAAGAGTTACATCAAATTGATCTCCAAGAAGATCGACGAGAACATTGTATTGAGATCCAAAGAGAGAGAAGAAGCCAGCTAGCTAATAACTATGGACCTGAAGGTCTGTGGTAAACTACTCACACATCATCGGAGTGGCTATGGTGTTGATATGGAAGCCCTCCGTTATCGATTCCCCCTCCCGCGGAGCTCCGAAAAAGGCCCCATGATGGGATCTCTTGGGTACAGAAGGTTGCGATAGTGGAAATAGGGTTTCGTGGTGCTCCTCGATGTTTTTTGCGGTATATGCACATATATAGGAGGAAGAAGTGGGTCAGTGGAGCTACGAGGGGCCCACGAGGGTGTGGGGCGTGCCTCCCTGCCTCGTGGCCTCCTCGTTGATTTGTTGATGCCTACTCCAAGTCCCCTAGATCACGTTTGTTCAAAAAATAACTCTCCCGAAGGTTTCATTCCGTTTGGATTCCATTTCATATTCCTTTTCTACGAAACACTGAAATAGGCAAAAAAACTGCAATTTGCACTAGGCCTTGGGTTAGTATGTTAGTCCCAAAAATAATATAAAAGTGTATAATAAAGCCCGTTAAACATCCAAAATAGATAATATAATAACATGGAACAATCAAAAATTATAGATACGTTGGAGACGTATCAAACATCCCCAAGCTTAATTCCTGCTCGTCCTCGAGTAGGTAGATGATAAAAACAGAATTTTTGATGTGGAATACTACCTAGAATAATTCTGAATGTAATTTTATTTATTGTGCCATGAATATTCAGATCCGAAAGATTCAAGACAAAAGTTTAATATTGACATTAAAACAATAATACTTCAAGCATACTAACTAAGCAATCATGTATTCTCAAAATAACATGGCAAAAGAAATTTCATCCCTACAAAATCATATAGTTTGGTCATGCTCCATTTTCGTCAAACAAGAATGCTCTCATCTTGCAGAACCCCGGTGACAAGCCAAGCAATTGTTTCACACTTTAGTAATCTCAAACTTTTTTGAACTTTCACGCAATACATGAGCGTGAGCTATTGATATAGCAATATGGGTGGAATATGATATAATGATGGGGGTTATGTAGAGAAGACAAAAAGTGGAAAGTCTCACATTGACGCGGCTAATCAACGGGCTAGGGAGATGCCCATCAATTGATTTCACTGCAAGGAGTAGGGATTCCCATGCAATGGATGCACTAGAGCTATAAATGTATGAAAGCTCAACAAAAGAAACTAAGTGGGTGTGCATCCAACTTGCTTGCTCACGACGACCTAGGGCCAAACCATACTGCTAATTCGAAGAGACTAGCAAAGATAACCAATCATACATAAAAGATTTCAGAGAAGAATCAAATATTGTTCATAGATAAACTTGATCATAAACCCACAATTCATCGTATCTCGACAAACACACCGCAAAAAGAGTTACATCAAATAGATCTCCAAGAAGATCAAGGAGAATATTGTATTGAGATCCAAAGAGAGAGAAGAAGCCATCTAGCTAATAACTATGGACCCGAAGATCTGTGGTAAACTACTCACACTTCATCGGAGTGGCTATGGTGTTGATGTAGAAGCCCTCCATCATAGATTCCCCCTCCGGCGGAGCTCCGGAAAAGGCTCCAAGATGGGATCTCTTGGGTACAGAAGGTTGCGGCGGTGGAAATAGGATTTTGTGGTGCTCCTGGATGTTTTTTGGGGTATATGGACATATATAGGAGGAAGAAGTAGGTCGGTGGAGCTACGAGGGGGCCACGAGGGTGGGGGCGCACCTAGGGGGGCAGGCCCGCCTCCTTGCCTCGTGGCCTCCTCGTTGATTTCTTCACATCTACTCCAAGTCTCCTGGATCACGTTTGTTCCAAAAATAACTCTCCCGAAGGTTTCATTCCATTTGGATTCCATTTGATATTCCTTTTCTGCGAGAAACTGAAATAGGCAAAAAACAGCAATTTGCACTAGGCCTTGTAGTAGGTTAGTCCCAAAAATAATATAAAAGTGTATAATAAAGCCCATTAAACATCCAAACCAGATAATATAATAGCGTGGAACAATCAAAAATTATAGATACGTTGGAGATGTATCAATTGTCCACAAAGACTACTACATGCCAGAGGAGGACGATAGGTCGCTGTCCTTCTTGACCTGCAGGGCAACCTTGGAAGGCACGTTGAGCTCGGCGCCAATGCCTCTGCTCCTCTCACGTCGATTGTGACCCCGCGCACTAGGGCGTGAGTATGTCGTTGATGGATCTGTATGTATCTTTATCTTTTAGTCAAATCCATGTACTACTATATGGTACTACTAGTAATTATCTTACCTTTCGTATCAACTTCATAATTTTTGTAGGGAGTAAAATGCACCCATGATCATTGAACTTGTGTCAAAAGCTCACTTTAGTCATTGTACTTAAGAATACGGTCAATACGGTCACTATATACGACTTGAGGTGATTATACGATCACTACCTCACTGTAGAACTCCATATTTTGCTCTGTTGATTGGTCAAACATCACAACACCCTCTCTCTCTACCCTATGAGGGTCCCACCTGTCAGTTGACCTCTAGATCGATCTTTGGACATCACACAACAACAATTTTTCTTAGGCTGGTACCGCGCATGTGTGCATGCATGCATGCTACGATCCCTCCTCCCGACTTTCTTCACGGCCGCTCAGTTCCGTTCGGTGGTCCTTTCCCAGAAGAAAAGAAGACAACAATCCTTATACTCAAGACTCAAGACTCAGCCACCGGCTCCAAAAAAAAGACTCAGCCATGGGGCCATTGTTATACCTCTAGTATGTACGTCTGTTACATAAATAAATATATACATAGTACTATATCGGACGTTCGGTGTCTTCACCGACGGGCGCATCATCCGAGGATGCGCCGCTCCGCTCATGCCATCGCCACCTGCACTTCGATGAGCCCGGCCACCGCTGCCGCTGTTGGCGCAGTAGCGTAGGTACCGACCTCAACGACGATATAGCCAAGTGCTTTTCGTCGATACAAGCATATGAGACTAGCTCGAGTAACTTCTGAGCTAAATCGGTTCCGTTCAGACGTAGACAGCGAGAGATACACGTACAAAGGAAGAAGCCTAGCTAGCTGCTTGATCCATTTTCCTAGGCTAGGTAGCCCAGGCACATATATGTAACAACACGCCGCCGGCTGATCGATCTGATCGCTCAATACGAGGACACGCGAGTCATGCCGAGTTGATGGCCACAGGACCGTATCAGTTATCTTTGTTTTCTTTCTATTGAGCTGATTCAAAATATTACAGGGGTACAAGCTCGGATGATTGTTCCAGTCCAAGCCGGACATGGACTCTCCAACGTCTGGGGCACAAGCAGCTCAGCCCGGTGTCCTCGCTTGAACACTGACATGTGCGGATGTTCCCATTCATCGGCATGCACGTACGTACAGCCGCACATGCCTTAGCTCCACAACGTGGAAACCATGATGAGCACGACAAGGGTTCAAAAGTGTTGTGTGCATGCGTGTAACTGTGTAAGTGTGTTTTGTGCGTGTTAATTAAATATTCATGACACTTCATAGATTTAACACAAACTTGTGTGGAAATAGTGGTTAGAGTACGTGGGCTTCACCAGAGATCCCTGGTTTGATTCTCATGCGATGCGGTGTTTTTATTTAAAAAAATTGACAGGTGGGTCCCACATAGGTAGAGAGAGAGTGATGTGATGTTTGACCAGTCAACAGGGCATTATACGGAGCTATACGGTATGGCAATGACCGTATAATCACCTCAAGTCGTATATAATGACCGTATTGACCGTATTCTTAAATATAATGACCAAAGTGAGGTTTCGACACAAGTTCGATGACCGCGGATGCATTTTACTATTTTCGTACGTACTCCATGCATGAAACGTGCCAGAACCAAACTTCTCATTACTCTAGGGAAAATCGTTATTTCTATCTATCGGTCGCGCCATGGAGCAGAATCAAATTTTACAAGTTACAAGTTCAAAAGGAAAAGCCTGCCGTGTTTGCGTATCTCGCACCCCCACACGGTTGGTCCGCACGCCACTCAAGGGGGAATGCGTCCTGTGTTGCATTTTCAATTACATGTGAAACCGCAGTTGAGCAAACCGACTATCGGCAAACACCAACCCCTCTGACCGCGCGATGGCTGTAGCACGAACTCCAAGAAAATTGGTGTTGGATGGGACTCGTGTGGGTGGTGTGTGCCATACCGCTAGATGTGAAAACTAGTTATGGCCCATGCCACCCCACTGTATCGAGCCTATATCGAGGTGCTGGTTACGTAGAACAAATTTCCTCGAGTCCGTGCTCAGCCCTTCTTTATCTCTCTTCTCAGCCGGCTAGCAGACGTGCGTAGACCATCGTCTATTTGCTCACATGTGGTCCCACATGTCAATGAAGCACAAGATGACCCACTGAACCTGCACGTCTTTCACCTCGACGTGCTAGTGATGAAAAACAAATCCAATAAAGATCTTAAGTGGCCGCTTTTGGAGTTACTCAAGAGTAGTAAAATTCTATTTACAGTTTAACCCAAGATGCACATCACGTGGCTTCAACTACCACTCCATTTTTTTGCATGACATTACCTGGATGTTGGATGTCCCACGTGCCAGAAAAAGGAGGACGAACTCGACCAAATCTTCTCCACATTTAGACCGGAGGAGTAGGAAACACGGCAAGCCCTGTGCCTACATCATACTACTACGTACAAGCCCACCTCACGCAGTCACGCTATCACCATATTTCTCGGCCTCCGTGCGACACCTAGCTCTAGTTGATCTAACTAGAACTAACTATTGGTTGGCTCTATGTGATGTGGCAACTTCATACTACTACGGATGCTAGCTATACTACTACGACCCTAACACTCCAAGAAGTGAGTCGAAAACCATTTCTAAATTAAGTTTATGACATGCATATGCAAATGTACTAGTCATTACATACAATAAGTCATCAACACACAACGACAACGAGGATACATGTTGGATTATATATTAGTTCCAACAAAACATGCTAGTAAATACTAAAGTTTTCATCACACAACAAGTAACAAGCAATGAAATGAACTTCAGCTCAATAACTCCTCGGTATTGGAAACGCTTGCTTTGAACCAGAAGAGTTTATCTAGGAAGGGCCAGCTACTGTCAATCTCGAGACCAACGCAGGACTGATCATCCAGGCTGAAGCGGCTTATTTCATGACCCATATTGTGATGGACACGGTAGGGAAGCATACCAATGCTCGAGGTATAGATACAATTGCTTCTCGTAAATGGTAGTAACGTTGTGTCAACAGCAGCTGGATCACCTTTCACCATGATAGGATAGTTTTGTCCTAGGAAGAGCGAGTTTCCTCCAAGAGTATCAATACTAAACCAGGGAGAAGGTGTTGGTGCTAGCACAATAGTATCCATCCCGAATACGCTGCAACGGATGTTGGAATAGGTCCGAAGAGTGCGACCATGGGACACAACACCTACTTCCTTAGTGACATCAGTGGTGCGATCTATACAGACAAGAAGAGGTGATCCATCGGAATAAGTTGCCAGGTGCCACTAAGTACTCATATATGGGTCCTCATGCTCATGATCATCAGCATCGTCATCTCCCCGTTGGTTATAAAAATTTTCAAGTATAGGTGGTGGAATGTTCACAGGACCTTGGAAACACAAGAAGGTTAATTATTAAAGGGAAACTAACTAACCCGCATGCATGTGGATGAAACAATTATAATTGCAATGGAAGACAAAAGTACCGAAAGCATAAGGATTCCATGCAAAAACAGTGCCACGAGTGGTGGCAGCAAACACAAGACCCTCGTATTGAATTGCATCACAGTACTCATCCGTGTATAGAAACTGATTTTTGAGCAATATCCAACGAGTCGAACCTTGAAAAACGGCAACAAGCTTGTCGAAGATAGCGACAACACAAGCATTCCTATAACCCCAAGAGCGATTTGGAACTCGACAAATTGCTATCTTCTGTAGACGACAGTCACCATGATCGTAGTTGAACGTGCGTAGAATACCGTTTTGCTCAACCTTTGGGTAGTCTGTGATTTTTGGAAGTGGAACCCCGTGATGAGTGTACACGTTCACAAGTTCCCACTCATAGTTGGACCCAATATAAACAACCCAATCTCCATTTGCGCCTGCCCAAGCCTTACCCTCAAGCGATGTCATCTTAACATCACACGTATCATTATCAAGCGGCACCAACTTGCACAAGGCGAGGCCTTTGTCGTCCGCGCGCCAGTGAGCAGGGTCACGGTGACGAAGATAGGGGAGATCAAACCGCTCCTGGACCCTTGCATTCCTTATAATGATGTTATTAGTTGAGTCGAGAATGGTCTTGAACGAACCTGCCATGCTAGCCAAGGTGATGACGCCGCACCGATCAGCGAGTTCCTCCACCACGTCATCCTTCAGATCGGGGCAAGAATAACGGGGGTGTTTCTGGTCTGCTCCCTCCATGGAGAAGACGATCGAGCAATGGCAGAAGGAAGGGTGAAGGCAAATGGAGGAGGGAGGAAGAGCGTGCTATGGCAGTTCCAAATTGAGATGGAAAGGCGAAGAGTTTGTGGACCGTTGCCATGGTACACAAAGAGGCGCCCCCGCCTACATAGACGTCCATTCGGAAATTGTATAGAAGGACTCGCCGTCGTCTCACTTACATGTTGGAACCGGACCACATGCGAGCGAAGAGGCTAGTGGGGAGCGGACGGTTGCCACAGAGGTCACACACTGACAACAAGGCTGTCCTGTCAGACCTAGCGCCCGCGCGGGATGGCTTCTGTCCCCCACACGAGCGAAGCCACAGAGGTCCGTTTGGCATCGTGAGTTGGAGTTGGCCTTACAAGTGGGGCCGCAGTTGAGGAAACCGACTATCGGCAAACCCGCACCTTGCCCGCCGTGCGATTGCTGAGTTAGAGAAACGACGAAGTGGAAGAGATAGTTGTAGCACGGACTCTAAGAAATATGGTGTCAGATGGAAGTCGTGCTGGTGGCGTGTGTCATACTCCTGGACGTGAATGCTTGTTCTGGCCCATGCAACCCTAGTAGTACTGTATATCGAGGATTCGAGGTGCTGGTTACGTACAACGAACACATTAACATATGGCGCACCTCACATTGTGGCTAAATTTCCTGGAGTCTGTGCTAGGTTCAAAAGTGTTCTTTGTGAGGGTGGGTGGCTGGTCTCAAGTTTAAAACTTGTTGTATTACGTATATATAGACATAGAGATAGTGTAGCAGTTTTGAAAGTTTGAACCCAAACATCAGAATGCTATTTCTACTGGACTCATCTGAGGACCTAGGATGATGGGATTCACAGCTACAGTAAAAACACCCGCCCGACACGCGAAGCATGTGAAGCTAGTACAAATAGTAGTAGTACTATTGTTGATTGGACTCATCCGATAACCTGTTGCAATGCACGTACAATTATGTATTCAGAAAATACTTTTTTGCCTTGTCGCAGCACCCATTTAGAGAAGCGACTCGAAATCCATTCATAAATTTAGTAAGTCTATCACAGGCATATCATTTTATTACATACAACAGGTCATGAACCCCAAACGGCAACGATGATATATTCTCGTAAATACTAAAGTTCTCATCACAGAAGAAATAACAAGCAACGAAATGAACTTTAGCTCAACAAATCCTCGGCGTTGGAAATTCTTGCTTTGAACCAGAAGTGATTCTCTGGGAAGGGCCAGCCACTATCAGTCTCGAGACCAACGCATGACTGATCATCCAGGCTGAAGCGGGCTATGTCAGGACCCATGGTGCGATGGTAGGGAAGCATAGCAATGACTGAGGTATAGATACAAGTGCTTCTCATAAATGGTAGTAACATTGTGTCAACAGCAGTTGGATTGCCTTTCACCATGATTGGATAGTTTTGTCCAAGGAAGAGCGAGTTTCCTCCGTATGCGTCATGTTATTGAGAGGTACTGCTTCAGACCATTTAGTGAAATAATCAGTTGCCACCAATATGAACCGATGCCCTTTTGAGGAAGACGGATGGATTTGTCCAATGAAATCTAAACCGCAACCTCTGAAAGGCCACGGTTTGATAATAGGATGTAACATAGCAGCAGGAGCTAATTGAATATCACCAAACTTTTGACAAGCTTCACACCCCTTATAATATTTGAAGCAATCATTAATCATAGTCGGCCAATAAAACCCAGCACATCGCAATAAACATTTCATCTTGGGAGCCGACTGGTGAGTGCCACAAATACCTTCATGTACTTCTCCCATAGCAACTCTTGCCTGGTCCTCATCCAAACACTTTAGAAGAACATCATCGATAGTTCGACGATAAAGACCATCATCTCTCATTGTATACTTGAAAGCCATACGCCGAACAGCCCTGTCCACCCTTTCACTTGGATTGCACAAGTAATCAACAATGGGCTTCCTCCAGTCGGGTTTGTCACCTGCACTAGACTTTTTGTTAATGGCCGAATCAGTGGGTTCTGGTTCGGTCTCTCCTATACAGGTAAGACAAGACATTGATCTTTGAGAAATATGAAACATGCCATGATCAATATGGTATCCAGATGCTTGCTGTGCCAACTCATTTTCTCTCCAGTTGTCATGTCTAGATATATGTGCAATGCTAAAACAATCCAAAGTAGAGATTATATCTAGACATTTATCAAGATAAACATTAAGTGATTCGTCCAAACACTGAAAGACTTTGGATATTTGCTGCACCACTAGTAACGAATCACCATAAGCCTCAATATGTGTAACACCTATAGCAAGTAAAAACTCTAGGCCGAATAACAACGCTTCATATTCGGCTTGATTGTTTGTGCAAAAATATTCTAAGCGGCATGAGGCTTCAAAAACAGCACCATGAGGAGATATATAAACAATACCAACACCTTGGCCATTGCTACAAACTGAACCATCAAAGTATAATCTCCATGGTACTAATGAAACAAGGTTCATATCAACATCATGCTTGTTATTAATCCGATGTTCAACAATGAAATTAGCAACAATTTGGCCTTTCATGGATATTAGAGATTCATAAGCCAAATCATATTCAATCAAAGCATAAGCCCACTTGCCAATTCTACCACTAAGAATTGGCCTATGCAACATGTATTTAATGACATCGGTTTGACAAGCTACTACACAAACACTCGGCACTAAATAATGTCTTAGTTTTATGCAAGCATAATATAAGCATAGACATAATTTCTCAATAAATGTATACCTTGTCTCTGCGTCCAATAAGTGGCGGCTCAAATAAGTGATGGCATGGTCATTTCCTTCGGTCTCTTGAGTTAGAATAGCACCAATAACTCCTTCCTCTGCTGCAATGTAAAGTCTGAAGGGTTCCCTATGCTTGGGTGCTCTCATCACCGGAGGAGTGCACAAATAATTCTTGATCATATCAAATGCTTCTTGCTGTTTTGCCCCCCAAGTGAAATCAGCATCATTCTTTAACCAAAGGATAGCAGTAAATGCATGAACTTTCCCTGATAGATTAGCTATGAACCTTCTCAAATAATTGACCTTGCCAAGGAACTTTTGCATATCTCTCTTGCATGTTGGAGCCTCCACTTTCTGTATAGCCTCTATCTTTTTGGGATCAATCTCTATACCATCTTCATGAATAATGAAACCCAAAAACTTGCCAGCTGACACGCCGAAAGCACACTTCAAAGGATTCATTTTCAGTCCATACTTTTTCATTCTTTCAAAAGCTAAACGCAAATCGGCCAAGTGAGATTCAAAAGCATCCGATTTGACAACAATATCATCAATATAAACTTCAAGTATGACACCGAGTAAATCATGAAAAATCAAATTCATAGCCCTTTGATATGTGGCGCCAGCATTTTTTAATCCAAATGTCATCACTGTCCACTCGAATAAACCAAGGAAACCAGGGCATCGAAAAGTTATCTTGTACATGTCCTCTTCGGCCATAAAAATTTGGTTGTATCCGGCATTACCATCTATAAAGCTAATAACCTTATGTCCAGAAGCATCATTAATAAGCATATCGGCTATTGGCATAGGATACTCATCTTTGGGTGTAGCCCTATTCAAATCTCTGAAGTCAATGCACACCCTCAACATACCGGACCCTTTCTTCTCCACTGGGACAATGTTAGAAATCCACTCGGCATACCTGCAAGGTCGAATGAAATTAGCTTCAAGCAGTCGACCGATCTCTTCCTTGATCCGGTCATGTGTTTTTGGATTAAATTTTCTGGCCCACTGTTTATAAGGTCTAAAACCGGCCTTTATAGGCAACCGATGTTCCACTAGCTCTCGGCTTAACCCTGGTATCTCATGATATTCCCATGGAAAGCAACAAACATATTCTTTCAATAGCTCGATTAACTTAGCCTTACAATCGGCTCTCAAATTTTTGTTTATAAATGTCGGTCGAGTGACTGAACCATCTCCAATATCTACCTCTTCTAACGGATCGGCTGATGTAAAACCTTGTCCAAGTTTATCCATGTCGTCCAACTCCTCTATAGACTCATACATATCGTTCTCATTGGACCGATACTTTACAAGACGTTTTTGTAACCACTCGGAATTAGGATCCATTTAAACATATCATACCTTGGAGCCGATTGCATTCACTCGGCTTTAAAGAGACGGGCACAAGACAATTCTTGGTCGCGCTGAGAAAATCAAATTCTGATAAGTCACGTCCCGTCAAGCAAGTAGCATTGGGATGTTGCCAATCTACCGATGCATCAGCCAAAGCAACACAGGCCGAGTTATCCGCATGAATAACTTCCACTTCATCATCAACCCACTGAATCAAAAATTGGTGCATAGTGGATGGCACACACTGGTTTGCATGAACCCAATCGCGGCCTAGTATGACGTTGTAGTTACCTTGCACCTCAGTGACAAAGAATGCAGTAGCCAAAGTTTTGCTTCCGACTGTAAGCTCCACATACATCACACCTTTTGCTTCAGTTTTCTCTTTGCCTTCAAATCCGTTGAGCACCATATTGGTCTTGATCAATTCTTCATCAGGCAAACCCAATTTCTTGAAGACCGAATAGGGCATAAGATTTACCACAGCACCACCATCAACAAGCATCCGAGTGAGCGGCGACCCATTGATATGACCTCTGAGATATAATGGTTTCAGATGCGTCACTGGTTCTTTTGGCTTCTCGAATATCGCGTTTTTAGGGCCAAAATCCAGCTGAGCCACCTCCCCTTCCTCATCTATAGCACGAAACTCAGCAGGTAAGTAATACACCATATTGATATCCATACCTTCATGAACCGGTGTAGACTCATAGTCCAACATATCAGCCTCCTCCTCAAGTGCATCCACCGATTTAGAAATTTGTCCGAGTGAAGAGGAAGCAAATAGTTAACATAGACGATGCAATGATTGCGTCGTCCTCTTTTGGTAGTGTAGGTGTTGCTTTGATAGGTGTAGAAGCCACAGCATCTTGTATTTGTTTGGGCCTCCACACTTGTTTTGTAGGTACCATAGGCCGAGTGTCATTGAACAACTTATCGCTTTGCTTCTCGGCCTCTTGTTCTGCCATCTCTTGACTCCTTAACCTCTGTAGTTTCCTATTTTGTGTCTTTGTTAGCCCTGGAGGACACCACTTTGGCTGAGTGTATTTAGGATCTCTCGTTTTTACTCAGCTGGTGCTTGCTTCATGGTCATTGGCCGAGTGCTTTGGCGCAATAGAAAGTATCGGCTCAGTCGGATTGCTATGCACAATCGGCTGCTGTATGGCGAATGTTTCGGTGCCCAAGATAAGTGAGTCGGCATCCATTTTCTCCTTGCCTTTTCCCGACTCAACTACTGCAACACTTGGTGATTTAACACGCCATTCTTTTCGACTTTCCAGATGCATGAAATTTCCACTCAGGCGCACCTTTTTACTCTGATGGAATCCACTCGAATGGATGTCACTCGGATGGAATCCACTTGGATGGAATTCAGTCAGATGGAATCTACTTGACCACATATTTTCACTCGGATAACTTCCATCTGGGTGCATTCTTCCACTCGGATAATTTCCATCCGGTCACATGTCTTGACCAGCCGACTGATAGCCACCATTGTTCAGTCGGCCTCTATATGAATAGTCAAGTCGATCCCAAACAGATTGCGTATGCTCTTCTGGAAACGGCACCCTTGGTCCACTCAGTTTCATATACTGACTAAACATATCAGCTGATGGTGACCTTGGTCACTTCAGATGAGTCGGCCGATTAAAGCTAGAACCGGCCGACTGGTTGGTGTACTTGGATAGCAACATATCAAAAGTTGGCTTGATCCGCTTGCGTTGTACTTTAACTTCATTCCTTTTCCACTTGCTAATTTCTGGACTCTTGGGCTTGACAAATCTCACACGAGCATTTTCTTGCACTTGAAGTTGCCCCCCGAGTGTAGGATTCTTGATGGTGATTTTGATCACTTCCTTGCCATCGGGTTGCTTACCAAGCACAACATGTCTCCCCAAGACCTTGTTGTACTCCTTGTCTTTCCTGGGCTCACCAACAATGACATTATCTTTATTAGCAGATTCGGCTACCTCCGGCCGAATGAGTAGCTTCTTCCCCTCCAAATCCATGGTATTCATTGGAAAAGGCTGTTTATCAACTTGCATCTCAGAAAAGTTCAATTGTCCGTCGTTAATAGCCGATTGTAGTCGTCGAAAAACATTGCAATTGTTAGTAGCATGAGAAAAAGAATTATGATACTTCCAATAAGCATGCCGTTTTAGCTCTTCAAACGGCGGTAAAGTATGAGATATTCTAATAATCTTAGCCTGCAGCAAAGCATCAAATATTCTATCACACTTAGCAATGTTAAAAGTGAACTTCATCTCTTCATCATGATTCTTATGAATCGGTTTCAGATCATTGCAAGTAAAGGGTTTGGCCTTAGATGGCCAAACAAATTCAGTAGAAAAAATATCACCCTCATCATATGAATGATCACTGTCATATTCCACCATATTCATCTTCGGACGATCGGCTTTGTATCTATGTACTTCTTTGAGGTCTTTGCTTCGGCTTTCCTGAGCCAAAGCCCTTTGTAAGACTTGGTTGATATTTAGGAACTCATAACCTTCTAGCTTTTCTCTAATGGGAGTTCTCAAACCACTCAGCACTAGGTCTGCCAAGTCTCTCTCGGTTATCACCAAACTAAAACACCAGTTATTTGTTTCTCTGAATCTCTTGACGTAATCGGAGGCCGATTCATCATGCTTCTATTTAACCGATGTTAGATGTGATAACTTGAGTTCATTGTCGCCGCTATAAAAGTGATCATGAAATTTCTGCTCTAGCTGCGACCAAACCCGAATGGAACCATGTGGTAAAGAAGAAAACCATGAAAATGCAGTACCAGTTAAAGATAAAGGAAACAAACGCACTTTCAACTCATTTAGTGAGCCTGCTTCACCTAGTTGTGCTAAGTATTGACTAACATGCTCCCATGTGGTTTTTGTGCCCTCTCCATTCAACTTAACAAAATCTGGAATCTTATATCCCGGAGGGCACTGGATGGCATCAAAGTACTCGGGGTACGGCTTTTGGTAAATCCGATTCCGAGGTAACTCAACTCCAAAATTCTCTCTAAGCATCTTAGCCATCTCCTCTCTAAGATTATCTAGACCATCATCCGTAGTGGACGATGATGCTTGTGGAAGTGACATAGGAAGAGTATGGTTACTAGCTGTAGGTAGGAATTGTGGCATGTATGTCGACCCATAATTTGGTAGTGGTCGAGTGGTTGTAGCTGTAGGTAGAGTTTGGTTCGGCGTTGCCACCAAACCTGTCATGCTCATAATAGGATTAATGGGTGTAGCCACAATCTGATTTGTTTGGGTAGGATAATAAGTTATCGGTGCGGGAGGCGCCGATGCAATAGGTAAAGCCAGATTAGGGTTTTGCACACTAGAAGCTACACCATTATTACCACTAGTCGATTGAGATATATTCTTCTGAGCATTAGTATTTTCTATGAAAGTTTGATAGACTAGATTGTTACCATCAGCAATACGACTCTCAATCTTAGCCCACTGCTCAGGAGAAAAAAGTAGTACTCACAGAGGGTTTAACCTGCTCGGCTTGAAGAGGAGGGAACTTGATTTCTTCAATCGGAGTGATGTTGCCTTGGCGATCTTTCTTGAATTTTGCAAGGAGCTCCTGCAGGTCCTTCTCCTCGTGCGCCTTCTTGTACTCCTCATAGACTTGCGGATGATCGGCCGATATCTCATCAAGACTGGGCTTAATGATGTTATCGACGTTTACCTCAGATGGCTTGGGAAGATCGGACATGGTGGATGATGATGATTGATCTTCATTCCCCAGCGGAGTCACCAAAAAGTGTGTTGATACACGAACACGTCACGTGTACCCTCGACCCCAGGGGTGATGCACCACAGCTCACGTCGAAGGAGACCCAACCGACAGCGCGATACGCAAGACAGTCGATGGGCGCTTTTGCAGACCCGAAAACCCCACACCCCCAGGAGGGACCCTGTCAGGGAGTGCAGCGGCTATGGGCTGCCCTGGTCGATTCGCTCACCCCTAGAGCCTCGGGATTTGCAGCTCTCAAACACGAAGAACAGCGAAGAACGAGATAGAAAAACAGTGGAGAAAAAAAACATAGATGAAAAAGTAGTATATTGATTTGTTCGATTGTGTGTTGTTCAATCGGCCGTCACCCCCAACATATATAAGAGGCAGCTGGACTTCCTGTACAAGTAAAGGATTCATCTAGGCTTTCCTTACAAGAAAAATTACATCAATTCACGTCCTAGAGTCCTAATTCTATTCCAACTCGGATTCAGTCTGAATCTGGCCCAAACTCTGTCTTCCTTCTTGCGCGGGCTGCCGAGCTTGCATATGATCTCCGATCAAGATGGCCCAAATATCAAACTTGTGCGCCTCAACGATACGAACAACTCTCATGTTGATCACTTTTTCAAATAAGGCCATCTTGAATACGTTTTGAGGTCATCTTTATCTTTCAGTCGGACTCAATCTTGAAGTAGACTGGATTATCCGAGTCTCGTAGTGAATTTGTAGGCTATATATTATCCTGATGATGACGACTCCAAAATCAAAGTTTACCGTCTTGATGATACACACAACTTCTGTATTGAACACTTATTCATCCAAGGTCATTTTGATAAACTTTCGAGCACATGTTCAATTTCACTCAGACTTGAACTCATCCACTCGGATATTAGATACTTTCACTCGGATCGTCCGATTGGACTTTTTCGCTCGGAAGACAATCTTTCACTCGGATGACTATATTTCCACTCGGAAGGCACTATCTTATTCAATGGGCAAGTTTTCGTCCCGATGGTAATCTTTTCACTCAGAATATTTTCACCTGGACGACAATTTCACTAGGATGATAATATTTCCACTCGGATAATAATAAGTTCATTCGGTCAGCAAACTTTCACTCGACCGGGAAATTTTCACTCAACCGGTAAACTTTTCACTCGGATTTCCGACTGAAAACATAGCCCGATCTTGATTTGTCTCTCCAGGCCTCATACGACCTCGGATTGAGACGAATTATGTATGAAAATCGATCGGCTCGACGAGACGAAACTTTTCCATGTTGAAGGTCTTTCGATTCAAGGCCGTCTTGATGGCCGAATTACTCGCGCAACCTATCAGACAAGTGTCTGGCACCTCGCGCCATATTTCCGTTGAGGTTCAGTCTGAACGTGTATTGCCTCTAACTTTTGCATATGAACTCGGGTTGAGATGATTTATATATCAAAATCGATTGCCTCGATGAGAAGAAGACAATTCCTTAAGAGTTCCCCTACATCCGAGGTCATCTTGAAGACGTGATTGGCCAAAAACCACTCGGAACATTGAATTATGCCACTCGGAGTATAGTTTCGGTCCGTAAGATAAAGTCGAATGAATATAACCGAAACATCAAAGTGGTTCCACCCGGCGACGTGAATATTTTTATGTTGAAAACCCGTTCACTCGAGACCATCTTTATTGCAATATGTATCTTGCCAAAATCAGGTGTCAACACCTGCTCCAGCCGCTCAAACAAGCACCGGCGGGACTGCCTGCTTCCTCCTCCCGAGGCTGGCTGTGCTGCCGCGTAGGCCTCACTGCACCACCATACTCCCATCGCTGGCCTAGCCATCCCTCTACTCAGCCACACCTGCTGTTATTCTCCGCCGATGACAAATGAACCAGTAAACCATCGTACTCCCCTCCATGTGGGAAACAATTGCCGAGTCTTAACCTGCTCCGTGTCGTTCCCTTCCTTGGACTCGCCGTCCTCCACCGCCCAGGTGCTCTCGGCGCGGCGTGGTCAACGAATGACAAGCATCATAAGTGGACTGTATGTGGAGAGGCTGACAGCTGGGTCCACGGCCGCACGCAAGGAAATGCCTCCTTATTACGCGCAAAATATTGATTCCTCCACCTGACAACTGGGACCCACCGGAAGGGCCTTTGTATTTCGTGAAAAAAATGTAGGAGGCTGACTTGTGGGTCTACTAAGATGACGGGGATGGAGGGCTTTGTCAACTTAGTCAATATGAACGATTCTAGCTCCAGTGACCATATGATCTCCATCCAACGGCCGTAGTGCTTCTTCAACCTCTGGTCTTCTTGCTCCAGCCACCCAAACAAGCATCGGCCGTGCCGCCGGCTCCTGCCTCCCGTGTCCGGCTATGCTTCCACCGCTGGCCGTGCCATCCCTCTATACCCACCCACACCTCTTGTTATTCCCCGGCGACGGCAGCCTCACACCGCAGCAGAAGCGGTCAACCCATGTACTCCCCTCTGCGTGGGCATCCACTAGCACGTCTCCCCGGCTCCGGGTTGTCCTGTTCATAGGCCTCGCCATCGTCCACCGCCCTGGTGCTCTCGGCGCGGCATGGTCAACGTGGTCAAGGAACGTCCATCGGAAGAGTAGTGTACGTGGAGAGGCTGACAGCTGGGTCCACGGCCGCAGCAAGGAAGTGCCTCCTTATCACGCAGAAAATAATGATTTCACAAAAAATGTTTCTCCCTAACTGCTAGGACCCACCAGCTACATCTTCGCACACAAGGAAGTGCCTGACAGTCGGGACCCACCAAGTCGAAGCGTACGTAGCGTTGTCATTCTAGTCGCGAACGTGTACGTACATACTGGTCGATGTAGAGGTGCACACGTGTCGTAGTAGAGGCGCGCACGTGTTGTAGTAGAGGCACAAATGTCGCATGTGCACGTATGTACAGCAGCCAGGGTGCAAGAAAGCAAATACGGAGACATACATACATATGGGTGGGGTCTCGAATGCCTACTCGTGCATACATATGACCAGGGCTCAAGTACAAGGATGGGTCAGAACAGAGAAGTTGTGCCGTGGTCACGATCATGGGGAGGCAACCGGCTGGGTCGGAATGGAATGTGTCGTCGTGTTCATCGGGAGCCCACCGGCTTGGACGGAACATCCGATGGAAACGAGGCCTAGTGTACCGCAGAATGGAGGAAACGACCTTGTGTTCGACCGGCCACAGTTGAAATGAGATCCTGTTCATCGAGAGGGGTCTGGCGTACCGCAAAACGGAGGAAACAGACCTCCTGCAGTCGAAACGGGGTCCTGTTGATCGGGAGGGGTGTGGCGTACCACAAAACGGAGGAAACAGACTTGTGTTAGAGCGGTACGGTCGAAATGGGGGTCCTGTTCATCGGGAGGGGTGTGGCGTACCGCAAAACGGGACTCCACGGGATACTGTTCATCTCCACCATCGACCTCCTCCAGCCTCCACCTGCGATTATTCTTCCATGGGCTCCTGTTCATCCAGCCTCCACCGCACGCTCCTCCAGTGGCTACTGTTCAACCAACCCTCTCCACGGGGTCCTGTTTAGCCACCCCTCCATGGGCTACTGTTCGTCCAGCCCTCCACCGACTACTTTTCATCCGGCCATCCATGGGGTCCTGTTCATCCACCGGCTCGATCAATCGGGGTCCTGTTCATCCAGCGGCAACAACCTCTACTACCATGGGGTGGTATTCATCCAACCACCCACCGGGAACTGTTCATCCAAAGTCCCCAACAACGCTCACTGTTCATCCAGAGGCAGCATCGATCGGCTTCAGTTAGCAGCAGTAGCGAAGGAATTACTCGGGTTCAGTTAACAGCAAGGGATCGGTCGATCGCTCGAGTTCAATAACGCGTAGCATGCAGTGCAATCACTCGGGTTTAGTTAGAGCCCAATGCCTCGCTCGGGTATAGTTAGAGCCCAGCGACTCGCACACACACGCATACGTATGAGAGAAACATGCATCGCTCAGCCCCCGACCATCCACCGTAACCGGGAACTCCCCGATATTTTCCTCGCACTCTCTTCTACCATGGTTTTTTCCATCATGGACGGCCCAAAGAATGTCATGTAGCTGTGTCTCCGGCCCGCCCAGGACGAAAAGCCCATTTTCTGTCATGATTTTTGTCATAGAAGTAGGACCCCACCACATCTATGATGATACCGGGTTTTGCAACAATTATCGTCATAGAAGTGTCATAAGCATGACAAGAAAAAAATTCGTTCAGCCCAAAATGTCATGGATGTGTCTTTTTCTTGTAGTGCCACTAGTTCCATAATGAACCCGGTGATGTGCATGGTTACGGAGGCTTAACTAGTTCCTTTGCAATTCTGTGGGTTAAGCACATGGTTAAGGATTCGAGCTGGGTATCTCGTGAAATATTGAAGGGCCTAGGGATGGGTTTCTAATCTTGAGGGGTAAACATGACTCTACAGTGTTGCACTTGGTCGAGGAGGCTGCAACAAAAGTCTTCAGTGCCAGTTGGTTGCTGAAGTAGAATCCTTGGTGTATCTTGTCTTCCCGGTCTTCAGTTGAGGAGAGAGATGAGAGGCAAAAGTAGCATAGAGGAGGTGGGATGCCTAAAGGGGGTTCTATGGTGCAAGTGTAAACAAACAAGTGCCGTAAAGGCCACACATGATTCCATTAAGACATGATAGGTGATATAGTCGCGTACAAGCTGCCTAGGGAAAATATGTGACTTATATCAAAACACAAAGAAACAAATAAAAAACAAGCAGCAGAGAACGTGGTTCTATTCGAACCATCACACGGACTGTACTGCACATAGGGGGTACACGACTAATCTTACCCTAGGTGTTCTCGGATTCGGTAGTCGTGCTTGCTTCATTACTCGGAGAGAAGGGCGTTTAGTCTTTAGACTCTGGGTTCCCCTTGTGGTGCCAATGGGCATGCAACAGCCGGCTGCCTGTTGGGACACATCCTTTTAATATGCCCAAGTTCACCACACACGTGGCATGTGATGGAAGCAGAAAGGTTGTTATTCATTCTTGGGTTACGTCGTCGGGGGCCTAACGATTATCCTCTACGAGGTGGATATGGAAATCCATTCCTATGCCTCCTGTCTGGGGCTTGGTTGCGGGCTTTCTGAAGTTCCTCGATTTGCTGCTCCTAATTGGCGATGTGCTCTTATAGGGCGGTGATTTGTTGTTCTCGCTCGACCACCTTATTCTTCTTGAGGTAGTGGAGGTGCAGAAGTGAAGGGAGGTCTTTGCGAGTGTCGGTGTCAAAACCGGCGGATCTCGGGTAGGGGGTCCCGAACTGTGCGTCTAGGCCAGATGGTAACAGGAGGCAAGGACCACGATGTTTTACCCAGGTTCGGGCCCTCTTAATGGAGGTAAAACCCTATGTCCTGTTTGATTAATATTGATGATATGGGTAGTACAAGAGTAGATCTACCACGAGATAAAGGAGGCTAAACCCTAGAAACTAGCCTATGGTATGATTGTTGATGTGTATGTTGTATATTCTATCGACTAGCCTGGCCTTGGTTTATATAATGCACCAAAGGCCTAGGTTAACAAGAGTCCTAGCCGAATACGCCGGTGGGGAGAAGTCCTTGTCTTGATCGCCAAGTCTTTGTGGAATCTTCCTTGTATGCGGCAGCTGTCCGAACTGGCCCATGAGTATACGGCCATGGGGGCCTCGGCCCAATCTAATAGATCAGGAGACGACGTGGTGAGTACCCCCTAGTCCAGGACACCGTCAGTAGCCCCCTGAACCGGTCTTCAAGTTAGGGACGCTCCTCGATTCTTCCGAATTGTTCTTCATCTTCGGTCGTCGGTCTTGAAAACTGGTTCAACAAATCTTATTTATCTTCGATCTTGAGGATCGCCAAAATGCATTCGACGGGTTTACACTTCGGGTATCCGAGGAGCCCCTTTAAGTTTCCGGCCTTTATCAATGCCTTGTTATTTTTATGCCACACCTCGGGTTTAAGTTGTTCCCGGGTGGCAGCATCCTCTTGCGTCCGAGCTCCAACGCTGGACTGCATTCGAGGTAACTTTTGCGGCCGAGCACCAACGCCGGACCGCTTCCCAGCTCTAACGCCGGAATGTATCCGAGCTCCAATGCCGGACCGCTTCCCAGCTCTAACGCCGGAATGTATCCGAGCTCCAACGCCGGACTATGTATCCGAGCTCCAACGCCGGACTATATCCGAGGTGTCATATCACCTTGGTTCAAAAAAGTTTGAAGGAGTTTAGCCGAGCTTAATGCCGGAAATGCCCTCTATGGAGCCAGCCACTAGCGCCCGAGCTTTATGCCGGACTGCTTCCGAGGTGGTGCACCACCCCGAATGTGGGCCGATTTTTGTCAATATTTTTGATTGGTGCAATTTATTCTCTGCCGAGATATATAGCCACTAGCCCTCAAGGTGGGTATCGGTCTAAAACCCGAGATGCACCTGAAGGATGACGTAAGACCGCTGATCCTAGTAGCCGCTGAGACTTAGGTTGATTTGCAAAATCGGCCTGAGGATCAAGTCCAAGCTCGGCAGAATACTTCGGGACACTAAAAGCGGCGTGCTCAGTCCTCGAGACTCAGTTTGGGTGCGGCCGACCAACCTGAGGATCAAAATCTCCTCGGAAACTATATTGCACATAAAATTTTCTGCATTGGACAAGCAATGCAGTAGCCCCCGAGACACTGGTCGGGTGGCAACACCAGATCAGGGGATCAATGTGCCCCTTTAATATTTGTAAATAATAACCCCAAGCCCAGTAGCCCCCGAGCCTTAATGCGGGCACGGGTGGCCGAATTAAGTATCAATATCCATAGTAAAATCACAAATTATGTGTAATGACTCTATGTATCCAAGTACTTTACGTCATTAATGCTCGGATCCGCATTGTACAAAACTTTGTTGACCGACCATCGGCTTCCACCTCCTCGGCCAGTAGCCGAGGAGTGTTTGTCCTACTTTATAAAGCCTTTATGAGGGCAAAGATTTACAACAAACAAGGCAATCTGGCCATACGGTTTTATAAACAAAGGTACGCAGAGAGATATGTTATATTACTGTTTAACAGAAGAAATGTCTTCCAAAGAAAATAGTCCCGCTATCGGTTCCTTTTTTTGGGTTGTCGTGCTGAGCATGATCATTAAACCTCAGCTCTAATGTAAGAGCAAAATATCGAGGATTTAGTTTGGGAGGCCAGTTAATAGCCCCCGGTAGTGTTCGGCGACAGTCGGGGTCAAGCCGTAAACACTTCGGCCAATGTTATGAATGGCCCATCATTTAACATAATCATCGGATCGCTGACCAGTTTACGCTTATTGTGAAAGTCAGTTTTCGGCTTTCTCCACTGAGGTGCTTAACCATGTGAGCTGGAAGCACAATCGCAGTGGTTCTCCCTTTGCACGCCTAGCCGAAAAAAACGGAACGTAGGAAGCAAGTGCAGGAGCCAGGCAACCCAACTATTGACCGAAGACACAATTCGAAACCGATGCATATATAGCAATATCTGAGAATGTTTTTGCCGAATACCTAAAGGTGTCCGGCGTTGCACTACGAGACTAATGCTGGAAAAGCACAAATAGTTTAAAAGTGCCAAAAAGCTTGGAAAACCAAGAAACGTCAGTAAAAACATGACGTCCGAACAAGATCAAGTGTTCGGTGCCAATCCGAAAATTGGTCTTAGAAAAAAGAAGTGCTTCTGTCGTGCTTTAACATGATACATCCTATCTCAAGACTTCGAGCGGGTCAGCCTACGGCTTCAACCTCCTATCCCGAGGGCGGAGTACTTCTCATCAGGCCAGTTTAGCAAACTAAACTCTAGCGGCTTTGAGAGAGAAATTAGGCTCCCCGGCTAGTGACCGCACACTCGTGTCGAAAAAAGGAGTGATAAATAATAATAAAACTTTGCAACGACTAAGAAGAAGAACACTTATTATAAAACGGCTCAAATAAACTTAAGAGCCCCCAAGTGACTTGGGTAGAAGAATGATTGCATGTACCGAAGTACTTATATCATATCTATGTTCAACCGAACTTTAAACGCGTCTTAACCGACCGTCAGCTTCTCCCTCTTCGGTCAAGGACCGAAAAGTGTTATGTACTCCATCGGTCGAGAATATCGACGGTGCTTCCAATAACCAGGCAATCAGGCCATAAGGCTGTAACAGACAAAGCGCGCTCAGGGAACTTATGCTATATTACCGTGAAGTGTAAGAAGCATCTTCGAAGAAAATAGTACCCCAACCGATACCTTTCTTCGGTGCTCATTGTTGTTATGACACTTGTGCAATAGATTTTTTGTACTCATGAGTTCCGTTGTGTGCCGACCATCATTGAAAACTATAAGAGTGCTAGCTTTCGGCTTCACCCAGTCTGAGGTCCGGCTCGGTTGACCCGATTGTGACAATCGCAGAGGTCTCCCTTTACTCCCTAGCTGAACAATCAGGAACGTAGGGGTAAACACAGGAGCGAGGCAACCCATCTTGCAAATCGCTTAAGTCAATATGGTGCATATTGTGGCATAATACACGAACAAGGAACGAAGCCGTACAAGTATAATCATATGCAACAGGAAAAAGCTTCATAAAGGAAGCCCCCAAGTAAACGGGGTATTTGAATTTATGCGTCACAAACAAAGTTTGGACAAGGAAACTTTTTACAAGCAACTTTTTTGCAAAAAAGTATAATGCTTGGTTGAACCGAGCACAAGTTAGAAATTAAAGCTTTGAGCATGAAAGCGACTTAGCTGGTTAATGTTTTCGGTATTGATGACGCGGTCCGAGCTTGATGCGGGGCAAGGTTCCATCCCCCATGCTGGTCCCGAGGTGGCGAAGCGGAGAGCTCGACACGCTGAAGTGGTGACATAGCATGGTCAATGCAGACTGGTAGAGTGACGCCGAAGTCCTCGGATCATTTTCCCGTGCATAAAAAATAGTGCAAACCAGAGATAATGGTAATAATGATAATTAAAAAAATGTTGCATAATCAATAATTTATGCAAAGTGAGGAATAAAAGAAATATGGCATGGCGCCGAAGTCAAAGTCGATGAAGGGCGTCGGCGTGATGTAGTAAAGGCGTGGCAAAGCCTGAATTCATAGGTCCGTCTGAGCTCCCGATGCGGCGTTCGCCGGACTATGTACGGAAACTGATCAAACCACCACGCGACCGTCGTTAATGCGGTCACCATTTGATAGACCTGTGTACATATTATGGACAAACCAAGGTAATAATTCCTTGGGAAAAATGAACCCAAACAAGCAAAAAATACTGGGATTAATAGCACCTGGTTTATTTGTTGTAGCAATCCGAAGGAAGATGATTCCCAAAATTGGGACTCGCTCGGCACACCCATTGCCTGATGGGCGATAAAACGACGGCATGGCAATGCTGGTAAAGGTTGGCTCGCCGAGGCAAAGCCCTCGGCCCAGCTAACGTGACGGAGCTGGTTGGCTAGTGACGCCGAACTGTCCGGAGTAGGTTGATGAAGAGATGGCGAAGCCCCCGGTCCAGCCGAGATGTCTAAGTAGGTCGGCGTGATGGACACCAGCTTGAAGAAGCAATAGTGCGGCCCTATCAATGCAGGTCGTGATGTGGTCGATGCCGGCTTGATGAAGCGACCGTGCGGCGATGCCGGTATGCCCACTCCGTGTAATCCGTGGGGCGGCAATGTTGATGATGATTTATCCTTCGCGATGCCGGACTCTTGTTCGGCTTGCCGTGAGGTTGATCCGAAGAAGTTGAGCTCGGCTAAAGTGAAGATGTGTCTAGCGCAGGTCGGCAGCCGTGGAGTAATATTGCAGGACTGTTTTGACACCAGCATGATGTTGAAGATCATGTTCAAAAGATCTTAAAGTTAGTAGGGTGTGTTCGGGAACAAAACACAATACCCCATACAAAACTTCCTTCAAAAGGGATGTCCAAAATCCCGTTCATAAAAAAGATGAACTCGGGTCGGATTCGTTTTCACGCAGAAAATAGATCCAAAAAGTGATGCACTAATCGGAAGGTTCCCGGAGTTTGGACGGTCGGATCGAGCTAAAATTTTGAGAGGTGGTAGATATAGGAATTCCGCAGCCGATCAACGGTTGGATCTTCCAAAGGACGTCCGAGCTAGAAGCTGGACACCACGCCCTAAACTCATCCAAATTCCCATCTAGATTTGACAGGGCTCCGGTATATCGTGGATTGCCAGAGATTCCTCCATCGGAACTCGACGAAATTTTCCAGGGTTGTTATAGACCCAATTCCGCACAATTCCCCCAAAGAGATCGTCAAAGCGATACTCGAGGAGGCGGTGGCGACAGATACGAGTTCGCTGTCCAAAAAAAGCAGCACGGTCGCTTAAGGGCAATGTTGACGTTGAGCCCCCGAGCTCCATAGATAATTCCTCCGTGATCTTGATAGAGATCGGAGTTGATGTTTGATGAAGGCCCTCATCCGAACATGGTGATCCGAACACGGGGCGCAATTCTTGGTCGAACCAAGGTGACCAGTCGAACTGGTGACGAAGACGCCGAAGTCGCAGTTAATCTGCAGGCGAGCCATCGATCCTTTTGTCGATCACACAGCAGAACTCTCAATGAAAGCACCAATGTCGGTATCAAAACCGGTGGATCTCGGGTAGGGGGTCCCGAACTGTGCGTCTAGGCCGGATGGTAACAAGAGGCAAGGAACACGATGTTTTACCCAGGTTCGGGCCCTCTTAATGGAGGTAAAACCCTACGTCCTGCTTGATTAATATTGATGATATGGGTAGTACAAGAGTAGATCTACCACGAGATCAAGGAGGCTAAACCCTAGAAGCTAGCCTATGGTATGATTGTTGATGTGTATGTTGTATATTCTATCGACTAGCCTGGCCCTGGTTTATATAATGCACCAGAGGCCTAGGTTAACAAGAGTCCTAGCCGAATACGCCGGTGGGGAGAAGTCCTTGTCTTGATCGCCAAGTCTTTGTGGAATCTTCCTTGTATGCGGCAGCTGTTTGAACTGGCCCATGAGTATACGGCCATGGGGTCCTCGGCCAATCTAATAGATCGGGAGACGACGTGGTGAGTACCCCCTAGTCTAGGACACCGTCAGCGAGCCTGAAGGAATGCTTCGGTAAGGTGACGTAGAAGGTAGTCTCCTGCATTGATAAAACGGATCTAGTACTTGAGGGCTGGATCCTCGTCTGCTGTGGAAATCCTCACTTGCGTTGGGGCTCCAAATCTGCTCTTGCCAGGTAGGTAGCAGGTGGCATGTTCTTCTTTCATTTCTAGAAGGAGGTCTCGAAGACAGAGGAGCGCTTCGTATGCCACTTGCTGGATAGTCAGGTCTCTTGTTGGCATGGGCGGTCCGGTTAAGAACCATCCCTGGGGTGAGGTCTTGGCGGGCACAAAAATCTTGGCGTAGAACTCTTTCTCGAACACATCATTTTCCAGTTCATGCGGGGTGTACATCGGCAGCAAAGGATAATGCCATTGTTGGAGGCAGTCTCTTTGGAGTGATGGGAATCCTATCGTAAGAAGTCTCAAGGGGGCGATGGGCATCTACAAAAGTTGAATAGGAGAGGTCAATAAGGGAATTATCCCCTTAAGTTTGGGAAATCTCAGAACAGAAGAGAAGTATAGATAGTTTGTGGAACGACCCTCATCTAAGTAACGACCATGCTAACTAAGGCTTCCTACAGTCACGATGGCTCTGAGATCAATGCTCACTGAACACACAAAAGTTGGATAACAAGAGTATAACATCCATACATACCGTCTTACAGGCCATGTATTATAAAGATAAAGCCTCAAGGGCTGAATACCAAATAAACTTAAGCAGCGGAAATCTTCGTTGATAAGTAGAACCCATGCCATCTGCCTTAAACCTACATGCATTCTGACTTGAAAAGTGTCCTAGTTCGCATGTTCGTCTCCAAAGAATTCTTTTTCGAACCCCTGTTCTTCCATGCCTGGCCAATTAAATAACCAGTGGCAAGCCAATGAGTAATTTGAATGTACTCGCAAGCAACCCATGTTTTGGATCAAAGTAACAATGCATGGTGTAACAACAAGTAAGCAACATAGCATCAAGCTAGTTGGAATGACCTATCATCTTATAAAATATGCATGAACGAACTCTAGTAACCATGAGAACAGGTTACAGATATCAACATAGTAGAGTTTGGATCAATGCTAGCTCATTCTACACGTCAAGTCCATTGCCTTGACTCAAATGGTTCTCAATCATACACACATGTACCAAGTTTGTAAATTTTTTGGACATAGTTTAAGTAGCACCACCGAACTGTCCATGACCGTGGACACGGCTATTCGAATAGTTTGACACTCTGCAGAGGTTGCGCACTTTACCCACAAGATCCAGGAAGCTTTCATGTCATCCAAGATCCCACGGTACCTCAAGTACTCGGGAGAAGCACCTGATCATTATCTTTCCCTAGACGACACTAACATATGGTCCACTCGTTGGTACATGGCCCTCGTGTATAAGCAAAAGATCATGGGACTCTGCCCTTTTCACATTATCACACATACACGAAGGGACCAACGGTGTGTTCGGTGCCCTGTGAAAACAGTCATGGCCGCCTATCCGAGCATGACCTTGTCCGGAGAGTGACCTCATGTCACCCCCGTCACTAGTAATGTGGGCACCATGCTAGTATCGGCCTAGGTAATGAATAAGGCCCCGTCCCATAAGGGGTAGAGTGGTTGCACATGTTTGGTTGAGATGGTAAACACACCTAAATCTACTCCATAATTTTACTTTCACACCAAATGCTTTCTCTAGTACACCACTTCTTCCTCAAGTGGTAACCTTAGTCCAACATCACCCTCGGGCATTAGGGGCACCCGATGGGGTTTTCGAAAGAATGCAACCACAAGGTGCTCATGCCATACATGCAACATTTATGCATCAATGATTAATCTTTTGACATAGTTACTCCATGCACTAGGTAGAGCTATGAGTATGGGCATGCATCATTTAGTGGTTCATAACAAGTTTATCACCGTCACTTTTCACTATCATGCAATCGGAAAGAGGGAACCGACAAATAAGAGGGGTGTCATGGTCAAAGGGGTGCTTGCCTTGGTTGGCTTGGTCTTCAATGTCTTCAAGTCATTCTCCTTGTTCCTCCCCAACTACTTCATGAAATACATGATCTACTCATCGCAAAAGAAATGACGGGAAAATAAGGCAATAGCAAAACAGAAAAATCAAAGTTCTCAGAAAAATATCAACTTATTTTTGTTAAATAATAGGACGAAAAGTAAGAAGGGGAAAATTCTTAGTTTTGGATTTGGAGCTAAAGGGAAAGAGTAAGGGATTTTCAAACATGGATTTAATTGTTCAAATTTGAATTTAAATTTGAACGGTACATAAAAGTTCGATGGATATGCCTCAAAGTTATACCATTAAATAAGAGGGGTTTTTAGAGGAACATAGGAGTTGGAATTATTGCATTTGGATAAATATTTTATACTGTGGAATTTTTAGAAAACAGACAGAAAAGAAATAGGGAAATGGCACTGTGCCACTTGGCCAGTAAGGCCACAGTGCGGTAGGACCAGAGGAGATTCAGTCCCGCGTGAGGGTGCCAATTGATGGCGTATTTGGGAAATATGCCTCCAGTTGACGGGCGAACCGGTATGCGCGTGCTTGTGTGTTTAAACCTGACGAGTGGGGCCCACCCGTCAGATTGTGAGGCTAGCCAACGGGCCCCACCTCCGTCGTCATCAACCTCGGGCTAGAGAGGGCGGCGAGCTCACCGGCGTTGCTGTGGTCGACGGCGAAGCGATCTGACGCACAGACGTGTTTAGGATGGAGTCTCCGTTCGGTTAAAGGTGGAGTTGGTCGCCAGGGTGCAGGGGTTCGCCGACGACGAGGAAGCCGGCGGTAGGGCTTCGGGAGGTGCTTGCCCCGGTCGATTCTGGTTGCAATAGAGAGGGGAAACAAAGGGAAAATGGTCAGAGAGGTGCGGCGGTTCCATATCAAGAGATAGAAGAGGCGGAGAGGGCCTATACCCTGAGATCGACGGTGACCCGAGGCGGCGGAGCTCGAGCTCGATCTCGAGCTCGGGTGCTTCTGGAGAGGAGTGGGTGGTTCAAGGGGGTGTTTTGGAGCTGCAGAGGGCGAGTGGTGAAGAGAGGATGGCTTGGGGATGTCTTATATAGCCATGGACCCGTGCAACGGCGAGCTTGTTGTCATTGCTATGGGTCACGAGGGCTTGCAGAGGTGAGTTGGGGGCGCTCGTGGGTTTGGTATAGTTCTAGTAGAAGGAAGAGAGAGAGGGGGGAGGGCTAGAGGATCACGCGTGTGAGCTCGACCATTGCAGCTCTCGGGTGGCCGGCGCATGTGCGAGCAGGGGTAGCAGGAGGGAGAAGGAGGAGGGGACATTGGTGTAGCTTGTCATGGACGTCGGGGCACCTCGTCAGGCGCGCTGGGGAGACCTGAGGTGGCTGGAGGCATTGGGCAGAGGGCGGCTACAGTGTGGGAACCCACTGTAGCACACTCCAGAGCGTGCAAATGGCCGGCATGGCATTTTATATGCACAGTGAGCACGTCCATTGTTGTCTTGCATGTGTGGGAGAGAGTAAAGAAAGGAGAGGGAGCCTTGGATGCTCTGGGGGGGCTGGTGAGAGAGGAGGGGTGAGAGAGAAGGGTGTTGTGGCTGTCCAAATGGGTAAATGAGGAGGTTTCACCCCTCAATCATTGAGTTGAGGCCAAGGGAGAGTTACTGGAGGTAGAAGAGGGTCAGGAGTAGCTGTGGTAAAAAGTTGAACCCATAGAGATTAGTGGAAGAGGTCAAAGTGATGCTTTTGGAAAATTGGCAGAAGGTGTTTATTGCTGGTTTGGGCAAGAAAATGAATTACACTTGACATGAGACTTAACAGGATGGAATGGCATATAGAAATAGGGTGTTCCACCAAATTTGAGTTCATTTGGGTAAAGTTGCCAATTCATCTTTTATAAACCTAGAAATTCACATAAATGCATTTACCAAGATCTAGTCATGCCAAACCATTCCCCTTGATGCACTACTTGGTGTAGTGTCATAATTTCGGGTTTTGAGCATGTCCACAAAGTTTAGGGTCATTTGGAATAAGTTGGCAATGTAGAGTTTGTTCAAACTTGGATCTGGCCAGAGAGGGTTTTGGGGCACTTTTGTGATCCAAAATGATTTCGATAGAGATCAAACTTTGCAAGATCATCACATTATCCATATGTGACTTGCTAGAATTTTCCTAGAATTATTTGAAAATATTTCTTATAGAAATATTTCAAATACTTGAAATGTATAGAAATGGTTTTGGAGAGTTTTGTCCAATATTTTGAACATCACCATGTGTTGAAATTCATATATATGGAAAATGTATGTCCACCGAGTTTCCATAATTTTCTTAAATACCTTTGAAACTTTTAAAAAATAACCTATTAAAGACCATTTCTAGTCTAAAGAAAAAGCCTTTAAATAAAATAGCAAAATTACTTTTAAAATAATATTTTTATGGTTTTAGGGAGTCATATATCTAATTAAGTACTTTCTCGCCTTAACTCATGTTTTTTGGAAAACCTAATTTAGAAAATACTTTCTCGCCCAATTATTTTTGCAAGAAAATTGTATTCTATCCTATACACATGGCATGATCATTGGACAAAGTTCTGGATCAAGGAGAAGGAGTATAAGAGTTGGAGGATTTATTTGATTTTTAGAGCACTTGCAGACAGCAAACAAAAATCCAATCAAGCAAAGTCCAAAACACTCAAAAGTTTTTCTAAAACTACATTTTATAGTGTTTATTAGCTTAAGTGTTGTGGCATGAAAATCAGGGTGTGACACTTATCTTTGAGTAATTCGATTCTCGTTGTCTTTTGCGAGATCAATCCTCAGTTCTTTCTCAACTATGTTGTCTCCACGTATGAAGTTGTATTTCTTTTTTCCCACCCGCCCACCATTTTTCTTCTCGGAGCCAGAGTCTGTAATTGAGTATCCATCCTACTCGTGGGAAGCCTTTGCATTATTTCCTCAATTATATCAACCGGTGTTTTCTCTTCAAGTTATTCATCGGTTTCCCCTTACAAGTTGCCCTTATTTTTCTGCCCTCCCACCCCTTTTCTTCCTAGAGTCCGAGCCTCTATTCGAGCATCAATTTCATTCGTGCGGAGCCTCTTAAGTATTTCCTCAATTATCTCAACCGGTGAATTCTCGTCAACTTCATCATGGTTTGTCTTATTTTGTTTTCTAGTAGATTCAATTCCAATTCTTGGGTTGATCACATTCTTTCCTTGACTAAAGTGTTTCCCCTTGCTCGTTCGCCTCTCCCCAATTTATCCTTTCGGAGTGCTTAAGAAATCTCAGAAGATTCGTGTTTGTGTTCAAATTAATTCGAGGGTGTCACCTCATTCGAGTCTTTCAATTGTTCTAGTGCGTCATTTCTCATTCAAACAATTCTTCCCATCTGTGTTTCTTTTCAGTGGGCCCTAACCCACAGGTCCTTTCCCAGGATCTTACCTGGTTGTTCGAATTTCCTAGAGCTATTCTCAAATTCTTGTTGAAGTTTGACGTAAGAATGAATTTCATCAGTCAGATGCTTTTCGAATATAGATTTCAGATTATTTTTATTGTTGGCTCAACCTCTTCGCTTTTCATTCTCCCGAAGTATCTCAACAATTTTGGCGGTATTTCCCATCGTCATTCTCAACATTTGAAGACCAAAGAAGAGTTTTCCTCTAAATCTTGTTTGTTCTCTCGAAGGTTCATGGTTCTAGCTTCATGTTACCCTCTCAAATTATTCGGTTTGTCAGGAATTTTTTCTTACCCATCCGGAGTATGTCAGGAATTGTTTTCCATTTCATTTCACCGAAGTACATCATTCCATAAGAATTCGTCGTCCTCACATTTGAGGGCGTCTATCAAGTATTCTTTAATCAGTTCACGATCTCTTCGTTCTCTTGTCTCTAAATTCCCTCAACCATCATCGTGTTTGTTCTTTAATTCTTCCCGACGAGGAATTCTCATTCTTCATCCATTTTCAAATTCTCATGGTGGTTCGTTCATGATTCCTTTTCCTTTGTGTCGGATTACGGGTTCCGGCAAACCCTTGAGAGGTTCGAACTCTGGGGTGCGAACGAAGAACACTCCCTGACTTGCTCGTTAAACGATTCCACGGCCTATCTCGGCGAACCGAAAGAACAAGAGACACAGGGGTGTATACTGGTTTGGGACACCTTGCGGTGTAATACCCAACTCCAGTTTGTGGGTGGATTACCTCGAGCTGCTGCTGATGAACTAGTACAGTGGATGACCAGCCTGAGGAGGTGAGGTGTTCTTGAGCTCGATGAGCTGTGGTTGAGAGGGTGACCTTAATGATCCAGACTCTCCTATGGTGGTGGCTAGGTCCTATTTATAGCGGCCTTGGTCCTCTTCCCAAATGTGTAGTTGGGAAGGGATCCCACAATGTCCATGTTTCAAGGGGGACAACTAGTACAAGCTATCCTGACAAAAGTAGTCTTTTCCTGCCTAAGGCTCAGGTAGTGACGCTGATGTGGGCTCCGCGATGACCTCCGTCCTGCCGTCTTGCTGGTCTTGGTCTTGTGGCACAGATATGGAAACCTTTGCCTAATTCCTCGTGACCCCACGCCTCCGCTTGCCTCCTTAACACCAAAGAGAAAACTGGTACACTATGCCCGACGGTGCCTGCCTGATCTTGGTTGTCATGGCTCACGTCACATGAACCTTGCGAGGTGCCCCTTGCATAGATATTTCCTCTCCTTGGGAGCCAGCCTATTGAGGCTGCCCCCCGGGAGGTCTTGGTGTCATCCACCTGGCGAGGCTCGGCCCCTTGCGAGGGTCTTGAGTTGTTGCTGCTGAAGCTGGGCCATACCGAGTCGTTGATGGGGCGGCGCTCCGGGACGCAAGCTAGCAAGACTGGGTACCCCCATTCCCAGGATGCTGACTATAGCCCCCGGGCCCAAGGCGCGCTCGAGCTTCGCTTCAAGGCGAAGCCAAAGGGCAAGTGCGCAGCGCCGCGGGCCCCAACCGCCTGCAGCCCTGGTCGACTCGTGATGATAGATGGGACGTGGGCACCTCCGCTTCCCCATGTTGCCTTGGCAATCGTCTGACTTGACGAGAGGCCGCTGGATGCAGGAGAAAATCATCATTACATGCAATCATGGAGGCTGGTGGTTGTCCACCTCTTGGCTATAAATGAGGGGAGGGGCAGAGCCCCCTCACTCGCCTCTGCTTCCTCGCCGATTGCTGCTTCTTCTTCCCCTTCGCCTTTCCATCTTGCCACTACCCCCATGTCGCCGATTAGGAGGTTCTCTGCCGCGGAGAAAGGGAAGACCCCTTGCAAAGAGTTGGGGCCACTCCCACCGAAGAAGAGGTTGGGCCGCTCCCGCGATGTCGCCTTGAGGCTGGAGGTGACGCGACCTTGGTATGAGCAACCGCCGCTTGGCTACCGGCTCCCATTGTACGTGCAAGCCCAGGGCTCAGGAGAAGGAAGGAGCGCCACACACCGCCCGTTCCACGACTGCGGTTGTCATGCCGTGGTTGCATGAGCCACTGGCCCATGCACCCATGCTGAGGGCTCCTTGCGCGAGTTCGTGATATGGGCGGCGGTGCCACCACGCACGTGGATCAAGCTTCTACGGTTCTTTGCCGAAGAGATGTCGCCGACAGGACCGCTCGAGCTGTGGTTGCAACACGCCGAGTGCATCACCCCGGCAACATGGGCGGAGGTCGAGGTCATCTTCCCGGGCAAGATCTTCATGACTCGTGTATGGGGCGAGGTCATCTGCGGTTGCTGCACGGACGAGGCCCTCACCATCCACTTTGAATACGATGGCGCCTCCATGAGTTTCTTCAAAGACTTCGATGAGGAAGGCCGTCGCCTAGAGTGCTGCCCTAGAGGGGGCCGCCAGGATGGCGTAGCAGCAGGCGCCGAGCCCGCCCCCCTCCGTGCCAACAGTTCCTCCAGCAGTAGCGACGACTCCTTGGAGTCCTGCGAATCTCCTGAGCTTGACGAGTCTCCGGAGACGAGCGACGACAGCTACGTGCCACCAAGCTCTCATCGTGCCCAGAGCACGGCAGTAGCGGCAGCTCGTCGTCATCGATGATTTGGATGGGGTAGGTGCCGGCCCCTCGTGGCCCACTATTGATGATGGCATCGGCGTTGACGCCCGTAGCTAGGATCCTTAAAGTTTTTCTTCTCTTGTTCCCTGCGAGGAATTGAGACGAACCCCGTGGGGGCGTGTGAAGAAATTGTAATGCTTTTGCTCCGGTGTTTATCATCCCTTCTATAAGACTTGTGGTTGCATATCTCGCTTTGGCACTATCCCTCGTTTCGTCCTCGTGGTAGCTTAGCGCTCTACGCTGGCAGGTCTGAGTCCCCAGGCAGGCTTCAGTCACCGCTGTTATGCCAGGTTGCGATGTCGTGGTCAAGGCCAGGAGGTGACCGGCCCAATGTCCGGTAAGAGCTCCTGAGGCGTGATGTTCAAGAGGTCCCCTTTGGCATGCAAGCAGCGTCCCGAAGGCAGAAAAGGAAGGCGGCATTGCCAGAGCATGGCTGCCCGAACCGAGAATTCCAATAGCGACATCATGCTAGCACGGATATGCGACGTATCTTATCGAGTCTGAGGTGATTCCTTGCACAGTGTTCGTTCGCAGTTCAGCGGTAGTGTTACTGGGTGAGGCTCACGCCGGCTTCCCCCTTCCTTGCTCATCTAAGTGCTCTGGATCCTCGGTCCCTCACCCTCGAGCAAGCACAGCCACCGCTGGTAGGCCAGGTTGCGGTGTCGTGCTCAAGGCCAAGGGGTGAGGGCTGGAGAGTCAGTAGGAGATCCCGAGGCGCGATGTTCAGGAGCCCCCCTTTAACAGCATGAGAATCACGCGAAAGGAGGGTGGCCTTCGGCCACCCTTAGCCAAGCTCCGAAGATCCCTGCGGGTTAGTTTGAGGGGAGAATGTAGCTTATACTCACGTTTGCTGTTCCACCGCTGATCTTTCCGCAAGAACATGAAGGCACCGAGGATCTGGTGAGGTGACGTGCGCGGAGTGGGCCGCGAGCCAGAGCTCGATCCCTCGGGTTTGTCAGCGTTGCAGGGACAGATGCTGATGAAATTTTTGTCTCAGAATGGGGTAGAGAATAGAGAACGTACCCAATCTACACATACTCGGGCTGTCCATGGATATCGCTGGACAATCTGAATGAATTCCGGTGATAAATATGCAACTGAATGCATATTTATCGATGCAACCCTTTCGGACAGGAGATGCATACTGGTTACACCACTGTACTTACCTATCTAGTGTCATCAACACAAAGGCCGGAACAGATCAAATAATTAAGGTGTCATTTGTGCTCACCCACGAATGCAGGGGCGGAGCTCGTCGAACACCAGACCCTCATAGTGACTAAACAACTACACATTGAAATAGAAAGATGAGTAACAGAGCATTCTTGTTTTTGCAATCAACCTAACTAAATATTTACTATAGGATGCCACCTCGACCCTTGACCCTTCGACCCTCGGACCCTCGACTCTCGACCCCTCGCCGACCCCTCGGCCCCTCGCCGACCCTCAACCTTCTTTTCCTTCTTTTCTTCCTTTTCTACTTTCCTTCATCATCTTCTTCTTCCCCCTCCTCCTCCTCCTCCTCTTCTTGTTCTTCTTCTTCTTCTTCTTCTTCTTCTTCTTCTTCTTCTTTTACTTCTTTTTTCGTCTTTCTTGTTTCTTGTTAAAACACAGAAAAACTAAACTAAACCTAAACTAAACTAAAATTAAATCTAAACCTAAACCTAAACCTAAAATAAAGTAAATCTAAAAACAGAAAAACAACACAGAAAAAAGAGCACAAGAACTCACCTAGCTAGCTCTGGCGGTGGGCCCGTGGAGGGCGGCAGGTGGAGGAAGGCTACGGGGAGGGGTGGCGTGGCACGGCGCGGCGCGGCTCCGGTAATGGGGTGGGGCAGAGTGGCCGTCATGGCCTGGGTCTGCTGGGCAGGGCGGGCCGGTGGAGCCTTGGGCTCCGGGATGGTGCGGGCCAGCAGCGAATCGGGCTATGAGGGCGGTGCATGGGTGAGGTGAGAGAAGAGAGAGAGAGAGAGAGAGAGAGAGAGAGAGAGAGAGAGAGAGAGAGAGAGGTTGGTGGTGCGGGGCTGTCCGTTTTAGTTAGTTCGCTCTTTGTCTTTTGCTAGCGGACGACAAAGAGCCTAGCTAGTGGGGTGGGGCTGGGGGAACGACCGTTAGCTAGGTCATTTTCTATGCCGTCTGCTGGCGGACGGCAAAGGCACAGAAGGCAGACAACAGAGAGCTGGCGGACGGCATCTAGACTGTCGGTCTTACCTAACCAGCCATAAAGTCCAGTGGGACCCAACTGCTGGCGGATGGCAAAGGCCCAGAAGGCAGACAACAGAGAGCTGGCGGACGGCATCTAGACTGTCGGTCTTACCTAACCAGCCATAAAGTCCAGTGGGACCCAACTGGGCTCTTTGCCGTCTACCTTCTAGACCTTTGTCGTCCACTAGCGGACGACAAAGAACTGGCTGACAGCAAACTGCAACTTTGCCACTAGCCAGTTCTTTGCCATCTGCTTTTTGTCAGCTGACGGCAAGGACCTTCTTTGCCGTCCTGAAGCTGACGGCAAAGAACTAACAGACAACAAATTCTCTGATTCCAGTAGTGATACTTGATTTCAAAATTCTAGTAAATCCAAAACTCGTCTGAAATTCATGAACCTTGGCATGCTATCAAGGAATGGCATCAAATTGTTGTGATAAAAATAATTGGTCCCATTTGGGGGCAGGTTTCGGTATAAGCTTCTCACAAACCAGAGCTTCTTACAAACAAGAGCTTCTCAAAAGAAGCCTCATGGTTCCGATAGGGAACACATCACCTTTGTGGACGAAATGATATTTGTTGCCTCTTCTTGCTATCAAATTTTTTATGGCATGAACATAGAACAACAGGAGTGTCGTGTTAAAATTTGGAATTTTTCGAGGTTCGTTTGGACATTTTTATACATTAACTGAGTTTTCTAGGAATTTATGTGCATAATTCAAATTTGAAATATAGGCACATGCTCGAGCGCAAAAAATGGGTTGAAAAATGAAATGGGTGTCCTTGGTCGCATGCTTAGGTCCCATGTAGGAATTGGGAATGAATGTCAAACACCTCGGCACCGTCGCTTGGCTGCAAACATTGAGATACATGGTTTTAAAATTCTAGTAAACCCAAAACTCATCCGAAATTCATGAAACTTGGCATGATATCATGGAACAACATTGACATGCTTTGGTTAAAAAGTTGTCCCATTTGGGGCGGTTTGGTTCTAAGCTACTTATAAACCAGAGCTTCTCACAACAAGCCTCATGGTTCTAGTAGGGAACATGTCACCTTTCTGGACGAAACGATATTCGTTGCTTCTTCTTGCTCTCAGATTTTTTCTAGTGTCAACATAGAACAACATGAGAGTTGTGTTAATTTTTGGAATTTTTCAGGGTTCGTTTGGACATTTTTATACATTAACGGAGTTTTTTATGCATTTATGTGCATAATTAAATTTGAACTACAAGTACATGTTCCAGTGCATATAAATGGTTTGAAAAAACAAAATTGTGTCCTTGGTTGCATGCTTAGTTCCCATGCAAGAAATGGGAATGAATGTAAAACACCATTCAACTGTCTCTCAGCCGCAAACTTTGAGATACATGGCTTTTCAATTATTGGAAATCCAAGTCATGAAACTTGGCATGCTATCATGGAAAAACATCAACATGATGTGGTAAAAAATTGTGTGAGGACCCCGATCCTAAGTCACACTGTTCTAGCATGTAACACATCATATCTCTTTGCAGCCTCACGCACGGTATTCCCATGGTTGCAGCTTTACCTTCGTAGGGACCTTTTGCGCCTTTTGCCTCATGTATATGATTGTGTCGCTAGCATCCATATGACAGAGATCCTGGGCCAAATGACTAGTCGTGAACCCAAGGTGGCACAAAATTAAAGTCATAGGCATAAATGACCCAGCAATGCACGTGTCGGTCAGGAGCGAGTGTAACCGAGTCGTAGGAAGCTACAAGGACTCCAGTAAAACACTACGTGACATTTCCCTGTAGGGACAGACATAGGAGCAAAGTAGGACACATGCCGACCAATCCATGTGTTCTCATGGAAGCACTAGGAGACATTTCCCCATAAGGTAGGTTACCAAGAATAAACAACTAGGTGTCAGACCCTAGACATACCAAAGCATTTCAATAACATACACACAATATGCTCGATATGTGCAGATACAACATGGCATCACAACATAACCCTACGACTCAAAGTATTTGACTATAAGGCTCCGAGGAGCCATACATATCATGATATTACAAACATGGGTCTCATGACCCAGCATACAAAGTCATACAAGCAACAAGCACAAGCAGACGAATAAACATGTCTGAGTACATACATCTGAAAAGAAAGAAGGCTAAAAGCATGTCTATATACAAGACCCTCCATAGGAACCAGACCTCTGTCTTGGATTCCTAAGCTAATTGTCGAAGCCCACGTAGAACTACTAGTCAGACTGAAGTCTCTCTGCAAAAACATAAATTTAGGAAGCATGAGTACAAATGTACACAGCAAGACTTCAATCAGTACTATCTAGTTATGCATCATATCAACAATGGGGTGGTCGAGTAAAACTATAGCAAGCCAGCTTTGACTCAGTTGCTATCCTGTACTATTTCTACCTACACTTTCTTTGAGGTGGTGCGCACAAGTCCACATATTCACCATATCAACACACCACTATGGATCTGCTCCCGTCTCCCTATGAGAAGGCCATCCATAGCACTCACGCTTATCTTGCGCATTTTAGAGCATCCACTTCCGGTTACCAATGATCAATGTAAGCATTCTAAGTAGTCCATATCTGAGGACGCGAGTATTTGAAAAATATACCATTTATAACCCTGCAGGGGTGTACTTCTACACACGCGCTCTCACCACTTACCACTGTTTACACGACATGTACTAGACAACCTTCAAGTGGAATCCCAGCGAGGGTGTTGGCCACGACCAGAGTAACCACACAAGTATCTAGTCTAGGTTTATCCCCTCTTTAGTTTCCATCCGCAAGAAAGTCTGGCCGAGGTTTCCACTATGGCCCCAAATGATGTGTGCAGGGTTCCTGAGCCAACCAAATGGATGCCTTGGTACACCGGGCCATAGTGTATCTACTGCATCATTACCCACCCCTACGGTCAACGCTATGCATGGCCTCCAACACATATCCTAAAAACACCATAAACTAGTTGCAACTCCTGGACAGAGATCAAGCCGATTAATAAGTCAAGAGGGTCCATGGGTTTCGGGCCAATGCGTGGTAGTAGCTATCTTGGATCACAAACACGAAACTCTGTTCCTGAGGATTGTTTCAGTGAGACAACCCACCATGTACTCCTGCATTGCCTCTCATCGCTACCTTTACCAAATCATGTTCACACACATAGCTCTCAACAGTAGGACATGTTCACCACCATTCAAATCTACCCTAGAAGAATAAGAACTGACACAACTCTAAGCATATCAGGCATAAGAAGCAAGCATAAATGAGTAGGCACATCATGGGCCAAGAAACTCCTACTGATGCTAGTGGGTTTTTACTAATTACTGTGGGGAAGATAGGTCATGCAGAGGAATGGGTTCAACTACCGCAACATGTAACAGTTGAATCGTTGTTGTCCTAATGCAGTGAATGTGAGCAAGAGCAAGAGAGTAGGATTGTGTCAGAATGCTCAAAGGTTGTTTGCTTCCGTGGCACTTCTGAAGACAAGACTGTTCTTCATCAGTGTCATGGGCAAACAAGAAGGAACACAATCAATGAATGCAACAATATGATGCATGATCATGTCATGGCAATATAATTTTTACTGAGCTAATGCAACTAGCAACAAATTTAAATGAAGTTGGTTTGAACTCAAGGTTCAAAGTCAAACTCCATATGTGACATTTCAAATGCCATTTATTAAAATTCTCATATACATGAGCTTTAAGTTGTTCAAACATGCATGAAAATGCCATAAACAGATTCTTTATATTTTTCTAATAATTTTTCATATATAAATTATTTCATTCTGAGCTACGGTTGAATTTCTATGATTTTAGAAGTTTTAAACATTTTCTAGAATTTTCAGATTTATTTGTAAATATGAAAATCCAAGGAAATGTATTTATGACATAAGCAGTATGTCATAGTGACGTCAGCAGTCAACCATGGTCAGTAAGGTCAAACCTGGCCAGGGGGTCCCACCGCTAAATCTCATAGTGTTGGCTCAGGTCACTGACGGGTGGGGCCATTCAAGGGCCGCACAACAAGGTCAACGCGGATGCATGGGGCCACTATGGTTAATTAAAACTAATAGGAAATGAACTATGGTTCACTAAGGGTGTGGGGCCCATATGTAAGTGGGGCATGGGGTTAATTAAATTGGGTAGTTGGTCCGTATTGACGGTGCCACGTCATCTTGGTGAAGTAAAATGCCAGCAGGCACAGACAACGACGGAGGCACGTCAGGATCGAGCTACTGGCAACCATTTACCTCGCCATTTGTGTCTAAGACCAGCGGTGAGTGCGGCGCATCCAGTAGGGCACACGCCACAGGCTGGGATAGCCAGATTTCGGGTGTCCACGGTTTCAGTGTCACAGGGCACACAGAGAGCATCCGAGGGGCTCCACGGGTTCCTAGGATCACGAGGAGCATGCCAGGGTCATGACTACTGGCGGAGGAGCTCGAAGACTAGGCGTGCAACGACAATCGAGGGTGGCAGCGTGGGAGCTCGTGGGGCAGCGGTTATGGGACGCGCGTGAAGGAAAAGACATAGGGGAGAGGGTCAGTGGCTCCACAGCGAGTTGACCTATGCAAACGGTGGGGCCTGGGAGGTGTCGGATCGAGCGGGGTAGCGAGGCGGATCATGGGTGACCCGAGGAGGAAGAAGGGGTCGGGGACGTTGCTTCGGGGTGTCCTGCATTGCGTGAGATGATGAAGAGGTCCAGGGCGTCGAGCGGGGGCTCCTAGACATGGCAGTGAGGCGAGGCAGTGGCACTGGCCATGGCAACAGCGAGCGACGGCGAGGGCGGCGCTCGGGTGGTGCGTGGAAGAGAACCAGAGGAGGGGGAGATGCACTGGGAGAGCGAGATAGGGTCGAGGGGGTGGTATGGTTGTACTAGGGAAGGCCAGGGCGAAGCGGCAAGCAGGATGTGGCCGGAGGTGGCCGTGCGCATGCTGCCGCACCGCGAGCACACACCCTCGTGCCTTCTCTCACGAGGTTGATGGAGGTAGCGCTGGGGCTAGGCCACTATAGCAATGGGGTGGGCCAAGCAGCTAGGGCTCAGGTAAGCCATGGTGAAACTCTCTCTGTTTTATTTCCCTTTTCTAATTTGCTTTTCTGTTTTTTATTTAGTAATAATACTAAACCATTTTTCATATTCCTAAAAATATTTGTGGGCACCTTTTGAAATATTTCCAGCAGCCCCCAACTATTTCCAGAATTATTTGAGCAGTTAAAATAATTATAGCATTTAAATGGCCAAATTCAAATACCTTATGATTTAATCCAAAAATCCATAAATGAACTAGAAAAGTGTGCACCATTTTTGGCAGAGGTTCCACACCAATTCAAAAATGATGAACTTTTGTGAAGGGAATTTTGTGTTCATTGAAATCATTTAAATTTGAACCTAGTAGAATTTCATTTGATGCTAGGGTTTAACAATCCCCATTTCAATTAGAACATGATGCATGGATGATTATGCAACTAATTACAATCAAATTCCAGGGCTGTGACATCTTTTCCCATTTTAGGGCAGGTTTGGGTATAACCTTCTCACAAGCCAGAGTTTCTCACAACAAGCCTCATGCTTCCGGTAGGGAATGTGCCTTCTTCCTGGATGAAACGATATTTGTTGCCTTTTCTTACTTTCAATTTGTTTCCTAGTGGCAACATAGAGCAACATAAGTGTCATGTTAAAATTTGGAATTTTCTGTGATCATTTTGACATTTTTATACATTAACTGAGTTTTCTAGGCATTTTATGTGCATATGTCAAATTTGAACTATAGGCACATTCTCAATTGTAGAAAAATGGTTGAAAAATCAAATGTGTGTCCTTGGGTGCATGCTTAGGTCCCATGCAAGAAATGGTAATGAATTTCAGACAAAAGGGCACCATTTCTTGCCGGCGAATCATTGAGAACTTTGTTTTGAAATTCTAGTAAATCCAAAACTCGTCTGGATTTCATGAAACTTGGCATGCTATCATGGAATGGCACCAACATGTTGTGGTAAAAATGTCTCATTTCGGGAAGGTTTTGGTATACGCTCCTCACAAACCAGAGATTCTCCCTAGAAGCCTTGTGGTTATGGTAAGGAACATGTGTCACCTTTCTAGACGAAACGAAATTCATGTCCTCTTCTCACCTAGATTTTTCCCTAAATACTACATAGAGCAACCGGAGTGTTATGTTATATCTTGGAATTACACTAGTAGAAAAGAGGGCTTAGGTCCAGGCCGGGTCAGCCCATTAGTCTCAGTTCAGTCCAGAACCGGGACCCATGGGGGCATTGGTCCCGGTTCGTGAGGCCAGGGGCCTGCCGGGCCTCGTGGGGGCATTGGTCCCGGTTCGTCATGCCCCTTTGGTCCCGGTTGGTGGGACGAACCAGGACCAATGGGCCTCGCTCCTGGCCCACCACCATTGGTCCCGGTTGGTGGCTTGAACCGGGACCACAGGCTTCCCTTTAGTCTCGGTTCATGCCACGAACCGGGACCAATGAGGTGCCTATATACACCCCTCGTCCGTGAGCAGAGCACCCCAGTGCTCTGTTTTTCTCTGTCCGGTGAGGGGAGGGCTTTGCGGTGCTCTAGCTCACCTCCTATGCACATGAGGTGTTCGATAAAATGCCCGAGCCACACTAGTTAAGCTTTCTCCTCTCGAAGCTCGACCTCAAAGCTCCATTTTCCTGGAGATTTGTCTAGGTTTAGCGGCCCATCACGTCAAATTCTTGTCTTCACCGCCATCGATCACCCGCACCGATCTCGTCGTCGGCACCACCATGGTGAGCCTCTTGTTCTTGTCTTCTTTCTGAAAGAAAAAATTCTTACTTTAGATATATACATGTCTAATTTTCTTACTTTTATTATTTCTTGTTATTATATAGTGTGATGGTTTTGGTATCCGCCCCCGTCAGTCCTCGTCCTGGCTATGATTCGGATGTGGTATATATTATCTTTTTATAACTATTTGGTTCATTTATTGTTTATGACAATTATGCCGACCAACGTGACATAGATTTTATTTATCTAGGAGGTAGTTGAACCGGAAATTCCAACCGACCCTATTGTCGTGAGGTTAAATTTAGTTGAAGAAGAAAACAATTACTTGAAGGAAAAAATAAAAAAATTGAGGAGGAGAAGATGATATTGGAGTTGCATGTTGCGGATGTCGTCGATGATCACAAGATCAAGATGGAGGCAATGCGGTTGAAGATGAGAAAGATTAGAAAATATGACATTCATACCGAGGCTTGGTATCATTATGCATTGAATCAATTGTTACCTTGGTTGTGATTATGATCGCATTTGTTTTCGCATTGAAATGTTTTACATAGTTTCAATGTATGGTTTAATTAATTAGATGCTCTGGAGAGCTACATGTTGTTAGATGAGAACTATGTATGTACTTTGGTTTTAATGTCATGATGAACTTCTATTAATTTGGTCACTTAATTATCTATTCATGATGTTCTGTAATGGTTTTTGACACACTTAATTATATATAATGCACGCAGATGAACCGGCGATGGATGTACGGTGAAAGACACACCTCCGAGTACATTAAGGGCATGCATGATCTTCTCGAAGTGGAGTAGGCAAACAAGCAGAGTGGTTTTATGTGTTGTCCATGCCCTAAATGTGGGAATATGAAGTCTTACTCTGACCGGAAAATCTTTCACACCCACCTGCTTTACAATGGTTTCATGCCACACTATAATGTTTGGACGAGGCATGGAGAAATAGCGGTTATGATGGAAGACGGCGAAGAAGAAGAGGATGATGACAACTATGTGCCCCCTGAATATGGTGATGCTGCAACGGGGCAAGCTGCTGAAGATCAAGAGGAACCAGATGATGTGCCCAATGATGCTGCAACGGGGGAAGCTGCTGAAGATCATGAGGAACCAAACGATGTGCCCGATGGTGATGATCTCCGCTGGGTCATTGTCGATGCAAGGACGCAATGCAAAAGTCAAAAGGAGAAGCTGAAGTTCGATCACATGTTAGAGGATCACAAAAAAGGGTTGTACCCCAATTGCGAAGATGGCAACACAAAGCTCGGTACCGTACTGGAATTGCTGCAGTGGAAGGCAGAGAATGATGTGCCTGACAAAGGATTTGAGAAGCTAATAAAAATATTGAAGAAGAAGCTTCCAAGGGATAACAAATTGCCCGACAGTACATACGCAGCAAAGAAGGTCATATGGCCTCTAGGATTGGAGGTGTAGAAGATACATGCATGCCCTAATGACTGCATCCTCTACCGCGGTGCGTACAAGGATCTGAACGTGTGCCCGGTATGCGGTGCATTGCGGTATAAGATCAGACGAGATGACCCTGGTGATGTTTACGGCGAGCCTCGCAGGAAGAGGGTTCCTACGAAGGTGATGTGGTATGATCCTATAATACCACGGTTGAAACGTCTGTTCAGAAATGAAGAGAATGCACAGTGAGGACCGTAAGAAAGATGGGAAGTTGAGAGCACCCGCCGATAGGTCGCAGTGGAGAAAAATTGAGAGAAAGTACTGGCCTGCGTTTGCAAGTGACCCAAGGAATGTATGGTTTGGTTTAAGCACAAATGTCATTAATCCTTTCGGGGAGCAGAGGAGAAATCACAGCACCTGGCCCGTGACTCTATGTATGTATAACCTTCCTCCTTGGATGTGCATGAAGCGGAAGTTCATTATGATGCCAATTCTCATCCAAGGCCCTAAGAAACCCACCAATGACATTGATGTGTTCCTAAGGCCATTAGTTGAAGAACTTTTACAGTTGTGGAATGGAAACGGTGTACATACATGGGATGAGCACAAACAGGAGGAATTTAACCTGCACGCGTTGCTGTTTGTAACCATCAACAATTGGCCCGCTCTGGGTAACCTTTCAGGACAGACAAACAAGGGATTCCACGCATGCATGCACTGTTTAGAAGAAACTGAAAGTATATACCTGGACAAATGCAGGAAGAAGGTGTACCTGGGCCATCATCGATTTCTTCTCACCAACAATCAATGTCGAAAGAACGGCAAGCATTTCAAAGGCGAGGCAAATCACCGGAAGAAGCCCGCCATGCATACCGGTGATCACGTACTTGCTATGGTCAATGATTTACATGTAATCTTTGGAAAGGGTCCCGGCGGACTAGCTGTTCCGAATGACGCTAAGGGACACACACCCATGTGGAAGAAGAAATCTATATTTTGGGACCTACCCTACTGGAAAGACCTAGAGGTCCGCTCTTCAATCGATGTGATGCACGTGACGAAGAACCTTTGCCTGAACCTGCTAGGCTTCTTGGGCGTGTATGGGAAGACAAAAAATACACCTGAGGCACGGGAGGACCTGCAACGTTTGCACGAAAAATACGGCATGCCTCTGAAGCAGTATAAAGGTCCTGCTAGCTACGCTCTTATGAAAGAAGAGAAAGAAATCTTCTTTGAATGCCTACTCAGTATGAAGGTCACGATTGGCTTCTCGTCAATTATAAAGGGAATAATAAATATGCCAGAGAAAAAGTTCCAGAACCTAAAATCTCATGACTGCCACGTGATTATGACGCAATTGCTTCCGGTTGCATTGAGGGGGCTTCTATCGGAAAACGTCCGATTAGCCATTGTGAAGCTATGTGCATTCCTCAATGCAATCTCTCAGAAGGTGATCGATCCAGAAATCATACCAAGGCTAAGGAGTGATGTGGCGTAATGTCTTGTTAGTTTCGAGCTGGTGTTCCCACCATCCTTCTTCAATATCATGACGCACGTCCTAGTTCATCTAGTCGACGAGATTGTCATTCTAGGGCCCGTATTTCTACACAATATGTTCCCCTTTGAGAGGTTCATGGGAGTCCTAAAGAAATATGTCCGTAACCGCGCTAGGCCAGAAGGAAGCATCTCCATGGGCCATCAAACAGAGGATGTCATTGGGTTTTGTGTTGACTTCATTCCTAGCCTTAAGAAGATAGGTCTCCCTAAATCGTGGTATGAGGGGAGACTGACTGGAAAAGGCACGCTGGGAGGGGCCTCAATAATATGCAGGGACGGATATTCTTGGTCTCAAGCACACTACACAGTTCTACAGAACTCTACCTTGGTGACCCCGTATATCGATGAACACAAGAACAGTCTGCGCTCCAAACACTGGGAGCAGTGCGACGACTGGATTACATGTGAACACATCAGGACTTTCAGCAGTTGGTTGGAAACACGTCTCAGAGGTGACAACACTGTTTGTGATGAGCTGTACTTGTTGTCCAGGGGACCATCTTTAATTGTATTGACTTACAAAGGATACGAGATAAATGGGAATACATTTTACACGATCGCCCAAGATCAAAAGAGCACATATTATGGTCACATAGTGGACATATGGGAACTTGACTACAGACATGATTTTAAGGTCCCTTTGTTTAAGTGCAAATGGGTCAATCCGTCAGGAGGCGGGGTACAGGTAGACCCACAATATGGAATGACAACAGTGGATCTCAACAATCTTGCGTATGCAGACGAACCATTCGTCCTAGCCAATGATGTGGCACAGGTTATCTATGTGAAGGACATGTCTAACAAACAGAGAAAAAGAAAAGATAAGGAAGCGAATACATCATACAATGAGCCAAAGCGCCACATAGTTGTTTTAGGAAAAAGGGACATCGTGGGAGTGCAGGGCAAGATAGAATGTCTAAAGATTATGAAAAGTTTCATGAAATTCCTCCCTTCAAAGTCAAGGCTGACCCAAGCATCCTGATAAACGATGAAGATTATCCATGGTTACGGCGCAATAAGCAAATGACACAAGCGAAGAAAAAGTGAAGACTTTCTCCCACAACTATTATGATGATACCATGCCAACTTTGTAATAGACGAGTATGATACCATTGTCCGTTTTGTACATGCACATGCTATGTGGGTGAAATTATGATACCATGCCAACTTTCAACTTTTTCAGAGTTCATTTGAAATGCTTTAATGTCTTATGGTTCGGCCCTCGTAATACCATTATTCACATTTTAACTATTCAAATTTGAAAACTAATGGCACTAACAGAAAGTTGATAATTTTTCTAAAACTAATGGCACTAATAGAAAGTTTATAATTTTTCTAACCTAAAAGGAAAAAGAATTAAAAAATAAAGCAAAAAACAAAAGAAAATAAATAATGCAAAAAATAAAACAAAAAAACTAGAAAAAACTATTTTTATAGTAAAGTTAATCACAAACTTGTGATTCACACAAATTTCAAAGAATTCAAATTTTAACTACTTAAATTTCAAAACTAATGGCACTAACAGAAAGTTTATAACTTTTCTGACCTAAAAGCAAAAAGTATTAAAAAATAATGCAAAAAATAAAAGAAAATAAATAATGCAAAAAACAAAACAAAAAAACTGAAAAAAAATATTTTTATAGTAAAGTTAATCACAAACTTGTGATTCACACAAATATCAAAGAATTCAAATTTTAACTATTCAAATTTGAAAACTAATGGCACTACAGAAAGTTTATAATGTTTGTGACCTAAAAGAAAAATAATTGAAATAAACTTTAATAAAATAAATAAAAATAAAAACAATAAGTATTTTGTTGTAAGTAGAAACAAAATAAAATAAATAAAGCAACAAAGAAAACAAAAAAGTGCCACCTACTAGGCCCCCACGGCCTGAATATGACTAGAAACCCTACCATGGGCCAGGATTCAGGCCCGCAGGTGGCCCAGTAGGCCCACAGGCACACAGCATATGGTTAGGCCCGAAACATATAATTGAAGGAGCTCGAGAGGGTGGGCACGGCAACGCTTATAAACCACTCTCGAGCTCTCTCAGCTAGCGAGGTGGTACTAAACTTTTGACGCGGGGCAGCACAAGGCGTTTGGTCCCGGTTGGTACCACCAACCGGGACTAAAGGGGGCATTGGTCCCGGTTCATGGCATCAACCGGGACCAATGCTCCTCGCCCCTGGCCCATGACCATTAGTCCCGGTTTGTGCCACAAACCGGACTAAAGGGTTGGTCCTCATTGCGGGCAGAGTTTAGTCCCACCTCGGCAACCGAAGGGGGCTCACACTGGTTTATAAGCCCTTCCCTCTCCGCCTTGTTGAGCTCCTCTGAAAGTGAAAATAGATGCCCTTATAGAGAAAAGTTTAACCTATATACAGAGTGAATTTTCTGAAATTCATAGAAATTTACTATGAATTTAGGTTGAATTTTCTCTATAAGCGCATCTATGCTCATTTTTTAGTAAGTTAATCACAAACTTGTGATTCACACAAATTTCAAAGAATTCAAATTTTAACTATTCAAATTTGAAAACTAATGGCACTAACAGAAAGTTTATAATTTTTCTAAAACTAATGGCACTAACAGAAAGTTTATAATTTTGCTAACCTAAAAGCAAAAAGAATTAAAAATTAAAAAAAAAAGAAAATAAATAATGCAAAAAACAAAACAAAAAAACAGGAAAAAAACTATTTTTATAGTGAAGTTAATCACAAACTTGTGATTCACACAAATTTCAAACAATTCAAATTTTAACTATTCAAATTTGAAAACTAATGGCACTAACAGAAAGTTTATATTTTTTCTAAAACTAATGGCACTAACAGAAAGTTTATACTTTTGCTGACCTAAAAGAAAAAAGAATTAAAAAAAGAAAAAAAGAAAAGAAAATAAATAATGCAAAAAACAAAACAAAAAATGAAAAAAACTATTTTTATAGTAAAGTTAATTACAAACTTGTGATTCACACAAATTTCAAAGAATTCAAATTTTAACTACTTAAATTTGAAAACTAATGGCACTAACAGAAAGTTTATAATTTTTCTAAAACTAATGGCACTAACAGAAAGTTTATAATTTTTCTGATCTAAAAGCAAAAAGTATTAAAAAATAATGCAAAAAAAAAGAAAATAAATAATGCAAAAAAACAAAACAAAAAAACTGAAAAAAAAAATTATTTATATAGAAAGTTAATCAAAAACTTATGATTCACACAAATATCAAAGAATTCAAATTTTAACTATTCAAATTTGAAAACTAATGGCACTTCAAAAAGTTTATAATGTTTGTGACCTAATATAAAAATAATTAAAAATAAACTTTAATAAAATAAATAAAAATAAAAACAATAAGTATTTTGTTGTAAGTAGAAATAAAATAAAATAAATAAAGCAACAAGGAAAACAAAAAAGTGCCACCTACTGGGCCCCCATGGCCTAAATATGACTAGAAACCCTACCATGGGCCAGGATTCAGGCCCGCAGGTGGCCCAGTAGGCCCACAGGCACACAACGTATGGTTAGGCCCGAAAGCCTATAATTGAGAGGAGCTCGAGAGGATGGGCACAGCAGCGCTTATAAACCACTCTCGAGCTCTCTCAGCTAGCGAGGTGGTACCAAACTTTTGAAGCGGGGCAGCACAAGGCCTTTGGTCCCGGTTGGTACCACTCTCGAGCTCTCTCAGCTAGCGAGGTGGTACCACCAACCGGGACTAAAGGGGGCATTGGTCCCGGTTCATGGCATCAACTGGGACCAATGCTCCTCGCCCCTGGCCCATGACCATTAGTCCCGGTTTTTGCCACAAATCCAGATTAAAGGGTTGGTCCTCATTGCGGGCAGAGTTTAGTCCCACCTCGCCAATCGAAGGGGGCTCACACCGGTTTATAAGCCCTTCCCTCTCTGCCTTGTTGAGCTCCTCTCAAAGTGAAAATAGATGCCCTTATAGAGAAAAGTTTAACCTAAATTCAGAGTGAATTTCTCTGAAATTCATAGAAATTTACTATGAATTTAGGTTGAATTTTCTCTATAAGTGCATCTATGCTCATTTTTTAGTAACTTAATCACAAACTTGTGATTCACACAAATTTCAAAGAATTCAAATTTTAACTATTCAAATTTGAAAGCTAATGGCACTAACAAAAAATTTATAATTTTGCTAACCTAAAAGCAAAAAGAATTAAAAATTAAAGCAAAAAAAAGAAAATAAATAATGCAAAAAACAGAGCAAAAAAACAGGAAAAAAACCATTTTCATAGTAAAGTTAATCACAAACTTGTGATTCACACAAATTTCAAACAATTCAAATTTTAACTATTCAAATTTGAAAACTAATGGCACTAACAGAAAGTTTATACTTTTGCTGACCTAAAAGCAAAAAGAATTAAAAAAGCAAAAAAGAAAAGAAAATTAATAATGCAAAAAACAAAACAAAAAATGGAAAAAAACTATTTTATAGTAAAGTTAATCACAAACTTGTGATTCACACAAATTTCAAACAATTCAAATTTTAACTATTCAAATTTGAAAACTAATTGCACTAATAGAAAGTTTATATTTTTTCTAAAACTAATGGCACTAACAGGAAGTTTATAATTTTTCTGACCTAAAAGCAAAAAAGAATTAAAAAATAAAGCAAGAAACAAATGAAAATAAATAATGCAAAAAACAAAACAAAAATGCATATATGTATGTATATATGCAAAGTTTATATGTCCTTTTTTAGATTTTTTTGTCTTTTGCATTTTTTTTAAAATGCATATATGTATGTATATATGTTCTTTGTATATATACATATATATATATATATATATATGTTCATGTATATATGCAAAAGATAGATTTTTAGTAAAATTAGGATTTTTTCTATTCATAGAATTTTTTGGTGATATTTATTATTGTAAATATGCAAATGTTTGTATATTCATATGAACAATGAATTAGGAAAAACCTTATTTTAAAAGAATGAGAGGAAAAAGGAAGCAATACTACTTTGATTTTTGAACATTATTTTAAAAAAAGCAAGCAATACTACTTCATGTATTTTTAAGAAGGAAGAAGAAGAAAAAGAATGAGAGGAAAAAGGAAATAAGAAGAGGAAGAAAGAAGAAGAGGAGGAGAGGAAGAAGAGGATAAATAAATAAGAAGAGCAAAAAAAAAGAAAAAGAGGAGAAGAAGCAAGGAATAGAGGACAAGAAGAAAAAACAGAATATTCTTTTTTTTCCTCTCCTACTTTTTTTTCTTCTTTTTTTTCTTCGATCTTCTCCTCTATTCCTTTCTTCTTCTCCTGTTTTTATTTCTTCTTCGTCTTCTTATTTTTTATCGGGTCTGTCGTCGATATACCCCGTGTCCCGATAACTTCAACACGAGGGGGGGTTCGACCTACCCCCTCCCCGATAATATTATTTTCCCATGTATGTATGCAAAAGTTACATTTTTAGAAAAAAATATATATCTAGCTAGGAAAGGAAGAAGAAGAAAAAGAATGAGAGGAAAAAGGAAAATAAGAAGAGGAAGAAAGGAGAAGAAGAGGAGAGGAAGAAAGAGGAGAAATATATAAGAAGAAGAAAAAAGAAGGAAAAGAAGAGGAGAAGAAGAAGAAATGAATAGAGGATAAGAAGAGAAAATAGAATATTCTATTATCTCTTCTTCTCCTCTATTTCTTTCTTTTTCTCCTCCTTTTTTTCTTCTTTTTTTCTTCGATCTTCTCCTCTATTAATATCTTCTTCTCCTCTTCTTATTTCTTCTTTGTCTTCTTATTTTTTATCAGATATGTCATTGTCGATATACCCCTTGTCTCGATAACTTCAACACGAGGGGGGGTTCGACCTACCCCCTCCCTGATAATATTATTTTCCCATGTATGTATGTCATCGTTGTCGATATAACCCCCTCCCGGATAACTTTGACCGTGATAACTTATACCACGGGAGCACCCCCCGGCCCTCTCGCTCGACCAAAACTCTCGAGGACACCCAAACCCGAGAAAAAAACGATGTCGGTCTCCTACCCCCTCCCGCCGCACCCCTACCCTTGAACCGTTGTCGAGGCCACCCCAAACCCGGAATAAGCTAGGTCTACGTTTGCCACTAATATATCCACATGTTGTCATGTTTGCGTAATAATTGCCATGTTGTAATATTTGTAGAAACAATGGAGTTCGGATGAGACGAGGAACAAGAATAGGTGTTGGGGGACATAATCTTAGCCGGAGGTGATGTCATGTTGTATCTTAATGACAATGATGGTCTGGAAGCAGAACAGGGTGAAGAAGAAGCAGGCTACGGTGATCGAAGAGTGGAGGAGGAAAGACATGATTATGATGGCTCTGGTGACCCGATGCTGGTGCAAGACGGAGCCCGTGGTGACGGCTCCGGTGACCGAACAGAGTCCGGCCAGGTAAATATATTAGTTAAGCCTGTGATGACTAGCTAATTGATGCATTCATTGTTTTGGTATGTACAAATATTAATTAACTCTCGTCTAATTCTTCTTTTTTCTAGTCCTCCGGATCGAGCACAACTTCGGTAAAGAGACGAGGCCCAAAGAAAAAGTTGCGCTCAGATAAAAGGTTTGAGATCACAGAAATCGCACGCGATGGCATGCCAATTGAAGCCATCTAGACAAAGGAAGCATTTGTTGCTCAGTTCGGGGTTCTTGTTAGGGACAAGATCCCGATCAGCATCCAGCAATGGTGTAAGCCTAAGAAGGAAGACCCTGAGGTGTCTTATGTCAATGATATGCAGAAAGATGATCTTTGGAGTGAGCTGAAGGCAAATTTCACCCTACCGCCAGAGGAGGATCCGGAGAAGCTAGTTAAAGAGCAATTAATCAAGTCTCATGCTCTTAAGAAGATGGCAGACCTATTCAAGAGGTGGAAGAATGAGCTGAAAACGTTTGTCGACAAAGAAGAGACACCAAAATTCATCGGCAGATATGAGAAGATCAGAGATCACTGGCCCGCATTTGTGGCCTACAAGGCATTGGAAAAGAGTAAGAAGATGTCGGCAACAAACAAGAAAAATGCTGCAAAGAAGAAGCTTCACCATCGCACGGGGTTAGGTGGCTACGTCAAAGCCCGGCATATGTGGGCCAAGGCTGAGAATGATTTGCTTGATAAAGGGATCGAACTAGACACAATGAACTGGCCAGACCATTGCCGGACTTGGTTCTTCGTGGCTGGCGGAACCTTGGACCCTGTATCAGGGAAATGCGTTTGGACGGACGAGAAAATGAACATACCAGTCAAGAAGCTAAAGCGCTATATCGATGCAGCGCAGCAAGGGATGTTCGTTCCAGACAGAGAGAACGACGAGCTCACAATGGCCCTCGGGAATCCTGAGCACCCTGGACGGACACGAGGCACGCCAAGCAACGTTCCATGAAATGCTGGTTTTCCAAACGCAGACGGTTACAAATGCCAAGAGAGGAGGAAAAATGTGGAGCATGCCCAAATTCATACGCTGCACGAAAGGGTTCAAGCGCTAGAGGAACGAGAAGTAGCTCGCAGCAAGCGACCTGCCGAAACTACCCCCAAAGCTACCCCGCCATCTCAGCGGAGAAGCAGCGTGGTTTCCACCGAGCTGCTTCAGCCAGAGCATGTTTTGACGGCTCCTGCTATCTACCCCGTGGATGCTATCACAGAGTCTCAACATTGCCACCTTATGATGCAATGGCAGAACTTCAAAGTCAAGGCGGCTATCAGCTCTGTTCGACCTACTGAACCCGGCGCAACTTTTCACTGTAGTCCGATTCTAGAAGGATATGCCAGGGTGATGGTGGACGAAATAACGGAGGGATTTGAGGACCTCCAGCTTGACTACCCTACCGGTGAAGGGGAGACTTGGCTGGGTTCTTGTCTATTGACTCCATGCCTATGGCGGAAGGAGCTCATCAAGCTTCTGAACTGGACACCTCCGCCTCCTCCTCCTCCTTCGGTGAGTCAGGGAAATCCGCCTCCTCCTCCGGCGAGTGATTAGGGCACTCAGCCTCCTTCTCCGGTGTGTGGCGGCACTCCACCTCCTTCTCCGCCTGCGCCGGCGCGCCCGAGCAGCCAGCCTCCTCCTTCTCTGCCTCGTCGGCCGGCGCGCCAGAGAAGTTACCATACGAGAGGACCCCGAAGGAGAACGCCAAGATCGCGTGAGCCGAAGTGAGGAACTTCTTTGAAGGGGTGAAAGCAAAGAGAAATCCACCTCCGGAGGAGAAGGTTGATCCGGTGAAAGTGAAGCGCACTCTGGCTGCCCTGAAAAAACCAGCAAAGTCTCCGCCGTAAGGCAACTATGACCACATTATTGCAAAGTCATTTGTCAAAGCAGAGTGGTCGGGAAGTACTGTCAGTGATCAAAGGTTAAAAGAACGACGAGCTGGGGAAAAAATTCCCCAGCTCGGCGAACAAGCGAAACAATCGTGCCCCCCACTCAAGGTGCCTACTAATGATCTGAGGATGCTACCCGGTTACAGCAATCTTGGAGATTACCTGCTCGACAATGTACATTATGAGTTCTTGGAGGTGGAGGAACACAAATACAAGTACAGGAAGCCTCTCGTCAAAGATGAAAGATCTCTAACAACGATGATGCGAAGATTCCATGATTGGTACATGAAAACCTGCAGAGAGTCTGGGGGAGGAATACTTTGACGCTGAGAGTTAGAAAGGAGCAAGACCTCGTTGGAATTGAACTGTTGAATGTTCCATTTGAGGAGTTCTTCCAGTTTTTAATCAAAAGGCCCTTGATAAAGCAACGGTCACTTGCTACTGTCTGTAAGTAGTACTACTTCTGTCATTAATCTCTCTATATAGGTCAGCTTTTTCATTGCAAGTATTTATAATTATCATCACTATATTGTGTAGATTGAAGATCGCCGAATTGAAGAAAAGATAAATCGGTGATATTGGGTTCATTAACACAATTCTCATAGATGCAACTGAGGTTAAATCTCGTGCCGAAGATACTGAGGCCAACTTGCTACGATCGTTGGTAATAAACGAAAACAAAGATATAATACTCTTTCCTTACAACTTCAAGTGAGTGTTACTGTCTTGTGCATATTTGGTTTCCCTTATTAGTCTAGGTTATATTATTGTAATTGATGAGTTATGCATGCGTGCGCAGGTTCCACTATATTCTCCAAGAGATTAAGCTTGAGCAGGGACTAGTAATCGTCTTCGACTCGAGACGAAAAGATCCCCAGGAGTATGCGGACATGACTCAAATGCTCGAGAAGTAAGTTAAATCGATCATTATCCACCATATCAGCAACTTTGTTCATTTCTTGATATATCAAGTAATTGCTTTCTTTGTCTGGCAGGGTTTGGATAAAATTCACCAAAAAAGCTCCGGGACTGCCGAAGAAGCTGCAATTTAGACACCTGAAAGTAAGTACTATAGTAACATGTTCTGCGCATCTCCTAGTGATTCAAGCGCTAGTTTCATCAATACCATTTGGGATGCTTGCTTATCAGTTTGATTGACCTCTATTTCTTGAAAAGTGGTTGTGGCAGGAACAAGGGAATGATTTCTGTGGATACTATGTTTGCGAGTCCATCCGCCACACGACCTGTGAACAAGAGGACTTTGACGAACAATATGAAGTGCGTAAGCAATAATATTCACAATTTTATTTTATTACCATCATTTGTGTTGAGTTTCATTTATTCATATGTATATGTATTGACCCCCTTGTTCAAATTAGATGTTTCAGACGCGGGATGAACTCCTAGCACCAGATCGTATGCGAGCAATTCAAGAGGAATTGGCGGCATTCTTCCTTGACCACGTGATTGCTGAAGAAGGAGAATACTATGTGGACCCTGTGTTCATATATAATTAGGAGATTATATTGTAAGAGATAATTATTGTATATATGTAGCCGGTAGTGTCGGATAGATATACGAGAACTTGTTGTTCGACCAATCTCTCAGAGAAGGAGAGGTGGTCGATATCACTTCTCTCTGTATGCATATGTTCATGACGATCTTCTGTTTCCTTTATTTGCTTACTAGCTAGCGTGTCTAGTCCTCTCTATATATACATATATATGGCATCATCCAAGCAAGGACATAAGAGAGGACACTTCTCTCTATTAATTAGCTAGCTAACACAATATATGAAACACCTAAATTAAACCCCCAACCCCCCCTTTCAAAAAAAACCCAGCCCCTGAAATGCTGACGCGTGGATGCCTATTGGTCCCGGTTGGTGCCACCAACCGGGACCAAAGTCCCTCCTGCTTGCGCTCGGCGCACCGGCCACATGGAGGCCCATCTGTCCCATTTCGTGTAAGAACCGGGACTAATGGGTTAGGGCATTAGTAATGACCCTTTAGTCCTAGTTCACAAACCAAGACAAAAGGCCCTTATCAACCGGTACGAATGGGGGTTTTCTACTAGTGTTATTCAGGGTTCGTTTGGATAATTTTATGCATTAACTCAATTTTCTAGGCATTTTACGTGCATAATTGAAATTTGAACTACAGGCACATGCTTCGTTGTAGCAAATTGGGTTTAAAAATCATATGTGTGTCCTTGTGTGCGTTCTTAGGTCCCATGCAAGAAATGGGAGTGAACTTTAGACACCTCTGCATCATGCCTCGGTCGCAAACATTGAGATACTTGGTTTTAAAATTCTAGTAAATCCAAAACTCGTCTGAAATTCATGAAGCTTGGCATGCTATCATGGAATGACAACCGATATGCTGGTGTATTTTTGTCTCCAATAAAGGCATTTTGAAACAAATAGCTGCCAACCAATAAATGCATTTTGAACCAAATAGTTGCCACCTTATCATCTCAAATGTTTGTATAATTTAAATCATGGGTGTTCTGTTAACCATTCATGTGATGCCACACGTCAGACTTTTAATGGCTAGGAGGTGCCGTGCAGACAATTGGTTGAGTAGAAGGGAGGTGTGCATGCGCAGTCCATTGCGTAGCCTGATCGAGAGTCGTGCAAGCTGTCCTCCAATGTGCGAACTCGCCGGGAAGCATGCAAGCTGTATGCTGCGCATGAGGGAGTCCTAGATTAGGGGGTCCTCGGGCGGTCGGACTATGGTAGGTGGGCCGGACTGATGGACTATGAAGATACAATACCAAAGACTATCTGCCGTGTCTGGGTGGGACTCTCCTTAGCATGGAAGGCAAGCTTGGCATCCCAATATGAAGATTCCTTTCTGTGTAATCGTCTTTGTACAACCCTAGTCCCTCCCGGTGTCTATATAAATAGGAGGGGTTAGTCCGTAGAGACGAAGAATCATAGTCATAGTCATACAGGCTAGACTCTTAGGGTTTTAGCCATTACGATCTCATGGTAGATCAACTCTCGTAACCCCCATACTCATCAATATTAATCTAGCAGGACGTAGGGTTTTACCTCCATGGAGAGGGCCTGAACCTGGGTAAACATTGTGTTCCATGTCTCCTTCTACCATCAACTTCATACGCATAGTTCGGGACCCCCTACCCGAGATCTGCCAGTTTTGACACCGACATTGGTGCTTTCATTGAGAATTCCACTATGTCGTCATCAAGAGGTTCGATGGCCCCATTAATCATCCACAACAACATTGCCCAGGGAGAAACCTTCCTCCCTGGACAGATCTTCTTGTTCGACGGCTACATACTGCGGGCCAACTCTTTTGGCCATCTAGAGGAGATCGATAGCTACGCCCCTGGCCATCAGGTCAGATTTGGAAGCTTGAACTATGTTGCGGACATCCGCGGAGACTTGATCTTTGACGGATTCGAGACCACGGCAGTAGCCGCTCCCTGTCACCAGGATTAGCTTGACTTAAATCTGTCATCGAACCACACCCAGGAGATAGAACCAGCAACTACTCCGGCTCTAGATCTGGAGCAGATCACGCCATCCAAGGACGGGAGGCTCAACCCCGCCACGGAGGCCGCAGACTCATCGGCGTTGGAGCCACACACAGAGTCAACCTCAAGTGAGATCTCTGTTACTAGAACCTTGGACACATTTCCGCCTACATGTTCTGAAGTATGTGCGTCCGTGCACGACGAGCTTGATCGGGCGTCGATCGTTGAATTCAGCTCTGGGTACATCTTCTGGCACTCGCCTTTAGGCGACATGCTAAACTCATTAAAAACAGTATCCTTAGCGGGGGACTCACAACCAAATTATATCCGGTTCGAACTCGAGGCTGATGACGGAGAATTTCGCTTCCCACCCCCCGCCCACTTAATAGCCACTATCGAAGACTTAACTGACATGCTCGATTATGGCTCCGACGACATTGAAGGTATGGACGATGATGCCTGATACGTCCATTTTACATCATGCTTTTATATCGATATTTATTGCATTATGGACTATTATTTCACTTTATGTCACAATACTTATGGCTATTCTCTCTTATTTTGGCAGCTGGAATTCTGGTCTGGAAAAGGAGCAAATATTAGAGACCTATTCCGCGCAACTCCAAAAGTCCTGAAACTCCATGGAACGTCTTAAAAGAAATAAAGAAAAATCCACGCCAAAGATGAGGGGGCCCACACCCTGCTCACGAGGGTGGGGGGCGCCCCCCTCCCTAGGGCGTGCCCCCCTATCTCGTGGGCCCCCTAGTGGCTCTTCGATGCCCATCTTCTCCTATATGAGGTCTTTCGATGAGGAAAAAATAAGAAGGAACTTTTCGGGACGAGACTTCGCCGCCACGAGGCGGAACCTTGGCGGATCCAATCTAGAGCTCCGGCAGAGCTGTTCTGCCGGGGATACTTCCTTCCCGGAGGGGGAAATCATCACCATCGTCATCACCAACGCTCCTCTCATCGGGAGAGGGTAATCTCCATCAACATCTTCACCAGCACCATGTCATCTCCAAACCCTAGTTCATCTCTTGTATCCAATTCTTGTCTCAAAGTCCGGGATTGGTGCTAGTAGGTTGCTAGTAGTGTTGATTACTCCTTGTAGTTGATGCTAGTTGGTTTAATTGGTGGAAGATCATATGTTCATATCCTATACGCATATTATTACCCCTCTGATTATGAACATGAATATGCTTTGTGAGTAATTACGTTCGTTCCTGAGGACAAGGGAGAAGTCTTGCTATGAGTAGTCATGTGAATTTGGTATTCGTTTGATATTTTGATAAGATGTATGTTGTCTAGCCTCTAGTGGTGTTATGTGAACGTCGACTACATAACACTTCACCATTATTTGGGCATAGAGGAAGGCATTAGGAAGTAATAAGTAGATGATGGGTTGCTAGAGCGACAGAAGCTTAAGCCCTAGTTTATGTGTTGCTTCGTAAGGGGCTGATTTGGATCCATATGTTTCATGCTATGGTTAGGTTTACCTTAATACTTTTGTTGTAGTTGTGGATGCTTGCAATAGAGGTTAATCATAAGTGGGATGCTTGTTCAAGTAAGAATAGTACCCAAGCACCGGTCCACCCACATATCAAATTATCAAAGTATCGAACGCGAATCATATGAACGTGATGAAAACTAGCTTGACGATATTCCCATGTGTCCTCGGGAGCGCTTTTCCTATTATAAGAGTTTGTTCCGGCTTGTCCTTTGCTACAAAAGGATTGGGCCACCTTTCTGCACTTTATTTACTTTTGTTACTTGTTGCTTGTTACAATTTATCCTATCACAAAACTATCTGTTACCACTTATTTCAGTACTTGCAGAGAGTACCTTGCTGAAAACCGCTTATCATTTCCTTCTGTTCCTCGTTGGGTTCGACACTCTTACTTATCGAAAGGACTACGATAGATCCCCTATACTTGTGGGTCATCAAGACTCTTTTCTGGCGCCATTGCCGGGGAGTGTAGCACCTTTGGTAGGTGGAATTTGGTAAGGAAAATTTATATAGTGTGCTGAAATTTACTGTCACTTGTTACTATAGAAAGTAATTCTCTGAGGGGCTTGTTCGGGGTATCTTCACCCTCTCCAGTAGAGCAAAGAGTTGCTCCTGAACCTACTGAACCTATTGAAAATGAAACTCCTTTTGAATTTCCTATGGCTATGATGGAAAAACTGCTAGCTAATCCTTTTACACGAGATGGAACAAAGCATCCTGATGAGCACTTAATATATGTGCATGAAGTTTGTGGATTATTTAAGCTTGCAGGTATACCCAATGATGTTGCCAAGAAGAAGGTCTTCCCTTTATCTTTCAAGGAAGACGCATTGGTATGGTATAGGCAATGTGATGATATGAGATCATGGGACTATAAAAGATTGATGCTGGAATTTCATCAAAAGTATTACCCTATGCATCTTGTTCATCGTGATCGCAATTATATATATAATTTCTGGCCTCGCGAAGGAGAAAGCATCGCTCAAGCTTGGGGGAGGCTTAAATCAATGTTATATTCATGCCCCAATCACGAGCTCCAAAGAGAAATAATTATGCAAAGTTTTTATGCTCGGCTTTCTGAAAACAATCGCAACATGCTTGATACTTCTTGTGCTGGCTCTTTTACGATGAAGACTATTGAATTCAGATGGAATTTATTGGATAGAATTAAACGCAACTATGAAGATTGGGACCTCGACGAAGGTAAGGAGTCAGGTATGACACCTAAGTTTGATTGTGTTAAATCTTTAATGGATACTGTTATTTTCCGTAAGTTTAGCACTAAATATGGACTTGACTCTGAGATAGTAGCTTCTTTCTGTGAATCTTTTACTACTTATGTTGATCTCCCTAAGGAGAAGTGGTTCAAATATCATCCTCCCATAGAAGTAAGAGTAGCGGCACCTATTAAAGTTGAAGAAATGACTGTCACTTATAATGATCCTATTGTTCCTACTTCTTATATTGAGAAACCACCTTTCCCTGTTAGAATAAAGGATCATGCTAAAGCTTCAACTGTTGTTCGTAAAAGCAATATTAGGACTTATACACCTCCTGATCAAGTTAAAGTAGAACCTAATATTGCTATTGTTATAGATCTCTTGTCTGATAATATTGATGGGCATGTTATTCAGTTCGAAGGTGAAACTGCTAGAATTGCCAAACCTTGTGATAAGGATAAACATAGACCTGTGGTAGGCGTGCCTGTTATTTCTGTTAAAATACGAGATCATTGTTATCATGGCTTATGTGATATGGGTGCTAGTGCTAGTGTTATACCTCATGACTTATACAAAGAAATTAAGAATGAAATTGCACCTGTTGAGTTAGAAGATATTGATGTTACTATTAAACTTGCCAATAGAGATACTATTGCACCAATTGGAATTGTTAGAGATGTTGAAGTCTTGTGTGGGAACACTAAATATCATGTTGATTTTCTTGTTCTTACTTCTCCGCAAGATAGCTTTTGTCCAATTATATTTGGTAGACCCTTCTTAAATACTATCAATGCTACCATAGACTGCACTAAGAATATTGTTACTGTTTGCTTGGATGATATGGTTCATGAGTTTAATTTCTCTAAATTTGGTAAACAACATCGTGAGGAAGAATTACCTAGTAAGGATGAAATTATTGGTCTTGCTTCTATTCGCTAGACCATGAAAATGATATGTTCATAGTTGAAAGACGGGAAATAGATGAAGTATTCTTTAAACAAGAACATGTTCTGAAACACAATTTGCCTGTTGAAATTTTAGGGGATCCTCCTCCACCCAAGGGTGATCCCGTGTTTGAGCTTAAACCTTTGCCTGATAATCTTAAATATGCTTATCCTAAGGAAAAGAAGATATATCTTGTTATTATTAGTGCTAACCTTTCAGAGCATGAAGAAGTAAGATTATTGAAAACTGTGAAGAAGCATCGTGCTGCTATTGGATATACTCTTGATGATCTTAAGGGCATTAGTCCCACTCTATGCCAACATAAAATAAATTTGGAAGCAGATGCCAAACCAGTTCGTGATCCTCAACGACGTCTGAATCCTAAAATGAAAGAAGTGGTAAGAAAAGAAATACTCAAGCTTCTGGAGGCAGGCATAATCTATCCCGTTGCTGATAGTGAGTGGGTAAGTCCTGTCCATTGTGTCCCTAAGAAGGGAGGTATTACTGTTGTTCCTAATGATAAGGATGAATTGATTCCACAAAGAATTATCACAGGTTATAGGATGGTAACTGATTTCCGCAAATTAAATAAAGCTACTAAGAAAGATCATTACCCCTTACCTTTTATTGATCAAATGCTAGAAAGATTATGCAAACATACACACTATTTCTTTCTAGATGGTTATTCTGGTTTCTCTCAAATACCTGTGTTGGCTAAAGATCAATCAAAGACTACTTTTACATGCCCTTTTGGTACTTTTGCTTATAGACGTATGCCTTTTGGTTTATGTAATGCACCTGCTACCTTTCAAAGATGCATGATGGCAATATTCTCTGGCTTTTGTGAAAAGATTTGTGAGGTTCTCATTGACGACTTTTCCATCTATGGTTCCTCTTTTGATGATTACTTGAGCAATCTTAATCGAGTTTTGCAGAGATGTGAAGAAACTAATCTTGTCTTGAATTGGGAAAAGTGCCACTTTATGGTTAATGAAGGTATTGTCTTGGGGCATAATGTTTCTGAAAGAGGTATTGAAGTTGATAAAGCCAAGGTTGATGCTATTGAAAAGATGCCATGTCCCAAGGACATGAAAGGTATAAGAAGTTGACTTGGTCACGCCGGATTTTACAGGAGGTTCATTAAGGACTTCTCAAAAATTTCTCGGCCTCTGACTAGTTTACTGCAAAAAGATATATCATTTGTGTTTGAGGATGATTGTGTAGAAGCATTTGAAATACTTAAGAAAGCATTAGTCTCTGCACCTGTTGTTCAGCCTCCTGATTGGAATTTACCCTTTGAAATTATGTGTGATGCTAGTGATTATGCTGTAGGTGTTGTTCTAGGGCAAAGAGTTGATAAGAAATTAAATGTTATTCACTATGCTAGTAAGACTTTGGACAATACTCAAAGAAATTATGCTACTACTGAAAAAGAACTCTTAGCAGTTGTATTTGCTTGTGATAAGTTTAGATCTTATATTGTTGATTCTAAAGTAACTATTCAAACTGATCATGCTGCTATTAAATATCTTATGGAAAAAAAGATGCTAAACCTAGACTTATTAGATGGGTTCTCTTGCTACAAGAATTTGATTTGCATATTGTTGATAGAAAGGGAGCTGAGAACCCCGTTGCAGACAACCTGTCTAGGTTAGAAAATATTCTTGATGACCCACTACCTATTAATGATGACTTTCCTGATGAACAATTAAATGTTATAAGTACTTCTTGTAGTACTCCATGGTATGTTTATTATGCTAATTATATTGTTGCTAAGTTTATACCATCTAGTTTCACATACCAGCAAAAGAAAAAGTGTTTCTATGATTTGAGGCATTACTTTTGGGATGACCCACATCTTTATAAAGAAGGAGTAGATGGTGTTATTAGACGTTGTGTACCTAAGCATGAACAGGAACAGATCCTACACAAGTGTCATTCCGAGTCTTATGGAGGATACCACGCTTGAGATAGAACTGCACATAAGGTATTTCAATCTGGTTTTTGTTGGCCTACTCTCTTCAAGGATGCCCGTAAGTTTGTCTTGTCTTGTGATGAATGTCAAAGAATTGGTAATATTAGTAGATATCAAGAAATGCCTATGAATTATTCACTTGTTATTGAACCATTTGATGTTTGGGGCTTTGATTATATGGGACCTTTTCCTACCTCTAATGGATACACACATATTTTAGTTGCTGTTGATTACGTTACCAAGTGGGTAGAAGATATTCCAAGTAGTAGTGCTGATCATAACACTTCTATTAAAATGCTTAAGGAAGTTATTTTTCCGAGGTTTGGAGTCCCTAGATATTTGATGACTGATGGTGGTTCACACTTTATTCATGGTGCCTTCCGTAGAATGCTTGCTAAATATGATGTTAATCATAGAATTGCATCCCCTTATCACCCACAGTCTAGTGGTCAAGTAGAGTTGAGAAATAGAGAGCTCCAATTAATTTTGCAAAAGACTGTTAATAGGTCTCGAAAGAATTGGTCTAAGAAACTTGATGATGCATTATGGGCTTATAGAACTACATACAAAAATCCTATGGGTATGTCCCCGTATAAAATGGTCTATGGAAAAGCATGTCACTTACCTCTCGAACTAGAACATAAGGCATATTGGGCTATTAAAGAGCTCAACTATGATTTTAAACTTGCCGGTGAAAAGAGGTTATTTCATATTAGCTCACTTGATGAATGGAGAACCCAAGCTTATGAAAATGCCAAGTTGTTTAAAGAAAAAGTTAAATGATGGCATCACAAAAGGATACAAAAGCGTGAGTTTAATGTAGGTGATTATGTATTGCTATACAACTCTCATTTAAGATTTTTCGCAGGAAAACTTCTCTCTAAATGGGAAGGCCCCTACGTCATCGAGGAGGTCTACCGTTCCGGTGCCATAAAAATCAACAACTTCGAAGGCACAAATCTGAAGGTGGTAAATGATCAAAGAATTAAACATTATATCTCAGGTAATCCCATAAATGTTCAAACTAATATTATTGAAACCGTAACCCCGGAGGAATACATAAGAGACACTTTCCGGAACGTTTCAGACTCCGAAAAGGAATAGGTATGTGGTACGGTAAGTGAACCGACTCCAAAACAATTTTTAAGGAAATATTTCTCTGTTTTAGAATATTTAGAAAAATAGAAAAATAAGTAGCAGTTCGGGAAGGACATGAGAGCCACATGAGGGTGGTGTGCGCGCCCTACCCCCCTGGGCGCGCCCCCTACCTCATGAGCGCCTCGTGTGCCCTCCGGATTCCGTTTTCTTGAACGTTACGTATTTTGGTCGGTAAAAATTCATTATATATTCTCCCGAAGGTTTTGACTCCCGTATCACGCAAAAATCTTCTGTTTTTGTTTTCGAGTTGTTGCTGCTGCAGATAAGAACAAGATGTCTTCTCAAGAGTCAATCGGGGAGAACCGGGTATCTAATTCGGCACCAGAACCAAGGGCAAACAGCGACACTGACCACTTTGGGCCAGCAACGGAGGAAGAGATGGAGGCTGACTAGATGAGAGTAGATGCCATGGAGGATGAAGAATTCACCTCTCGCCTCCGAGCTGGGCTCACAATGGGAGAACTACAGAGCTCAGCTATTCCAAATTCGGTTATCCCTTCTAATGTTAGATTTCTTTCTCATGAAAATATGAAGTGGAGTGTCACTTGTTCTCCCACAGCTATGCAACACCCTTGGGTGCAAGGTGCTTTAGCTATCACAGGAAAGCTTCGTAAGGAAATAATGGTCCTAAAACAGCAAGTCAACAAGCTCGAGGAGGAGAATCACATCCTGAGGGGAATAATCACCAAAAATATTACACCAACAACAAAGAAGGAGACATAATCACATGGGTATGGGCACTCCCCTTGGGAACTGCCAAGCTTGGGGGAGATGCCCCAGTATTGTATCACAATCACAACTCTTATCTTTACCCTTTTTCTTAGTTCAATCCTATTAGTAGTATCTTGATCTACTAGAATAAATTTTATGGCATGATCTAGTTTTGAGTTTTGCTTTATGATCTCTCTATGTAATCGAGTCCGTGAGCTATATATAATAAAGATTAGTGTTGAGTCAAGGGCTTGATTATTTTGCCATGATCTTGGGTGAATAAAAGAAAAGAGAAAAAGAATAAAAAGAAACAAAAAGTTCATATTGATCTTATTGAGAGTAATGACTTCACATGGAAAGAGTATGATGATTAAAAGTTGTTGGGAGTTGGCAGACATAGCATTGGTCATTGTTGCAATTAATAGGAAGTAATAAGGAAAGAGAGGTTTTCATATATAGATATATTATCATTGACATCTTTTATGATTGGGAGCACTCATTAAAATGTGACATGCTAAAGAGTTGATGTTGGACAAGGAAGACAATGTAATGAGTTATGTCTTTCTTATATCTGAGATAAAGTATGTTGTCATGGTTCCTCTAACTTGTTGAGCTTGCCTTTCCCCCTCATGCTAGCCAAATTCTCAGCACTAAGTAGAAATACTACTTGTGCTTCCAATATCCCTAAACAAGTTTTGCCGTGAGAGTCCACCATATCTACCTATGGATTGAGTAAGATCCTTCAAGTAAGTTGTCATCGCTACAAAGCAATAAAAATTGCTCTAAATATGTATGATTGATTGGTGTGGGAGAAATAAGCTTTATACGATCTTGTGTTATGGAAGTAATAAAAGCGACGGACTGCATAATAAAGGTTCATATCACAAGTGGCAATATAAAGTGACATTCTTTCGCATTGAGATTTTATGCATCCAACCATAAAAGCACATGGCAACCTTTGCTTCCCTCTGCTAAGGGCCTGTCCTTTAATATTATAATCTACCTTATGCAAGAGTCACGGTGATCTTCACCTTTTCCTTTTTTATTTTATCCTTTAGCAAGCTCAGCATGTTTGGAAGAGCATGATATATATATCTAATTGGATGTAGGGGAGCATGAACCATTATTGTGGACATTACCCTTGAGGTAAAAGGTTGTGGGGCAAAACTATAAGCCCCTATATTTCTCTATGTCCAATTAAAACTCTGTAACCACAAGTATCGCGTGAGTGTTAGCAATTAGGGAGGACTAAATGATAGTTGAGTATGTGGACTTGCTTTTCAGCTCTGACATAGACTCTTTCCGATGTTATGATAAATTGCAATTGTTTCAGTGACTGAGATTATAGTTTTTAGGAGTCCAATAAGGTTTATGATTTATACTTTTGCATTGTGAATAGATCATCACTTGAACATAAGCAATCATATGACAAAATCTATATATGTTGCTGTTATAAGAATAATCATGATGCCTTCATGTCCGTATTTTATTTCTATCTACGCCTCTACCTCTAAACATGAGGACATATTTATTGTTATCGGCTTTTCGCTTGAGGACAAGCGAGGTCTAAGATTGGGAGAGTTGATACGTCCATTTTGCATCATGCTTTTATATCGATATTTATTGCATTAGTGACTATTATTTCACTTTATGTCACAATACTTATGGCTATTCTCTCTTATTTTACAAGGTTTATATAAAGAGGGAGAATGCCGGCAGCTGGAATTCTGGTCTGGAAAAGGAGCAAATATTAGAGACCTATTCTGCACAACTCCAAAAGTCCTGAAACTCCATGGAACGTCTTAAAAGAAATAAAGAAAAATCCATGCCAAAGATGAAGGCCAGGGGGGCAAACCCTGCTCACGAGGGTGAGGGGCACGCCCCCTATCTCGTGGGCCCCCTGGTGGCTCTCCAATGCCCATCTTCTCCTATATGAGGTCTTTCGATGAGAAAAAAATAAGAAGGAACTTTTTGGGATGAGACTCCGCCGCCACGAGGCGGAACCTTGGCGGATCCAATCTAGAGCTCCGGCAGAGCTGTTCTGCCGGGGATACTTCCTTCCCGGAGGGGGAAATCATCACCATCGTCATCACCAACGCTCCTCTCATCGGGAGAGGGCAATCTCCATCAACATCTTCACTAGCACCATCTCATCTCCAAACCCTAGTTCATCTCTTGTATCCAATTCTTGTCTCAAAGTCCGGGATTGGTGCTAGTAGGTTCCTAGTAGTGTTGATTACTCCTTGTAGTTGATGCTAGTTGGTTTAATTGGTGGAAGATCATATGTTCAGATCCTATATGCATATTATTACCCCTCTGATTATGAACATGAATATGCTTTGTGAGTAATTACGTTCGTTCCTGAGGACAAGGGAGAAGTCTTGCTATGAGTAGTCATGTGAATTTGGTATTCATTTGATATTTTGAGAAGATGTAGGTTGTCTAGCCTCTAGTGGTGTTATGTGAACGTCGACTACATAACACATCACCATTATTTGGGCCTAGAGGAAGGCATTGGGAAGTAATAAGTAGATGATGGGTTGCTAGAGTGACAGAAGATTAAACCCTAGTTTATGCGTTGCTTCGTAAGGGGCTGATTTGGATCCATACGTTTCATGCTATTGTTAGGTTTACCTTAATACTTTTGTTGTAGTTGCGGATGCTTGCAATAGAGGTTAATCATAAGTGGGATGCTTGTTCAAGTAAGAACAGTACCCAAGCACCGGTCCACCCACATATCAAATTATCAAAGTATTGAACGCGAATCATATGAACGTGATGAAAACTAGCTTGACGATATTCCCATGTGTCCTCGGGAGCGCTTTTCCTATTATAAGAGTTTTTTCCGGCTTTTCCTTTGCTACAAAAGGATTGGGCTACCTTGCTGCACTTTATTTACTTTTGTTACTTGTTGCTCGTTACAATTTATCCTATCACAAAACTATCTGTTACCACTTATTTCAGTACTTGCAGAGAATACCTTGCTGAAAACCGCTTATCATTTCCTTCTAGTACTAGTTGGGTTCGACACTCTTACTTATCGAAAGGACTACGATAGATCCCCTATACTTGTGGGTCATCAATGCCGGAGAAGAAGAGGCCCAAAACACGCCGTTTACCGGACTCTGGACGGCCACTTCCTCGTATGACGTATACATGGTGGATGCACCAAAACAGAATAGCGGCGATGACAAGGAAGATCCAGTTGAGGATAAACCTCCTGAGATACAACCAAAGCACCGGTGTTAGCGGCGCCGCTCTAAATCACGTCACAGCAAAGACAGCAACACCGGCACAAGAGAAGATAACACTCCGGATGGTGCCGAAGACAATGTAGAGCACGTTGAGGCATCTTCCAAACAAGATGAACGGGAAGACGGCAAGTTAGCCCTGATGAACAGGCCACACACAAAGACTCGAAGGACAATAATTATCTTCCACTCTCCAAGGATGAGGCGAGCCTTGGCATCAAGGATTCTATCGTGCCTGAGGAACCTCTCGAGCAGGAGCGCTTCAAGCGCCAGCTAATAGACACTACAAGGAGCCTAAAAAAGAAACAACAGCAGCTTCAAGCTGATCAAGATCTGCTCAATGATAGATGAACTGATGTCCTGGCAGCCGAGGAATATGGCCTCAAGCACCCAGCCAAAAGTTACCTGAAGCACAAATTGCTACCGCAATTCGATGACGAGGCATTGGAGCCTGTACCATCATAGCGCAATGCGGCTAACCGACCAGCACGTGGTCGGGATAAAGCGGCAAATCAAGCCAAACACCAGCCTGCCCTACCTCACTGTAAAGGTAGAGTTAAAACAGCTCGGGGACACACATATGACCTACGACAGGACTTGGACAGTAGAGCAGGTCAGAACAGATCGATCTATGGATCACGGCAACATGCCCCGACATGCGATAACGGCTATCTAGCCGGACGCAATAGTCATTCTCATGGCCGGGCCGAGAACTGTAGACGGACTCCATCCGAGCTATGTCGCGACGTGGCCCGATATAGAGGCGCCGCTCACCCACTTTGCTTCACCGATGAAGTAATGGAGCACGAATTCCTAGAAGGGTTTAAACCCGTAAACATCGAATCATACAATGGGACAACAGACCCTGCGGTACGGATCGAGGACTTTCTTCTTCACATTCATATGGCCCGCGGTGATGACCTCCATGCCATCAAATACCTCCCACTAAAACTCAAAGGACCAGCCCGACACTGGTTGAACAGTCTGCCTGAAAACTCCATCGACAGCTGGGATGACTTGGAAGAGGCCTTCCTTGACAACTTCCAAGGTACATACGTTCGACCTCCGGATGCTGATGACTTATGCCACATAATTCAACAGCCCGGAGACTTAGCCAGGAAACTGTGGACTAGGTTCTTAACTAAAAAGAACCAGATCGTTGACTGTTCGGATGCCGAATCCTTGGCGGTCTTTAAACACAACATCCGTGACAAATGGCTCGCCCGACACCTCTGCCAAGAGAAGCCAAAGTCCATGGTAGCCCTTACGGTACTTACGACCCGCTTTTGCGCGGGCGAAGATAGCTAGCTAGCCCATAGCAACAATAGTCCAAGCGAACATGGCACAGCGGAAGCCAAAAACAGCAACGGCAAGCCCCGACGCAACACACACAAGCGTCGAAACAACGGTGATAATACCGATGACATGGCGGTAAACGCTGTATTCAGCGGCTCCAAGTCTGGCCAGCGGAAGAAGCCATTCAAAAGGAACAATTCGGTCCCATCTAGCTTCGACCGCATACTCGATCTCCCATGCCAGATACACGGCACTCCCGACAAACCAGCCAACCACACCAATAGATACTGTTGGGTTTTCAAACAGGCCAGTAAGTTAAATGCCGAGAACAAGGAGAAGGGGTCACAAAGCAAGGATGATGACGAGGAGCCCCGGCCACCGAACACAGGGGGACAGAAGAAGTCCCCCCCAAGTTAAAATGGTAAACATGATATACACTACCCACATCCCTATGAGGGAACGCATGCACGCGCTCAGGGACGTCTACGCGATGGAGCCAGTTGCCCCAAAGTGCAACCCATGGTCTTCCTCCATGATCACTTTTGATCACAAGACCATCCGACCAGTATCAGTCATGGCGGTTCAGCCGCTGTGGCACCCCGATCCGCATGGAGCAGGGGGGCCTTCACACGTCAGCCCAGGATAACACATGACGCACGACAGGTCCATGACATAGCATTCCAGGTACAATAATATTCATCCAATACATGTGTATAAGATTACATCATTGATGAATACAATTATTTGGTATAGCCCTAAGGCTATTTAAATGGCAGCGGAATTCTATTTAAATGGCGGCGGAAGTCTTGGTTTCGTAGCATAACAACTCTGGCTGGGCTCCACAACTTACAGGAATGGCAATATTATGGCCTAACATGATGGAACAAGAGAACAATTTGGGCACGACCTACAAAAACTGGCATGTCGGGGAAACTGATCCACGAACACCTATCGGGCCGGCGGACCGGGCCCCTTTCGGTTCGGCGGGGGCCGGAGATCACACGAAGAGCAGATCGAGGCGAAGCACACGAGCAGTTTACCCAGCTTAGGAGCTCTCCGGAGAGATAACACTCCTACTGCTGCTTGTTTGATTATCTTCTGTTCTTGCTCGCGAGAGCTAAGTGTTTTCTGGCTTACGAATGACTCGAACCTCGCGAACCCCCTCTACGTTGCACATGGGCCTCCTTTTATACGCTAAAGGGGTCACCGACAGGTGGCAACGCAGAGAAGGGTACAAATGTAAAAAGTGAGGTGGTTGGTATAGTTACTTGTACAGTGCACCCTACCTAACCCTGACGGCAGGGGACAAGGGCATTAAATGCCCGTCTGAGTCGCCCAAATAGTGCAGAAAAGGACCATTAGGGGCACCACCGTTCGCCACGATGGCGATCTTGTCAGCTTCGCATGCCACTGCGCACCGCTGGCTGCACAGCATCCTGCCACGCGTGCCTGGAGAGGCCCCCAGAGCGACACGTTGGTGGATGCGCTGGAGCGTGGGCATAGAGTGGCCGCCTGCCGCGGCAAGTGCCTTGCCGCTGCTGTTATCTTATCGGGTCCGGAAGCTTGTCGCTCACCGGGCCTCGAGGTACCTTGGTTGGTATTCCCGGCAAGCTCCTCTTGCCGGGGCCTTGTTGCCTTGCCGGAGCGCGTGGCACGTCGCGGCGAGTTCCTTGGAGTGCCTTGGTTGGCCTTCCCGGCAAGCTCCTCTTGCCGGGGCCTTGTCTCCTGAGCTTAAATACTTCGTTCTTGAATGGCTCCAATGGAACCACGGAGGATCTTGGCGTTCGCCCGGCAAGCCTTGCCGCGGGGTGCTGCAACTGCCCGTGCACAAGTTCGGGGTACTAGGGTTCCCCTATTCTAGTACACCGACAGGAGCCCCCGAGCCTGGGCCAGACATGGTGCCGAGCGCTGTTGGGCCAGGCCCAAGACAGGGCACGGGCACACGCGGACTGGGCCACGCCGAATCTTGCTCCGTATCCACCGCGCTCTCCCCTAACGGCACGTGTCGAATGCGGTGTCGTGGGAGAGATCGTGGGTGGTTCTTTATTCGGAAGGGCGAAACGTCCGCCCCGTCCCTCTTTATAAGCAGAGGAAACAGGGGCAGTTCGTTCCCCCTCGCTGGTTGCTACTACTCCATCTTCACGAACCTCCGCCGCTCCCCCCCTTCTTCTCGAAGCCGAGAGAGCAGTGCTCCGCCCTCCATTGCCACCAGCATCACCAACGCCGTCGACCTCCCCCACCACCTCCGCCATGGCTCCAAAAGCCGACAAGGGAAAGGGCGTGAAGTCGGCCGAGGCGCAGCGGCTCGCGGCGCTGCGGAAGGAGCGGGCGATCTTCTCCCCCCAGCTCGGCGCGAAGGAGCTGAGGGAGTACTTCTACCTCTTTTGAGCGTCGGAGACGCGTGCGCATCCGCGCACGAGGGTACTCCCGACCGCTGCTTCGGAACTGGCTCCAAACGGGTACCCATTCTTCGCGCTGTTCTTCTATTGCGGGCTCTGCCCGCCCTTCTCGGAGTTCTTCTGTGATATCATGAACACCTACGGCCTCCACCTCCTTGATTTCACCCCCAACGCCGTTCTGACCATGGCAGTTTTCGCACATTTGTGCGAAAACTTTGTCGGAGTCCACCCCAATGTTGCCCTTTTCCGCCACTTCTTCATGCCTCGGGTAGAGAGAGGAGAGCCGCTTGCCGGAGGGATCGCCTGGATCTCGAGAGTCGGCAAGAAGGAGGCGTACTTGGAGGGTGAGCTCCGCAGCAAGTGGGAGGAGTGGAGAGCGGAGTGGTGTTGGATCGTCGAGGAGAATCCGCAGCCCTTCACCGCCGTGCGCCAAGCTCCAATAGTGCGCGGCAATGACTGAAGCAATGTGGCCCCAGAAGACGAGGGGCTAAAGATCGCCATTACTAGGATCCTTTTCCTCAGGCTTGTCGGGCTCACTGTAGGCGCTGTAGGCGCAGATTTCCTCCGCCGCCGCATCGCCCCCCTGCAGGAGAGGGGGAGGCCCGCCTGGGAATTCAAGAACTCGGCGGACATCATGAGGCTGCGGCCGGGCCTCAACTACAACTTCACCGTCATGGAGCTGGACGCAATGCTCCTGGAGTTGTTCAAACGCGATCCCCAACACCCATTCACGCTGGCGAGGGGCGTCGTTCCATTGTGCAATAATTCTTCGCTTGACCGGATCCGTGCCATGATGCCGTTGTGCGATTCACACGGAATCGTTCCAACTTGGCAAGAGCCTACGGATGACGTCGTGCAAGCGTTCTTCGACAACTTGGAAGAAGTGCCAGTCCGCGCTGACGAGCAGAAGAGCCTCACCCATGACACCACTGACGAGGAGTTGTAGCGCATCGCCACTAGAGCGGAAGAGGTTGCGGCCGCAGCTGCCGCGGGCGCGTTCGGGTTCACTGTCGAGGAGGCGGAGGCGGAAGAGGCGGCAAACCTCGCCGAGCGCGCGGAGTTCATTGGCGAAGAAGATCCTGCCGGCTCTGAAGCTGAGTTGAGCGAGGCCGGCAAGGAAGAGCCCGAGCCTTCAGAAAGCTTGCCGCAGGCGGAGCCCCCGGCCCCGCCAAGAAGGCGTCTTCGCAGGGCCGCGGACGTAGCGGGGCGGCAGCCGGGTCAACAGCCGCCGAGCCGTGCGACACGCTCTACCGCGGCAAGCAATGTTGCCGCGGGAGCGCCTCACGCAGCAGTGGCAACTGGAGCAGGATCTTCCCGGGCCAACGCCACCGCCCCCGCCAAGCGGGCAAGGGATCCTACTCCTCCGCCTCGCCGCACCGGAGGGGAGCCGAACTTCGATCTTTCCGCACTCAGCTCCGATGAGGAGGAAGAAGAGTTAGTTTCTTTGGTGCTCTTGTAGTTCTTCAATCTTGCTGTTTTTATCTTGTATCTGACTTGCTTTAATCTGGACTCCTTTCTTTTCAGGATGCTGGCCCAGAGAGCGGCGAAGAGGGCCAAGGCCGCGGTGATTGTCATCGAAGATGACCCCACCATGTCAGCAGGGGGTGGGTCCGAGACCACCTTGACGGACCCGGCAACCACTCCTCAAAGCAGCCCCCAGCGTAAGTTCATAGTTAGCTTTCCGCTGTCAGGCGCGCATGAGTGCTTTTTCCTTTGTTGATATCTTGCTTGTTGATTTGTGTAGGAGCAGAGCAGCCATATCAGGAGCGCCCGGAAGCTGGTCCCGAAGTGCCATCTGCTTCGACTACGCCGCCAAGGGAGGAGTTCCCGGTAAGGGAGCGCTCTCCAGCAAGGGGCAGCACCGTTGATCCTGCGGCGGCCGAGACCGCAACTGCAGATCTTGCCACAGGTAATTCACTTGTCCAAAAACTTTCCCTTAGGTTCTTCTTCTTCTGATTTTCTTCTCTTGGATTTTTGATTGATTTTTCTCCCTTCTTCATTCTTCAGACCCATCTGCTGCTGAGCCAATGGAGACAGAGGGCGCCGGCGAGGAAGGGGCCGGTGCTGATGAGACCGCCGGTGAAGAGGCCGCCAAGGCCGCTGCCGCAGAAGCCGGCGAGGGGTCGGGCGATCGCACTGACGACCCTGAGGCCGCAGGAGCGCCAGGCGCTGCACCGACCGCCGATCCCTCTGCCGCTGCTGCGGGGCCCGGCGCCTACTTGAAGGCCGGCGACGATATCTTCATCAAGCTACCCTGGGCGTCGAGCTCCAGGGCGCCGGTCGAGGGGGAAACTTTCGATGGGGAGGTGCTCGCCTCCGCCGGACTGTCGTTGGTCGACACGCCCAGCAGCAGCAGTGGTGAGCCTGAGGAGGAGCAGCTGCTGCGGAAGCTGCTGTCACTCTACCGCACACGGCAAGCCAAGCTGGCTTCCCGGGAAGCGCTTGTCGCGAAGGCGGGAGTTGATATGGAGAAGCGTGCGGAGGAGCTCCGGGGCCACAATCAAGAAGCTCTCCGGTCCCTGGCACAGGAGCGGGAGCGACTCGCCGAGGAGCGCACGGTCTTCCTTCTCGAGAAGGCCGAAGCTGAGGAGGAACAAAGGCTGGCCGCCGAGAAGCAGTCCGCGCGAGAAGGCGAATTGGTGCAGCGGAAGGCCAACCTCGACAGCTACGAGGAGGAGCTCGCCGAGCACGAGCAAGCACTTGGCGGGGCGCTCAAGGAAGCAAAGGACGCTGCCGCAACCGCAGAGGCCGCCAAGAAAGAGCTGGAGGAGAAGGTGGCGCAGCTGGAGGCCAACATCGGGAAGAGCGGCGAGGAGCTTGCCGCGCTCAAGCGTGAGCGTGAGAAGGATGCTGCCGCCCACGGTGAGCTGCAAGGTCTTCTCGCTGAGAGGGGCAAGGAGCTCAGCGCCGCCAAGGATTCCAATGCGGACCTGGAGTTGAAGCTGGCCACGCTGATGCAGACGCTGGAGGCCGCCAAGGAGCGGGAGAAGACCTTGTCGGAGAAGGTCAAAGCTGACAAGGCACTGCTGGAGAGCATCGCAGTTACCCAGAACTCGTTCAGAGATACTGTGGAGCACTGGACCGAGGGCCTGGTGAATATTGCCGCAGTCATCGACGAGGAGCTGGCGCAGCTGGGGATGGAGGACTTTGGGTATCCCTCCGACGAGAATCTCCAATCCAGCGCCAAGTTCAGCCTGTTCTTCAAGGGCGTGACGACGGCACTCCAACGGCTCCGGGAGAGGATCCCAAAGCAGCTGGCCGACGAGTCGCGCAAAATCTGCGCCGGGGTTCTCCAGAAGGTGTTGATGAAGGTGGCCTTCCGCAATCCAGGCCTCAGCTTCACCAACGTCCTCAAGTCCTTGCCGCCAGACGCCGATCGGGACGCACTCAAGGCCCTTGTCGCACCCATTGTGGACAAGGTGAGCGAGATCAAGAGGGTTGAGGGCGGCCGCGTAGACTAGGCCGCCCATTTCTTCTTTTCCCTTGTCGCTGCTAATCATGTTATGAAAACAGTCTGTTAGAGCTGCGACAAGTTATCTTGTAATATAACTTTATTTCTGTTATCAATTGCTATGTTATTTCCTCTACTAGATTCTTTCCTTTGTATGTTTTTACCCTACGCTTCTAGGGAACTTGTCGGCGCAGGCACCCGAGCCGCGAGCGCTGAGTGCGGAACTTCAGCAGCCTGCTGGCGGTGCTGCTTCCGACAAGAAACCTTGTCGCGACTAGATGCAGCACACTTAAGTTGTTGAGCGGACTCGAAACAAAGTAAGGGCGCAACTAGCCACGAGCTGGTTCCTCCGCGCACAGGTTTTTCATACAAAGCAGGGTCGTTCGAGGAAGATAACTCAAAAATTTAAAAATTGATTGCTCAAACTTTGGCAACTTAGCTTTTCTGTCGTTCGCTTCCCGGCAAGGCAAAACTTTGCTTGAACGACGCCTGGTCCATACACAATCTTCTCCTTCCCCCCCGGCAAACTTGTGTGCGATGGAACCTTCTTTTCATTTGTTGAAAAGAAGAAAGAAGATAAAATAATGATATGGAGCCCTTCGGCTCATTATTGCTTACCGGATGTAGGTGCTGCACAAAGTGTCAGATAACGCATGCAAGAAAGAAACTAATGCATGAAATGGACAAGTTGTGCGGAGCACATGGGGTTTTATTTACGCACGGGATCTGCGCCCGGCTTTGTACAAAGGATTACATGCAACAGCGGCAAGACTTGTACAAAAGGTGGTTGCCGGAACGGGTTCCGGCAACCGCGCCCTACGGGAAAAACTTACGAAGATGTTCTATGTTCCAGGAGTTGCTCACCGGAATGCCATCTTCGGTCTCAAGGCGGACAGCGCCGGACCTTGTGACTCGTTTCACCCGATAAGGGCCTTCCCACTTCGGCATCAACTTGTTGGAATTCTTGGCGGACTAAACGCGCCGAAGAACAAGGTCGCCTTCCTTGATGCTTCTGGCCTTAACTTTGTGGCTATGGTAGCGGTGCAAAGCTTGCTGGTATCGAGCAGCTCGTACAGCAGCCTGAAGACGATCTTCCTCAAGGAGCAGTGCATCGTCTTGTCGCAGCTGTTCTTGCTCAAGCTCATCATAAGAGAGCACAATAGGCGATCCGTATACGAGTTCCGTGGGGAGAACTGCATCTGCTCCATAGACCAGAGCGAAAGGCGTCTGGCCAGTGGCTCGATTTGGCGTCGTTCTGATCGACCAAAGAACCACCGGCAGCTCCTCGATCCAGTTTCTTCCGCACTTGTGCAGCCTGTCGAAAGTTCTGGTCTTGAGCCCACGCAGCACTTCAGCATTTGCCCTCTCTGCTTGACCTTTGCTTCTCGGATGAGCAACAGAAGCGAAGCAGACCTTGGCGCCAAGGTCTTGGACGTACTGCATGAAGGTGCGGCTCGTGAATTGCGTGCCATTGTCGGTGATGATCCTGTTAGGGATCCCGAAACGGCAAACAATTGACCTGAAGAACTTGACTGCTGACTGTGCTGTCACCTTCCTCACTGGCTGCACTTCCGACCACTTTGTGAACTTGTCGATTGCGATGTACAACTCAAAGCCCCCGACAGCTCGGGGGAAAGGGCCGAGGATATCGAGCCCCCAGACCGAAGATGGCCAGGATAAAGGGATCGTCTGGAGAGCCTAAGCTAGCTGGTGTATCTGTTTGGAGTGGAACTGGCACGCTTCACACTTGGTTACTTGTGCAGTTGCATCCTGGAGGGCTGTCGGCCAAAATAAACCTTTGCCGGAAAGCTTTGCCGGAAAGTGCTCTTGCGCCAATGTGGTGGCCACATATGCCTCCATGTATCTCTGCCAACAGCTTTTGTCCATCTTCCCGGCAAATACACTTCAATTTCACACCGTTGGGTCTTTTTCTGTACAGTATGCTATCGACAAACTGGTACATACTTGACCGCCGGGCTACATTTTCCGCTTCTTCTTGCTCTTCGGGAAGTTCTCCTGTCTGAAGGAAATGGACAATCTGTTGTGCCCATGCTGGAGCTTGTGGCTCGACAACAAGGACTAAAGGCACATCTGCTGCTGCGAGAACATCCGCTTCTACGGCAAGGACTTGCGGCCCTGCCGGAGCTTGATGTTCCCTGGCAAGCTTGCCGGAGCAAAACTTGTCGGGAGCGTCTGCTTCAATGGAACAAACCATAAGGCTTGCCGGAGCAGACTGCCCCTCAGCATCCTTGGTGTTGATCTTGGGGACTTTCTTGGCGGCGGCTTCGGGGAGCTCTGCCGGAAAGTAGTCACCAGAAACCAACTTCCTCTTCTTGCTTTGTCCAGTTGATGGTGTTACGGATGGTTGAGTCAACTTGAGCACAAAGATCCCTGGTTCCACAGGTAACTTTAGTGCGGCGCACTTTGACAGGCCATCAGCAATGTCATTCTGAGCTCTTGGGATATGCTCCATCTGTAAGCCGTCAAAGTGTTCTTCTAGCTTCCTCACTTCATCAACATATGCTTCCATCAATGGACTCTGGTAGTTCTTGTTCACTTGGCGGACGACAAGCTGTGAGTCACCCCTGACAATGAGCTTCTTGATCCCAAGGTCTGCTGCGATTCTGAGACCGGCAAGCAATCCTTCATACTCTGCAGTATTGTTGGTTGCTTGCTCCTTGGGAAAGTGCATCTGGACTACGTACTTGAGGTGCTCTCCGGTGGGCGCGACAAGCAGCACGCCCGCACCGGCGCCGTGCAGCGAGAAGGCACCATCAAAGTACATCAGCCATTCTTTGCTTGCCTCTTTGACGGGGATGCTCGTCTCTGGAATTTCTTCATCTGGTGTTGGCGTCCATTCTGCTATGAACTCTGCCAATGCTCTGCTTTGGATAGTTGAAGTGCTCTCAAACTTGAGGCCAAAGCTTGACAGTTCCAGCGCCCACTCGACAATCCTGCCTGTCGCTTCTGGATTTTGCAGTATCCTCTTCAGCGGAAAGCGAGTGACGATTGTGATCTCATGTGCTTGGAAGTAATGGCGCAGCTTTCTCGAGGCCATGAGGAGGCCGAAAAGCAACTTCTGCACACCAGAGTACCTTGATCTAGCCCCCTGTAGAAGGGAACTAACAAAGTAAACTGGACGCTGCACCATTCTCTTCTACATCTTATCATGCTCCTGCGCAGATCCATCTCTGTCTGGACCAGAGCTTGTCGGTGAAGCCCCCTACTTGTCGCTGGATGCATCTGCCGTGGTTGCTGGCTCATCATCTGCCTCCCTCTCCGCCACTAACGCAGCACTAACCACTTGATTGGTTGCCGCTATATACAGCAGCAACTTCTCTTGCAGCTTACGTGCGACAAGTGTTGGAGTGGAGGATAGGTATCTCTTCAAGTCCTGCAGCGCAGCCTCCGCCTTCGGAGTCCATTTTATTGGACCTGCCTTTTTCAAAATTTTGAAAAATGGCAGGGCACGCTCAGCAGATCTAGAGATAAACCTGCTGAGAGCAGCCACGCAACCGGCAAGCCTTCATACATCCTTGACGCGCTTTGGTGCTTCGATCTGCTCAATGGCCTTGATCTTGTCGGGATGGGCTTCAATTCCCCGCTGAGACACGAAGAACCCGAGAAGCTTGCCGAAAGGGACTCCAAACACGCACTTCCCGGGGTTAAGCTTGAGGTTGATCTTGCTCAGATTTGCAAATGTCTCGTCTAAATCTTGAATCAGGGTCGCCCTATTCTTGCTTTTGACCACTATGTCATCCATGTAGGCTTCCACATTTCTGTGCATCTGCGGCTCAAAAGCGTGGTGGACTACCCTTGCAAATGTTGAACCAGCATTCTTCAAACCGAAAGGCATCCATACGAAGCAGTACGTGCCACACGGGGTGATAAATGCGGTTTTCTCTTCATCCTCTTCTGCCATGAAGATCTGATGGTATCCTGAGTATGCATCAAGAAATGAAAGCAAATCACATCTGGCTATGGAGTCAACAATCTGGTCAATGCGCGGCAAGGGAAATGGGTCTTTGGGACAAGCTTTATTAACATCAGTGAAGTCAATACAAAGCCTCCATTTCCCGTTAGCCTTGCGCATGACAACAGGATTGGCCAACCACGTGGGATGGAGCACTCCTCTAACAAGGCCCGCTGCTTCCAACTTCTTGATTTCTTCTGCGATGAATTCTTGGCGCTCCACTGCCTGTTTCCTGACTTTCTGCTTGACGGGCCGCGCATGAGGATAGACGGCAAGGTGGTGCTCAATTACTTTCCTGGGAACACCGGGGATATCAGATGGTTGCCACGCAAACACGTCGACATTCGCCCACAGGAAAGCAACGAGCGCGCTTTCCTATTTGGGGTCAAGAGTGGCGCTGATGGTGAAGGTACCACCAGTGCCGTCCTCCTTGGCGGACACCTTCTTGGTCTCAGGTGGAGCTGTCATTGCCTTCTTACACTTGCCGGTGGAGCTCGATGGTGCGTCCTCGACGGTAGCGCAGCACTCCGAAGAGGTGCGCTTGCCGGAGTGGGCATCAGAGCTCTTGCCGGACTTGGTCTTCCTCTTCCCCCCGGGAGCTTCAGCGACAAGTGTCTTGCGTTCTGCTGCGGCTGCTACTTCCCGGTAGATCTTGTCGGCACAGATAAGAGCGTCCTTCTTGTCGCCAGGGACAGAGATGACACTTATTGGGCCTGGCATTTTCAGTATGTTGTACGCATAGTGAGAGGCTGCCATGAACTTGGCGAGTGCCGGACGGCCAAGGATTCCATTGTAAGGTAATGGAAAGTCAGCAACATCAAACGTGACTCTCTCAGTCCTGAAGTTCAGCTCACTGCCAAATGTTACCGGCAACGTGATCTTTCCTTTCGGCTTGCTCCTTCCCGGGTTGATTCCTTGAAATGTACCGGTCTCTTTGAGCTCGCTGTCAGGGATCTGGAGTTTCTGGAGCACCGCGGAGGAGATCAGGTTCAAGCCGGCCCTGCCGTCAACTAGCATCTTAGTGACCTTGAGGTTGCGAATTGTTGGTGAAACCAACATCGGCAAGCACCCGACCGCAGTTATGCGATTAGGGTGGTCCTCAATATCAAAGATGATAGGCGTGCTGGACCATTTCAGAGGCTTGCGTGACTCGACGGGTGGTTCTGCTGCATTAACTTCCCGCACCCACTGCTTGAGCTGATGGTGCGAGGTATGCAGAGAAGCACCACCATCAACGCACAGGACCTCTGTGGCTTTCTGGAACTCCTGCTCATCAGTCTCCTCATCATCCATGTCTTCATCGTCGTCGTCATCTTCATCCTTGTCGTGGCCGTGAGGAGGTCTGTCTCCTTGCCGCTGCTTGGCCTTGCCGCGGCGTCCTTGTCGGCCAGGACGTTTCTTGCCGGATCCCCCAGCACCTTCCTGGGCCTTCTCCTTGTCGCGCCGCTCGTATTCAGCTTTCTGTTGCTCAACAAGCTGCTCGACTTTCTTGCAGCTCTGGAGATCATGGCCCTTGGTGCGGTGGATCTTGCAATACTGCTTGTTGGTGCCGTCCTAGTTGTTGGTGACCGCCACCTCCACGGCAACCTCCTTGCCGGAGTCACCAGCTTTGGCTTTCTTGGCGCCACCACCGTTGCCGGACTGCTCAACAACTAGCACCTCTTTGCCTTTCTTCTTCCTATTGTTCTGCCGCCGGTTTTTCCTTGCCGGGGCAGCATCTTCACTGTCAGATCCTCCCGCTCCTACATTCTCTCCGGGGAGTCTCCTCCCTTCCTCAGCACGTGCACACTTGTCGGCCAGTGCATATAACTCACTGACGTCCCTGATCTTGCACATCGCCATTTCCTCCCGCATCCTGCGGTTTCGCACGTTCTGATGGAACGCGCTGATCACTGCGGCAGGGTGGACGTCTGGGATGTTGTGCTGCACACTGCTGAATCTCTGAATGTACTTGCGTAGGGGATCTCCTTCCTTCTGGGCGAGCAGATGAAGATCACTCTCCTGGCCATGAGGCTTGTGTCCGCCTGTGAAGGCGCCGACAAACTGATGGCACAGATCAGCCCAAGAGGATATGGAGTTGTCCGGCAAGTGCATGAGCCAGGATCTGACGTTGGGCTTGAGTACCAGCGGGAAGTAGTTGGCAAGGATCTTGTCATCCCGTCCCCCGGCAGCCTGCACCGCAATGGTGTAGATGCTGAGGAACTCCGACGGATGCGTCTTGCCGTCGTACTTCTCCGGTACGTCTGGCTTGAAGTTCTTCGTGCTAGGCCACTGGACTTGCCGCAGCTCACGAGTGAACGCAGGGCAACCTACCGCGTACGGCAGATTGCCTGGTTCCCCTGGCGCGTGCATGTCAACAGAGGGCCCAGCGCGCTTGTCAGATTGACGCCGCGCTTCTCTTCGGTGCTCGATGCGAGTTCGAGCGTCTTCTTCTTGTCGATCATGAAGAACTTGGCGCTGATTGCGACGAGCTCGTGGATCCGATGATGCGGTGGAGTCGCTGTCGAGGTGGATCCGGCGAGTTGGCGATCTTGGCCTTCGAGGTGGTGATTGCATGGTAGTTGCACCTCCACCCATTTTGTCGCCACCGGCTCGCGCCCGGCAACCCTGCCGCGGCGGCGACGCGCTCGGTCGCGTGGAGTGTCGCCGTTGGCGTAGCCGATGAGACTCTGAATGGTGGCCCTCCATTCGTCGATCTTGTCCGATGTCGGAGGGTAATCTAGGAGCAGTTGAGCTCGCGCCAAAGCTTCTGCTGGAGTGGTGGGTGGCGGTGGCGGACGGCGCGAGGAGCGGGACGTGCTCGGACTTCTAGCTATGTTAGAAGGAGCAGTATCCCGTCCAGGCGATCGTGCCCCGCTCGTGCCAGCACGCTGGCGTGCACGCTGGTCTTGAGCGCCCCGAGATCCACCAGCTTGGTATTGGCCTATCATGCGTATGGCACTGCAAGTGCCATGACGCTGTTGGTCTTGCGCCTCCTGAGAGCGGCGCGGAACATGTACAGTCGCCGAGGTTTGTGCAGCCTTGTCCTTGGACCTGGCAGCATCATAAGCTTCCTCGTCGACGTCCATTCTTCCGCCGGCGTCCATTCCACATCCTGTTTGCTCCAACGGTGGCGGAAGTGACGTGGACGGAGCGGCTGCCGCCGAAGTCTTCTTCTTCGATGGCATGTTGATGAAGGGAATGAAGATCTAGCCCCGGCCACCGAACACAGGGGGACAGAAGAAGTCCCCCCCCCCCAAGTTAAAATGGTAAACATGATATACACTACCCACATCCCTATGAGGGAACGCATGCGCGCGCTCAGGGACGTCTACGTGATGGAGCCAGTTGCCCCAAAGTGCAACCCATGGTCTTCCTCCATGATCACTTTTGATCACAGGGACCATCCGACCAGTATCAGTCATGGCGGTTCAGCCGCTGTGGCACCTCGATCCGCATGGAGCAGGGGGGCCTTCACACGTCAGCCCAGGATAACACATGACGCACGACAGGTCCATGACATAGCATTCCAGGTACAATAATATTCATCCAATACATGTGTATAAGATTACATCATTGATGAATACAATTATTTGGTATAGCCCTAAGGCTATTTAAATGGCAGCGGAATTCTATTTAAATGGCGGCGGAAGTCTTGGTTTGGTAGCATAACAACTCTGGCTGGGCTCCACAACTTACAGGAATGGCAATATTATGGCCTAACATGATGGAACAAGAGAACAATTTGGGCACGACCTACAAAAACTGGCATGTCGGGGAAACTGATCCACGAACACCTATGGGGCCGGCGGACCGGGCCCCTTTCGGTTCGGCGGGGGGCGGAGATCACACTAAGAGCATATCGAGGCGAAGCACATGAGCAGTTTACCCAGCTTCGGAGCTCTCCGGAGATATAACACTCCTACTGCTGCTTGTTTGATTATCTTCTGTTCTTGCTCGCGAGAGCTAAGTGTTTTCTGGCTTACGAATGACTCGAACCTCACGAACCCCCTCTACGTTGCGCATGGGCCTCCTTTTATACGCTAAAGGGGTCACCGACAGGTGGCAACGCAGAGAAGGGTACAAATGTAAAAAGTGAGGTGGTTGGTACAGTTACTTGTACAGTGCACCCTACCTAACCCTGACGGCAGGGGACAAGGGCATTAAATGCCCGTCTGAGTCGCCCAAACAGTGTAGAAAAGGACCGTTAGGGGCACCACCGTTCGCCACGATGGCGATCTTGTCAGCTTCGCATGCCACTGCGCACCGCTGGCTGCACAGCCTCCCGCCACGCGCGCCTGGAGAGGACCCCAGAGCGACACGTTGGTGGATGCGCTGGAGCGTGGGCATAGAGTGGCCGCCTGCCGCGGCAAGCACCTTGCCGCTGCTGTTATCTTGTCGGGTCCGGAAGCTTGTCGCTCACCGGGCCTCGAGGTACCTTGGTTGGTCTTCCCGGCAAGCTCCTCTTGCCAGGGCCTTGTTGCCTTGCCGGAGCGCGTGGCGCGTCGCGGCGAGTTCCTTGGAGTGCCTTGGTTGGCCTTCCTGGCAAGCTCCTCTTGCCGGGGCCTTGTCTCCTGAGCTTAAATACTTTGTTCTTGAATGGCTCCAAGGGGACCACGGAGGATCTTGGCGTTCGCCCGGCAACCCTTGCCGCGGGGTGCTGCAACTGCCCGTGCACAAGTTCGGGGTACTAGGGTTCCCCTATTCTAGTACACCGACATGGCATGACACGCCAGGTCAGTACATTGAATGTACTTGGAAGATAACCAAATACATAGCATCTAAACAAACAGATGACAAAGCAGGAACCAAGCATATGCAACAGTCTACTTTAACACAACTTCTAAGCATGGGATGATATAAACTAGAATCATAAATCAAACTAAGCATGAACAACATAATAGCATCCAATAGCATGTCATATCAAATTTACTTCTAGCAAAGCAACAGGAAAGCAAAGCATATCAAAACATGGAATGGCATCATGAAACTATGCTAGAAATGAACTACCAGTTACCTCCCGTGAAGACATGTTGTATTAACCTTATGCAACAATCAGTTACTCTGCCACGGCTCCTCGGAGCACACACATGACATACTGAGACCTCGTCTCGGGGGTCATATCAACAGATCATCATGACTTATCACGACTTTCCCATAGTCCAAGTCACCATATTATTTATCACATCTTAGTTATCACACAAGTTATTAGCAGATTTATCCTCTATTCCGACCAAGATCCGATAGTGTGACCTACTATGAAATTTTGCCCATGACCGAGGACGCGACTATCGATAGATTAAATACACTCTACAGAGGTAGCGCATTGTACCCACACCACGAAACCCATTGCCTTGAACTCCCAAATGTGCGCACATGTCACACCCTAGCTGGTTCATGCATTAGAGTGTTGCATCATGTCTACTTTTACAGAAACTTGAAATGGGGATGACAGAACCCCCAGCACCCCCTGGAAACAACTAGGGTTTACTAAAATTATTTTTAATGAACCCAAAATGCCCTTCACAAAATGTTCATCATTTCTAGATTGGGTTAAAACCCTGGCAAAAATGGTGCACTTTTTTCTAGGACATTCTGGATTCTTTGAATTAAATCATAAGTATTTGAATTTGGGCATTTAAATGCTATAAAATATTTTAAATGCCCAAATAATTCTGGATTTAAGTGAGGGCTGTTAGGAATAATCCCAATAGATCCCTCAATTATTTTCAGGATTTTAGTAAGTGCCTAAGTATTTTTAATAAAGCCCTAAAGTTACAGAAAAATAGAAAAAGAAAACAAAACAGGAAAGAGAGAAAGAGAAAGGCTTACCTGGAGCCCACCTAGCAGGCCCACCTGCCGGCCCAGCCAAGCCACCGCTCCAGCGAGCTGCATGGCTTGGCCAGGCAAGCAAGCAGATGCTCGACCGCGAGCACAGCATGCGTGCCACGCAGCTGCCCGCCGCCTTGCCGCTACCCTCGTCGAGCTATCGACGTGGGACGAACCCCCTCTCTCTCCCCGACCTGGGCAGCGGCTCCCGAATTCCAGTCTGGATCCCCGATGCGACTCACCTCCTGGCTAGAGAAGGGCCTGGACTGGTCTTCGTCGGACGAGCTGACAACGCTTCAGACGCGCATCAGGAGCATGGTAGACAAGAACATCAAGCTTGTTAATGTGATCCAGTTGATCCTTGTTCGCCGGATCCTTCCGTGCCAAAGCAGGGCTTGCCATTTGTGGGAGTTCGATCCGGCCGAGCACCAGGCCTTGCAACAGTTGTTCGGCACTATGCAAGAGGGCATCTGGAAGGTGATCTTTAAGGCCAATGATATGTGGCCAGCGATGACCGAGGACCCCGGACACGACCTGGCCCATCCTGCCAGTCCGATATGTTTTTCGTATTTCAAGGTGTATCCTTTATTTGCATACTCAAGGAAGATGCCTAAGCTTCCCTATTTGTTTTTTCAGGGATGGACAAACAAGGCGGAGCGGATCTAGTGTCCGGCTCCGCTGCCCGAAAACCCAGCAATAACTCTTCTCACAAAGATGCTAGTTCCGAAGCCCTACCAAGTGCCGTAGAAGAAGGCCAAGAAGAAGGCCAAGGAGATCAGGAGTATCCTCCGCTGTAAGGGCACTTCGGACGTGACGTCCGAAGACGCCGAGACCCACTCCTCCCACACCGAGGAGGAGGAGGAGGAAAGCAACTCTCCCCCGAAGGGGGGAGGAAGAAAAAGGTGGCCTCCATGCATCTAGAGGTACAGGCGTCCAAGAAGGGGAAGGTCTCCCCTGCGGACAACTCTGCGTGGGACATTGATAGAAGCTCCGACTGGCTCCTGAGGGATAAGCCCTTGGCCGAATCGTAAGTACTCAAAGACGCACACATATATCTAGCAACTTTACTTCATGGTTTTAACATGTTGAATTATGCGCTGCAGTCCAGCTCGTTCCGACCTCTAGCTATCCTCATCTTCAGGAAATTTGCAGGATCCGAAGGTGATGGACAGTGGGTCCCTTCCGGCGGCCTCTTCTCCCAAGGCCATGGATGACACCGAGGTGCTGTCCCGAAGGACCTCCCCAGGCCAGGGAGAAACGCAGGAGGTCGTCAGGGTGGCGCCAGAGGGTGAACCCATGGACACTGGTGATGGGGGCTATATCCAATCCGGCCCCCAGCCGGATACAATTCCGGAGACCTATACGACTTCAGAATCTAGCAAGCAGCCTCCTTCGAAAGAAGGATGTGCACCGATTCCACCAGTGACCTCTGTCCATCCAGAGGCACCGGATACTCTACTGGAAGTGCTGCGAAGTGCTCCCATTGTTGAGGAACACCCTACCCTCATGGGTACGGTGGTTGAGAGGATTCACTCCGCAAAGAGCGGACTGAACGAAGCCCGCACAAGCCTTCTAACAGGTTTTGAGGTATGTGACGTAATTATGGAAAAAGAATGTCATAGTATACACAGTAGCCCCTGAGACTCGGTCCGGTGTTCGGAACGAAAAGTCGGACAGAGGATCAAATAATTTTCGCAGGAGACTAACCATACATGTCTATGTGAGTAAGCAGGCGTTGTTGCTGGCTGCGACCTCCCATTCTGCCGAAGTCTCCGGACTGAAGCAGAGACTGGAGCGGACCGAGGAAGAGCTCGGCCGTGTGAAAAAACAGCTGGAGGACCGTCAAGGTATGCAATGACATTGTGTAGATTCAGAAAGGATGAATGATTTGTGTTGACCATAGTGCCATGATATTTTGTAGGAGTGGCGACTGAGGTGGAGACCCTCAAGAAGGCGTCTGCCAAAGCCCAGGAGAGAGCGACAAAGGAACAAGCCGCACGCGAAAAACATGAGGCCAGGGTTTGTGAGGCCCAGCAGGAGCTCCAGGACGCCATGAGGAAATGTGAGTCCTTGGAGCGAAATATTGCAGATCAAGAGTCTGAACTTGCCAAGGCCCACCAACGCGCACACAATGCGCAGGTTGAAGCCCAGGGCGGCCCCTAGGAAATCCAGGAGGCCAGAAAAATCGCGGCGGGTAAGGCCTTTATTATGCAGAGCATGCATGTCAGGAAAAGGTACCTCTTACTGACCCGAATTTGGAGTTCTCTAGGGGTTTTTGCGGATAGGGCGCGCAATATTGCCGACGCTACGGAATTCTTCCGAGCCGAAGAAGGGAGGTCAATGGAGAAGCTGTTCTGGTCACAATACCTTGCGCCAGAGCATCCAATGACCTTTAGCAATCAGCTGAAACAGCTGACCGAACTGCATAGGGTGGCCGAACTAGCCATGAAGGATTTGATAATCCGTCTATCGCCTGCCGAAGCCATACCCAGGAGCTATTTCGGGCTCGTGAAGTGGCTAGTCGATGCCTGCCCTCGGCTTGATGCCATCAAGCGGTTGGTCTCCGTTGAAGGTGCGCGGATGGCCTTCGTCTGTGTCAAGGTGAAGTGGGCAAAGATGGACGCCGTCAAGCTAGCGACCGAGGGACCGCCCACGGGCAAGGAGCACCGCATGCCCGAGCAGTATTTTGATGATGTCCTGAAGGGATCCTGCATTGTAAAGGGAAAGTGTTCAAAAGACATTATCTTTGAATGTAGGAATTCATGTTATCCCTTCTTGTATTATGAAGCAAAGCCATTTATGTAATATAATGTTCGTTGTTTGAAAATTTTACCTCTTGTGCGGCCGTTTTGTTAAATCTGAGAGTTGGCCAGTCGTCGACTTCAGCCCCAACGTAGGTAGTACGGGGGTGTTCGGGATGGAATCTAAACACTCTTGATCCACGAGTTTGCTCCTTGAAGGAGGTGTTTAGTGCAATGAACCAGGCAATCGGACTATGTTGGTTTATCAACCTCACTTAGCCATAGGAGTTTGACAATAAAAAAGTAGGCACAGCCCCTAGTTAGTATTTAATCCGGACTAGGGTGCTGTAGACACCTGATCGGGTAGAGGCCGATTCGTCGCATAATGCGGAAAAAATCACAAAAGATTTTAAACCTCAGAATAGCTGACCAGCTATCGCAGTATCATGACATTCAATTTTCGTCTTTCTCTACTGAGGTGTTTGCTTGGATAAACCAGAAACACAATCACGGTAGTTCTCCCTTTACTACCCTAGCCGATAGGATGGAACATAAGGTAGCAAGCACAGGAGCCGGGCAACCAAACTATTGACCAAAGACATGATTCGGAGCCGATGGACATAATGCTAAACTTCGGGGTGCCAAATTGTACCGTAAAAAGTGTTCGGACTTTGTTGCCGTAGTATGGAGCACAATGAAGCTCCTGGCGAATTAAAGCGTACCAAAGTGTAGTGCAATCGATAAGAATAGCGAAATAAAATGAAGTACTAAGCTAGTGCCACGTAGGTTGGGCCGCAAACTGTTTCTAATATAATTGGATTAATACGTCAAAGCGTATTTGTACAAATAGTGCGATAATCAACAAGGCTAATTAATATGCCAAGACAAAGGGGGTGTTGCGTGCGGGTCCTGAAAACAAGTAGAATGATCATCAAGAAGAACATCTAGAGATTCCCCCACACGTCTGTGCTGCTTGCCACCTTGGTATATCCGTCCTTCGAAAGGACAAATGATCAGGCCATCAAGAGGGGCCTGTAGAGAAGAGACCAAAATATAGTAAAAAGGAAAAGGAAAAGTATGTGTGGGAGCCGTATGATGGACCACAATCAACTTACGCCTCCGTCTATGCCCATGGTATTTTGAGTGCGTAGTTATGTAGGCGTGGTACGTATGCCGCCATTTGGTCAGGACTGAGACGGAGGCCGAATTGCTAGTCGAGCTCCTGACAAGCTGGACTATCCTGCTGCAGAGTAGTCTAGACTCGTTTGACAGTGTTTGGGAGCTTGGCCACCGAATTAAGGTTCTTCTTGGTAAAGCCGCTCTGTACTTCTGCTGACAGGGCCACGATGTGCTCCTAACTACCGAGGGAGCGCTCCGTGTTTCCATTGACTGTTATGACACCGCATGGTCCGAGGATCTTAAGTTTGAGATAAGCATAGTGTCGCACCACATTGAATCGGTCAAATGGAGTTCGTCCAAGCAATGCATGATAACCACTGCGGAAGGGGACAATGTCCAAGAGCAATTCTTCGCTTCGGAATTTGTTCAGGGATCCGAAGAAAACTTCCAATGTGATTAAACCCGTGTAGCTGGCCTCTACACCTGGTATTACTCCTTTAAAGGTAGTTTTTGTGGGCTTGATCCTTGATGGATCGATGCACATTTTGCGGACTATATCCTGATAGAGCAGGTTGAGAATGCTGCCACCATCCATAAGGACTCACGTGAGGTGGAATCCATCAATAATTGGGTCAAGGACCAGTGCGGCTGAACCGCCATGAGGGAAACTGGTCGGACCATGGGTTGAATTTTGGGGTGACTGGCTCTATCGCATAGACGTCCCTGAGCGCACGTTTGCTCTCCCTCTTGGGGATATCGGTAATGTATATCATGTTCGCCGTTTTAACCTAGGGGTGAAACTTCTTCTGTCCCCCTATGTTCGGTGAACGGTGCTCCTCGTCGTCATCCTCACTCTGCGACCCCTTCTCCTGGTTCTCGGCATTTAACTTGCAACCTATTTAAAAACCAAATAGCTTCTGTTGGTATGATTAGCTGGTTTGTCGGGTGTGCCGTGGATCTGACATGGACGATCGAGTATGCGGTCCAAGCTGGATGAGCCTGGATTGATCCTTTTAAATGGCTTGTTCCATTGGCCGGATTTGGATCCACTGAATCTGGCGTGGACCACCGTGTCATCGGTATTATCACCATTGTTTTGACGCTTCTGCCTGTTGCATCGAGTGTCACAGCCCGAGCTTAGCCTTGCGTGTCATCGCATAATCTCCATGCATCATGTTTACTTTCCCTTGGAAACTTGAAATGGGGATGACAGAACCCCCAACAACCTCTTAATCCTACTAGGGTTTACCAAAATATTTTTCAATGAACCTGAAATGCCCTTCTAAAATGTTCATCATATTTGCCTTGGTCTAGAACCTTTGACAAAAATGGTGCACACTTTTGTAGGACATCATAAGGTCACTAGATTAAATCATATGTTATTTGCATTTGGACATTTAAATGCTATAAAATATTTTAAATGTCCAAATAATCATAAACTAAAATGTTTACTGTTGGTTATACTCTAAACAGTAGCCATGGGTAGTTTCATGATTTTTGAGAATGTCTAGATATTTTTAATAAAGCCCCGAAGCTACAGAAGAATTAGAAAATAGAAACAAAAATAGAAAAGGGCTAGAACCCACCTGGCTTACCTGGCAGCCCAGCTGGCCCAGCCCACCTCCTCCTCCTCCTCGTCTACCTCTGCCTACTGGCAGAAGCGTGTCACCCGCGGGCACAGCGGACGCCACCTCCTGCTTCCACGTCCTCTTCCTCCCCCGTCCTCGACCAAGCGCCTGGAGACGCCCAAGCCCCCCGGTCCTTTCCCCTCACTCGCAATTTGTCTCTCCTCTGCTCTCTCTCTCTCTCCGGGGCAGCCCGAGAACTGCCGGAGTGCGCCGCCGCAAAGCACTGCACCCACTGCCGTCCCCTTGCCCCGTGGTCCTGACCTCTAGCTCCCCCTCGATGTCGTGAAGCTCCAAGCCGAAAAACGCGCCCGCAGATGCCCTACAGCGTCGTCACCATCATCATCTTCCTCGTGTTCTCCAACAAATGTCGTCGCTTGACTAGCCGACCTCCGAGCGTCTTCGAGCCCGCTAAACCGCTCTCCGACCTCCCTGTGAGCTCCCGCGTTGAACCCCTCTTCTCCCTCTCTCGTTCCCGCTCGCTAGCCTCGCTCACAACCATGGCCGTGAGCTCATCGCCGGCATCTATGTCGTCACTGTCGTTTCAGAGGACAAACCTCGCGTCCGAGCCCACGTACATGCTCCTCGCGTTGCTACAAACCTAAAATGCACCCCAGCTAGCTACCTTTCGTGCTTCATCACTGCGCCCACGCAAGCCCGACCCACTGCAGCCGCAAACCTCGTCGTCGGCGCCGATTCCGCCGACCCCCCATGACCCAATCCACTGCTGCTCGATGGTGGAAAGCAAGGACTATGCCCTGGTGCCGTCAGCGTGCCAAGCCGATGCCTCTAGCGCAAGTCCGGGGTGCCCCTGCCATGTCCTGTGGTTGCCGCCGGCTGGTCTCTGATGTGCTGACATGGCGCTGTCATTAGCCATTGATGACTCAGCTAATTAACTCCCTCTCTCACTAACATATCGGCCCACGCCCTAATTAACTCATGATTTATTTCCTGCTTAGTTTAGATTAACCTAGTCAACCCGACATGTCAGCTTGACCCTGCCACGTCAGTGTTGACTTGGCCCCACTGGTCAGCCTCTAATCCTGCCCTATCACACTGACGTCATGGACCCACAGGTCAGGTTTGACCTGGAATGGTATGTTGACCAGGTGATGTCAGTATGACTTAATGCTGACGTAGTAAATAGTTTATGTATTTAAAATAATTCAGAAATTCCAGAAAATTCCCAAAACTTCTAAAAATCATAGAATTTAATCTATAGCTCCAAATGCATAGAGTTATATATGAAAAATGATCAAAAAATCCAATCTATCCATTTGTACTGGTTTCATGCATGATAACGCAACTTAACCTTGCTATTTTGTTCAAAACATGATAATGCACTATTTGAATTCATAGTTTAAGTTTAGAGTTGAACCTTTGGTTCAAAATTACTCAAACCCATTTGGGTGTAGCTTCATTAGCCCAACACACTCATTTTACCATGTCATGATCATGCATCATAGTGTGCATTGCATTGATTGTGTTTCCTTCTCTGTTGTCGTTGTTTGTCCCCTCTTAGTAGACGACCTACCGACGATGTGATCGATGACACCGATGAAGAACTATACTATCTTCCAAAGTGCCAGGCAAGCAAAAACCCCTTCTTCATTCCGATACAATCCCACTCTCTCGCTTCTGCTCTCTTTTACTGCATTAGGACAACAACAATTCAACTGTTACATGTTGCGGTAGTTGAACCCCTTTCCTCTGCATGACCTGTCATTGCCATAGTAAATAGATGAAACCCACTAGTATAGGTAGGAGTTGTTTGAGCCTTGATGTGCCTACTCATTCATGCTTGTTTGTCATGCCTGCTACTGCTTAGATTTGTGTCAGGTCTAATTCATTGGGGATGAATTGGAAAGTTGTGAACATGTCCTACTATTGAGAGCTAAGTGTGTGAACACGATTTGGTAAAGGTACCGGTGACAGGCCCTGTAGGAGTACATGGTGGGTTGTCTCATTGAAACCGTCCTTAGGAACTAAGTTCTGTGTTTGTGATCCATGAACAGCTACTACCACGCATTGGGCCCGAAACCAATGGACCCTCTCGACTTATTAACCGCCTTGATCTGGTGTTTGTAGGATATGCGTTGGGGGCTGTGCATAGCGCTGACCCTAGGGGTGGACTTGTGTGGTTAGTCAAGTCGTGGCCGACTCCCTCGCTAGGCATACGCTTGAAGGTTGCCGAGATACACGACATGTACATGGTGGTAAGTGGCGAGAGTGTGTGTGAAGAAGTACACCCCTGCAGGGTTATAAATAGTCTTGTGCCCTTGGCAGGATCTGGTAGATATTCAGGCTTCTCAACCTTTTTCATTTGTAGATGTTTGTACTCAGACATGTTAAGCTTCCGCATGTGTTTTGACTTGTATGCTCTGAATGTTGGGTCATGAGACCCATGTTTGTAATATCTCGCTCCTCGGAGCCTATTGAATAAATATGTTGAGTCAAAGAGTTATGTTGTGATGCCATGTTGTATTTGCACTTATCGAGCATATTGTGTGTATGATTTGAAATGCTTGGTATGTGTGGGATCCGACAACCTAGTTGTTTATCCTTGGTAGCCTCTCTTACCGGGAAATGTATCCTAGTGCTTCCAGTGAGCCATGGTAGCTTGCTACTACTCCGAAACACTTAGACTGGCCGGCATGTGTCCTTCTTCGTTTTTGTGTCTGTCCCTTCGGGGAAATGTCGCGCGGTGCCTCTGGAGTCCTATTAGCCTGCTACAGCCCGGATTCTCCAGAGTCCTGTTAGCCCAGCTGCTATAGCTCGGATTCACTCGCTGATGACCGACACGTTCGTTGTTGGGTCATGTATGCATGTCCCTGTAAGTTAGTGCCACATTGGGTTTACGACTAGTCATGTCGGCCAGGGTTCTTTGTCATATGGATGCTAGCGAACTATCATATACGTGAGCCAAAAGGCACAAATGGTCCGGGCCAGGTAAGGTGGCACCCATTGGAATACCGTGCTTGAGGCCACAAAGTGATATGATGTGTTACATGCTAGATCGGTGTGACTAAGGATCGGGGTCCTGACATCGGGGCTTGCCGTTGCTATTTTTGTCTTCGGGGGTGCGAGGTTCTCTTGAATTATTACTAGCACAAATGCCTGTGCGTTGCAACGGGAGAAACAAACTCACACGGCGAACATGACTTAAAGACACATGCAGGCCCACATCTTCTACCCCAGCCATGTAATTGCTTATCGTCCTTCCACCCTCGTCGACACAGTGGTCGTGGTATCCACCTGATCACAATGCGCCCGAACATATGCCAAGGCGATGAGTTCAAGCATTGCACGACACACTTGTCATTTAATCACGCTAGCATAGTGAAATGTTTAAAACTAATGTCGTTGAGCTAGACATGAGGGCCGCCTTGCGCGAGCTACACCATGCTCCTGGTCCATATGTACACCGAGCCTCATACGCCCTCTCGCTTCTGAATCAATGTTACAGACTCGCCCTCTCGCTTCTGAATCAATGTTACAGACTTGTTTCATTGGAGGGGGTGGGGGATGGTCCGCACGTGTCCATGCATCCTTCAAGGAAAGGTCATGTGCTTCATTGTGGAGCAAACACCACATTCCGAGTCCTCATACGTCGGATAGTTCACACGTCACCACCGAGTAGCAGGAGAGGTAGACGACGAGGGTTAACCCTTTCCAGCCGCCACCATCGATCCACATCTAGCTACCCATCCCGATCCGATTCGTCGCAACCTGATTGAACAGCAATAATAATAACAAAATCGTTAAAGCGTTCAAAGCAGTAAACCCTGGGGCTGGAGAGGTGCACGGTCAGGGTTAGCCATTTCTTCGCTTTCGATCCGACTTTGATTCCGACTTGATGTGTATAGTATTGTACGTACACACTGACAACATATTTTCTTTTTGCTCTTGAGAATTAAGAAAAATACTAAACCAAAACATTAATTTTTACAGATACACATACACATCTACGTACAGGTACCAAGCCAGTGGTAATGATACAAATCAAAGAGTTCCTAATCAACTGTCCTGAGCGTAAAGCACCCTCACCTTTCGTGCACCATCGTGAACCAGACTCACTTTTCTTTGACATGCTCTTTATAAACTCTCATCTAAATTATTTCTCATAGCTAGTGAGGCAGGATTGGGCCAATTGATTCACAGATAGCATATGTATCGCCATTCCTATAGCATTCAACATCCAACGTTTCTGACCTGAATCATATCGGTCACAATCTACAAAAAGTTTCAGAAATTGTCCATTGTTGAAGAACAGTGTGCGGATTTAGTTACTGAAATTCTTTCACTACATTGCAGAATCATCCACAAGCAATCAACCAAGTGTTGTAGTCATTGGCAAGTCGATTAGTAGGTAATCTGATGATCTAATATGGCGTATAATCTGGGTGGGACCATGAAAACTTCTCAAGAAAAGTAGTATAGTAGAAACATCAGAATAGACATCAGGAGAACATTACACTTTTATACATCAGACAACTACAACAATAGCTTGACCGAGTTAATCAAGCACATGTTAAGTTTGTTGTTTTGACAACAAGCCTACACAAAGAGTAAGAAGCGCAGGATCATAGTAGGCATGGTTATTAACAAAGAAGAAACAACATGATTTATTTAACCATAAATAGGAATTTTCACCACAACAGCTATATAATTTCTCCAACAGCATACATATAGCAAAGCTTTCACACCTATGAGACCTGGGACCACACTGTAAAACCTGACCAAGTACTGTGTTACCAGAAAAACAAAATCCCTACTATTGTCACACTTTTCAAACTTGTAAGATTGCTAACCCTTCGGGTCATTCCTCTGGTTGGATGCTAGTCAAATCTTCGAATGAAATTTTCCGCTAAGCTGAAACACAACAGAAATAATATGTATAATACGATGTAGAGTTCTATAATATCTGAATCAACCTAGTGTGTGCTTGAAAGGGGGGTACATTTGAAAAATAAGGAAGCAACAACCAAGTGTCAAACTACAATCAATTTATCTCCAGATGAATAAATTAGTAAGCTCGGATTCATACAAAAAATAGATTGGCTATATTCTGTAAGCTGTTTTCTGCCAAGAAAAAGTGTGAGAGTTTCAGCATTGTTTCAAAACTGTAAATGATCCGCGGCAAGTTCACTGCATAATTAGAATGCAGAGGTGATGCTGATTAGTGCATGTCCGTACTGATTGTACCTGGCTACAGTACGTTGGTAGTACTAATGGATACCCATAATACCAATCATGGGTGACATTGGATTCTGACTAATTGCCGAAGTTTGCCTGGAAGTGCAATGGAGTACTTTACCCAATTGATACAACATTTGGTTAAGCCTATACTTACTTACGAAGCCTTTTATCCCAAACAAGTTGGGGTAGGCTAGATATGAAAGCCTTTCACGAGGACTTCCCAGGAGGTCACCCATCCTAGTACTATTCTCGCCCAAATGGGTTTCATACCCAAAAGACTGGCTAGTTTTTGCGTTGGCTCGCCAAGCCTACCACAACCCTTAGATATGAAACCCTTTCACGAGGACTTCCCAGGAGGTCACCCATCCTAGTACTACTCTCGCTCAAATGGGTTTCATACCCATGGGACTGGCTAGTTTTTACGTTGGCTCGCCAAGCCTATCACAACCCTCCTCCTTTACCCGGGCTTGGGACCGGCTATGCCTAGAAGACATAGGCGGAGTTTTGGTTAAGCCTATTAGTATGAAAATTAATAGTGCGTACCAAGCAGCAATTCTAAATTCAGGAGTCAAAGAAAGTGTTTTGACATGCTAAATTAAGTCTGTGCACTTTATTTCTTAGCATACGCGCTAACTAGACCGATGCGCGTGCGTCGTGTAAAATCCACCGTAATGATAACTGGTCCACGTGCTTCGCCAGGCCCTCTCTCCTCTGCGGAAAAATAATAGTAACATGTTACGGTCAGCACACACTAATTAACATAGCGCGACCATGCATGGGAACATCGCCCAGCCCAACTGTTAGTTCCTATCATCAGTAATTGGGCATGTAGGAAGTACTAGTATGGTTTAGTTTAGCCCTTGTGTAGTAGCATGATTCAGTTTAGCCCTTGCCTATAGACCTAAATCAAATTTGGAACAGACAGGATAACAGATGTAAACTCGATCAAAGGGTCTATTGAATTTTCAGAGATGTATTTTATCAGACAACAAACAAGCAGTCTGCAATAACTTTGCTAATCATGAAAATAAGAAATCAGATATATGTTGTGATGTTGGATTTTCAATCTCTTCTTCATGGAGCTTCCTTTTGCATCAAGGTTTCTGCATGGCACAGTAGTAATCAGGTCAGCGCAAATTCTAAATATAAGAAATAGCAGAATATCCAGTGCTACTGTACTATTGACAAAACCATCAAAAATTTATAAGCCAGTTTATTCGAAGATTACTAATTTAGGTTGCTTGCACTTTGGTTGATCACAAAATATGAACTGGCTCCACTGCCTTGTAAATTTCAAATTATTTTCAATATAAGCATAACAATTTCAGTTACCAAAGATAGTATATAGACCTGACCTAATTTAAGAAAATATATATTTTCAGTTTCTCATAGAGAATGCACCTGAAGGGGAGCCTTGGCGCAGTGGTAAAGCTGCTGCCTTGTGACCATGAGGTCATGGGTTCAAGTCCTGGAAACAGCCTCTTACAGAAATGTAGGGAAAGGCTGCGTACTATAGACCCAAAGTGGTCGGACCCTTCCCTGGACCCTGCGCAAGCGGGAGCTACATGCACCAGGTTGCCCTTTATAGAGAATGCACCTAACTTCTTTTTGCAAGGCCATGTCCAGATACAATTTCTCAAGCTTCTAAACCCCGAGTTTCATACTTAGCTATCATAATAGCAAGAACAAAAGTGCGATCAGCATGGAAACACCATATTAGCCGAGCGACTGTTTCGGGAGGATGGTTGGCGGTGGTGTATGTGCGTAGTAGGAGTAGAAAGAGGTAATCATTAAATGGTTATTTGACAAGATTGCTCATGGACAAATAAAGATCACATTTCTATCAGTTCAGAACCTTCTAGGTGACACAAATAAAATGTAATTTCCTGATATAGAAAAATGAATCATTGAATGGTTATTTCACAATGTTTATTGGCTTATGATAAGCATCTGAGTACCCGTAATATGATTATAAGCCGACAATTAATTTATAATCAGTACTACCTAATATTATTTTATTGGCTTATGCTAAGCATCCGAGTACCCGTAATATGATTATAAGCCGACAATTAATTTATAACCAGAACTACCTAGTATTATTTTATTGGCTTATGCTAAGCATCTGAGTACCCGTAATATGATTATAAGCCGACAATTAATTTATAATAATGACTACCTAATATTATTTTATTGGCTTATGCTAAGCATCCGAGTACCCGTAATATGATTATAAACCGACAATTAATTTATAACCAGAACTACCTAGTATTTTTTTATTGGCTTATGCTAAGCATCTGAGTAGCAATAGAAAGAGGTAATCATTAAATGGTTATTTGAAAAGATTGCTCATGGACAAATAAAGGTCATATTTCTATCAATTCTGGACCTTCTGGGTGACACAAATAAAATGTAATTTCCAATCTGGCATTAAGTCTATATTTTCCATGTAGGAGAACACAAATGTAAATAAAACACACTATGAGCATGCAATATATTGCTTGGTCACAGCCCATGATTCAATCTCATGAAACAACAAAACATGTTTCTTTTTAAATCAAAGTACAATGTAGAGTAAACCTAACTAAATGCATTCTTCTTGTCTTAATTTCAATTTATATATTAACTCCATGGCCTAGAAATTTCTATTCTAAAGGAAGCATTCCAAGGACTACGTCACCTGCACCCAAGTCTGTCTCTTATGAATCAGCAACATACATGAAGCTCGTACCACCTGCTCTGGAATATTGTCTGTCATCTATGAATAGAAGGTGATTAATTGTATATAAGGCACTACAGCATGGTTGCTCCGTAAAGTACTTCACATAGGTTGTTGATCAAATAAATAGTACATAAAAAAGAAAGCATTGAAAAGGCTCATATTTGAGTAATTGTGACCCAAGCAGGAAACTTTTATTTGTCCAGGAATTCTCAACAACTCCTATAGTACAGCAAGTCATGAATGGACACAAATCCCCTGCGTGGAATTGCAGTAATATGAAATTATAGAAACTGAATCATGTGCTAACATATATGTGCAAAACATATTTGTAATTAATGCAAAATTTAGTCTTCACCAAAGTATGTCAGAACATGAATGAAATATTTTTGTTGTAAGTTCAGAAGCAAGCAGTATCATGACACAACATTAAGTCTTGGTGCAACCAAAATAAAGAAGGTTCTAATGTAAAATGATTAAAGATGGTCACCAAATCATAGAGGCGGTTGAATCCAATAAATAAATAAAAACACTCAAGTTTAACAGGTACGAATGACACATATCTAATAGGTGGATATAATAACATCAGTATGTAGACTATGAACCACGGAATTAACGTCAGATAGGCAAGGTTCTACCAATCACACACTGTTCCGGCTGCCAGCGCAATTGCCAAGCCAGTTGAAGAGGCCCTGGTCAGCTCAAAGATAATTAACACACAAATTGCCACCCCCATCACGGAGAAGCACATAATCACTGGATGCACCCTCGTGATGCCAAGCAAAGGCAGGAAGTCAACACGGATGGAAGCAAAACAAACCGAGCAGGTAGAACAGCGGGTGGTGACTGGTGACTAACCTCACTGGCCGACGGTGAGCGTGCTTTTGTAGTTCCAAACTTGGCATGCCGGAGTTGCCCCTGCTCGTTAGCCGGTGCCGGCAAGAAAATGAAACAAATCACAGGTCTGATCGAGGGGCGATGAAGACGGTGATCTGGGCTGACGAACAGGAACAGTGATCAGGGCTCACCTCTCGTCGCAGGTCGCCCCTCCCCTAAGGTGGCGCTTGCGCGCTTGCCGGTACCTGCCCGGCCTCCCACTGCCACGGGCTTCACCGAGGTCGCGGACCTTGCTAGTCTCGTGTTCGCCGGCCATAAAATAGGCCTCCCAACCCTCCATCATCTTGCCTTCCCCGCTCTCCCGGTGCCTCACAGTGGAACGACGTGGGCTGCAGCCACATCCGCAGATGCGGAGATTTGTGTAATGATTGGTAGCTCCGTGATTTGGGGATATAAGTGACCGGAGGCAAAGGGCAGCGATACGGACGGCGGTGGTGGCGGAGGCAAAGGGCGGCGCACGCGGACGGCTACGGGGGCGGAGGCAAAGGGCAGCGGCGCGTGTCGGTTCGTGCTACCGGATAAGACGGACAAAGGAGCGCGGGCAGAATTCTTATAACATGCAGGGGTTAATTTACAAAAATGAAACATTTTTTCAGATCCACTTAAATAGGGACTGCGGGTTCAATTATTGAAAATCACAGAGGCTTTGTGTAAAAACGCCGCGACGGTGAATCCGGAGACTCAATCCGTGCTTTATTATTAGGGAGAGATTGGTATGGGCTAGTCAGCTTTCTTCGCCCGTGCAAAAGCGGGTCATGAGTGCCGTGAGGGCTGCCATGGACTTTGGCTTTTCCTGGCCGAGGTATTGGGCGAGCCATACGTCAAGGATGGTATGCTTAAATGCCGATAGGGCTTCGACATCCGGAAAGTTGACGATCTGGTTCTTTTTAGTTAGGAACCTAGTCCATAATTTCCTGGTTGACTATCCGGGCTGTTGAACTATGTGACTTAAGTCATCGGCATCCGGAGGTCGGACATATGTACCTTGGAAATTGTCGTGGAAGGCGTTTTCCAAGTCCTCCCAGCTGGCAATGGAGTTTTCAGGCAGGCTGTTCAATCAGTGCCAAGCTGGTCCCTTGTGTTTTAGCGGGGGGTATATGATGTCATGAAGATCATCACCGCCGGTCATATGAATATGGAGAAGAAAATACTCAATCCATACAACGGGATATGTCGTTCCATCGTACGATTCTATATTCATGGGTTTAAACCCTTCTGGATTTCGTGCTCCATTACTTCATCAGTAAGCAGAGGGGGTGTGCGGCACCTCTATGTCAGGCCAAGTCGTGACGTAGCTCGGACGAAGTTCGTCTGCAGTTTTCGGCCCGGGCGTGATTATGCTTGTCACATCTGGCTAGATTGCCATCGTCGCGCGTCGGGGCACACCCCCGCGATTCGTAGATCGATCTAGTCTGACCTGCTCTACTGTCCAGGTCTTGCCGCACGTCATATGTATATCCCTGAGCTATTACATCTCTACCTTTACATCCACGTAGTATGGGTTGGTGTTCGGCTTGAGTTGCCGTTTTGTCTCGGCCACGAGGTGGTCAGTCAGCCACATTATGTGCTGATGGTGCGGGCTCGAGGGCCTCGTCATCAAATTGGAGTGGTAGTTTACGCTTCGGGTAACTTTTGGTTGGGCATTCGAGGCCGATTCCTCGGCTGCCAAGACATTAGTCCACCTATCATTGAGCAGATCTTGATCAACTTGAAGCTGTTGCTGGTTCTTTTTCAGGCTCCTTGGAGTGGCAATTAGCCGGCGCTTAAAGCGCTCCTTCTCGAGAGGTTCCTCAGGCATGATAAAATCCTCCTTGCCGAGGCTCACCTCATCCTCGGAGAGAGAAAGATAATTGTTGTCCTCCGAGTCCTTGTTTTCAGCCTGTGCATCAGCGCTAACTTGCCCATCTTCCCGGTCGTCCTGTTCGGAGGTCAGCTCGATGGGTTCTTCTTTGTCTTCGGCATCGTCCGAAGTGTTGTTGCCTCCTGTTCTGGTATTGCTGTCTTTTCCACGCCGTGATTTAGAGCGGCGCCACTGATGTCGGCGATTTTGTCGTGTCTCAAGAATTTTATCCTCGACTGGACTTCTTTATCATCACCGCTACCCTCTTAGGGTGTGTCCACCATGTACACGTCACAGAAAGAGGTGTCTGTCCAGCGTCCGATAAATGGCGCATTTTTGGCCTACTCCTCTCCGGCATCGTCGTCCATACCATCGATTTCTTTGGAGCCATAGTCTAGCATGTTAGTTGAGTCCTCGACAGCGGCTATGAAGTGGGTGGTGGGTGGGACGTAAAATTCCCCGCTTTCAGCCCCGAGTACTGGCTGGGCGTAGTTCGGACATTGCTCCTCTGTAATGACGAGGGATCGCATCAAGTCCAGAGCCTCCCTTAAAGGCGAGGTTTGACCAGGGGGAAGGAAACCTGTGGAGTACAGCGAGAGGGAAACTCCTTCGACGGGCTCACACGATGCTGACTCTGAGGGTTCAGAGCCAGTGTTCGGAGAAGTGTCCGGCTTCTTGATGGTTGCCAGCAGCACTACTTCCTCTGGTTCTCCCGTGCTGGGTTTAGTGGCCGTAGATAGTACGGTGGGCTCAGTAATCCCGTCTTCGGACCTGGTGATGCGCTCCCGATCTAAGGCCAGAGCGTAGGTAGGGGTCGTGAACCCTTGGAAGATCAAGTCTCCTCGGATATCAGCGACATATTCCAGATTTCCTAAACTAACCTGGTGACCTGGGGTGTAGCTGTCGATCTGCTCTAAATGCCCAAGCGAGTTAGCCTGAAGTGCGAAGCCGCCAAACACAAAGATATGACCGGGAAGGAAAACCTTCCCCATGGCAGCATTGTTGTAGAAGATTGAAGGAGCCATCGAACCTTCTGGTGATGACGCGGGAGAACTCTCAATGAAAGCACCAATGTCGGTGTCAAAACCGGCGGATCTCAGGTAGGGGGTCCCGAACTGTGCGTCTAGGGTCGATGGTAATAGGAGACAGGGGACACGATGTTTACCCAGGATCGGGCCCTCTTTATGGATGTAATACCCTTCTTCATGCTTGATTGATCTTGATGTATAGCTTGTATGCCTGTGATTGCCTCTACGGACTAAACCCTCCAGTTTATATAGACACAGGAGGGGCCTAGGGTTGTACAGAGTCAGTTTACAAAGGAAGGAATCTACATATCCGAACGCCAAGCTTGCCATCCACACAAAGGAGAGTCCCACCGGGACACGGGAGGAAGTCTTCTGTCTGGTATCTTCATAGCCCATTAGTCTGGTGTAACGCCCTCGATGCGGCTATAGCTCCCACGTGTCGAGGCACGACTTAGAGGCATAACCGCATTGAAAGCAATGTCGCAAGTCAGGCAATCATTACAACATCCCATGTAATATATATAATAAAAGGGGAAGATACCATAGTTGGCTTACACTCGCCACGTCACATCAGAGTACATAAATAACATCCATCAAACAAACACTCATGGCCCGACTACGGCGCCAAAATAGAAAAGACCCCCAACATGCGACAAGGTCCTGAATCGATAACCACAACTAGGCACCACTACTGATCATCTGGAAAGGACACGTAGTAACGCTGAGAGTCCTCGTCGAACTCCCACCTGAGCTCGTAATCGTCAACTGGAGCAGAATCACCTGGACCTGCATCTGGAGTTGTAGTATCTGTGAGCCACAGGGACTCAGCAATCTCACACCCACGCGATCAAGACTATTTAAGCTCATGGGAATGGATAAGGCAAAATATATGTGGAGCTGCAGCAAGCGACTAGCATATGTGGTGGCTAACTTATACGCAAAAGAGAGCGAGAAGAGAAGGCGAAGCACGAGCGAGAAGCTACATGAACATCCTGCGCAAGCATAACTCCAACACCGTGTCCACTTCCCGGACTCCGCCGAGAAGGGGCCATCACGGTAACACACACGGTTGATTCATTTTAATTAAGTTTAATTCAAGTCATCTACAACCGGACATTAACAAATTCCCATCTGCCCATAACCGCGGGCACGGCTTTCGAAAGATCAATCCCTACAGGAGGGTCCCAACTTAGCCCATGACAAGCTCTCACGGTCAACGAAGGAATAGACCTCCACCCGAGCCACACCGATCAGACTCGGCAACCCGGTACAACAAGACAATTCGACAGGTTAAAACAAGACCAGCAACACCGCCCGAATGTGCCGACAAATCCCGATAGGAGCTGCACATATCTCTTTCTCAGGGCACACTCAGATGAGCGCTCCATACAACTAAAACCAAACCTCGAGTTTCCCCGAGGGGGCGCTGCACAGGGCTCTAGTTTGGACCAACACTCAGAGGAGCACTGGCCCGGGGGGGGGGGTTAAAATAAGATGACCTTCGGGCTCCGGAAACCCAAGGGAAAAGAGGCTAGGTGGCAAATGGTAAAACCAATGTTGGGCATTGCTGGAAAAGCTTTAATCAAGGCGAACTATCAAGGGGTTCCCATTATAACCCAACCGCGTAAGGGACGCAACAATCCGGGAACATAACACCGATATGACGGAAACTAGGGCGGCAAGAGTGGAACAAAACACTAGGCGAGAGGCCGAGCCTTCCACCCTTTACCAAGTATATAGATGCATTAATATAACATAGCAATATAATGATATCCCAACAAGTAAATAAATGTTCCAACAAGGAACGGCTCCAATCTTCACCTGCAACTAACAACGCTATAAGAAGGGCTGAGCAAAGCGGTAACATAGCCAATCAACGGTTTGCTAGGACAATGGTGAGTTAGAGGTTCAACATGGCAATTGGGAGGCTGACAAGCAAATGGTAGGCATTGTAGCAGTGGCAAAGCAAAAGAGCGAGCAAACTAGCATAGCAAAGATAGTAGTGATTTCGAGGGTATGATCATCTTGCCTGCACAGTTGTCAGAGTTGACTGGATCCTCACAAGCAAACTCAACGGGCTCCTCGGTAGTGAACTCGTCTCCCGGCTCTACCCAAAGACAAACAAGCAACAAGGACACAATCAACCACGGGCAAGACCAAGCAATATGATGAAATGACGATATGCTATGCGGGATGCGATGCGGGATGCAATATGCAAGATATGACAGGAAATGCATGAACCTGGCATCAACTTGGAAAACCAAGTGTGCCACTGGATAGAGGGGATGAAATCGCTTGAAAACGATATAAAGATCATAGGAATCGGAGCTACGGTTTGGAAATGGCAAGCGTTTTAAGATATGACACCGGTCTGCGAATTACAGCAAGTAGGCATCTAAATGCAACGAAATGAACATGCTACAGCCACCAAACATGAAAACAAAATACATGGCAGTGATGTACACAAGATGGTTGACAAAACACTAGCACTGAGCCATAGGCAAATTCATCCATTAAGAGGTTCAAACAAGCATGGCTAAAACGCAAATGCAAAACAGATTTCAGACTTAGTGAAATTAACACTAGTCTGAAATTTCAGATCACGAAGCTCTCTTCGGAGCAGCAAAACAACATGATAGAAAACCTGAACATGACAAGTAAGAACATGGCATGGAGCTACTCAACAAGCTTAATAAAACACCCAAAGTGACCTGGGGCCAAAAGGGTTCACAAAATACTCTACCGAGCTCACGAACATCGCTCGAACACAATCAGTTTTCAGACTTAGTGAAAACTGAGACATGCTGAAATTTAACTCACGAAGGCATGTAAACAAGCTCGATGCACTCACTACGGTGCAAGACATGGCAAGGAAAGCATATCACCAGCAAGAAGGCACAAAGTGCTAGCTACTCATGGCAAGAACGAAGGCATAGCATGCATGGAACGCTAACGGTAGCATCGGCGAAATCGCAAACAAGTTGACGATCTGCCCAGATTAACAACGAAGCAAAAGTTGAGCTCGATGGAGTCAACCTAGAGCACTCCACAAATGCCAAAAAAGACATGGATGGATAGAGCATAACATAAATATCAAAACTCCCTTACTGATCATCCTCAAAAGAGGCACGGATCACTAGGAAACAAGCTGGACATATAGCATCATGAACTAAAATATCCCAGACTTAGTGAAAATCACTAAGTCCCTGAAATCTGCGTTCTCAGGTACCTCTCTTCGTAAGATTGCACAAAACAACACACACATCCTAAAAATGCATAGGTGGCAACTCTGGAAAGAAGACAAAATGCTTCACAATACATCCCAAAGGGGCACAGGCATATCATGCACGAATTAAATATAGCAAAAATGACAAAAGTGCATGATGAACTAACGGATCTGCAATTTAACTCACGAAGCCCCCTTCTAACAGCATTTTGGGTATCAAGATGACCTCAAATGCAAATGATGCAATGGAATGAAATGATCTACATGTCGAGGCGAAGATTTTGATATATCATACGCCCAAAACGGATCTACGGTTGCAAAGTTACGGGACCTCGAACAGAGCAACATGGATCAAAATTTTCAGGACTTAGCAAAAAAAATCGGGGTTAGGGTTTACTGTTCACGCGACCGGATCCAGATCGGGATCGCGGCGCGGAAGCCGAGGATCACCGGAGAGGCACGGGGATCGCCGGGGAGAGGGGCTTCGGCCGGGGCTTCGGCCGGCGACGAGGGGGCGGCGAGGAGGCGGCGACGGCGGCGGTGGTCCGGGCGGCGAGGGACCCGGCGGCGGGGACGGCGAGAGGGGGCGGCGACCACCGGCCGGAGTCGGCGAGGAGCGCGGTGGCCGGCCGGCTATGGCGCACGGCAGCGGCGGCCGTCGCTGGAGAAGAGGGCGGCGGGGAGGCGAAGGCGGCGGGGCGCCCGGATGGGCCGCGGGGGCCGGCGCTGGGCCTCGGGCCCGCGTCGGTGGCGGCGGCGATCTGGTCCCGCGGGGACACGTGGCGGCGGCGGGTTGGATGGCGGCGGCGGGCGGACGATGTCCGGCCGGGGGCGGACACGTCCGTCGGCGCGGATCTGGCGGGGATGTTTTTTTTAGGGTTTCGGGGAGAGGGAGAGATCCGAAAACGGAGGGGTGTATATATAGGCATAGAGGGAGCTAGGAGAGTCCAAATGAGGTGCGGTTTTCGCCCACACGATCGTGATCGAACGCTCTAGGACATGGAGCAGAGTTTGGTGAATTTTGGGCCAAATTTGGGGGGTGTTGGGCTGCAACACACACGAGGCCTTTTCGGTCCCTCGGTTAACCGTTGGAGTATCAAACGAAGTCCAAATGACCCGAAACTTGACAGGCGGTCTACCGGTAGTAAACCAAGGCCGCTTGGCAAGACTCGGTCCAATCCGGAAATGTTTAAACCCCACACAAGAAAGAAAGGTAGAAATGACCACCGGAGGAGAACGAAACGCCGGAATGCAAAACGGACAACGGGGAAAATGCTCGAATGCATGAGATGAACATGTATGCAAATGCAATGCACGTGATGACATGATAAGAGATGCACGAAAAAGAAAACAACACACGGAGACAAAGACCCAAACCCGAGAAATAAATATAACTTAGCGCCAGGGACGGCAAGAGTTGGATACAAATATGGAAAGTTACATCTGGGGCGTTACATCTGGCCCATGTTACGTAGTTCAGACGCCCGAGGACCCCTTAATCCAGGACTCCCTCACCTGCTGCCGTCGTCATCGCCGTCACTTTCCACCTCGTCACTTTCGCTCGAGGAGGCGCTTTCGTTGTCGATCCAGCTCTCCATGCACCACCATAAGCGGCCTTCCGAGCACCCAAAGATCTTGATGGAGAGCAGACCGCTCTTCGTTAATTTGAAATGGAGAATGTGCCCCTCTGAAAAGTTGTGGGCACGGGCAAAGGTCTTCCAGCCGCGACGGAAGTACATGACACGAGGGGCAGGGAAGTCGACGTCAACCCTCATGCTCCCATCCCCACAGCCCCTCATGTGCAGCCTCAGGGCGCACGACTGTTCGAGCTCCATCTCCCGTGCAAAGAAGGATAAGAGACGAAGGTGACTGTGCAGGGTCTTATACAACCCGATGATGAACTCTCAAGGTTGGTCCCCGACATGGCCTTCCAACGGAGGTGGAGCCGTCGGCGGAGGCACCACCGGGGCGCTGCCTCGTCCTCCTCCTCGAGGACCGTGGCGACCACGGCCACGCACTACAAAAAAAGACACATCCGTGACATTTTCTGCTGAACGAATTTTTTTTGTCATGCTTATGACACTTCTACGACGATAATTGTGACAAAACCCGATATCATGTTAGATGTGGTGGGGTCCTACTTCTATGACAAAAAGTCATGACCGAAAATGGGGTTTTAGTCCTAGGTGGGCCGAAGATGCAGCTGCATGACATTCTTTGGGCCGTCCATGACGGAACAAACTGTGGTAGAAGTGAGGGCGAGGAAAATATCGGGGGAGTTCCCGATTACGGTGGGTGGCCGAGGGCCGAGCGATGCGCGTTTCTCTCGTACTTATGCGTGTGTGTGCGAGGCAGTGCGCTCTAACTGAACCCGAGCGAGGCGTTGGGCTCTAACTGAAACCGACCGATTGCACTGCAGGCTACGCGTTACTGAACCCGAGTGATTGATCGATCCCTTTCTGTTAACTGAACCTGAGTGATTCCTTCGATGCTGCCTCTGGATGAACAGTGAGAGTTGTTGGGGGTGGATGAATAGTTCCCGGTGGGTGGTTGGATGTACAGGACCCCGTGGTAGTAGAGGCCGTTGCCGCTGGTTGAACAGTACACCGATGGATCGAGCCGGCGGATGAGCAAGACCCCGTGGATGGCTGGACGAACAGGACCCCATGGAGGGCTGGTTAAATAGTTGCCGGTGGAGGGCTTGATGAACATTTGCCCGTGGAGGGGTGGTTGAACAGGACCCCGTGGAGAGGGCTGGTTGAACAGTAACCGGTGGAGGAGCACGCGGTGGAGGGACGAACAGGAGCCCGTGGATGAACAGTCGCAGGTGGAGGCTGGAGGAGGTCGACGGTGGATGAACAGTAGCTCATGGAGGCAGTTGACGATGGAGATGAACAGTATCCCGTGGAGTCCCATTTTGCGAGACGCCACACCCCTCCCAATGAATAGGACCCCCATTTCGACCGTAGCGCTCCAACACAAGTCCGTTTCATCCGTTTTGCGGTATGCCACACCCCTCCCGATCAACAGGACCCCATTTCGACCATAGGAGGTCCGTTTCCTCCATTTTGTGGTATGCCAGACCCCTCCTGATGAACAGGATCCCGTTTCGACCGTGGCTGGTCGAACACAAGGCCGTTTCCTGCGTTCTATGGTACGCCATGCCTCGTTTCCATCGGCTATTCTGTCCAAGCCGGTTGGCTCCCGATGAACAGCTCGCGTTCCGTTGCCTCCCAATGAACACGATGCATTCCGTAGCCTCCCCATGAACACGATGATGACGCAGTTTCTCCTTTCCGACCCAGCCATGTGCAGGAGCCCTGGCTGTACATATGCGCGAGTTGGCATTCGAGACCCCGCCCGTATGTATGTACGTGTCCATATTTACTTTCTTGCACCCTGGCCGTTGTACGTACGTGTACATGCTACGTGCGCGCCTCTACTAAGACACGTGCGCGCCTCTACTACGACACGTGCCCTTCCATACACGACCATTATTGATCACTGCAGGCTGCAGACAGACGGATCGTATGTACGTACACGTTCGCGACCAGAATGACAACGCTACGTATGCTTTGACCAGGTGGGTATCGACTGTCAGGCACTTCCTTGCATGCGAAGATGTAGCTGGTGGGTCCCAGCAGTCAGGGGGTGAATCATTAATTTTTTTCCCATAATATGGATGCACTTCCTTCCGTGCGAAGATGTAGCTGGTGGGTCCCAGCAGTCAGGGGGGAAATGTTTTTTTCGCGAAATACGGTGGCTTGTCCGGTGGGTCCCTGCTGTCAGGTGGAGGAATCATTATTTTACATGTAATAAGGAGGCAATTCCTTGTGTGCGACTATGGACCCAGCTGTCAACCTCTCCATGTATATTCCATGTCCGATGGATGTCGTTCGTTGACCACATTGACCCCGGTGCGCCGAGAGCACCAGGAAGGGAATGACACGGAGTCGGGGAAGACTCGGCAGTGGTTGCCCATGAGGTGGGGAGTACAAGGGTTTACTGGTCCGGCTGTCATCGCCGGAAAATAACAGGAGGTGTGGGTGAGTAGAGGAATGGCCTGGCCAGCAATGAAGTAGGGTTGAGCGGTGCGGCCTGTGCGGCAACATAGCCAGCCACGGGAGGCGGCAGCAGGCAGTCCCGCAGGCGCTGTTTTAGGCAGTTGGAGCAAGAAGACCAGAGGTTGAAGAAGCACTACGGCCGTTGGGTGGACATCGTACGGTCTCTGCAGCTAGACTCGTTTATATTGACGATGTTGACAAAGCCCTTGATACGCGTCAACTTAGTAGGCCCACGGGTCATCCTCTGAAACGGTGCACCCCAGATGTCAGGGGGAGGAATCGTTTTTTGGGCAGCTGAAGCTAGAATAGCTGAGATTGTAGAAGAAGCACAACATCCATTGGATGGACATCCAACGGCCACTACGGCTAGAACCGTGTGTTGACTATAAGTTGACAAATCCTTGCATACGCGTCAACTTACTTTTGTTAGGGGATGCATCAATTTAGTAGGCCCATAAGTGTGTGGCAGAGAACTTATAGCCCATTTGTGATTTGCAAGAATGTACAACCATTTTCTAATTCTAATGGAATTTACTACAGCCCATTTATAGTTTGTTAAAAGTACTACCCATTTTATAGCTAGGACAATGATTAATTACTTCAACCAACCGTTCAAAACAAAATTCAATATAATTTCCCACATTTTGATGGGACCCGAAATATTTTTATCTCGAAATTTCTAGTCAGAATAAATACAATTTCAATATAAATTTGTATTACGTAAAAATTCCAATGAAACATTGCGTGCGCAACAATTAATGAAATTAAAAATTTGAAAATCCAAAAAAATAATTATAAACTAATTACATGTTTGGTGCATTTTTTATAGTTACTGCCTAGTTTTTATAATGACATCCTATTTGTTATTTCTTAAAGACCATTTCCTTGTAAAGCCTAATGCATCCCTCCTTGGAAAGATTTGCAGCCAATGGGGGGCGGAGAATAACATGTTGACCTTACCTAGGTATTCCTAAAAAAAGTATAGTTGGGAAGCCATTTTCAGCTTGAAAAACGATTAATATCTGGTTTGGATATCTGGCCTGGGATAGATGGGCCATAGCCTGCCCAGTTAATAACCTGCTCTCATCTTAACAACAACGAAAACATCGCTCGAGAAAAACTCTACAGTGCTCACACCTCAAAAACAGAAAAACTACTCGAGCTGCTTGGTCCCAGCTGTTGGCCGCTCCTTGTGCAATTATCTCGTTTATTGACTACAGATGTTGACAATGGTGTGGGACCGTGATGTCAGGAAACCAGGAGGAAGAAAAAATATTATAGTTATATATAATAAGGAGGCACTTGTGCACATGCGGCTATGTCCTTGGTGGGTCCCCACTATCATCCTCTCTAACTAAAGCCATCTCCTCATTCCTCATGTCCGTTGACCATGTTGACAACACGAGACGGCGGCGCCACGGCGAGCGCAACAACTCGAAGGACGACGGAGACGGCCTCGTGGGCCCTACGGATGGTCTGATACAGCGCACGCTGCTCATTCGGGAAGCCAAGATCATAGGGCCACATGTCGGCGACGACATTGTCGTTCGCTTGTTCACCGGTGCTCGCTGAGGAGACGGAGGTTGCACCACAGGTCCTCTTGTGCTGGTAGCTCTTCCGCCATTAGGGCGTGGAACTACGGCCACACCTGCTATATGGTGAACATGGCATGAACCAGCTTGGATAGTGGCGCCGGCTCATGGTCAGAAGCTACGTCCATCGTCTGATTGTTCACGCTCAGCTCGGCGAGCTCGCTGGCGAGCCAACATGTCCGGCTGCTGGACCGACCCGCTGCCAAGCACGAGTCTGACTGCCATGGCCCACCCAGACCGCCTCCCTTGCCCGCGCTCGCTTTCAGCCCAAAACGGTCAGCACCGCCCTCCCGCTTCCTGGTGCAGGCGATTGCTTCGCCTTCAAACGACACAAGTGCCGTCCGTCCGTCCGTCTGCCACCCACATTAATAATACGCGGTTGCCGAGGTGGCCACTCTGGCGCCAGAAGTCCGCCCCTCCGCCACCCACCATTTTTAAATAAACTGCTGCGCCAGCCATAGCCGCAGTCATCCACCTCCGTTCCCTTTCTCCTGTCCACACCACTAATGCCCACCATGGCTTCCTCACACTCTAGCACTTTTCGGGATGGGTGGACGACGGACCACAAGGAGATGGCAGCCATTGTTGCCGATTGGTTGGCCAGCAGGCAGCCGGAGGATGATGACATCAAAATGGATAACATGGTAGTCGACAATCCGGCACCATCCCCCTCCTCTGTGCCATCCTCCCTGTTGCATTGCACCATGACCATAAGTGAGGCCCGTGCCCAATTAATGGACACGGTGAGGCAGAAGCGCGAGGAGCAGTTCCGGGAGGCGTAGGCCGATGCCGCCTACAACCACCATCTCCTCTAGGAGCACCTATAGGCGGAGGAGCAGATCGCCGTGGAGCAGGCAGAGCAGGAGGTGGTGCTCGACTCGTACCACTCCGCCCGCGAGCGCCGCCTCGAGGGTAAGTGGTACCGCATGTGGGTGGGGGAGGCTGCGGCCGCCTACAAAGAAGGCGATGAAGCAGGGAAGGCGCTGTTTGGCGAGACCAAGGACTTGGCAGAGGACAATGCCAGCTCTAACGAGTCCCTGCTCCGCTGGCGTCGACGAGGACCTGCTGCGTCGAGGCCTCACGGCGCCAACAACGAGGCAGAGGACACCGCCAGCTACGTCGAGGCCCCACCCCACTGGCACCAAGGCGGAGGACCTCGTCGGCTTCGGCGAGGCCCTACTCCACCGAGGCCCGGCCACACCGGATTTCCCCCGCTCCGCCAAGGCACCGCCCCACTGACAACGAGACAGAGGACATCACTGGCTCCGTCAGTGCCCCGCCCCACTGCCAATTAGGCCGCGCCACACAGAAAACGAGGAAGCATAGAACATGGCAGGTCGCCGCCGCTCGGGTCCAAGTAAGGCCACCGCTGCTACCCTCCGGTTCAAGCCAAGCTAGGCGGGTTGACCATTGACGGTTGATTAGCTTCTTGGCGGCAACGTGGAGTCGAAGAGCTATGTTGGAGAAGGACGCTGCTTCTGTTACTTAACTGCTGGTGCAGTTGCGTCACTGATGATAACCCACAAGTATATGGGATCACAACAGTTTTCGAGGGTAGAGTATTCAACCCAAATTTATTGATTCAACACAAGGGGAGCCAAAGAATATCTCAAGTATTAGCAGCTAAGTTGTCAATTCAACCACACCTGGAAACTTAGTATCTGCAGCAAAGTATTTAGTAGCAAAGTAATATGATAGTAGTGGTAATGGTAGCAAAAGGTAACAGTAGTAAAAGTAATGTTTTTGGTATTTTGTAGTGATGATAGCAATAGCAACGGAAAGGTAAATAAGCAAAGAACAATATATGGAAAGCTCGTAGGCAATGGATGGTGATGGAGAATTATGCCGAATGCGGTTCATCATGTAACAGCATAACCTAGGGTGACACAGAACTAGCTCCAGTTTATTGATATAATGTAGGCATGTATTCTGAACATAGTCATACGTGCTTATGGAAAAGAACTTGCATGACATCTTTTGTCCTACCCTCCCGTGGCAGCGGGGTCCTTAAGGAAACTAAGGGATATTAAGGCCTCCTTTTAACAGACAACCAGAACAAAGCATTAACACATATTGAATACATGAATTCCTCAAACTACGGTCATCACCGGTAAGTATCCCGATTATTGTCACTTCGGGGTTAACGGGTCATAACACATAATAGGTGACTATAGACTTGCAAGATAGGATCAAGAACACTCGTATATTGATGAAAACATAATAGGTTTAGATATGAAATCATGGCACTCGGGCCCTAGTGACAAGCATTAAGCATAGCAAAGTCATAGCAACATCAATCTCAGAACATAGTGGATACTAGGGATCAAACCCTAACAAAACTAACTCAATTACATGATAGATCCCATCCAACCCATCACCGTCCAGCAAGCCTACGATGGAATTACTCACACATGGTGGTGAGCATCATGAAATTGGTGATGGAGGATGGTTGATGATGATGATGGAGACGGATTCCCCTCTCCGGAGCCCCGAACGGACTCCAGATCGGCACTCCCAAGATGTTTTAGGGCTTGGCAGCGGCTCCGTATCGTAAAACGCGATGAATTCTTCTCTCTGATTTTTTTCTCCCCGAAACACAATATATAGAGTTAGACTCGGAGAGGCACCAGGGGGCCCATGAGGTAGGGGGCGCGCCCCCCACCCTCGTGGAAAGGTGGCGGGCCCCCTGTCCTTCATCTTTTGCAGGTATTTTTTATATTATCCAAAAAGTTGCTCTGTGAAGTTTTTGGTCATTCCGAGAACATTTGTTTCTGCACATAAATAACACCATGGTAATTCTGCTGAAAACAGCGTCAGTCCGGGTTAGATCCATTCAAATCATGCAAGTTAGAGTCCAAAACAAGGGCAAAAGTGTTTGGAAAAGTAGATACGATGGAGACGTGTCAACTCCCCCAAGCTTAAACCTTTGCTTGTCCTCAAGCAATTTAGTTGACAAACTAAAAGTGATAAAGAAAACTGCTACAAACTCGGTTTGCTCTTGTTGTTGTAAATAGGTAAAGTCAGCATTCAAGTTTTCAGCAAAGATTATAACTAACCACACTCACAACAATGCTTAGGTCTCAAGTTTACTCATATCAATAGCATAATCAACTAGCGAGCAATAATAATAAATCTCGGATGACAACACTTTCCCAAAACAATCATAATATGATATAACAAGGTGGTATCTCGCTAGCCCTTTCTGAGACCGCAAAACATAAATGAAGAGCACCTTTAAAGACCAAGGCCCGACTAGACATTGTAATTCATGGTAAAAGAGATCCAGTCAAGTCATACTCAATGTAAACTAACAGTAATGAATGCAAATGACAGTGGTGCTCTCCAACTGGTTCTTTTTAATAAGAGGATGATGACTCAGCATAAAAGTAAATAGATAGGCCCTTCGCAGAGGGAAGCAGGGATTTGTAGAGGTGCCAGAGCTCGGTTTTGAAACAGAGGTGAATAATATTTTGAGCGGTATACTTTCATTGTCAACATAACAACCAAGGGATGGCGATATCTTCCATGCTGCACACATTATAGGCGATTCCCAAATAGAATGGTAAAGTTTATACTCCCCCTTCCACCAACAAGCATCAATCCATGGCTTGCTCGAAACAACGAGTGCATCCAACTAACAAGAGTCCTAGGGGGAGTTTTTTTGCAATTATTTTGATTTAGCTTGCATAAAGCATGAGACAGGGCATCCCGGTGACCAGCCATTTATCTCGTGAGTGAGGAGCGGAGTCCACTCCTCTTGAGAATTACCCACCTAACATGGAAGATCCAGACAGCCCTAGTTGATACATGAGCTATTCGAGCATACAAAACATGATATTTATTTGAAGGTTTAGAGTTTGGCACATACAAATTTACTTGGAACGGCAGGTAGATACAGTATATAGGTAGGTATAGTGGACTCATGTGGAATAACTTTGGGGTTTAAGGGATTGGATGCACAAGCAGTATTCCCGCTTAGTATAGGTGAAGGCTAGCAAAAGACTGGGAAGCGACCAGCTAGAGAGCGACAACAGTCATGAACATGCATTAAAATTAATGAACACCGAATGCAAGCATGAGTAGGATATAATCCACCATGAACATAAATATCATGAAGGCTATGTTGATTTTGTTTCAACTACATGCGTGAACATGCGCCAAGTCAAGTCACTTAAATCATTCAGAGGAGGATACCACCCTATCATACCACATCACAACCATTTTAATAGCATGTTGGCACGCAAGGTAAACCATTATAAGCTCCTAGCTAATCAAGCATGGCACAAGAAACTATGATCTCTAGTTGTCATTGCAAACATGTTTATTCATAATAGGCTGAATCAGGAATGATGAACTAATCATATTTACAAAAACAAAAGAGGCCGAGTTCATACCAACTTTTCTCATCTCAGTCAGTCCATCATATATCGTCATAATTCCCTTTCACTTGCACGACCGAACGATGTGAATAATAATAATTGTGCAAGTGCATTGGACTAAGATGGAATCTGCAAGCATTCAATAAACAGGAGAAGACATGACAATATGGGCTCTTTTGTCAGATCAACAATAATGTATATAAGAGCCACTTCAACAATTTAATCATGGTCTTCTCCTATCGACCCCCAAAGAAAAGAAAAGAAATAAAACTATTTACAAGGAAGAGCTCCCAACAAGTAAAAGAAGAACATGAAATCTCTTTGGGTTTTCTTTTTAATTACTACTACAAGCATGGAAAGTAAACTAATTAAAAGCTACAACTGATTTTTTTGGTTTTTCTTAACAGTTTATCAAACACACAAGATGAAGGCATAAAAAGGAAAATTAAACTAGCATGGATGATACAATGAAAAAGTATGAGCACCGATATCTGGCAATGAGTGTGTGAACATAAATGTAATGTTGGTGAGAAATACGTGCTCCCCCAAGCTTAGGCTTTTGGCCTAAGTTGGTCTATGGCCACGGCTGGCCTAGCGGATATCCATAATAATAGTTGGGGTCGTAGTGCGATGTAGCAGCTATCGCCTGCTAAGCTGCAGCGTGGCGACCAGCGGCCTCCGCTCTCCTCTCATACTCATCTGCCTCCTCTCTGGTAATAGTATATCTTCCTTTTGCCTGATGCTCAAATAAGGCAGGAGCAGGGAGGGTAATATGGACAACACGGCGTCTATCAAAGATTAGTCGATACTGGAGAGGTGATTCATTCCTCTCGACAAACTGGTGGTGAACCATAGCATTAAAATCTAGATAAGCAGGAGGTAATTCAGTATCATCATTGCGTATGGCTACACCAAGAAAATTAGCTACGCGGTTGCATAAATTCCACCAAAGAAATCTCCATTAAATCTATTAAGATGCAACCTACGTGCAACAATGGCTCCCAAAGTACAAGATTTATCTCCTAACACAGCACTCCTAAGAATTCTGAGATCAGGGACACACATGTGACATGCCTCATCTTTACCATTAATGCATCTACCTATGAAGAGAGAAAAATAATGTATAGTTGGAAAGTGAATGCTCCCTATGGTAGCTTGTGTTATATCTCTAGATTATCCCACAGTTATACTAGCAAGAAAATTTCTAAATTCATATTTGCGAGGATCCCTTATACTACCCCATTGTGGTAGTTTGCAAGCAGTGGTAAAGTCCTCTAAGTCCATAGTATAAGAATTTTCATAAATATCAAATAGGATAGTTGGAGAATTACATGAAGTTGAAAATTCAAACCTCCTCACAAAGGTACTAGTGAGGTTGTGATACTGACTGCACTTCTCTTCCTCGAAGCTCACAAGATCGGCGTTATGCAAATATGCGTTGAATTCTTCTTTAATTCATGCTCGATCCATAAAATTTTCAGAAGGCCACTCACAAGGACGCACTGGAGCGTCTCTTGGTGGCTCTTCATCAGCATCACGCATTCCAAGCCTGGGTCCTTGCTTCCTTGAGGAACCACCTTGGAACATTTCCCTAAGCATTTTTCTTCCTCTGAAAAATTATGAAAATTTTTAGTAACTTCAAAATAAAAGTAAACCAAACTCAATAATATTGATAGCAACTACTCCTACAAGTGCCTAGAGCCTATATCATGCATCAAAACTACTTTTGACCATATAAATTTGACATGCAAGCTCAAGAACAGGGTCACCTAAGCAGCAAAAATTTGCAATGAATAAATCACTAGAACAAGAACTAATTGGACCAATGGAGGAGTCAAATACCAAGGAACAATCTCCCCAAGCAGTTTTGCGAGAAGTGCTTTGAGCAAGGAGATCGAAAATGGCAGCAAGATGAGCTCGAACTCGTGCTTGAGTTGGATATTCGTGTTTGTGGGAGGAAGAAGTGTGTGGGTGCAGGAATAAGTGGAGGAGGGCCACCGTTGGCCCACGAGGTAGGGGGGCGCGCCCTCCACCCTCGTGGGCAGGTGGTTGACCCCCCTGCTGTGTTCTCAGTGCCAAATATTCTCAAATATTCTGGAAAAAAACATATTTAAATTTGAGGGCATTTGGAGAACTTTTATTTTCGAGGTATTTATTTATTGCACGGATAATCAAATAACAGACAGAAAAATATTTATTTTAATTTTATTTAATATAAATAACAGAAAGTAAAAGTGGGGTATAGAAGGTGGTGCTCTCTAGTTTCATCCATCTCATGATCATCAAAAGGAATCCACTAACAAGGTTGATCAAGTCTTGTTAACGAACTCATTCCGAATAACATGGAACCGGAGAAATTTCAAATAACACTATGTTACCTCAACGGGGATATGCACATCCCCAATAATAAGAATATCATATTTCTTCTTGACAGTAGGAAGAGGAAATTCATAACCTCCTGTCGGTGTACTAGAGTAGGGGTACCCTAGTATCCCGAACTCGTGCACGGGCAGTTGCAGCGCCCCGCGGCAAGGCTTGCCGGGTGACCGCCAAGACCCTCCGTGGTTCCCTTAAAGACCATTCAAGAACAAAGTACTCAAACCAAGGCCCCGGCAAGAGGAGATTGCCGGGAAGGCCAACCCAGGCCCCGGCAAGAGGAGCTTGCCGGGAAGAGACAAGACCCCGGCAAGAGGAGCTTGCCGGGAAGGCCACTCAAGGCATACCAAGAAAGCTTGCTTCGACGCGCCCTGCGTCCCGGCAAGGCCCGGTGAGCGACAAGCTCCCAAACACGACAAGACGACGACCGCGGCAAGGAGCTTGCCGCGAGAAACCCCCACTTCGTGCCCGCGCTCCAGCACACCTGCTAACGTGTCGCTCTAGGACTCTCCCAAGCACACGTGGCAGGAGGCCGTGCAGTTAGGGGTGCGCGGTGGCAAGCGGAGATGAAGAGAAGGCCATCGTGGCAAACGGTGGCGCTCCTAACGGTCACTTTTTGCACTGTTTAGGCAACTCAGACAGGCATTTAATGCCCTTGTCCCCTGCCGTCAGAGTTAGGTAGGGTGCACTGTATCCACAATAGCGGTAGCTGCACCTACCGCATCCTTTTCCATTTTTACCCTTCTAGTCTACGTTGCCACCTGTCGGTGACCCCTTGAAAGTATAAAAGGAGGCCCAGGCGCAACGTAGAGGGGGTTCGGCCAGTTCGGCTCATTGGAAACACCAGGAACACTCTCACGCTCAGTCTGGCAGCGTCCATCGCTCCTGAGCAATAATTCAATACACACAAACAAGCAGCAGTAGGGTTTTACGCATCCATGCAGCCCGAAGCTGGGTAAAAAACCGCTCGCGTGTACTGCCTCGATCCGCTCTTTGTGCGAGCTCCGCCCCCCACCGAACCGAAAGGGGCCCTGTCCCCATAGGTGTTGGTGGAATCAGCCTCCCCGACATCTCTGGCGCGCCAGGTAGGGGGCGTCGAGATCGTGCGAACCCGATCCGGCGTGCACGCGAGCTAGATCTTCATCTTCTTCATCGACATGCCACCGAAGAAGAAGGCTTCGGGGGCAACAGCCCCGTCTGCGTCGCTTCCACCACCTCCGGAGCAGGCGGACGGTGGAGTGGACGCCGGCGGAAGAATGGACATCGACGAGGGTTCCCACAGCGCTGCCAAGTCCAAGGACAAGGCCGCGCAGACCTCGGCGTCCATACGCCCACCGCGCCCATCTCAGGAAGGGCGGGACCAGCAGCGTCATAGCGTTCGCAGCACCATACGTCCGCTGGCCCAAGATCAAGCTGGTGGTTCGCGTGGCGTTCAAGACCAGCATGCACGCCAGCATGCTGGCCCCAGCGAGGTGCGGTCGCCTGGACGGGACACTGCTCCTTCTAACTTGGTTAGGAGTCCGAGCATGTCCCGCTCCTCGCACCGTTCACCTCTGCCGCCCACCACGCCGGCGGAAGCCTTGGCGCGGGCCCAGCTACTCCTGGATTACCCTCCGACGGCGGACAAGACCGACGAATGGAGGGCCACTATCCAGAGCCTCATCGGTTTCGCCAACGGCGACACTGCGCGGCAACCAAGCACCTCGCTGCCGCGGCAGGACAGCCGGACGCGAGCCGATGGCAACAAGACCGGGGGAGGTGCGACTTCCATGCACTCTCCACTACGAAGGCCAAAGTCGCCGACTCGCCGGGTCCACCCCGACAGCGGCTCCACCGCGTCGTCGGACCCACGAGCTCGTCGCGACCAGCGCCAAGTTCTCCATGAACGACAACAAGAAGACGCTCGAACCCGCATCGAGCGCCGAAGAGAAGCGCGACGTCAATCCGACAAGCGCGCTGGGCCCTCTGTTGACATGCATGCGCCAGGGGAACCAGGCGATCTGCCGTACGCGGTAGGTTGTCCTGCGTTCACCCGTGAGCTGCGGCAAGTCCAGTGGCCCAGCACAAAGAATTTCAAACCAGACGTACCAGAGAAGTACGACGGCAAGACGCATCCGTCGGAGTTTCTCAGCATCTACACCATCGCGGTGCAGGCTGCCGGGGGACGGGACGACAAGATCCTTGCCAACTACTTCCCGCTGGTACTCAAGCCCAATGTCAGATCCTGGCTCATGCACTTGCCGGACAACTCCATATCCTCCTGGGCTGATCTGTGCCATCAGTTTGTCGGCGCCTTTACAGGCGGCCACAAGCCACATGGCCAAGAAAGCGATCTTCATCTGCTCGCCCAGAAGGAAGGAGAGCCACTGCGCAAGTACATTCAGAGATTCAGCCGTGTACAGCACAACATCCCAGACGTCCACCCCGCCGCGATCATCAGCGCGTTCCATCAGAACGTGCGAAACCGAAGGATGAGGGAGGAGATGGCGATGTGTAAGATCAGAGACGTCAGCGAGCTTTACGCCCTGGCCGACAAGTGTGCACGCGCTGAAGAGGGGAGGAGGCTCCCCGGAGAGGATGTAGGAGCAGGAGGATCTGACAGTGAGGATGCCGCCCCGGCAAAGAAAGGCCGGCGGCGGAACAACAGAAGGAGGAAGGGCAAGGAAGTGCTAGCTGTCGAGCAGTCCGGCAACGGAGGTGGCGCCAAGGAAGCTAAAGCTGGTGGCTCCGACAAGGAGGCCCAGCCTGTGGCGGCCGCCGACAAGCAGGTCAGCTCCGGCAAGCAGTATTGTAAGATTCACCGCACCAAGGGCCACGATCTCCAGAATTGCAAGAAAGTCGAACAGCTTGTTGAGCAACAGAAAGCTGAGTACGAGCGGCGCGACAAGGAGAAGGCCCAGGAAGGAACTGGTGGATCCGGCAAGAAACGTCCCGGCCGAGGGGGACGCCGCGGCAAGATCAAGCAGCGGCAAGGAGATAGGCCTCCCCGCGGCCGCGACAAGGATGAAGATGACGACGACGATGAAGACATGGATGATGACGAGGCCGATGAGCAGGAATTTCAGAAAGCCACAGAGGTCCTGTGCGTTGACGGTGGTGCTTCTCTGTATACTTCGCACCGCCAACTCAAGCAGTGGATGCGGGAAGTGAATGCAGCAGAGCCATCCATAGAGTCACGCAAGCCTCTGAAATGGTCCAGCACGCCTATCATCTTCGACATTGAGGATCACCCTGATCGCGTAACTGCGGTCGGGTGCTTGCCGATGTTGGTCTCACCAACTATCCGCAACCTCAAGGTCACGAAGATGCTAGTTGACGGCGGGGCCGGCTTGAATCTGATCTCCTCCGCGGTCCTTCAGAAACTCCAGATCCCTGACAGCGAGCTCGAGGAGACCGGCACATTCCAAGGAATCAGCCCGGGAAGAAGCAAGCCGAAGGGAAAGATCACGCTGCCGGTCACATTTGGCAGCGAGCTGAATTTCAGAACTGAGAGGGTCACATTTGACGTTGCCGATTTCCCATTGCCCTACAATGGGATCCTTGGCCGTCCAGCGCTCGCCAAGTTTATGGCAGCCTCTCACTATGCATACAACATGCTCAAGATGCCAGGCCCGATAAGTGTCATCTCTGTCCCCGGCGACAAGAAAGATGCCCTTATCTGCGCCGACAAGATCTACCGGGAAGCAGCAGCCGCAGCTGATCACAACATACTTGCCGCTGAAGCTCCCGGGGGGAAGAAGAAGACAAAGTCCGGCAAGAGCTCTGATGCCCACTCCGGCAAGCGCACCTCTTCGGAGTGCTGCGCTACCGTCGAGGACGCACCATCGAGCTCCACCGGCAAGTGCAAGCAGACGATGGCAGCTCCACCTGAGACTAAGAAGGTGTCCGCCAAGGAGGACGGCACTGGTGGTACCTTCACCATCAGTGCCACGCTTGACCCCAAATAGGAAAGCGCGCTCGTTGCTTTCCTGCGGGCGAATGTCGACGTGTTTGCATGGCAACCGTCTGATATCCCCGGTGTTCCCAGGAAAGTAATCGAGCACCACCTTGCCGTCTGTCCTCATGCGCGGCCCGTCAAGCAGAGAGTCAGGAAGCAAGCAGTGGAGCGCCAAGAGTTCATTGCACAAGAGATCAGGAAGTTGGAAGCAGCAGGCCTTGTCAGAGGAGTGCTCCATCCCACGTGGTTGGCCAATCCTGTAGTCGTGCGCAAGGCTAACGGGAAATGGAGGCTTTGTATTGACTTCACTGATGTCAATAAAGCTTGTCCCAAAGATCCATTTCCCTTGCCGCGCATTGACCAGATTGTTGACTCCACAGCTGGATGTGATTTGCTTTCATTTCTTGATGCATACTCAGGATACCATCAAATCTTCATGGCAGAAGAGGATGAGGAAAAAACCGCATTTATCACCCCTTGCGGCACATACTGTTTTGTACGGATGCCCTTTGGGTTGAAGAATGCTGGTTCAACATTTGCAAGAGTAGTCCATGTCGCTTTTGAGCCACAGATACACAGAAATGTGGAAGCCTACATGGATGATATAGTGGTCAAGAGCAAGGACAAGGCTACCCTGATCCAAGATTTAGAAGAAACTTTTGCAAATCTGCGCAAGATCAACCTCAAGCTCAACCCCGAGAAGTGCGTGTTTGGAGTCCCTTCCGGCAAGCTTCTCGGGTTCTTTGTGTCTCAGCGGGGAATTGAAGCCAACCCCGACAAGATCAAGGCCATCGAGCAGATTGAAGCACCGAAGCGCGTCAAGGATGTGCGAAGGCTTGCCGGTTGCGTGGCTGCTCTCAGCAGGTTTATCTCTAAGTCTGCTGAGCGCGCCCTGCCATTCTTCAAAATATTGAAAAAGGCAGGTCCAATGAAATGGACTCCGGAAGCGGAGGCCGCGCTGCAGGACTTGAAGAGGTACCTGTCCTCCACTCCAATACTTGTCGCACCTAAGCCACAAGAGAAGTTGCTGCTATATCTGGCAGCAACCAATCAAGTGGTTAGTGCTGCGTTAGTAGCGGAGAGGGAGGCGGATGATGAGCCAGCGACCGCGACAAGTGAATCCAGCGACAAGCAGGGGGCTTCTCCGACAAGCTCTGGCCCCGACAAAGTTGAATCTGCGCAGACGTGCAAGGAGGTGCAGAAGAAGATGGTGCAGCGCCCAGTTTACTTTGTCAGCTCCCTTCTCCAGGGGGCTAGGTCGAGGTACTCTGGTGTGCAAAAATTGCTTTTCGGCCTCCTCATGGCCTCGAGAAAGCTGCGCCATTACTTCCAGGCACACGAGATCACAGTTGTCACTCGCTTTCCGCTGAAGAGGATACTGCAGAATCCAGAAGCAACAGGCAGGATTGTCGAGTGGGCATTGGAACTGTCAAGCTTTGGCCTCAAGTTTGAGAGCACTGCAACGATCCAAAGCAGGGCATTGGCAGAGTTCATAGCAGAGTGGACGCCAACCCCAGACGAAGAAATTCCAGAGACGAGCATCCCCGTCAAGGAGACAAGCAAAGAGTGGCTGATGTACTTTGATGGTGCCTTCTCGCTGCAAGGCGCCGGTGCTGGCGTGCTGCTTATCGCACCCACCGGAGAGCACCTCAAGTACGTAGTCCAGATGCACTTTCCCAAGGAGCAAGCAACGAACAATACTGCAGAGTATGAGGGTTTGCTTGCCGGCCTCAGAATCGCAGCCGACCTTGGGATCAAGAAACTCATTGTAAGGGGTGACTCGCAGCTTGTCGTCCGCCAAGTGAACAAGAACTACCAGAGTCCATTGATGGAAGCTTATGTTGATGAAGTGAGAAAGCTAGAAGAACACTTTGACGGCCTGCAAATGGAACATGTTCCACGAGCTCAGAACGACATTGCTGATGGCCTGTCAAAGTGCGCTGCACTAAAGTTACCTGTGGAACCAGGGATCTTTGTGCTCAAGCTGACTCAACCATCCGTGACACCATCAACTGGACAGAATAAGAAGAGGAAGTTGGTTTCTGGTGACTACTTTCCGGCAGAGCTTCCCGAAGCCGCCGCCAAGAAGGTCCCCAAGATCGACGCCAAGAGTGCTGAGGAGCAGTCTGCTCCGGCGAACCTCTTGGTTTGTTCCGTTGAAGCAAACGCTCCCGACAAGTTTTGCTCCGGCAAGCTTGCCGGGGAATATCACGCTCCGGCCGAACCGCAGGTTCTTGCCGTAGAAGCGGATGTTCCCGCAGCAACAGATACGCCTTTAGTCCTTGTTGTCGAGCCACAAGCTCCAGCATGGGCGCAGCAGATTGTCCGTTTCCTTCAAACAGGAGAGCTTCCCGAAGAGCAAGAAGAAGCGGAAAGAGTAGCCCGGCAGTCAAGTATGTACAAGTTTGTCGACAACACACTGTACAGAATAAGACTCAACGGTGTGAAATTGAAGTGTATTCGCCGGGAAGATGGACAACAGCTGTTGGCAGAGATACATGGAGGCATATGTGGTCACCACATTGGCGCAAGAGCACTTGTCGGCAAAGCATTCCGACAAGGCTTCTTCTGGCCGACAGCCCTCCAGGATGCAACTGCACAAGTAACCAAGTGTGAAGCGTGCCAGTTCCATTCCAAGCAGATACACCAGCCAGCTCAAGCTCTCCAGACGATCCCTTTATCCTGGCCATTTTCGGTCTGGGGGCTCGACATCCTCGGCCCCTTCCCCCGAGCTGTCGGGGGCTTTGAGTTCTTGTACGTTGCAATCGACAAGTTCACAAAGTGGCCGGAAGTGGAACCAGTGAGGAAGGTGACAGCACAGTCAGCAGTCAAGTTCTTCAGGTCGATTGTTTGCCGTTTCGGGGTTCCTAACAGGATCATCACCGACAACGGCACGCAATTTACGAGCCGCACCTTCATGCAGTATGTCCAAGATCTTGGCGCCAAGGTCTGCTTCGCTTCTGTTGCTCACCCGAGAAGCAACGGTCAAGCGGAGAGGGCAAACGCTGAAGTGCTGCGAGGCCTCAAGACCAGAACTTTCGACAGGCTGCACAAGTGCGGAAGAAACTGGATCGAGGAGCTGCCGGTGGTTCTTTGGTCGATCAGGACGACGCCAAATCGAGCCACTGGCCAGACACCCTTTGCTCTAGTCTATGGAGCGGAGGCAGTTCTCCCCACGGAACTCGTTTACGGGTCACCTCGAGTGCTCGCTTATGATGAGCTCGAGCAAGAGCAGCTGCGACAAGATAACGCGCTGCTCCTTGAGGAAGACCGTCTTCAGGCTGCTGTGCGAGCCGCTCGCTACCAGCAAGCTTTGCGTCGCTACCATAGCCGCAAAGTTAAAGCCAGAAGCTTCGAGGAAGGCGACCTTGTTCTTCGGCGTGTTCAGTCCGCCAAGAATTCCAACAAGTTGACGCCGAAGTGGGAAGGCCCTTATCGGGTGAAACGAGTCACTAGGCCCGGCGCTGTCCGCCTTGAGACCGAAGATGGCATTCCGGTGAGCAACTCCTGGAACATTGAACATCTTCGTAAGTTTTACCCGTAAGGCGCGGTTGCCGGAAGCTTTTCCGGCAACCACCTTTTGTACAAGTCTTGCCGCTGTTGCATGTAATCCTTTGTACAAAGCCGGGCGCAGACCCCGTGCACCAGTAAAGTTCATGTGCCCCGCACATCTTGTCAGTTTTTTATGCTATAATCCTTTTTTGCATATGTTATCTGACACTTTGTGCAGCACCAAATCCCGGTAAGCAATAACGAGCCCAAGGCTCCATATCATTACTTTATTTCTCTGTTTCTTTCTCAAAAGAAGGAAGGTTCCCTCGCCCACAAGGTTTACCGGGGGGGGAAGGAGAAGATAATGGTGTGGACCAGGCCGTTCAAGAAAGTTTCTCCTTGCCGGGAAGCAGACGACAGAAAAGCTAAGTTGCTAAAGCTTGAGCAATCAGTTTTTTAAGTTTTTGAGTTATTTTCCTTGAACGACCGTGCTTTGTATGGAAAACCTGTGCGCGGAGGAACCAACTCGTAGCTAGTTGCGCCTTTACTTTGTTTCGAGTCGGCTCAACAACTTAAGTGAGCTGCTAGCGCCCTTACTTTGCTTCGAGTCCGCTCAGCAACTTAAGTGAGCCGCTAGCGCCCTTACTTTGTTTCGAGTCCGCTCAACAACTTAAGTGAGCTGCAACTAGTTGCGACAAGGTTGCTTGTCGGTAGCGACCCCGCCAGCAGGCTGCTGAAGTTCCGCACTCGGCGCTCGCGGCAAGGGTACCTGCGCCGGCAAGTTTCCCTAGAAAGCGTAGGGCAGAACCATACAAAGCCAAGAGTCGAGTAAAGGAAGTAACACAGCAATTTTTTGCCTAAGATAGAGTTATATTACAAAAATAACTTGTCGCGCCTCTAATAAAGTGTTCTTATGACATGACTGGCAACGACAAGAGAAGAAGAAAACGGACGGCACCTGGGCCCCGGCAAGCCAGAATCGCTGGGGGCTGCGAGTGCCAAGAATCGTCCACGGCAAACCAGAGTTGCCGGGGGCTGCAATATCAGATAAGTCTTTCATCCCTCATCATGCATCCTCTTATGGACTGGGGAATGCGAAACCGCGTTTCTTCCCGGAAACTGCCGTGCTCCCTCAACTCTAGGCCCTGGGGCTCGTTCCCGGGGCCAAGTTTGGTCGTAGTCGCGGCAGCAAAGGGATGAAACGAGGAGACCGCACCCACCTCGTTCCCGCCTCCGTCAAAGGCGTGAGAAAGGTCGAGCGACGTGGGAAGGCGGCAGGGCCTGTTGCCGGGAGATGAAATGTCTGTCCGAGGGACACCAAGGATTTGCTCCTTGGCGTGGGTTCAACTCGCGAGACAAATAACCCGGCAAGCATCCCCTTTTCATTAAAAAACATCCCACTCAGGTACAGTCCATAGAGGATGAAAAACATGAAAGAGAGGATTACAAGTTTTAGATACAGCTAAGGCCCGAAGGCTTACAAATTAAAAAGATAAGATGCCCGTAATCCCTTTCCTGTCCCTCTCTTCAGGAGGCAGGTCAAGGAGGCGAAAAGGGCAAAAGGAGCGCCTAGGCGAGCTACGGGTGCCAGAAGACACCAAGAGAACATCCCGGGGCCGTCCGAAGGCTGGACGGCGATGGCGGCGCTGGAAGCGGGGCTCGAAGACGGGGCGGCAGGACGTCAGCACGCTGTCGAGGGCACCACGCCCTCGTACTCCGACCTGACGGCCTTGTCGCCAGCCCTCTTCCCCTTCCGCAGCCTCCCTACGCCAGCCGCCCAAGGAGACGACCCCGGGGAGTTCAAGGAGCCGGCGACACGGATGATGGGGTCGCCGGTGCCGCGCGAAGCGGCGCCCGACGCCTAGTCGGACCCGCCACCCCGCCGCCCGCTACCCTCGTCGTCGCTGTCGCTCTCCTCCTCGTCACTCTCGCTCGAGGAGGAGCCTTCGCTGTCGGAGGAGCTGTCCACGCAGCACTTCGCCCGAGTGCCGAAGCACCCGAAGACCTTGACGGAGAGGAGATCGCCCTCCATCAACTTAAAATGGAGGGTAAACCCCTCCATCAGGCTGTGGATGCGGGCGAACGTCTTCCACCCTCGATCAAGATACATCACATTAGGGGCTGGGAATACAACGCGGACTCGCGTGCCGCTGATCCCACAGCCCCTCATGTGCAGTCTCAGTGTCTCGGGCGGGTCCAACTCCATCGCGCGCGCAAACGGAGCTGGAAGCCGGAGGCGACGACGAGGCGCCCGGCGCAGCTTGACGAAGAACTCGCAAGGGTCGTCCCCTATATGGACCGCCGTGGGGGGAGGAGCCGCCGGCGGAGGTGAAGCTGGCACGCCGCCCCGCCCGCCTCTTCCCCGAGCGCCTCGACCTCGTCCTCGACCTCGTCCGCGACCTCGCCCCCTCCCTCTTCCCCTTATGGCTGGCTCTGCCACCACGGGCGCGGAAGATGGAGAGATGCGCTGTCTGGCGGCGACCCTCGCCGCCACCGATGAAGGGCCTGGGTTCCCTTTCTCCATGGCGAATGAGAGAAAGGGGAGCAGAAGCTGAAGAAAGGAGGAGATGAGAGAGTGCGGGTTTCTGCGCTCCCCTCCCGCTCTTTATAAAGGAGCGAGGTGGGGGCTCGGCCGCCCCGCTCAGCGAATCAAGGCACGGGAAGAGCAGGGAGTCGAGGCCAACCCGCTGCCTCTGCTCGCGACGGCCCAGTTTCCCACTTCCACCGTCCGCGACCCCAAGCGCATGGGAGCCGCGTGGCGGAGATGCAGAACCAAGGCGACGGGTGAGGCGGCCTCGCTCCGCCCCGTGATCGCGGGGAGTGGACGTCCCGAAAACCGCGCACCGGCCCCGTCCAGTAAATGCACCACGCCCCACGCCTACCTCCGTTTAGGGAGGAGGGCGTGAACCGTCCCCATCATCGTGGCCTGACGCATGCTCGAGGGGCTTAGCCCGCGCACGCCGCCCCGTCACCCACGACGCCGCGTTTGACGCGTGCCGTTCTGGGCGTGCGCGGTGGGAGCGGAGAGATATGCGGCGTGACCTAGGCCGCGCGTGCCCGTGCACTGTTTTGGGCCTGGCCCAACAGCGCTCGGCACCGTGTATGGCCCAGGCCCGGGGGCTCCTGTCGGTGTACTAGAGTAGGGGTACCCTAGTATCCCGAACTCGTGCACGGGCAGTTGCAGCGCCCCGCGGCAAGGCTTGCCGGGTGACCGCCAAGACCCTCCGTGGTTCCCTTAAGACCATTCAAGAACAAAGTACTCAAACCAAGGCCCCGGCAAGAGGAGCTTGCCGGGAAGGCCAACCCAGGCCCCGGCAAGAGGAGCTTGCCGGGAAGAGACAAGACCCCGGCAAGAGGAGCTTGCCGGGAAGGCCACTCAAGGCATACCAAGAAAGCTTGCCGCGACGCGCCCTGCGTCCCGGCAAGGCCCGGTGAGCGACAAGCTCCCAAACACGACAAGACGACGACCGCGGCAAGGAGCTTGCCGCGGGAAACCCCCACTTCGTGCCCGCGCTCCAGCACACCTGCTAACGTGTCGCTCTAGGACTCTCCCAAGCACACGTGGCAGGAGGCTGTGCAGCTAGGGGTGCGCGGTGGCAAGCGGAGATGAAGAGAAGGCCATCGTGGCAAACGGTGGCGCTCCTAACGGTCACTTTTTGCACTGTTTAGGCAACTCAGACATGCATTTAATGCCCTTGTCCCCTGCCGTCAGAGTTAGGTAGGGTGCACTGTATCCACAGTAGCGGTAGCTGCACCTACCGCATCCTTTTCCATTTTTACCCTTCTAGTCTACGTTGCCACCTGTCGGTGACCCCTTGAAAGTATAAAAGGAGGCCCAGGCGCAACATAGAGGGGGTTCGGCCAGTTCGGCTCATTGGAAACACCAGGAACACTCTCACGCTCAGTCTGGCAGCGTCCATCGCTCCTGAGCAAGAATTCAATACACACAAACAAGCAGCAGTAGGGTTTTACGCATCCGTGCGGCCCGAAGCTGGGTAAAAAACCGCTCGCGTGTACTGCCTCGATCCGCTCTTTGTGCGACCTCCGCCCCCACCGAACTGAAAGGGGCCCTGTCCCCATAGGTCTTGGTGGAATCAGCCTCCCCGACACCTCCAAATATAATCGATGGAATTTTTCCAATAGAGTTGATACTGTGAACTTGAGGTTGTTTCCTCAGAAAGTGTACTCTATGCTCGTTACCATTAACATGAAAAGTGACTTTGCCTTTAGTGCAATCAATAACAGCCCATGCAGTATTCAAAAAGGATCTTCTAGGAATAATAGACATACTATCATCCTCGGGAATATCAAGAATAACAAAGTCCATTAAAATAGCAACGTTTGCAACTACAGCAGGCACATCCTCACAAATACCGACAGGAATAGCAATTTTATCAGCCATTTGCAAAGATATTTCAGTAGGTGTCAACTTATTCAAATCAAGTCTACGATATAAAGAGAGAGGCATAACACTAACACCGGCTCCAAGATCACATAAAGCAGTTTTAACATAGTTTCTTTAAATAGATCATGGTATAGTGGGTACACCGGGATCTCCAAGTTTCTTTCGTATTCCACCCTTAAAAGTGTAATTAGCAAGCATGGTGGAAATTTCAGCTTCCGGTATCTTTCTTTTATTTGTAACAATATCATTCATATACTTAGCATAAGGATTCATTTTGAGCATATCAGTTAACCGCATACGTAAAAAGATAGGTCTAATCATTTTAGCAAAGCTCTCAAAATACTCATCATCCTTTTTATTGGATGGTTTCGGAGGAAAAGGCATGGGTTTCTGAACCCATGGTTCCTAGCAACAAAGTCTTTCTTAGCATAACGTTGATTCTTTGATTGTGGGTTATCAAGATCAACAGCAGGTTCAATTTCTATATCATTATCATTACTATGTTGAGCGTCATCATGAACATTATCATTAACATTATTACTAGTTTCAGGTTCATTACCAGATTGTGTTTCAGCATCAGAAATAGAAATATCAGTTCGAATCTCAGGTGTTTTAGTAATAGGATCACTAGAAGCATGCAAAGTCCTATCATTTTTCTTTTTCTTCCTTTTAGAAGGACTAGGTGCACCTATATTATTTCTCTGAGAATCTTGCTCAATTCTCTTAGGGTGGCCTTCAGGATACAAAGGTTCCTGAGTCATTTTGCCACCTCTAGTCATAACTCTAACAGCATTATCATTATCCTTACTATTCAATTCATTGAGCAAATTATTTTGAGCTTTAAGTACTTGTTCTACTTGAGTGGTGACCATAGAAGCATGTTTACTAGTAAGTTTAAGTTCACCTTTGACATTAGCCATATAATCACCCAAGTGTTCAAGCATATTTGAATTGTATTTCAATTTTCTACCAAAATAAGCATTAAAATCTTCTTGCTTAGCCATAAATTTATCAAACTCATCTAAGCATGTGCTAGCAAATTTAGTAAATGGGATTTCAGCTTTATGATATCTATAGAGAGAATTTACCTTTACTACCTGTGTCGGGTTATCAAGACCATGAGTTTCTTCAATAGGTAAAGGATTAAGATCATATGTTTCTTCAACAAGCAGTAAATTAAGACCATGTATTTCTTCAATAGGAGGTAAATTCTTAACATCTTCAGCTTTAATACCTTTTTCTTTCATAGATTTCTTTGCCTCTTGCATGTCTTCAGGACTGAGAAATAGAATACCCCCCTTCTTCAGAGTTGGTTTAGGAATAGGTTCAGGAACTGGCTCCGGAGGTCTCCAATTATTTTCATTTATCAACATATTATTCAATAGAATTTCAGCTTCATCCGGTGTTCTTTCCCTAAAAACAAACCAGCACAACTATCCAGGTAATCTCTGGAAGCATCGGTTAGTCCATTATCAAAGATATCAAGTATTTCATTTTTCTTAAGAGGATGATCAGGCAAAGCATTAAGTAATTGGAGAAGCCTCCCCCAAGCTTGTGGGAGACTCTCTTCTTCAATTTGCACAAAATTATATATATCCCTTAAAGCAGCTTGTTTCTTATGAGCAGGGAAATATTTAGCAGAGAAGTAATAAATCATATCCTGGGGACTACACACACAACCAGGATCAAGAGAATTAAACCATATCTTAGCATCACCCTTTAATGAGAACGAAAATATTTTAAGGATATAAAAGTAACGAGTTCTCTCATCAGTAGTGAACATGGTGGCTATATCATTTAATTTAGTAAGATGTGCCACAACAATTTTAGATCCATAACCATGGAAAGGATCAGATTCAACCAAAGTAATTATATCAGGATCAACAAAGTATTCATAATCCTTATCAGTAACACAGATAGGTGAAGTAGCAAAAGCAAGGTCAGGTTTCATTCTAGCATTTAGAGATTGCTTATTCCATTTAGCTAATAACCTCTTAAGTTCATTTCTATCTTTGCAAGCTAAAATAGCTAAAGAAGCTTCTTGATCAAAAACATAACCCTCAGGAATAATAAGTGATTCTTCATCATCACTTTCATCAGTATTATCAGATTCAATATTTTCAATCTCTCTAGCCATAACAAGTTGTTCATCGAGAAATTTACCAAGTGGCACAGTAGTATCAAGCATAGTAGTTTCATCATAAGTATCATGTATAGCAGAAGTGGCATCATCAATAACATGCGACGTATTAGAACGAATAGCAGAAGCAGGTATAGGTGTCGCAAGCTTACTCAAAACAGAAGGTGAATCAAGTGCAAGCTAGATGGCAGTTCCTTACCCCCCCTCGTAGTTGAGGGATAAATCTTGGTTCTCGGATCTTTCAAGTTCCTCATAATGATAAGCAGATATAAATCCCAATTGACTCAAAAAATAGAGATATGCTCCCTGGCAACGGCGCCAGAAAATGGTCTTGATAACCCACAAGTATAGGGGATCGCAACAGTTTTCGAGGGTAGAGTATTCAACCCAAATTTATTGATTCGACACAAGGGGAGCCAAAGAATATTCTCAAGTATTAGCAGCTGAGTTGTCAATTCAACCACACCTGGAAACTTAGTATATGCAGCAAAGTATTTAGTAGCAAAGTAATATGATAGTAGTGGTAACGGTAGCAAAAGGTAACAGTAGTAAAAGTAATGTTTTTGGTATTTTGTACTGATGATAGAAATAGCAATGGAAAGGTAAATAAGCGAAGAACAATATATGGAAAGCTCGTAGGAAATGGATTGGTGTCGAGAATTATGCCGGATGCGGTTCATCATGTAATAGTCATAACCTAGGGTGACACAGAACTAGCTCCAGTTCATTGATATAATGTAGGCATGTATTCCAAACATAGTCATACGTGCTTATGGAAAAGAACTTGCATGACATCTTTTGTCCTACCCTCCCGTGGCAGCGGGGTCCTTATGGAAACTAAGGGATATTAATGCCTCCTTTTAATAGAGAACTGGAACAAAGCATTAACACATAGTGAATACATGAACTGCTCAAACTACGGTCATCACCGGTAAGTATCCCGATTATTGTCACTTCAGGGTTAACGGATCATAACACATAATAGGTGCATATGGACTTGTAATATAGGATCAAGAACACTCATATATTGATGAAAACATAATAGGTTCAGATCTGAAATCATGGCACTCGGGCCCTAGTGACAAGCATTAAGCATAGGAAAGTCATAGCAACATCAATCTCAGAACATAGTGGATACTAGGGGTCAAACCCTAACAAAACTAACTCGATTACATGATAGATCCCATCCAACCCATCACCGTCCAGCAAGCCTACGATGGACTTACTCACGCATGGCGGTGAGCATCATGAAATTGGTGATGGAGGATGGTTGATGATGACGATGGTGACGGATTCCCCTCTCCCGAGCCCCGAACGGACTCCAGATCGGCCCTCCCGAGAGGTTTTAGGGCTTGGCGGCGGCTCCGTATCGTAAAACGTGATGAATTCTTCTCTGTGATTTTTTCTCCCCGAAACACAATATAGAGTTGGAGTTGGAGTCGGAGGCACCAGGGGTCCACGAGGTAGGGGCGCGCCACCCACCCTCGTGGATAGGTGGTGGGCCCCCTGGCCTTCATCTTTTGCAGGTATTTTTTATATTTTGCAAAAAGTTGCTCCGTGAAGTTTCAGGTCATTCCGAGAACGTTTGTTTCTGCACATAAATAACACCATAGTAATTCTGCTGAAAACAGCGTCAATCCGGGTTAGATCCATTCAAATCATGCAAGTTAGAGTCCAAAACAAGGGCAAAAGTATTTGGAAAAGTAGATACGACGGAGACGTATCAACTGACTCATGGGCCCAACTGGCATATGGGCCAAATGTCAATTACGCAACTGCACATGCAGTTAAGTAACTGAAGCTCAATCCGCTAGAGAATAAGCTTCTGTTTGGCTAAGCTGGACATAGGTGGGTATATTCGGTTAATTAATTATACATCCAGCACACCCCTTTTTAGTTGAAGAATGTATGAAATGTAATGAAATCGGGCATGTTTATATGAAATCCGACCGTGTATGAATGAATTTAGTTCGATTAGTTCGAATTATTGTATGACTGGCACTGGAAGAACATGCAAAACAATACGTACTAGGATTATCCCTAGGGTGATCACCTCGTTTGTAGCAGTTTCACATGTACTCCATCCGGTCCTTTTTAGTCTGTATACAAGTTTTGTCTGTAGTCAAAGCATCTCTACTTTGACCAATCTTTTAGAAAAAAATTTATTTTACATTCACAATGTAAAATCAACTGACTTGAAAGAAATCTAATGCAAAGTAAAAAGGAACACAGGGAGTACAACGAGTTTGAGCTGCTTTTTAGCATTCCTGTACATTACAATCAAACACACATGCCTACTAATTCATAGATAACATTCCAAACATTTGGTGATTATGCATCTCAGCGATTCACATGTCAGAGCCAATATTCACTTCACAACTAAACAATAAAAAAATCGATCGATGCTGCTAACTGCAAAGGGCGTCCCATTCGAAAATATGAAATGCATGTCTTCTCGGTAACATCAATGAGCAAATTTGATAAGGTTGTCCCATTCCAGAATGTCAAATGCATGTTGTTTTGCGTACATCAAAGAGCAAACTTTGACAAGGTTTTCCCATTCCAAAATATCAAATGCCTATTATTGTGGAATGGGCAGGGTTTGCCATCAGTTCGGACATTGACATGGCACCTCGTGCTAAATAAAGCAGTTGTTCTTTTTGTGCAGTTCCACCAAAATCAACAAATTTGCGCATAGCTTGTATGATTTTGCCTTTATATGTTGCAATGCCTTGAACATATTGTCACCTCCTTTTAACGAAAGATTTGATGTATTCATGAACATTTTGTGCAGTTCCCATCAAAATCAAGCTGAGCACCCCTATTTGCACAAATACAAAACAAGTGATTAGTATAAAGAAAACTATACTATGAATTGACAGTTTAAACAGGCACCTACATGGTCCATGTAGAGCACACTTTAAAAAAATGGACCTCACAGGAAAGAATCCTAGAACAACATTGTACTTGCACATCACAGCAAAAAAGATGGAGATCTGTCAGTCCTTCCGAGCTGAAGTTAGTTTGGTCTTGTGGGGAGTAATGTAACCATCCTTCAACAACTCCTTCTGATGGGAAGATAGACATGGCTTCTTCATCCTGGTATAATTGGAACTAGTCACTTCACGTACTCCATATTCTTCTTCAGAGGAGGATGATCCTTTCGTGCAAAGACAAGAGGACAACTAATTTCTACCATCCCTGTTTGCTCGAGAAAAAGGAAAAGAAATATTTAAAACAACATAGATGAAGCACTTCTCAAGGAAAATACCACTTTCTCATGACAGTATCTAAATAGTAGCACACCACCAATAGAGATGACAAAGCTCAATCATATGGATGAAATCCGTGGGTTTGTCAGGAGTCTTATTGTGTAGAGCATACAGATCAAGCACTTCTTCGGAACCATCTTGTAACGCCCTCGATGCGGCTATATCTCCCACGTGTCGAAGCACGACTTAGAGGCATAAACGCATTGAAAGCAACGTCGCAAGTGAGGTAATCTTCACAACAACCCATGTAATAAATAAGGGAAAAGATACATAGTTGGCTTACACTCGCCACGTCACACAAATAGCATAAATATCATTACATTCATCCAGTTACACTCAAGGTCTGACTACAGAACCAAAATAATGATAAACCCCAAATGCAACATAGTCCCCGATCGCCCCAACTGGGCACCACTACTGATCGTCTAGAAAGGAAACGTAGTATCGTCCGGAGTCCTCATCGAACTCGCACTTGAGCTCAGTCGAATCACCTGGAGCGGTATCATCGGTCCCTGCATCTGGTTTGGAGGTAATCTGTGAGTCACGGGGACTCAGCAATCTAACACCCTTACGATCAAGACTATTTAAGCTTATAGGAAGGGTAAAAGTATGATGTGGAGTTGCAGCAAGCGACTAGCATATATGGTGGCTAACATATGCAAATGAGAGCGAGAAGAGAAGGCAAAGGCACGATCGATGAACTATGATCAAGATGTGATCCTAGAACAACCTACGTTCAAGCATAACTCAAGACCGTGTTCTCTTCTCGGACTCCGCCGAAAAGAGACCATCACAGTCACACACTCAGTTGATTCATTTTAATTAAGGTAATCTTCAGGTTTTCTACAAATGGACATTAACAAATTCCCATCTGCCCATAATCACGGGCATGACTTTCGAAAGATCAAATCCCTGCCGGGGTGTCCCAACTTAGCCCATCACAAGATCTCACGGTCAACCAAGGATATTCCTTCTCCCAAGACAATCCGATCAGACTTGGCATCCCAGTTACAAGACATCTCGACAATCGTAAAACTAAACTAGCAAAGCCGCCCGAATGTGTCGACAAATCCCGATAGGAGCTACACATTCTCGTTCTCAGGGCACACTCAGATGAGACATTCTACGAGTAAAACAAACCCTCAAGTTGCCCCGAGGTGGCCCCGCAGTCTACTCGGTCGGACCAACACTCAGGGGAGCACTAGCCCAGGGGGGTTTAAATAAAGATGACCCTCGGGCTCCGGAAACCCAAGGGAAAAAGAGGCTAGGTGGCAAATGGTAAAACCAAGGTTGGGCATTGCTGGAGGAGTTTTATTCAAGGCGAACAGTCAAGGGGTTCCCATTATAACCCAACCGTGTAAGGAACGCAAAATCAAGGAACATAATCACCGGTATGACGGAAACTAGGGCGGCAAGAGTGGAACAAAACACCAGGCATAAGGCCGAGCCTTCCACACTTTACCAAGTATATAGGTGCATTAAAATAGACAAGATATAATAACGATATCCCAACAATAAACATGTTCCAACAAGGAACAAACTCCAATCTTCACCAGCAACTAGCAATGCTATAAGAGGGGCTGAGCAAAGCGGTAACATAGCCAAACAACGGTTTGCTAGGACAAGGTGGGTTAGAGGTTTGACATGACAATATGGGAGGCATGATAAGCAAGTGGTAGGTATCGTAGCATAGGCATAACAAAAGAGCGAGCATCTAGCAAGCAAAGATAGAAGTGATTTCGAGGGTATGGTCATCTTGCCTGCAAAGTTCTCCAAGTTGACGTTAGCTTGATCCTCGTAAGCGTACTCAACGGGCTCCTCGATCACGTACTCTTCTCCCGGTTCTACCCAAGCAAGAACAACAAGCAAAGGTAGACACAATCAACCACACACAATGCACAAGCAACATGATGCAAAACAATGCATGGCATGCGGGATGCGGTATGCGATGCATATGCATGATTTGGAAAGGAATGATTGAACGTGGCCTCAACTTGGAAAACCAAGAGTGCCACTGTAAAGGGAGTTGATTTCGGTCGAAATCGATATAAAGATAACCAGAATCGGATGCACGGTTTGGAAATGACAAGCAAAACAAATATGGCACCGATCTGCGATTAACAGCACGAAGCCATCTAAATGCATCAAGAACAACATGCTACAGCACTCCAACATGACAACAAAATACATGGCAGGGATCCACTCAAGATGTTTGACAAAAGATGAACACTGAGCTACGGCTAAATCACTCAATAGCAGGTTCAAACAAGCATGGCAAAAGTGCAAAAGATATCAGGTTACAGACATAGTGAAATAAACATGTCAGGAATTTATCATCAGGAAGCAATGTTTAGAGCACGATAACAACATGCTACAAGAACATATCATGGAAAAGCACGGCATGGTATGAAGCTACTCAAAGCATACAAGAAAAGTCCCTTGCTGACCATAAGCCAAAAGGGGTCAGAAAATACAATGGCAACCATGCGAACATAGCAATTATCGTTAACAGATTCAGACTTAGTGAAAAACTGGAACATGGCAAAACAGATATCAAGTACGCATGTTTGCGAGCTCGATACACTCACTACAAGGCATTGCATGACAAACTAAGCATACACCCAGCAAGTAGACATGGCATAGAAGCTAGAAATGGCAAGATTAACAACATAGCATGCAAGGATCAACTACAACAAGCTCGGCAAAAATGCTTAACATGTAAACATTCTGCCAGGAACATTTTAAAGAGAAAGTAGAGCTCGATTGAGTCAAGCTAGGGTGATCCATAAATGCAAATAAAGACATGGATGGATAGAGCACCACAATATCTACAAAACATCCTTACTGATCACGCTCAAAAGAGGCATGGATCACTCGGTAGCAACATGAACACATGGCATAAAAATTACAGCAGGACAAAAGAGTATTTCTAAGTCTCTGAAATCAGCAACATTGAGAGGGCTACTTTGCATGCTTGTGCTAGTCACCACAGAGATCACAAAAATACATGGCATACACCCCTGTAAAGATAGCATGGCATACTTCAAATCACATGTAGAGCTCAAATCCATAGGACGCACACATCAATCACGGCAAAAATGACAAATGTCGAATTACTGATGTGAATCTGAAACTAACAGAAACTAGCACTCTTCCAACAGCATTTAGGGCATCAAGATGAGCTCAAATGAACAAGATGCAATGAGATGAAATGAAGCACTCGTCGAGACGAACATTTGGATATGCTACATTCACGAATCGGAGCAACGGTGAGGGAATTATGACATGATGAAAATCGCATAAAAATTAGGGATCGGGGTAAAAAAGTCAACCGATCCAAAACTCCAGATCCAGATCCGGTTTGCACGTGGATCGAGGTCTCCGGAACAGTAGCCGCCGGAGGTCGCCGGAGTGGAGGTCGAGGTGGCCGAAGCTCTCCGGGGCGGCAAGGCACGGGCCGGACGGCGAGGTAGGAGCGGCGGAGGGCGGCGCCTCGGGTCGGCGCTTGCCGGCGAGGAACGAGGCGGTGGCCGGCGATGGACGGCGTCACTGGAGCGGGGCGGCTGTCGGAATTCTCTGGCGGCGAGGAGGCGAGGTCGCCGGCCAGCGAGCGTAGCTGCGGCTCGGGGCGGCGCGCAGGCGGAGGTAGGCGGCGGGGCGCGGATGGGCTCGGGGGCCGGTTGCGGGCTTCCCGGGCAGTGGCGGCGGCGGGTGCCGGTGCTGCCATGTGGCGGGTGCTGAGAGGCGGGGCGAGGGGTCCGGCGGCAGTGGACATTGTCCGGCCGCGTGGAGGAGGCGGGGAGCTAAGTTAGGGTTGGAAATGACCCGAATTTTCGGGGGAGGCCTTTATATAGAGGTAGAGGGAGCTAGGAGGCTCCAAATGGAGCACGGTTTTCAGCCACGCGATCGTGATAGAATGATCTAGATGATGGAGAGAGTTTAGGTGGGCTTTGGGCCACTTTGGAGAGGTGTTGGGCTGCAACACACACACGAGGCCTTTTCGGTCCCTTGGTTAACCGTTGGAGTATCAAACGAAGTCCAAATGGCACGAAACTTGACAGGCGGTCTACCGGTAGTAAGACAAGGCCGCATGACAAGTCTCAGTCCAATCTGAGAATGTTTAATACCTGCACATGAAAAGAGGTAGAAAGGGACACCGGAGGACATAGAAGCGCTGGAATGCAAAACGGACAACGGGGTAAATGCTCGGAAGCATGAGACGAACATGTATGCAAATGTGATGCACATGATGACATAATATGAGATGCATGACAAAGACAAAAGCAACACGAAGACAAAAACCCGACAACGAGGAAATAAAATAACTTAGTGTCGAAAATGGTAAGAGTTGGAATACAAATATGGCATGTTACATACGGGGTGTTACAACACTCCACCACTACGAAAGGATCTCCTCCAACCTCTTGCCATTCCAGAATGGAAGTTTGACCACATTGAGATGGACTTCGTGACTGGGTTTCCAAAGTCCAAGCGTGGCAATGATGCTATATTTGTTGTCATCGACAAACTCACCAAAGTGGCTCATTTTCTGCCTATCAAAGAGTCGATCATTGCAGCTCAATTGGCGGAACTCTATACCTCTCGCATTGTCTCTCTGCACGGTATTCCTCAAGTGATATCTTCAGACCGTGGCAGCATCTTTACCTCCAAGTTTTGGGATTCTTTTCAGAAGGCCATGGGCACTAACATCCGCTTCAGCACAGCTTTCCATCCTCAAACAAGCGGTCAAGTCGAGCGTGTCAACCAGATTCTTGAAGATATGCTCAGGGCTTGTGTGATCTCCTTCGGCATGAAATGGGAGGATTGTCTTCCTTATGCTGAATTCTCCTACAACAATAGTTTTCAAGCAAGTTCGGGCAAGGACCCATTTGAAATTCTGTATGGCAGGAAGTGTCGTACCCCTCTCAACTGGTCTGAAACCGGTGAACGTCAGCTTTTGGGTAATGACTTAATCACAGAAGTTGAAGAAATGTGCAAAGTCATTCGTGATAACCTCAAAGCAGCCCAATCCCGCCAGAAGAGCTACTATGATAGTAAGCACCGTGATTTGGCTTTCGAGATCGGAGATCATGTTTACCTCCGTGTCTCTCCTATGAAAGGTACTCGTCGCTTCGGTATCAAAGGGAAGCTTGCCCCTAGATACGTGGGACCTTTCAAGATTGTCAGCAAGAGAGGCGACCTCGCCTATCAACTCGAGCTTCCTTCAAACTTTGCAAATGTACATGACGTGTTCCATGTCCCTCAGCTTCGAAAGTCCTTCAAGACTCCTGACGGCACCGTCAACTTTGAGGACATTGAGCTCCAAGAAGATCTCTCTTATCGTGAGCACCCAGTTGCTATTCTTGAAGAGACTGAATGCAAGACTCGCAACAAGTCAATCAAATTTCTCAAAGTCAAATGGTCACACCATTCCGACCGTGAAGCTACCTGGGAACGCGAGGATCACCTCCGTTCTAAGTACCCGGCGTTCTTTCAGTCCTAGATCTCGGGACGAGATCCTTTCGTAGTGGTGGAGTGTTGTAACACCCCGGATGTAACTTTCCAAATTTGTACTCCAACTCTTGCCGTTTCCGGCGTTAAGTTATATTTATTTCTCGGGTTCGGGTCTTTGTCCCCGTGTGTTGTTATCATTGTCATGCATCTCATATCATGTCATCATGTGCATTGCATTTGCATACGTGTTCATCTCATGCATTCGAGCATTTTCCCCGTTGTCCGTTTTGCATTCCGGCGCTTCGTTCTCCTCCGGTGGTCATTTCTAGCTTTCTTTCGTTTGTGGGTATTAAACATTTCCGGATTGGACTGAGACTTGCCAAGCGGCCTTGGTTTACTATCGGTAGACCGCCTGTCAAGTTTCGTACCATTTGGACTTCGTTTGGTACTCCAATGGTTAACCGAGGGACCAAAAAGGCCTCGTGTGTGTTGCAGCCCAACACCCCTCCAATTTGGCCCAAAACCCACCAAACTCTGCTCCATGTCCTAGAGCGTTCGATCACGATCGCGTGGCTGAAAACCGCACCTCATTTGGACTCTCCTAGCTCCACTTATGCCTATAAATAGACCCCTCCGTTTTCGGATCTCTCTCCCTCTCCGAAACCCTAAAATTGCCCCCGCCGTCACCGGACATGTCCGCCTCCTAGCGGACGAAACCGCCACCGCCTCCTCAGCCAGTCCGCTGCCGCCACATGGCACTCGCCACCTCGCCGCCACCGCGGCCCGGGAGGCCCGAGTCGGGCCCCCGAGGCCCGTAGCCGCCGCCCGGGTCATCCTTCGCCGCCCGCGCCGCCCTTCTTCTCCGGCGCCGACGCTGCCTCTTCTCGCCGCCGACTCATCGGCCGCCGCGCACCAACTCCGGCGGCCCGGCCCTCGCCTCCACTCGCCGGCCCCCGCCTCTGCCGCCGCCCGGTGCCTCCGGCGCCGCGAGATCCGGCTGCCGCGGGTCCCGGCTCCGCCGCCCCGGCCACCAGCGGCCTCGTCCTCGCCGGCCGCCGTCCTCTTCCCCCGCCGTGCTACAGTGCACGCCGCCATGAACAGTGCAGCGCCGCGCCTCGGATTGCGTGCGCGAGATCCAGATCTGAAACCTAGGTCATTTTTTTCTCTAAGTCCCAGGATTTTCAGTCCATATGCTCCTGTTCGAGGCCCTGTAACTTTGCATCCGTAGCTCCGATTCATGCATCAAGCATATCAAAATGTTCATCTCAGAGAGTACATTATTTCATTCCATTGCATCATGTTCATTTGAGCTCATCTTGATGCGCGAAATGCTGTTAGAAGAAGGATTCGTGAGTTAATTGTCAGATCTGCTAGTTCATCTTAGACTTTTGTCATTTTTGCCTTGATTATTGTGTACATGATATGCCTATGAGTCCTTCATATGTTTTGTTAAGGATTTTGTCTTATTTCCAGAGGTGCATCCCATGCATTTTTAGGATGTGTGTGGTGACTTGTGCAAGCTTGCAAAGTGAGGCACCCGGTAAATCTGTTTTCAGGGACTTAGTAGTTTTCACTGTCTGGGATTATTTAGTTCATGATGCCATATGTTCGTGTTGTTTCCTAGTGATCCGTGCCTCTTTTGAGGATAATCAGTAAGGGAGTTTTATTGACCTTGTAGTGCTGTATCCATCCATGTCTTTGTTTGCAATTATGGAGCAACCTAGCTTGAGTCAATCAAGCTCTACTTTTGCTTCATTGTGAATCTGGGCAGATCGTCAACTTGTTTGCGATTTTGCCGATGTTATTGTAGTTGATCCGTGCATGCTATGCCATTGTTCTTGCCATGTCTAGCTTGTATTTTGTGCCTTATTAAAGGATGTATGCTTGTCTTGCCATGACTTGCACCGTGGTGAGTGCATCGAGCTCGTAAACATGCCTTCGTGAGTTATGTTTCAGCATGTCTCAGTTTTTACTAAGTCTGAAAACTGATTGTGTTTTAGCTATGTTCGTGTGCTTATTAGAATAGTTTGTGATCCCTCTTGACCACAGGTCACTTAGGGACTTTTGTTAAGCTTGTCGAGTAGCTCCATGCCATGTATTTCTTTTTCATGTTCAGGTCCTGTAGCATGTTGTTTTGATGCTCCGAAGAGGGCTTCATGATCTGAAATTTCACACAAGTGTTAATTTCACCAAGTCTGAGATCTGTTTTGCATTTGCGTTTTTGCCATGCTTGTTTGAACCTCATAATGGATGATTTGGCCGTAGCTCAGTGCTAGACTTTTGTTAAGCATCTTGTGTGCATCCCTGCCATGTATTTTGTTGTCATGTTTGGTTGCTGTAGCATGTTCATCTCATTGCATTTAGATGCCTACTTGCTGTAAATCGCAGACCGGTGTCAATTTTGAATCGCTTGCCATTTCCAAACCGTAACTCCGATTCCGGCGTTCTTTATATCGTTTTCAAGCGATTTCATCTCATCTTTCCAGTGGCACCCTTGGAATTCCAAGTTGAGGCCAGGTTCATGCATTTCCTGTCATATCTTGCATTTTGCATCCCGCATCGCATCCCGCATAGCATATCATCATTGCATCATATCGCTTGATCCTTGCACGTGGTTGATTGTGTCCTTGTTGCTTGTTTTTCTTGTTTGGGTAGAGCCGGGAGACGAGTTCGCTACCGAGGAGCCCGTTGAGTTTGCTTGTGAGGATCCAGTCAACTCTGACAACTGTGCAGGCAAGATGATCATACCCGCGAAATCACTACTATCTTTGTTGTGCTAGTTTGCTCGCTCTTTTGCTATGCCAATGCTACGATGCCTACCTTTTGCTTGTCAGCCTCCCAATTTCCATGTTGAACCTCTAACCCACCATGGTCCTAGCAAACCTTTGATTGGCTATGTTACCGCTTTGCTAAGCCCCTCTTATAGCGTTGCTAGTTGCAGGTGAAGATTGGAGGCGTTCCTTGTTGGAACATTTATTTACTTGTTGGGATATCATTATATTGCTATGTTATCTTATTGCATCTATATACTTGGTGAAGGGTGGAAGGCTTGGCCTCTCGCCTAGTGTTTTGTTCCACTCTTGCCGCCCTAGTTTCCGTCATATCGGTGTTATGTTCCCGGATTTTTGTGTTCCTTACGCGGTTGGGTTATAATGGGAACCCCTTGATATTTCGCCTTGATTAAAGCTTTTCCAACAATGCCCAACATTGGTTTTACCATTCGCCACCTAGCCTTTTCTTTTCCCTTGGGTTCTGCAGACTCAAGGGTCATCTTATTTTAACCCCCCCCGGGCCAGTGCTCCTCTGAGTGTTGGTCCACCTGTCAGCTACCGGTGGCCACCAGGGGCAACTCTAGGCTAGCCTACCCGTACCTAGGACAATCTGAGTGTTCCCTGAGAAAGATATATGTGCAGCTCCTATCGGGATTTGTCGGCACATTCGGGCGGTGTTGTTGGTCTTGTTTTAACTTGTCGAAGTGTCTTGAGTTACCGAGATACCGAGTCTGATCGGAACATCTTGGGAGGAGGTCTATTCCTTCGTTGACCGTGAGAGCTTGTCATGGGCTAAGTTGGGACTCCCCTGCAGGGATTGAACTTTCGAAAGCCGTGCCCGCGGTTATGGGCAGATGGGAATTTGTTAATGTCCGGTTGTAGATAACTTGAACCTTAATTAATTAAAATGAATCAACTGAGTGTGTTACCGTGATGGCCTCTTCTCGGCGGAGTCCGGGAAGTGGACACGGTGTTGGAGTAATGTTTGCGCAGGTTGCTCTCTAGTTTCTCGCTCGCGCTTTGCCTCCTCTTCTCGCTCTCCTTTGCGAATAAGTTAGCCACCATATATGCTAGTCGCTTGCTGCAGCTCCACATATATTTTCCTTTCCTTTCCTATAAGCTTAAATAGTCTTGATCGCGAGGGTGCGAGATTGCTGAGTCCCTGTGGCTCACAGATTACTATTACACCAGATGCAGGGCCTGATGATTCCGCTCCAGGAGACGCGTATGAGCTCAAGTGGGAGTTCGACGAAGACTCTCAATGATACTATGTTTCCTTTCCCGATGATCAGTAGTGGTGCCCAGTTGGGGGTGATTGGGACCGTTGTTGCATGTTGGGTTCTCTTTTATTTTGGCACCGTAGTCGGGCCTTGAGTGTATGGATGATGTAATGTTATTTATGTACTTGATTGACGTGGCGAGTGTAAGACAACTATGTTATCTCCCCTTTTATCATTATATTACAAGGGATGTTGTGAAGATTGCCTAACTTGCGACATATGCCTTCAATGCGATTATGTCTCTAAGTCGTGCCTCAACACGTGGGAGCTATAGTCGCATCGAGGGTGTAACAACTTCCTACCATAGAGAATCTTGAAAGGGGACTTGCCCGAACTCGCTTGGAAGCTGTTGTTGTAGGAGAACTCGGCATATGGAAGACAATCTTCCCACTTCATACCGAAGGAAATGACACAAGCCCTGAGCATATCTTCAAGAATCTGATTGACTCGCTCGACTTGGCCACTTGTTTGAGGATGAAAAGCTGTGCTGAAGCGAATGTTGGTGCCCATAGCCTTCTGAAAAGAATCCCAAAACTTAGATGTGAAGATGCTGCCACGATCTGAAGATATCAACTGCGGAATGCCGTGCAAAGAGACAATCCTGGAGGTATATAGTTCTTCCAACTGAACTGCTGTGATATATTCTTTGATAGGAAGAAAATGAGCCACTTTGGTAAGCTTACCGATGACAACGAAGATAGCATCATTGCCATGCTTGGACTTTCGAAATCCAGTCAGGAAGTCCATCTCAATATGGTCAAACTTCCATTCTGGCATGGCAAGACGTTGGAGGAGACCAACTGGTCATTGGTGTTCTGCTTTCACTCTTCTGCAGACATGACATTCGTTCACGAATTGAGCAATCTTGCGGTTCATTCGAGTCCACCAATACGACTGCTTGAGGTCCTGGTACATCTTTGTACTTCCAAGGTGAATAGAGAGGAGTGAATTGTGAGCCTCGTTCATAATGACTTTACGAAGGTCACCTTTAGGCACAACAATGCGATCCTCGAAGAATAGAGTATCCTTGTCATCAAGACGATAGCACTTGTACTTGGGTTGACTCTTGGCAATCCCAATATTCACCTTCTTCACCATAGCATCAAGAAGTTGAGCCTCGCGAATCTAATCTTCCAACGTAGAAGAGACTTGGAGGTTGGCAAGAAATCCTTGAGGAACAACTTGTAGATTGAGTTTGCGGAAAGCTTCACAAAGCTCGGGTTGGTAAGGCTTGATAATCAAACTATTGCAGTAAGCCTTCCTGGTCAAAGCGTCAGCAATTACATTGGCCTTGCCTGGAGTATATTCGATACTCGGATTATACTCTTGAATCATCTTGACCCAATGAGTCTGCCTAAGGCTGAGGTTTGGCTGAGTGAACATGTACTTGAGACTCTCATGATCAGTGAAGATGTCCACTTTTCTTCCCAACAAGAGATGTCTCCATGTTAAAAGTGCATGGACCACTGCCGCCAACTCGAGGTCATGAGTGGGGTAGTTCTTTTCGTTGGGCTTCAACTGGCGAGAGGTATAGGCCACAACTTTCTTCTCTTGCATCAACACTGCACCAAGACCTTGAAGGGAAGCATCACAGAAGACCTCGAACGGTTTGGATTCATCAGGAGGAGGCAGAACTGGAGCAGTGACTAACTTCTCTTTTAGGGTGTTGAAAGCGATGTCACATTCAGGAGACAAGACGTACTTCACATGCTTCTAGAGAAGGTTGGAAAGAGGCTTTGCAATCTTTGAGAAGTTCTCAACGAACATTCGAGAATAGATTGCGAGCCCAAGGAAGCTGCGGAGTTGCTTCATGTTCTGAGGTGGTTCCCAATTCACAATTGCAGACACCTTCTCAGGATTAACAGCTATGCCCTTGGCGGAGATGATATGCCCAAGGTAGAGAACCTCATCGAGCCAAAACTCGCACTTTGAAAACTTCGCATAGAACTGATGTTCTCTGAGTTTATCCAGCACCAATCTCAAATGCTTGGCATGATCCTCCTTGTTCTTGGAAAAGACCAAAATGTCATCGAGGTAGACCAAGAAGAAGTCATTTGTGTAGGCGTTGAAGATGAAGTTCATCATGCGGGAGAATGTTGGAGGAGAGTTGATGAGGCCGAAAGACATGACATTGTATTCATATGAACCATAGCTTGTTCTGAATGCTATCTTGGGGATATCTTCTTCACGAATGCGAATCTGATGATAGCCCATACGGAGGTCAAGCTTGGAGAATACTTGAGCACCTTTGAGTTGTTCAAAAAGATCGTTGATGTTGGGGAGTGGGTTCTAGTTCTTTATGGTCTTCTTGTTCAATGGACGGTAGTCGACACAAAGTCGGTCCGTTCCATCCTTCTTCTTGACGAAAAGAACACCACAACCCCATGGAGAATAACTTGTTCAGATGAGACCCATACGCTCTTGAATATCGAGTTTCTTCTTCAGCTCCTTCAACTCTTCAGGTCCAAGCTTGTAAGGACGTTTGCAAACAGGTTCCGTGCCAGGCTCAAGATCGATGACGAATTCCACTTGCAAGTGCGAACGCATTCCTGGAAGCTCTTCTGGAAAGACGTCTTGATATTCGCAAACGACTGGAATATGAGAGATGGCATCCAGCTCGCCCTTCTCATTGAGAGAAAACAGTCGGATGGTATCATCACGAGCAGCAAAGACGATTACATCCTTAGACGAATGTGTCAATTGAATCTGCCTGGCAGCACAATCAAGTTGAGCCTTGTGCTTAGAAAGCCACTCCATTCCGAGAATAAGATCAATATCCGAGTTACCAAGGACCACTTGAGAGGACAGAAATTTGTAGTCGCCCAACGTGATTGAAACATCGGGAGCAACCAAACTAGAAGTCATAAGCTTGCCGGGAGAAACAACTTGCATGACTTTGGGCATAACCTTAGTGTCAACATTGTGTTTCGATGCAAATGGGAATGACAAGAAAGAATGCGTTGCACCAGTATCAAAAAGTACTTTTGCAGGAACATCATTTACAGGAAGGTTACCCATAATCACATCTGACGAGACCTCTGCCTGAGCTGCGTTCATCAAGTTGACCTTGGCTTGCTTGGGATTATGCTTGACCACTGCGGTACTGGCAGATCTCACAGGAGGAGGAGGAAGACGCCTCTAATTGAAGCATTTGTTGGCATAGTGACCCTTCTGCTGAGACTTGTTGCACGTGACCTCCGAGAGCGGACGGTGATACTGAGCACTCGATCTTGGAGCATGAGACGAAGTCTTGTTCTGAAAGCCTGGGTTGGGTGGGTGGGAAGATCCATTGCCACCTTTGCTCTTCTGCTGATAAGGCTGATGAAACGGAGGAGGAGGAGGCAACCAATAATTTTGCTGCTTAGAAGCCACTTGAGTTGAGGAAGAAGGAGTTGCATCACTGACTCGCTTCTAGGAAGCATCGCACATGAGTTGAGAAGTCTCTTGTTTCAGTGCCATGTTGTAAAACTCATCGTACTTCTGCGGCTCAAAAAGCACAGGAGCAAGTTGAAGATCTTCTCTGAGGCCACCCCTGAACTGGTAAATCATGCTCTTCTCGTCGGGGGCGTCCTGCTTGGCGAAATGAGTGAGCTTCTGGAACATGATGTTATACTGGTAAATAGACAAGGTGCCTTGCTTCAGGTTGAGGAATTCCTCACGCTTGCTCTCAACAACACTCTGAGGAATGTGGTGAGCTTTGAAGTCTTGACGGAATTCATCCTAGGTAATCACATGGCCTCCTCTAGAATCTTTGTATTGGTGAAACCATTCTGCAGCTTGGTCTTTGAGTTGGAAGGAAGCGAACTTGAAAAAGTCCTCAGGCCTGACGTTGCTGCACTCGAAATGCTTACAGATACCCACGAGCCAATCATCAGCGTCTGTTGCCTCAACACAGTTGCTGAAGGTCTTTGGCTGGTTAGCAAGGAACTGGTTGAGTGTAGCAAACTGATTCTAATTGTTGCCATGGCCATGATTCCCTTGGTTGCGCTCTTGCAAAATTTGCAGGATCAGCTACGTGTTTGCATTGGTAGCGGCCATCACAGCTTGCCATGCCTCCGAAGGTGGAGGAGGTGGTGGCGGATCCGGATTCGGAGTCGTACGCGTTAGAGGAGCCATCCTGGAGAGGGTGACATCCGTTAGCATCTTGACAGATATATATTCAAGTTGAATCAAACGGATTGAAATTGCAACATATAGTCTTAACATTTGAACACAATGAACGAATGCATTCCAATAGAAATGGTCACACTTCCATAAATTGAGAAGCCACTTAGAAAGAGGTAGAAGAATAAAACAACAAGGTACTGACAAGAACAAATACTTGGTGAGGATGACCCAATCACAAACCAAATATTTGCGGGAGAAATACTAGAGCTACAAGAATTCCCACCTATGAAACTCCCGAACCTTTCCGGTTATGCAATCTGGTGTTGGGGATACAGGGGAAGCATAATATCTCACCCAAAGCTAGAAAATCCTACATCCAGCTGTATCCATCCTTCAACACATAACCAAGAAAACTTCGGAAATCATTTACCTCAACCTTCGAAAAGCATCCGTTATACGAGTTATGGCAATACTCCCGAACTCCCGCCCCAATACTGGGTGGCGTCGAGGTTATCTCACCAACAACTGCATAAAAGAGATTTTTGATGTCGGGAAACTCAAGTATTCCAGAATTGCACCGATAAAATTGTGACGACAACACCTCTGAGCTCAACTCCCCGGGACACTGCCACAACCCCTAAATGTCAGGAGGCACCAAGAACAATGTTCTCGTCACAAAACCATCGAAACGATACCAAGATACCCGCGTGATCCTTAATTTTTTTAGTGAAATTTGAGAAGAGAAGAATCAAAACTCTATGTCAGGATGCCTCACCAGAGCGACGAAGGGACTGAGGAGTAAAAAGAATCCTACTCTCCGATATATATATTCCTAAAAGACTGAAAACATTTTTCTAGACTCAACAACGCCAATGATTCGATCAAGTAGGAGGCTCCTAAGGTCGGGGAAGGCTCTGATACCAACTTGTAACGCCCTCGATGCGGCTATATCTCTCACGTGTCGAAGCACGACTTAGAGGCATAACCGCAGTGAAAGCAATGTCGCAAGTGAGGTAATCTTCACAACAACCCATGTAATAAATAAGGGATAAGATACATAGTTGGCTTTCACTTGCCACGTCACACAAATAGCATAAATATCATAACATTCATCCAGTAACACTCAAGGTCCGACTACGGAACCAAAATAAAGATAAACCCCAAATGCAACATAGTCCCCAATCGCCCCAACTGGGCACCACTACTGATCGTCTGGAAAGGAAACGTAGTATCGTCCGGAGTCCTCATCAAACTCCCACTTGAGCTTAGTCGAATCACCTGGAGCGGTATCATCGGTCCCTGCATCTGGTTTGGAGGTACTCTATGAGTCATGGGGACTCAGCAATCTCACACCCTGGCGATCAAGACTATTTAAGCTTATAGCAAGCGTAAAAGTATGATGTGGAGCTGCAGCAAGCGACTAGCATATATGGTGGCTAACATACGCAAATGAGAGCGAGAAGAGAAGGCAAAGGCACGGTCAATGAACTATGATCAAGAAGTGATCCTAGAACAACCTACGTTCAAGCATAACTCAAGACCGTGTTCTCTTCTCGGACTCCGCCGAAAACAGACCATCAAGGTCACACACTCAGTTGATTCATTTTAATTAAGGTAATATGTAGGTTTTCTACAACCGGACATTAACAAATTCCCATCTGCCCATAACAACGGGCACGGCTTTCGAAAGATCAAATCCCTACAGGGGTGTCCCAACTTAGCCCATTACAAGCTCTCACGGTCAACGAAGGATATTCCTTCTCCCAAGACAATACGATCAGACTCGGCATCCCAGTTAGAAGACATCTCGAAAATGGTAAAACTAAACCAACAAAGCCGCCTGAATGTGCCGACAAATCGATAGGAGCTTCACATATCTTGTTCTCAGGGCACACTCAGATGAGACATCCTATGAGTAAAACCAACCCTCAAGTTGCCCCGAGGTGGCCGCGCGGTCTACTCAGCCGGACCAACACTCAGAGGAGCACTAGCCCAAGGGGGTTTAAATAAAGATGACCCTCAGGCTCCGGAACCCAAGGGAAAAAGAGGCTAGGTGGCAAATGGTAAAACAAAGGTTGGGCATTGCTGGAGGAGTTTTATTCAAGGCGAACTGTCAAGGGGTTCCCATTATAACCCAACTGTGTAAGGAACGCAAATTCAAGGAACATAACACCGGTATTACGGAAACTAGGGCGGCAAGAGTGGAACAAAACACCGGGCATAAGGCCGAGCCTTCCACCCATTACCAAGTATATAGGTGCATTAAAGTAGACAAGATATAATAATGATATCCCAACAATAAACATGTTCCAACAAGTAACAAACTCCAATCTTCACCTACAACTAGCAACGCTATAAGAGGGGCTGAGCAAAGTGGTAACATACCCAAACAACGGTTTGCTAGGACAAGGTGGGTTAGAGGTTTGACATGACAATATGGGAGGCATGATAGGCAAGTGGTAGGTATCGTAGCATAGGCATAGCAAAAGAGTGAGCATCTAGCAAGCAAAGATAGAAGTAATTTCGAGGGTATGGTCATCTTGCCTACAAAGTTCTCCAAGTTGACGTTAGCTTGATCCTCATAAGCATACTCAACGGGCTCCTCGATCACGTACTCGTCTCTCGGCTCTACCCAAGCAAGAAGAACAAGCAAAGGGAGACACAATCAACCACATGCAATGCACAAGCAACATGATGCAAAACAATGCATGACATGCGTGATGCGGTATGTGATGCATATGCATGATTTTGAAAGGAATGATTGAACCTGGCCTCAACTTGGAAAACAAAGAGTGCCACTGGAAAGGGGAGTTGATTTCGGTCGAAATCGATATAAAGATCACCGGATTCGGATGCACGGTTTGGAAATGACAAGCAAAACAAATATGGCCCCGATTTGCGATTAACAACACGAAGCCATCTAAATGCATCAAGAAAAACATGCTATAGCACTCCAACATGACAACAAAATACATGGCAGGGATCCTCTCAAGATGCTTGAAAAAAGATGAACACTAAGCTACGACTAAATCACTCAATAGCAGGTTCAAAAAAGCATGGCAAAAGTGCAAAAGCATGGCAGGGATCCTCTCAAGATGCTTGAAAAAAGCATGGCAAAATATATGTCAGGAATTTATCATCAGGAAGCAATGTTTAGAGAACGATAACGACATGCTACAGGAACATATCATGGAGAAGCAAGGAATGGAATGAAGCTACTCAATGCATACAACAAAAGTCCCTTACTGACCATAAGCCAAAAGGATCACAAAATACAATGGCAACCATGCGAACATAGCAATTATCGTTAACAGATTCAGACTTAGTGAAAAACCGGAACATGGCAAAACAAATATCAAGTAGGCATGTTTGCGAACTCGATACACTGACTACAAGGCATTGCATGACAAACTAAGCATACACCCAGCAAGTAGACATGGCATAGAAGCTAGACATGGCAAGAGCAACAACATAGCACGCAAGGATCAACTACAACAAGCTCGGCAAAAATGCTTAACATGTAAACATTCTGCCAGGAACATTTTAAAGCAAAAGTAGAGCTCGATTGAGTCAAGCTAGGGTGCTCCATAAATGCAAACAAAGACATGGATGGATAGAGCACCACAATATCTACAAAACATCCTTACTGATCATGCTCAAAAGAGGCATGGATCACTCAGTAGCAACATGAACACATGGCATAAAAATTACAGCAGGACAAAGACTTAGAATCCGTAGGCTACTTTGAAATCAGCAACATTGAGAAGGCTACTTTGTATGCTTGTGCTAGTCACCACAGAGATCACAAAAATACATGGCATACACCCTTGTAAAGATGGCATGGCATACTTCAAATCACATGTAGAGCTCAAATCCGTAGGAGGCACACATCAATCATGGCACACGGAAACTAGCACTCTTCCAACAGCATTTAGGGCATCAAGATGAGCTCAAATGAACAAGCTGCAATGACATGAAATGAAGTACTCGTCGAGATGAACATTTAGATATGCTACACGCATGACTCGGAGCAACGGTGATGCAGTTATGACATGATGAAAATCGCATAAAAATTAGGGTTCGGGGTAAAAAGTCAACCGATCCAAAACTCCAGATCCAGATCTGGTTTGCACGCGGATTGAGGTCGCCGGAACAGTAGCCGCCGGAGGTCGCCGGAGTGGAGGTCGAGGCGGTCGAAGCTCTCCGGTGCGGCGAGGCGCAAGCCGGACAACGAGGTAGGAGCGGCGGAGGGCGGCGCGTTGAGTCGGCGCTTGCCGGTGAGGAACAAGGCGGTGGCCGTCGGAGCTCCCTGGCGGCGAGGAGGCTAGGTCGCCGGCCGGTGAGCGTAGTTGCGGCTCGGGGCGACTCGCAGACGGAGGTAGGTGGCGGGGCGCGGATGGGCTCGGGGGCCGGTTGCGGGCTTCCTAGGCCGCGGCGGCGGTGGGCGCCAGTGCTGCCACGTGGCGGGCGCTGAGAGGCGGGGCGATGTGTCCGGCAGCGGCGGAGGTTGTCCGGCCGCGCGGAGGAGGCGGGGAGCTAGGTTAGGGTTGGAAATGACCCGAAATTTCGGGGGGAGGCCTTTATATAGAGGTAGAGGGAGCTAGGAGGCTCCCAATTGAGCATGGTTTTCGGCCACGCGATCATGATCAAACGATCTAGATGATGGAGAGGGTTTTGGTGGGTTTTGGGCCACTTTGGAGAGGTGTTGGGCTGCAACACACACGGGGCCTTTTCGGTCCCTCAGTTAACCGTTGCAGTATCAAACGAAGTCCAAATGGCACGAAACTTGACAGGCGGTCTACGATAGTAAGCCAAGGCCACATGACAATTCTTGGTCCAATCCGAGAACGTTTAATACCCGCACACGAAAAGAGGTAGAAAGGGACACCGGAGGACATAGAAGCGCCGGAATGCAAAACGGGCAACGGGGAAAATGCTCGGAAGCATGAGACGAACATGTATGAAAATGCGATGCACATGATGACATAATATGAGATGCATGACAAATACAAAAGCAACACAAAAATGGCAAGAGTTGGAATACAAATATGGCATGTTACATACGGGGTGTTACACATCTGTTGTTATCTACTGTGGTTGCCATGCTTACTATATACTCCTCGACTAGTTCAATGTTTCCAACATCTTCTGGTGCAGTTCCACTAAAATATATTGTATCTTCAAAGAAGATCCCAGTTTGCACAAGTAGAGATAATTACATATTAAATTAAGAGTGGCATCAAAAAAGTGGCAAAACAATTGCTTGTTACAGCCATAGCAAGAAATTAACATGCAAAACTATATCATTACTTGTGTCATCACAGTTCCAGTGCTTCATTACAGCAGAGGGAGTTGATTTTTGTTTTTATTCCGCTTGTTCTTCCCCTTCATCACTTGGTTCAATAACAGACAAGCTTCGCCTTCAATGTAAGATTTGGAATGTCAATTAGGGAGCACAAGTATAGCACTAAACAACGGCATTAATTTTCTTATAAAACTGGCAAAATACAGGCCAAAAGTTGTGCAATATCCTTATCTTACCTCAATGGGATATTATGGTGCACATACAGGTTGGAAGTCTTGTCTCCATTTGTGCACTCCACTAAAATCAAGCAACATTACCATACAAGTAGCACAACATATGAAAGCACACTGCACAATCATGTGAAAGAAGGCTAGTACTGACCTCTCATGACGCGGCATTCAAACAACTCACAAGAATAGGAAGTATGATCTCCTCTTATGTAGTTCCACTAAGATCAAGCAATCAAGCAACGTTGTCGGTGTGACATTTTGGTTGAACTGCACAAAACACTCTTAAAACAAAACTGTTTTGTGAAGTGCAACAAAAGGTCACAATAGCAACAAGGTGAAGTAGATAACCCTTTTAGCATGTCATATAATAACCTCTAGTCCATGTATAGTCCTTGGAACCAAGCAGGTAGGGACTAGGGACTTTTTAGTTGGGACTAAAAAAATTCCTAGTACTTTTTAACCAAACAGGGCCTTAGATTAAAAAATTCCTAACTAAATTGCTGGCTAATTGATTACAAAAGGTAATCCTCAAGTGCATACACAAGAACCAATATGGATTTCTGAAGCATCGTTCTATTCAGGACTGCTTGGCATGGGCTTTCTAGTACATCTACAGTGCAAGCAATCAAAGAAGCCAATCATTCTCTTAAAGTTGGATTTTGCTAAGGCCTTTGATACTGTTGAACATGAGGCCATTCTGGCTCTTCTTGTTGCAAAAGGTTTTCCTCCTAAATGGATTCGTTGGGTCAAGGAAATTTTGTCCTCTAGTGACTCTCAGGTTCCACTAAATGGCATCCCTGGCAATCACTTTAAATGTAAGCGTGGGGTTAGGCAAGGGGACCCTTTTTCTCCCTTGCTCTTTGTTTTGGCAGCAGACTTGTTACAGTCTATTGTCAGCAAGATGTTGCTTGATGGTATCCTCTCTCTGTCGATTGAATGCAATGAGAAGGATTTTCCAATAATCTAGTACGCTGATGATACAATCCTGCTACTTCCTGAGGATGAGGCCTAGTTAGTGGCCCTCTGGGACATGTTACATGTTTTTGCTGAATCCACTGTTCTGAGAGTTAATTTTGCTAAATCCATGATGGTACCTATTAATGTCCCTGAAGCTGATGCTCTTCGGCTTTCTTAGGTCTTTCAATGTACTCTAGGATCTTTGCCCTTCACTTATCTTGGTCTCCCTTTGGGAACGACCAAGCCCACGATCCTTGATCTGATGCCTTTAGTGGATTCACTTGAGAGGCGCCTGACTGCAAGTTCAGCTATGTTAAACCAAGGTTGCAGGCTCCAATTGCTGAGATCTGTTCTCTCTTCCATGCCTATATGTTTCCTCTGTTCCCTATCTATTCCAGCTGGCATCATCAAGCAATTAGAACAGATCATGCGCCAATGTCTTTGGAGAGGAAACTCTGATACACCTAGGCAATCCCTTGCTGCGTGGGATATGGTTTGTAGACCTAAGGAAAAAGGGGGATTGAGGGTTATCAATTTGCAGCTTCAGAACTAAGGGCTTCTCATTAAACACCTACATAAATTCTACAATAAAGCTGATATACCTTGGGTATCCTTCTTGTGGGTTCATACTATGATGGAGTTGTCCCTCATGCTACTGTCATATGTGGCTCCTTTTGGTGGAAATATATTTTCAAGTTAGCTGATAATTACAGAGTTGTTGCCTCTGTTTCAGTTAATAAAGGGGACTCGGTTCTGTTCTGGTCTGATGCTTGGAATTTGGGTAGTTCTTCGATGCCTTTGAGACAAACACTGCCTCGGTTGTTCTCTTTTGCTTTGAATGATAAGATTTCAGTGGCAGATTTCCTTGACAGTCAGGATAGGGCCTCCTTTTTTCAGCTGCCTATTTCCCAACAGGCTGCTCTTGAACTGGATTCACTTACCTCCTGGGTGAACAATTTGGCTAGGGATCCGTTGGATAATGATGTTTGGTCTTGGGTGGGACCCACATGGGCTTACACGTCAAGGAGCTACTATACCATCATGCATTCTCATATGCCCACCATTCAGCCCTACAAATGGTTATGGAGCAGTTGATGCACGCTGAAAATCAAGGTTTTTGCTTGGCTATTATTCTTTGACAGACTCAACACCAAGAACCTACGGTGAGGAGGCACTGGCGGGCTGGGGATGCTGATAACCTTTGTGTTTTGTGCCACCAGCATATGAGGATCGTCAACACTTGTTCTCCTCTTGCAACTTCAGTACAAGAATATGGACCTATTTGCAGATTGACTGGTCTGGTGGCTCTACTGTGCATCAATGCATTTCTTTGGCCAGGCAAAGATTTGCTAAAAGCTTCTTCTTCGAGGTGGTGTTCACGGCAGCTTGGAACATTTGGATTCTTCGGAATGGAAGGACATTCAGAGGGGAACGACCTACGTTTAGTGCTTGGCATTGTAAATTTGTACATGATTTAACTTTGCTTTCCCATAGAGTTAAGGCTCATGTCAGACCCCTCCTTCTAAGCTGCTTGGATGGGTTACATTGAGTTTTCCTTTGTATAGGTAGGTATAGGTAAGTTTGCCCTCCCTGGCCTTCCCTTTTAGTTTCTTTTTTGTATATAGTTAACTTGTATTGGACTCTTGTTTTCTTTGGAATAAAAGACTGTGGGGTTGTGCCCTGCAGTAGTTAGTCAAAAAAAACAACAACAACTAAAGAGTTGCACAGGACAATGGACTCACCATCACCATGTGCATCTACCGATGTATGAAGGGGTGATGCATAGTCTGTTGCAACAAAGAACAAACAACCAAGGAGCATTTTTGTGTTGGTCCCAGTTTTGTTATCCTTAGACACCTTTCCCTATGTGAGCGCAACAAATCTAGTCCTGCTCAAACTCTACAGCCTTGTACCCCAAAACAAAAAGATGAGTTCGTTACAGATGTGCCTACTGCGTTTGTCATTGTTTTGCCTTTTCGACCAACGTAGGTGCTAGATAGCTAGTCTGTACTAGTACTTTCCCCCTTCCTTTCCTCTTTGAAGCACGTCCTGGATTCATGCTATAAAACTTTCCCCACAACTTTCCCCCCTTCCTTTCCTGTTTGAACCACGTCCTAGATTCATGCTATACAACTTTCCCCACTACGCTCCCCCCTTCCTTTTTGAACCATGTCCTAGATTCATGCGATACAACTTTCCCCACTACATCCCCCCATTTATTTCCTATTTGAACCATGTCTTAGATTCATGCTATAAAACTTTCCCCACTACTTTCCTGTTTGATCCAACACCAAGATTCGAGTGCAGAAGCGGAAAAAACCCACATGCAGCTAGAGCAATGCATGTGGAATAAGTAAATTATACCTTAAGGTTCTTGGGGTGTTGTTCGGTGGGTGACCGGAGGCCGTTCTGCCCACACTATGTACGACTGCGAGGAAGAAGGGGTCAGAGGCCCTCCCGAGCCGCCGATGTGTGAAAGAGAATAGCTGCACCAGTAGTGGATTCCCTCCCTCACTAACGGCGACAGCGTTAAGCCTCCTTCCCTTCCCGGCATACAGATCATGCCGGCTCTTTCACCAGCAGTGAGGGGTGAGAGAGAGGCCAACAAAATTTTGTTTAGATTCAAAGAGGGTGAGAGAGGGTGAAGAGAGCAACTACAAGCGCTGAGGCTCCAACGTGTATAGGTATAGTGGAGAGAGAGTATGTAGAGTGCAAACCCTAGAAAACAAGCGCCGAGGCCGAGATCATATAGCTCCGTATCCATCCATTTTGACCAGTCAAAGAATCCTCCTGGCACCGGCCCAGATCACTTTCCCTCTCTGTCATGCGGGGCCTACCTGTCATTGGGTGGAAGAAAGAAGTCAAACTAAAACATAATTATGCTCAAGTGTGGTTATCGAACCCGAGACTTCTTGTTTGATGAGGGAACAGGCTAACCAGCTACATCACCCTCATGTTATGTTTAACGAGAGGAAACTAACCTTTTATACATTTCTGCATTCGTGTGACAAGCAAGCCGTGTTTTTTTGTGTGGGAGTAATTGGGATTTAAATCATAATCATGTCATGTGGATTTGGTGGTAAGGTCTTTTGGGATTTAAAGCAGTGTCGGTAGTACATAAATAATGCGGCCTTAGTGACCTTACCTCTCTCCAGGTAGTACGTCGGGTCCCACCAGTAAGAGGGTGAAACAAACAAATTAATAAGAAAAATGTTAGTACGTGAAATACAAATTAATATAATTTTTTGTGACATGCATCAACATTTTTTTAGTTCAATCTATGGTCAAAATTTTACACGAGATACAATGGGGACCAATAAACCAGGATAGAGGTAGTACACAAAGTTTGCCATTGCCAGCGAGCCGATCTGGCTCTCCTGAGCTAGCAAGGTTTTTCTAGCCCACCCAAGCTAGCTGGCCCACAAAAGCTAACATATTTTGACAGTTCCAAACGCCTAACCATGTTCAGCTAGGCTATAAACTTTTCTTGCTAAGGATCGAAACGCTCGATATTCCTATTCTATGAACCTGTGTGTGTGTGTGTGCATGTGTGTGTCCATTTAACAGCATGTGTGTGTTAGACAGAGCGACACATCGACCTACTCCTACAAAGAGATGGTGTGTAGTGTATGATTTAGCCACGAGAGTTGGTGCATCCAATCGTTTCCGGGCGTCCGAACAGGACAGGCGGACCGCTGCCACGCCCGCTCCTGACCAGCCTGGCCCACCCAAAGACCCTCCATCACCTGTGTGTGCTTCCCGCCCAAAACGGTCAGCGCCGTTCCAAAGAATCGGTGTCGTATTCATGCCCGGGTGGAGTGGACGCGAGCTCTCACTGGCGCCTGCATTAAAGAGAGAAGCGGATTCAAGAGTGATGGTTGCTTCATCCATCCAACTTAGTACTGGGTCTATGTGATTTGACGGCTCATTGGTCATTATTACTAAGGTGGTAGGACTGTTGGATGTCCCACGCTTTTGTCGAAAGGAGGTACTACTAGATTACAATTTTCTCCATTCTTACAGTGGAGGAGTGCGAGAGCAGTGAAAACACGCAGGCTCAGTGATTACATGGCCCACCTCACATTATCACCATATTTTCTAGACACCGTGTGACACCTAACTCTTTACATAGTACTAGTATAGTACGTACTGTAATTTATAAGCGAGATAAATTTGTACAATGCTATGAAGCTTCTAGCTTCTGTTTCATGCATCTTACGTCCAAGGTTGCCCGTTGCAACATTTCATCAAATACAAAGGAGACTAACATGCATGCTATTGCATCTCAATGATTGACAGAGTACTCCCTTCGTTCCAAAATAAGTGTCTCAATGTTATGCAAACTTTAATACAAAGTTGTACTACTACTAAAGCCGACACTTATTTTGGAACGGAGACAGCTGAAGAAAAAAATGATCCATGCAGAACCTAGCCCTTGAACCGTAAACCCTAACCGGGCTTTAATTTGTTGGCAACGTTGGAGCTTCCAAAGAAATGAAGTCCGCAACCATTTGACCATCGGATCATTTTGTGCAGTTTCCCCAAAATCGAGATGAGCATCCCTGTGGCAAAGAAATTAAAGAAGCGTGATTAGAATAAGATTACTGGGACTAGTTGATGAGACATAAACTTGTCACAAATACAGTATGTAGAAGCCAGTCGAGGTATGTGTCGGGCAAATAAGTAGAGAAATATCCACATGGAGCGATGTGGGCAGCTGGAGCGGTGGTGCAAGTAGGCTGTAAGGGAAGTTGTCCCTGAGGGATGTCAGGACGTAGCTCAACCTAGAGGAGGGCAGCGGGAGGCGGCAACTGGACACGTCACGGCAGTGAGCAAGGGACGAAGGCAACCTCCCTGGCTTTGTGAGAGAGAACGGCGGGGACCCATGGTCGGGACGTGTCGAAAGTGGGTCTTCACCGTTGGCGACGGCTACCGCATCTTCACTAAGGCCTCCTTTGGTTTGTAGGATTTTTGTAGGAATTCTATAGGATAGGATTTGCAAAGGAAAAATTCCTTTGAAGTCCTTTTGTTTGTAGGAATGGATTCCTATTCCTATGTAGGATAGGAATCAATCCTTCACATTTTGGAGGAAAAAACATTAGCCTAGACTCAATGGAAAAAAATCCTATCCTATGCACCAAATGGCATCTCTTTCTCTGTAGGAATTGACATGCATGTCATCTCACTTCCTATAATTTTCCTATTCTTGTAAAATTCCTATCCTCTGAACCAAAGAAGACCTAAGCATCCACCCCTTCCCCCGGTAGGCGTGATCCGCAGGGATGTTAGAGATGTGGCCACAGTCGTTTTGTGCGAGAGAGTATGATGAGAGCAACCCTAGCAAGCAACCGTGTAGGCTCGTCCTGGCTATGTATATGGTGGAGCGGTTTCCTTTTCTCTCCATATGAACCTATTTATATTGCGTATGTGCCACCGAAGAAAAAAACTTTATTTATATATGACACAGCACCGTTCATGCGTGGTTCCCGACCCTCCATTATTTATAAGTGAGTAACTACTACTAGACGCGTCAAATTATCACCTGGGCTGCATCATCTTACAGAAATGAGCTCCACCGTGTCACATGTGTGGTTGGCGAAGACGCAAAAGACGGAAAGAGTGCTACTAGTACACTACATGCGTGGGTGCGTGCACCTCTTCTCTTCGAACATGGTTATTAAAAGTATAGCCCAGTACTATACTACCACGCGGTTATTATATATGGGCAAAGAGTATAGACAGTAATAATGACTAATAAGTTGTGAAATCACGAGGCCCACCTTTCTCTATGTTTGACCGAGGAAGCAGGCATCATTTCACTCCTCGTTGAATATCCATCTGCTGCTACCTCCGCGAATAAATAAAAATCCGCTTCTACCTCCGTAGCATGGTTAATAATATAGCCATGTCAATCACGACGTAGAAATATCATTCACTGATACAATAGGGCTGGATCTAAGGCTGGTGATTTTTTTACTTTATCTCTTTCTCTTTTTGTCTCATTTACTCATTTTACATAGGAGCACGTGTAGAGGATAGCTATTCCTTTCGATGGGACTTCTTCATGGGGTTGAAGACTAAGGCTAGTCATAGTGGGCATTAACTTAGACTAGTAACATGCTTTTGTTACTAGTCCATGTTGCTACCTTCATAATGGGTAGTAACATATTGATGGTAACATACAAACCTTCATTAACTGAGACATAGACTCATTTTACCTCGGGGTGTGTTATGTTACAGTAACATATTATGTTACCACAAGCATCTCTTCCCTCATTAACTCCATGCCACATAAGCAAATTTGTCTTTCGATGTGTCATGTTACTACATAAGTTACTCCCACTATGACTACCCTAAGCAGCTTTGAATTATACCCGCTACCCACCACTCTGAATCGTGCCATCTATGATAGGGAGTAGTCCCATTACAACAATGAGGCCCACTAGGACTAGCACGTCTTGTAAGAATGGACTATCATGCAAAACATACATCTTGTTGCGTTCTTCCTCGTACAGTACATACCACTGGTACGTACTACTAGTACTAGTACTAGTAGTCCTGCTATAAACCTTGCGCTTGGCATCTCCAAAATATTAACCTTGCGATTGGCTCTTAGCCTCTTCGTGAAGTCGAGAAATAATGGTACTGCGGTATATATCGTTCTGGCTATATGAGACCGAATGAATTGCTGCACGTCCACCACGTGGGCGAGGGAGAGTGCGCATTATTACGTCCGTTTCAATATTGACTACATATGGAGCAAAATGAGTGAATCTACATTGTAAAATACGTCTATATACATCAGTGTTTGGAGTATGTACTATTAGTTCATATTGAAATCTATTAAAGGACATATATTCCAAACAATATGATAATCTCTCTAACCAAGGTAGGGACGAGGAGTAAATGGAGGGAGTACTAAAATTTTCTCCTCGTCCCGTGAGCCACCGTGCGCGTGGGCGAAGGAGCGGTCGTAAGGCGTAGTAAGCAAGCTTCACCTCGTCCTGCGAGCCACCGCGCCAGCGGGCGGGGGAGGCGGCATACTAAGCAATCTTCTCCTCGTTCTGCGAGTTGACAGGACACATTAAAAGTAATATGCACAGAGCATCCCGAGTGTATAGAGCATTTCCTCTAAGGTAGGCCCCACATGGTTTGCCACTTTTTTAACATAATGTGTCAAGTCCCAATTTGTTTGTTCACCCGTGGTAGACGATCCTCCATCAAGTGGACAACCAGTACACATGTCAAATTACCACGTGGGCTGCCTTTTCGTACAGAAATGAGCTCCACTGTGTACCCGCGCGGATGTGGTTGCGAAAGAGACGGGAGTACGTGCGCCGTGCGTGGACCTCTTCTCTTCGTGCACATCCCCCACCTACATGGGTGTGTGTGAGAGAGATACAAACCTAGATAGATGGTGTGTGTGTGTGCGTGACACATAAAAAATTTGACACATGCAATGTGTGTGAAATAGAGGGCTATCGATATCATATATAGAGGGGGCGATCCACGAGAAGAGAGGGAGGGGTCATAGATATCAATAGAGTCGAAGAGGGGATCAAGTGGGTGGGTGCGAGATTGATGAAGAGAGCCATCGAAATTGTGTGTGTGCTAGTCAAAGATATAGGGCGAGTAACCTACCGGAACACCGGAGGGCACAGGGTAAGTTTGTTTGTGGCAGGGAGACATGACTAGAGTGCTCGATGTATCGGTGTGTGTGGGGGAGGAGGGGGGAGGCAGGTGTCGGTGTCAAAACCAGCAGATCTCGGATAGGGGGTCCCGAACTGTGCGTCTAATGCGGATGGTAACAAGAGGCGGGGGACACAATGTTTACCCATGTTCGGGCCCTCTCAATGGAGGTAATACCCTACTTCATGCTTGATTGTTCTTGATGATATGAGTATTACAAGAGTTGATCTACCACGAGATCGGAGAGGCTAAACCCTAGAAGCTAGCCTATGGTATGATTGTTGTTGTCCTACGGACTAAACCCTCCAGTTTATATAGACACCAGAGGGAGCTAGGGTTACACAGAGTCGGTTACAAGGGAGGAGATCTACATATCCGAATCGCCAAGCTTGTCTTCCACGCAAAGGAGAGTTCCATCCGGACACAGGAGGAAGTATTCAATCTTGTATCTTCATAGTCCAACAGTCCGGCCAATGTATATAGTCCGGCTGTCTAAGGACACCCTAATCCAGGACTCCCTCAGTAGCCCCTGAACCAGGCTTCAATGACGACGAGTCTGGCGCACAGATTGTCTTCGGCATTGCAAGGCGGGTTCCTCCCCCGAATACTCCATAGCAGATTTTGAACACGAGGATAGTGTCCGACTCTGCAAAACAAATTCCACATACCACCGTAGAGAGTATAATATTTCCACAAATCTGGTCTGCTAACAACTTTTCCTAACGTGACATCATGCCATGGCTCCGGTTATTATTCAAACCGTTTTTCTCAACCATTTACTTCACACATATTGCGAGGCGGTTTTCTTAACACGTCTTGTCGAAGCAGAGATATTGTCCCCTTATCATGGGATTCTCATCAATACGGGTGTGGGTAACCCAACCGCGCCATCAATCACGACGATCGGGGAATAAGCCAATTTTACCAGGCAAGTGGGGAGGCACGCAGTTACTACGATCCTTATAAAGGATAAGGAGTCCTCTTTTTTACCCACGCCTTCTTCCTCCCTACCCATCCATTCTCGCGCACTCGAGCTCCAGCGCCCAAGTTCGCATCTTTCTCCGCAAAAACACTCCGAACATGTCCGGAGTGGGAGGCAAGTGGATGGCCTCCTCCATCATGGAGGAGAACATCACGAAGCTCTGAGAAGCCGGATACCTGGCCGCAGATATTGCGCACCGGCTCCCAGGCGCGGGGCAGATCGTTCCTACCCCCGAGCCCCACGAAAGGGTTGTATTCCTTACCCATTTCGTCCGTGGGCTGGGATTTCCCCTCCACCCATTCGTTCGCAGCCTCATGTTCTACTACGGGCTGCACTTCCATGATCTGGCCCCCAATTTCATCCTCAACATCTCGGTGTTTATCATCGTGTGCGAGGCCTTCCTCCGTATTGAGCCCCACTTCAGCCTGTGGCTGAAGACCTTCAATGTTAAACCGAAGGTGGTGGTCGGCCAGCAAGCGGAGTGCGGAAGCGCCATGGTGGGCAAAATGCCCAACGTCACCTGGCTCGAAGGCTCCTATGTGGAGACCGTAAAGGGGTGGCAATCGGGGTGGTTCTACGTCACCTGGCACCACATCAACTGGGCAGCGCCCCCTGAATTCCAATCCGGCATCCCCATGCGGCTCACCTTCTGGAAAGAGAAGGGCTTATCTTGGGGTTCATCGGTGGAGCTGACCGGACTCCAGAACTGCGTTAAAAACATGATAAGCAAGAAAATCAAGCTTGTCAACGTGGTCCAGGTCATGCTCTTCCGCCAGATTCTCCCGTGTCAAAGACATGCATTCAATATGTGGGAGTTCGACTCGGCAAATCACCAGACGCTGCGAGAGCTCTTCGACACGATGCACCAGGACATCTGGAGGGTGCTGTTCAAGTCTGCCGTGGTTTCTCCTGCCCTTACCAAGGACCGCCGACTCAGCGCAAAGCACCCTGCTAATCCGGTAAGCTCCTTATATCTCATAAGGTGTTTCTCTCCATAGTATAATTATTTGAGGGATCTGAGCCTCCACATTTTTTGACAGGAATGGGTCGCGACAGCGGAGCGGATCGATTGTCCGGCCCCGCTGCCCGAAGATCCAGCAAGTACTCTCCTGATGGAGATGCTGGTTCCGGCGCCCTATGAGGCGCCGGAGAAGAAGGCCAAGAAGAAGGCCGCGGGGACCAGGAAAGGTCTCCGGTGCAAGGTTGTATCGGAATCATCGTCCGATAACACCGAGACGCCCTCCTCTTACGAAGACGAGGAGGAGGAAGAGGAAAATTCTCCCCATCCAGCCGGGGGGAAAGAAAAGGAAGGCCTCCCCATCCGGGGAGGCCGAAGGGTCCAAGAAGGGAAGAGCCCTCCTTCCGGACCATTCCACCACGGCCACGTTCAATGACGAGGAGTGGTTGCCCAGGGACAAGGCCCTGGCGAAATCATAAGTATCCGCATACCATAATAGTTCTGGTATATTTCGTTTCATTGTTTCTTATCATGCCAAACATGATCATGGAGCCCACCCAAGGATTCACTCCCGACCGCCTCCTCCCCCCGCCCTACGGACGACGCCGAGGTGTGGTCCCAAAGGGCACCAAGCCAATGGAAGGTAGTTCTGGTGGCGCCCAATGGCGACCTCCTAGACGCTGGACGCATGGGAGGCAAGGCTCCCGTGGGCCCTAAGGATGGGGGCAGCAAGTCCGGCCCCCGGCTGAATACTGCGCCGGAACCTCCCGTGGTTCTGGACTCTGTCAGGCGACCCCTCAGAAAGGGGGGCGAGCCGTCTGTGCTGATGGCCTCTGTCCATCCGGAGGCACCGGACAACCTGCTGGAAGCGCTTCATGGCGCTTCCATTGATGAAGAGCGCCGCACTATCATGAGTGCGGTGGTAGAGAAGGTTCAGTCCGCTAAAAGCGGACTGACTGAAGCCTGTGCCAGCCTCTTAACAATCTTTGAGGTAAGTAATCAATTTATAAGAAAATGCTATAGCATAGACAGTAGCCCCTGATGCTCCGCTTGGCGTTCGCAAAGAAAGGCCTAATAGAGGATCAAATAATAATCACAGGAGTCTAATCAGAATGTGTCTTATGTGAATAAGCAGGCTTCGCTGCTGGCCGCTGCCGCCTGCACTGCGGAGATCTCCGCACTGAAGCGGGACCTTGAGCAGTCCGAAAAAGAACTCGGCCTTAGCAAGAGCAGCTCGAAGAGAACAAAGGTAAGTAATATCCGTTCGTATATTGATAAGGAATAAAAAGGAATGTGGTTGTTAAGTCACAGGATCATCATGAATTTTGCTAGGAACCACGACCGAAGTGGCGGCCCTGAAGGAGGCGATGTCTGAGGCCAAAGACAAAGCGGCCAAGGAGCGCACCGAGCATGAGAAGCAAGAAGCTCGAGTCGGTGAGGTGCAGCAAGAGCTCCAGGATTTCGTCAAAAAATACGAGTCCTTAGAGCATGACTCTAAGATGCAAGGGTCTGAGCTTGTAAAGGCCCTTGAGAACGCTAAAAATGCCAAGGCTGAAGCCCACAAGGCCCTCCAAGAGCTTCAGGCGGTCCAGAAGATAGCGGCGGGTAAGGAATTCATTATGTCAAGCAAGCATGTGAAGGAAACTTTCCTTTTACTTACCCAAGTTCGGAGCTCTCCAGGAGCGTTCGCAGATCTTCCCCGCAGTGTGTCCGATGACGCGGAATTTGTTCTGGTCTCAGTATACTGGGACCGAAAATCCGATTCCCTTGAGCGACCAGTTGAAGCAATTGGTCCAGCTCCACAAGGCGGCCGAACAGGCCATCAAGGGCCTCATAGTCCGGGTGTGACCTGGCGAGCCCCTGCCTGGCTGCTACTTCGGCCTGGTGAGGCGGCTTGTGAATGCTTGCCCATGGCTTGAAGTCATAAAGTGGTCCGTCTGCATTGAGGGTGCGCGCAGGGCTTTTGCCTGAGCGAAAGTGCAATGGGCGAAGATGGACGCCGAGAAGTTGGTGAAGGAGGGACTGCCGGAGGGCAAGGAGCATCGCCGCCCTGAAAATTATTATGACAGCGTCCTAAAGGGTGCCCGCCTTGTGGCGGAGGAATGTTCTAAGGATGTAATATTTGAATGAATGTACTCATGTGATCCTGTAATATGAAAACGGGTTCGTTTGCGCTATATAACGCTTGTTGATTTAAAATATTACCTTCTGTGCGGCCGTTTATAAAATCTGAGAGTTGGCCGGTCGTCGGCTTTGCCCCCATGTAGCTAGTACTAAGGTGTTCAGGATAAATCTGATCACTCTTTATCCCAGTTTTGGGTCCATCGAAGGAGGTGCTCAGCACAACAAACCAGGCAATCAGACTATAAGCTTTATCGCTCTCACTTAGCCATAGAAGTCTACAATTTTAAATTTTGGCGAAGCCCCTATTATTCGGAAGGCCGAACTCGGGGCGTTATGAACACCTAAATTGGACTAGACTGACTCCTCGCCTTAAGCGGAAAAAAATCTTTAGGGATTTGGGACCTCTCGAATAGCGACCAGCTATCGCCGCATCATGAAAGTCAGTTTTCGTCTTTCTCTACTGAGGTACTCGTCCGGAAGAACCAGGACACAGTCGCAGTAGTTCTCCCAGTGCTACCTTAGCCGATATAGCGGAACGTAAGGCACCAAAGCATGGGATCTGGGCAAACCCAACTATTAACCCAAGACATGATTCGGAGCTGATGCATATAATGCTATAAGTTCGGGGTGCCGCACTATCGAAAGTGTTCGGACTTTTCTTGCTGTGTTATGGGGTACACTAAAGCCCCTGGCGTACTAAACGTACCAGAATGTACAGGAGCAACTTGTCAGGAATAGATAAACAAGGAAAAGAGAAAAAAAGGTGAAGAAATGTAATAATAAGCTGACGTTGTGCATTGTTATTTATAGGATATGTCAAAGCATATGTGTGTAAGTAGTACAATAAGAAAAAATAGGACTATCTGACATGTCCGATCCAAGGGCGAGCTGCGTGCGAGTATGTAAAACAGGTATAATGATCGGTATGAGAAACCACCTGGGTATTCCCTTGTACGTCAAAGCTTCTAGCTTCCTTGGTGCTTCCCTCCCTTAATGGGTCTGATGATCTAGCTATCGGAGAGGGCCTCCAGAGGATAGGGTCCTGAAAGGAAGAAAATGATAAAGATATACCAGTCCTGAGGCGGTTGAACCGCATTGTGGGACGTGCCATAGCCGTGCTTCCGCCTATACCCATGGTATCTTTAGTGCGTAGTTATCTACACGCAGCGTAAATTTCGTCACTTGTCTGGGACTAGGACGGAGGCCGAATTGCTAGGCGAGCTCTGAACGCGCCTGGCGATTCTGTTGCAAGTTATTCCAGACTCGCTTGAATGTGTCTGTGGACCTTGTCGCCGAATTGGCAGTTTGCCTCAAAAGGTTGCTTTGCATTTCTGCTGCAAGGGCCGCAGTGTGCTCCTCCGTGCAGAGCGAGCGTTCTGTGTTTCCGTTAACTGTTATAACCCGACGAGGTCCAGGCATTTTGAGCTTGAGGTATGCATAATGAGGTACCGCATTGAATCTAGCAAATGTGGTTCGTCCGAGTAGTGCGTGATAGCCACTGCGGAAGGGGACAATATCGAAGATTAACTCTTCGCTTCGGAAGTTATCCGGAGATCCAAAGACCACTTCCAGTGTGATTGAGCCCGTGCAACAGGCCTCTACACCTGGTATGACACCTTTGAATGTGGTTTTTGTGGGTTTGATTCTCAAAGGGTTGATACACATTTTGCGCACCGTATCCTGACAAAGCAGGTTCAGGCTGCTGCCACCGTCCATAAGGACTCGAGTGAGGTGGAATCCATTAATGATAGCATCGAGGACCAATGCGGCAGAACCGCCATGACGGATACTAGTGGGGTGGTCCCTGCAATCAAAAGTGATCGGACAAGAAGGCCATGGGTTGAACGTTGGGGCGACTGGCTCCATCGCCTAGACGTCCCTGAGTGCACGCTTCTGTTCGCGCTTGGGGATATGGGTTGCATATATCATGTTCACCATTTTCACTTGGGGAGGAAATTTCTTCTGTCCTGCTGTGTTCGGCGGCCGGGGCTCCTCCTCGTCGTCGCTATGCAGCCACTTTTCCTTGCTTTCGGCATTCAACTTGCCGGCCTGTTTGAACACCCAACATTCTCTGTTTGTGTGGTTGGCTGCCTTACCGGGGATGCCGTGAATTTGACACGAGCGGTCGACTAAGCAGTCCAAACTGGACGGGCCCGGATTGTTTCTTTTGAATGGCTTTTTCCGCTGATCGGATTTAGAGCCACTAAATGACATTGACTGTCGTGTCTTCGGCATTATCGCCGTTGTTGCGGAGCTTGTATCTGTTGCGACGTGGCTTGTCGTTGCTGTCTTTGGCCTCTGATGTGCCAGGGTCTCTTGATGTGTTGTTGCTACGGGCCAACCAACTATCCTCGCCCGCGCAGAAGCGGGTCATGAGTGTTGTGAGGGCTGCCATGGACTTTGGCTTCTCTTGGCCGAGATGTCTGGCGAGCTACTCGTCACGGATGTTATGTTTAAAGGCCTCTAGGGCTTCGGCATCCAGACAGTCCACAATTTGGTTCTTTTTGGTTAGGAACCGAGTCCAAAATTTCCTGGCTAACTCTCCGGGCTCTTGTGTTATGTGACTTAAATCATCAGCATCCGCTGGTCGCACATAAGTGCCTTGGAAGTTGTCCAGGAATGCGTCTGCCAGGTTCTCCCAACTACCGATGGAGTTTGCTGGCAAGCTATTTAGCCAATGCCGAGCTGGTCCTTTGAGTTTTAACGGGAGGTACTTGATGGCATGTAGATCATCCCCGCGGGCCATGTGAATGTGGAGGAAGAAATCCTCTATCCATACGGCGGGGTCAGTAGTACCATCGTATGATTCAATATTCACAGGTTTAAACCCTTCCGGGAATTCATTATTTATTACTTCATTAGTGAAGCATAGGGGGTGTGCGGCGCCTCTGTGCTGGGCTATGTCATGATGCAGTTCGTACGAGTCTTGTCTGCTGTGTTCAGCCCGACCGGATTTGCTTTTGGTATATCCGTTATGACGGTCATCGTCATGTGTTGGGGTGCGCCCTCGTGATCCGAAGATCGATCTTTTGTGTCCTGCTGTGTTTTCCAATATGTATCGCAGGTCCTGCATGTTTCTCCGGGCTTTGCTATTCTTGTTTGACTAGCGACGGGGTGCGGGCTAGACTTCGGGCTTATATGCCACTTTGTCTCGGCCACGAGGTGGCCGGTCTGCCGCATCATACGCTGGAAGCGTAGGCTTTAATGCTTACTCATCAAGCTGGGGTAGCAACCTGCGCTTTCGGAAACTTTTGATTGGGCGCTCGAGTTCGTGTTCCTCGGCTGCCAGGACCTCAGTCCATCTATCCACTAGCAGATCTTGCTCAGCTTGAAGCTGTTGTAGCTTTTTCTTCAGGCTTTTTGCTGTGGCAATAAGCCGGTAGTTAAAGCGCTCATGTTCGACGGGATCCTCAGGCACGATAAATTCTTTGTCGCGGAGGCTCGCCTCGTCTTCGGAGAGAGGCATGTAATTGTCAACCTCTGATTCTCCGTTTGCTGCCTGTTCCTTGGGGCTAGCTTGCCCATCCTCCTGCTCAAAGCCTGGTTGGAGGGGATTGTCTTCATCTTCGGCACTATTTGCGGCGTTATTGTCTCCTGTGCCGGTATCGCTGTTTTTGCTATGGTGGGGATTAGAGCGGCGCTGATGACGCCAGTTCTTGGTTTGCTTCTTAGGGGGATTATCCTTCGTTGCCTTGTTGCCATCGCTATATTTGGGGGTGTCCACCATGTATATATCATACGATGAGGTACCAGTCCAGCGCCCTGTGGGCGGTGGTTCCTGTTCGTCTCCCACATCGGCGTCCATACTGTCGACGTCTTCGGAGTCAAAGTCGAGCATGTCGGTTAGATCGTCGACAGTGGCTATTAAGTGGGTGGTGGGTGGGGAACAAATTTCTTCGCCGTCCACTTCCCACTCGAGCCAGACATAGTTCGGCCAAGGGTCTCCTGACAAGGATAGAGACCGTAATGAGTTTAGCATGTCACCTAGGGGCGAGTGCTGAAAGATATCCGTGGAGGTGAACTCCATGATCGGTTCCCAATCAGATTGGATGGGCACGGACGTGAGTGGTTCGGATTCTGTGGCCGGGGACGAATCCCAGTGTCCGGCAACACAGGTCTCATAGGAGGTGAAGTTAGTACCTGACATGGGTTCGAATCCGTCGAAGATCAAGTCTCCACGAATGTCGGTGTTATAGTTCAAGCTTCCAAACCTGACCTGATGGCCAGGGGCGTAGCTCTCGATCTGCTCCAGATGGCCAAGCGAGTTGGCCCACAGTACAAAGCCGCCGAATACGAAGATCTGTCCGGGCAGGAAAACCTCACCCTGGATCGCATCGTTGCCGATGATCAAAGGAGCCATCAAGCCTTGATTGTGACGGCACAGTGGAACTCTGAATGAAAGCACCAATATCGGTGTCAAAACCGGCAGATCTCCGGTAGGGGGTCCCGAACTGTGCGTCTAAGGCGGATGTTAACAGGAGGCGGGGACACAATGTTTACCCAGGTTTGGGCCCTCTCGATGGAGGTAATACCCTCCTTCCTGCTTGATTGATCTTGATGATATGAGTATTACAAGAGTTGATCTACCATGAGATTAGAGAGGCTAAACCCTAGAAGCTAGCCTATGGTATGATTGTTGTTGTCCTACGGACTAAACCCTCCAGTTTATATAGACACCGGAGGGAGCGAGGGTTACACAGAGTTGGTTACAAGGGAGGAGATCTACATATCCAAATCTCCAAACTTGCCTTCCATGCAAAGGAGAGTCCCATCCGGACACGGGACGAAGTCTTCAATCTTGTATCTTCATAGTCCAACATTCCGGCCAAAGTATATAGTTCGGCTGTCCGAGGACCCCCTAATCCAGGACTCCCTCAGCAGGGACCTAACTAGAGAGGTAGAACGACTCATATATGTGTTGAGAAGGAGAGACCCAACTATGTCATGAGGGAGATCAGTTGACATCCATACATAACTGAAGGACGGGAAATAGGTTGGACAGGGAGAGAGAGAGACAGAGAGGAAAGAGAGAGAGGGGGCGGGGTAGAGTGCTTGATGGGTGATGGAGTTGCTTCTCAAAGATGGTGGAAGAGGCCTACTAGACAAACTGAGGGTAGAACTGCAATATTTTCAATAAGAGTGGGGATGTGTTTCTGTGTGTGCTATGCGTGATAGATGTGTCAGGATGCATGTATAGATGATGAAGGGGAACCATGTGTTTGGTAACCAAACCTAACTAGATCAGTAGATCAATTGTTGTTTGTCGAAGGAAGGGAGAAACATAACTAATGAGGTAGATAGGTCGGTGTACATCCATTTGTTAGAGGCAAATAAGGCCTAGCGAGACAGATAGACAGAGAGAATGGAGCTAGGAGGTTGCGTGAGATGCCGAGCTACTAGCTAGATAGGGGGAGGAGTGTGTGATTGTGATATGGATGGAAATAGGGGCCATAGTTTACACATGTGTGGTACCGTATGAGAGACACGAGGCATCGACAAAGAAAGGAGGAGATGGAAGGTGCGTGTGTATGTTGTAGGCAGACATCGCTGGAGAGGTTTATCGATCGGTGTGTGTCGGAAAGGAGTTGTGGAGGCTGTGGGAGAACGACCTAAAAAAGAATATGCGCGATGGATAGAATGCTGATGGAGGGGAGGGCGAGGAGGGCATGTGCATGAACGAGTGAAAGTTAGTGCTAGCTACAGAGTTGAGAGGATTGTGTGGGTGTAAGAGACTAAAAAATGATAATTTGATATAAAAGTGGATTCATATATTTGAATAGGAGATCATAGTGTTATAAACATATGCATGCATGACTATAGCGGTGATACACGTGCTGTGGTTTTGCACATGTTATACCATAACGTGATAATGCATGGCATTTGCAACTCACAGCTAAATGTCGAACAATCTAAACCATACTATACATTGAACAATCTCGCATTTTATTTGAATTTGTGATAATGTGTGGCATTTGCAACTTATAACTAAATATCAAACAATCTAAACAATACTATATATCGAACAATCTCACATTTTATTTGAATTTGTGATAGTGTGTCGCATTTGCAACTCGCATCAAAATACTTGTAGGAGTAGGGGCGGGGCACCATACATTATGTGATAAACACATTATACATATGAGAAATGGTTTAGATTATGAAGATCTACCTAGAGCTTGAAATGTACCGTGATTTGAAATCAACATAAAGTGGAATCTAAAAATCGAGTTCGAGTTCATATAGTACATATAGTTCATATCTAACTCGACAGTAATCATGTGGTGTGATGTGAAGATAATACACAAACGATGGTTTAACTTGACAATAATTATGATTGTAAATCTTATTAAAATAGATAAACAAATTCAAATTGTTTGACTTGACAACAATCATTATTGCAGATCTTATTCAAATAGAGAAACAAATTCGAATTTAGTTCATATTGAAGCGGTAGTATATACGTTTGGAATTCACTAAAACTTTCATTTGAGTAGGAGGTTGCACAAATTATACACGTAGCGGAATATTTTAATTGAACATAACATAATTCAAAGTTTTGAATGGCGTTTGTAGTCCGAATTGATTTGGAACAGTACACGGGACTAGACTCTCTTGTGTGGTGCGAATTTATTTCTTTTTGTGCTTTCGTCGACGGTAGTGCGAATTGATTTGGTACAGTACATGTTAGGCTTGTCCGGAAATTTCAACCTGCGCCTTGTTACCCCAAAATATTTAAGATACTTCTTTGTCTCATTGTGCTCCGAAAACTCCCTCCATCTCAACACGCACCTTGCTACACCAAAATAACAACGCGTGTAAAAACTCCAACCTCCTGCGAAATCCTAACACGCGAAATGCCTGTGATACCCGCGAACCGAAAGAACTTCCTAGCACAAATCGGTGGGGGTGCTTCCGTAACTTACCCCACATTTCAAACAAGCATGTCCCTAAGCCATGGTTCCCAACTCCCATCCCATCAGCCCACCCATTCATACACCAAGGCCGCAAAAACCCGCAAAGCCCCACACCCTCCTCCGGCCGCCACCCAGCCGGAGCGTCTTCCGCAGTGACGTCATCCACAACAACACCTCAACGTCCCTCATCCAACGTACCGGATGAGGATCCATCGTCGATCTCATTGTCCTGCTGGTTAAGCCACCCCGTCCTCCACCTCCAAGGAGTTGCCCCGATGTTCCCCTCATCTTTTGAGCCACCTCCATTCCCACACCGCCATCTTCACCTGCACCACCGGAAGAGCATCATCATCACCGTTTCCTCGGATGAAGCTGAGGCCTAATCGGCGCCACCAAAGATGTTGTACACTAATCGCCGCATTTTCTTCTTGATTCTATCTCATCGTGTTGTCGGCGCTCGGTCCCGAGCCAACATGATGCGGCTCCATCCACGGTGGCATCGCCGGCCACTTCCTCCCCGGCGTCGCTCCCTTGGCGGCGACTTCCACGTCAGTAGGGGAGCTGCTGCTTTAGCTCTCGCTTGCACTGCTGCTCTACTCTTGCTCTCAGTCCCCTGCTTGGTCTGCTCTTGCTATTGCTCGCGCTGCTGCTCTCGCTCTTGCCCTTTGTTGTGATGCTGCTCCGATTTAGCTACACTTTAGTCGACTGAATCGACTTTTGGGTCAGTCGATTTTCAGGGGGTGGAGGGGGCCTTGCCGGAGTTATGGAAGAATCAGCCACAACGGGGAGGGGGGCTCCCCGGAGAGGTTCCCCACTATCTATCTTAGGGTTCAGGGTGGGGGCGGTGGTCACCGGCGGTGGTGTTGGGATCGACAGAGAAAAAACTCGGCACGGGGGGCCTAGAGGAATGGCCGGGGTGGCGGCGGACTGATGGTGGGGAGTGGTTTCGGGGCGGGCGGGGCAGCGCACCGCCGGCCGCGGGCGGCGGGGGTGGCTGTTTGGCTGGTGGCGGTTGGCGGCTCAGGGTAGCCTCACCTGATGCTGCTACACGACCAGCTGCCCTGGCTCTCGCAGGCGCTCCTACTGCTGCTTTTCTGCTACTAGTGCATTCAGTTTCAACAGTAAAATTTAGTTTCGACAGCAAAATTCAGTTTCGACAGTTAAGCTTAGTTTCGACAGTTAAATTCAGTTTCGCGAGCTAAGTTCAGAGATGATCGACTGGTGTATTTTACATCTAGCACTTTGTGGTTATGTATTTTACGTCATCTATTGGAGATGCTATTAGAATTCCACTCAGGTTAATGTTGTCTCTATTGTCCTGCTTCGGCCTCAGCGTCGTACAACCCACCGGAGGTGCTCCAACGACGAAACCCTCCATCACAGCGGAGCAGCACCCCAGGCTCCATCTACAGACGCCTAAGATCTTCTTCCCCTCCTCCGACAACCAAGTCAGCTGGAGCATCCTTACCGACCAACCCAATCACGCCGAGATCGACATGGCTTCGCCAAAGAGGTTGTACACTTTTTTGCATCTCTTTTTTACTCTACATGTTATATATATTTTTCCACTGAGCACACGTAGTAACGTGAAATACGATTATTTTATCCTACTATGTGACAAGCAGTGAGGTACCAGGCAACCTAGCTATCCTTGATGGTGTAACATCCCAATTTTCAATTTGGATGTTAATCATTAGGTCATCATATGCATCCATGCTCTTTGCATTTTTAACTAGTTTTATTTGGACATTTTCATCCAAGAGACCTTAAGCAACTCAAGGACCATGTGAGAGAGTTGGAGGTTTTCATATAATTCCAATTTTGAATTTTTGAAAATTGGTAAGTTGGATCAAAGTGATTTTTTGAAATTATTTTTCCAATTATTGTAAAATAAATAAAATAATGAGAGAACATAATATGACTTCTTCAAAACACTGGAAATAATGGAAATTGAATTTTAATACGAATATATATTTTATTTGACTTTTATTTGGTTAAATTAGGGAAAATTTGCATTTTTAAAATTTGCATTTTAGCCCATAAAAATGTTTTTGGGACTATGAAATATTTTTGGGACTTTAGAATTTTTTATTTATTTTATCTTGGATTTTTTTCCGTTTTGGTGAAATAATATTTTTTTTAAATTCCCTTTGACCAACTGGGACAAAGCCCAGCCGGGCCGCAACCGCCGCCGCCCTCCCTGCGCATGAGTCGGACTCCGATAGTAGTCCGGGAGCCGCCCGCCGTTGCCGCTTGGCACTTTGGCCAAGTCGGACATCCCCCTCCCCCTTTATACGCGTCGCTCCCTCCCTCTCCGCCGTTGCACCACCACCCCGCCGCCCGTGCCGCTCGCTGCTGCCTGCCTCGCGTCGCCCGGCCGCCCGCGCTGCTGCCCACGCCACGCCGCGCCGCCTCCCGCCGCTGCCATTTCTCATCGCCGCTAGTTCGTCTTTCTGAACTGGTAAAAACGGTAAAAGACCTACCCGTTTTTTTTAAGTTTCGTTTTTCTTTTAGATTGGTTTTTTAGTTTTTGTTAATTAGCGAGTGTTCACTGGTTTAGATCTGTTAATGAACGAATTCATTTGCTAGTTTTTATTACCGAACATTCATCCGACAAATTTTCTTTTTAATTTTGTTTTCGACCGGGGACCTATCTGTAATTACTTTCTTTGCAAATTAGTTCCTATTCTTCAAACCTTCACTACTTTTTGCTCGTTTATCCAAATCCAATGAAACCTACGCCAAAATCTTCGTCTTGTTCCCCTCTTTCCAGATAATCAACTTGAACATGATTTTGAAAATTTAAAATTTTGTTTCAAGCAGATTTGAGTTTGAACTTTTTCTAATTGTAGTTTGAGTTTCGTAAATCCGATTCGATTGATTCTTTTTGAATATTGAACCTCTTCACTTGAACTTTCAGCTTAGATATTTTTCTTTTGGTTTACATTTGCATCTTACGCTTGAGTGCTTATGTATGCTATTGTTTGTTCACGATAGAGTTTCTGGAGTGCGAGGCTTGCTACTACGAATCTCTAGGGTTTTCCGATTGTCAGCAAGGCAAGTAACACTTTGATCATATCCCTTTATTACCCAGTTTTTATGCATTAGTTTCAACCCTGAAACACTGCATAAGTAGGATGTGATAACATGTGGGTATTGGTAAGTAGTTGATGAGGTAGGAACCCATTTTCTCATATTCAAACCCCGGGAGTTACTACGTTATTATTAACTAAGTGAGAGTTATTATCCTTCCTGGGTGGATTGGTGGTGGGCACCTGGATCAATCCAGTGTTGTCCTAGGATATCCCGAAGTACCCGTGTGATCATCCTATGGTTTACCACCTAGGCTCAAAGGGATCATAAGGTTATTCATGCTAGAAACTTCTGTGTGCAGCCACAAGCCATTAGGCTAGCAGATGTAAGGGAAGTAGGTGGTACTGTGTACCCACAATAAAGAGTTAATGCTTCAGAAAGACCATGTCTCGATCTTCCGATCATGGATGCGGTCGAGTCTGGTGGGAAAAGTGCACAAACCTCTGCAGAGTGTATAAACTAATCATGGTTAGCCGTGTCCCCCGTCATGGACATCTTGAGTATCTGGTACTTGAATTATTTATTTGATCTCATCAGTTTATTTAATGAAACTACTGGGTTATAATTATTATTTTGGGATTGAGTTGGAGGAACCTTCTCAATTATGTCATAAAATTTGTAGTTAAATAAAATTTATTCCTTTATTGTAGGGAAAAACTAGCTTTATGCAAATGATAACCGTAGAGCCTCCACCAGCCAAATATGCATGTAGTGATAGTTGTTATTTGTTCATTGCTCTAAGGTGTTATCTTGCGAGCATATTCCATGTGTTGACCTACACGGCTGCAACGTATCATGTTGCAGAATTTTTAGGCGAAGAGTAAGGTAAGACAGGTTGTTGTGATGCACTCAGTTTTGCCGTGGAGTTGGATGGACTCATTTATTTTCGAAACTTCCGCAGTTATCTATTTTAGATAGCCATCAACCATATTATTATAATAAGTTCTCCGTTTGAGACACTCAATGTAATAAGTGTGTGATTGAACTCTGCAATAAATCCTCGAGTATTGTGTGCGTCAATAATAATGATCCAGGGATGACACTTAAGCACAGAGACTATGGTCCATTGGGATCGGGTCGCTACAAGATGGTATCAGAGCACATGCTGCTTTAGAACGCGACAACTATAACGCCCCGAGACCGTTTCACCAGGTGTCTTCTAGTTATTCGCTGTTGTTGCCTTGTCTTTTGTTTGCGTGTCATGCATTTCATATCATGTCATCATGTGCATCGCATTTGCATACGTATTCGTCTCATGCATCCGAGCATTTTGCCCGTTGTCTGTTTTGCAATCTGGCGCTCCTACGTCCTCCGGCGCCCTCCTTTTGCCTCTTTTTGTGAGTGGGTGTTAAACTTTCTCGAAATGGACCGAGATTTGCCAAGCCACCTTGGTACACTACCGGTAGACCGCCTGTCAAGTTTCGTGCCATTTGGAGTCCGTTTGATACTCCAAACTGGGGAACCGTAAAGGCCTCGTGTGTGCTGCAGCCGAACACCCCTTCAATGTGGCCCAAAATCCATCCAAAACCCCTCCATCCTCTCGGGCGTTTGATCACGATCGCGTGGCTGAAAACCGCACTCCAGTTGGCCTCTCCTAGCTCCCTCTACCTATAAATAGACCTCCCCTCCGAAATTCGCGCTGTCTAACCCTAGATCCATCTTCCCCGCGCCGCCGGACATGTCCGCCCGGTGGCCGGACACGTCCGATGTCGCCCCTGCCCAATCCGGTGCCACCACCTGTCCCGAGCGCCACCGCGGCCCGCGGAGCCCATCCGGGGCCCGCGCCGCCTCCACCGCCGGCCGCTCGCCGCCCGCGTCGCCGCCGCCCTCGCCGCGCTGCCTCCAATGCCGGCCGCTCGCCGCCCGCTCCCTGCTGTGGCTCCGACGCCGATGCCGCCCGGCACCCCATTCGAGCCCGAGCTGCTCTGCCGCGCCTCCCACCGCGGAGCCCGTTCGCCGCGGCCGTCGACTTCCTTGCCGCCTCGACGTCCACCTTGCCGCCACCTGCTGCTCACCTCACCGCCCCGTCGAGCTTCGCATCGCCTGCCGGACCTCGCCCCGCCGCTGATCCGCCTCCGCACCGGCCGAATCTGGTCCGATCCGGTCCGGGCCCGCCCCTCCATCGACTCCCCTGCCTCCTTTGACCTACTCCGGCGAAGTGCTCCGGCGAGAACCGCAACTCCAGCGAAGACACCGACCATCCTCAGTCCGCGTGCCGATCTGGATCTGGAACCCTAGGGTTGACTTTGAATTCTCTCTTAACTCCGTCATCGTAGCTCCGTTTTGAGCGTGCCATATACCAAAATGTTCGTCTGGATGTCCTCTTCATTTTGTTCCATTGGACCATGCTTGGTTGAGTCCATATTGATGTCCAAATTGTTGATGCAAGAGTGTTATAAAATGTAAGTTCCTGTTTCTTAGCAGAGTATGAGTATTTGTCATTTTTACCATGATTATTGTGTGCTGCATATGGCTATGAGCTCTACATGTGTTTTGGGCTATGCCATGCCATCTTTACAGGGGTGTATGCCATGTATTTTTGTGATCAACGTGGTGGCTATTACATGCATGCAAAGTAGCTCTCGTAATATTGCTGATTTCAGAGACTTGGAATTTCACTAAGTCTTTGCTCTGTTGTTATCTTTATGCCATGTGTTCATGTTGCTACAGAGAGATCCATGCTTCTTTTGAGTATGTTCAGTAAGGATATTTTGGGCATATGGTTGTGCTCTATCCATCCATGTCCCTGTTTGCATTTATGGAGTACCGTAGCATGACTCAATCTTGCTCTACTTTTGCTATAAAATGTTCCCGGCAGATTGTTTACGTGTTAATCAATTTTGCCAAGGTTGTTGTAGTTAATCCATGCATGTTATGAGATTGTTCTTTCCATGGTTAGCTTCTTGATCATGTCTTCTTGCTGGTAGTATGCTTAGTTTGTCATGCAATGCCTTGTGTTGAGTGCATCGAGCTTGCAAACATGCCTTCATAACTCTGTTTATGCCATGTCCAATTTTCTGCTATGTCTCAATCTGTTAACGAAACTTGCTATGTTTACATGGATGCCATCATATCTTCTGATCCTTTTTGGCTTATGGTCAGTAAGGCACTTTTGTTATATGTTTTAGTATATTCGAGCCATGCATTTGTTTGCTATGTTATGTTCCTGTAGCATGTTGTTAGCTTGCTCTAAACATTGCTTCCTGACGTTAATTTCTGGCATGTTAGTATTTTCACTAAGTCTGTGATGCTGATATCTTTTGCATTTTTGCCATGCTTGTTTGAACCTGCTATTGTGTGATTTAGCCATAGATCAGTGTTCATATTTTGTCAAGAATCTTGATTAGATCACTGCCATGTGCTCTGTTGCTATGTTGGAGTGCAGTAGCTTAGTTTCTTGTTGCATTCTAGTTGGCATCGTGCTATTAATCGCAGAATTGTGCCATTCTTGTTTTGCCTGCCATTTGCAAACCGTGCGTCCGATTCCGGTGATCTTTATATCGACTTAGACCGAAATCAACTCATCTTTCCAGCAGAACTCTTGGTTTGCCAAGTTGAGGCCTCATTCAATCCTTTCCTTCCGGAGCTCGCATATGCATTGCATATCACATCCCGCATATCATGCCATGTTTTGCATCATGTTGCTTGCGCATTGCACCATGGTTTATTATGTTTTCCTTTGCTTGTGTTCTTGCCTTGGGTAGAGCCGGGAGACAAGTACATGGTGGGGGAACACGTTGAGTACGCTTACAAGGATCAAGCTTACGTCAACTCGGGGAACTTTGCAGGCAAGATGACCATACCCTCGAAATCACTTCTATCTTTGCTTGCTAGTTGTTCGCTCTTTTGCTATGCTGTGATACCTAACACTTTCTATATCATGCCTCCCATATTGCCATGTCAAGCCTCTAACCCACCTTTCCTAGCAAACCGTTGTTTGTCTATGTTACCGCTTTGCTCAGCCCCTCTTATAGCGTTGTTAGTTGCAGGTGAAGATGAAGTTTGTTCCTTGTTGGGACATGGATATGTTGGGATATCACAATATCTCTTATTTTAATTAATGCATCTATATACTTGGTAAAGGGTGGAAGGCTCGGCCTTTTGCCTGGTGTTTTGTTCCACTCTTGCCGCCCTAGTTTCCGTCATACCGGTGTTATGTTCCTTGATTTTGCGTTCCTTACGCGGTTGGGTATAATGGGAACCCCTTGACAGTTCGCTTTGAATAAAACTCCTCCAACAAGGCCCAACCTTGGTTTTACCATTTGCCACCTAAGCCTTTTTCCCTTGGGTTCTACAGACTCAAGGGTCATCTTTATTTAAACCCCCGAGCCAGTGCTCCTTTGAGTGTTGGTCCAAACTAGAGTCCTTTGCAGCGCCACCTCGGGGAAACTCGAGGTTTGGTTTTAGTTGTACGGAGCGCTCATCTACGGCACATCGGGAACGAGATACGTGCGACTCCTATTGGGATTTGTTGGCACATCGGGCGGCTTAGCTGGTCTTGTTTTACCATTGTCGAAAAGTCTTGTAACCGGGATTCCGAATCTGATCGGGTCATCCTGGGAGAAGGAATATCCTTCGTTGACCGTGAGAGCTTGTGATGGGCTAAGTTCGGATACCCCTGCAGGGTTTTGAACTTTCGAAAGTCGTGCCCGCGTTTATGGGCAGATGGGAATTTGTTAATATCTGGTTGTAGAAAACCTGACACTTAACTTAATTTAAAATGAATCAACCGCGTGTGTAGCCTTGATGGTCTTTTTCGGCAGAGTCCGGGAAGAGAACACAGTCTCGTGTTATGTTTGAACGTAAGTAGTTTCAGGATCACTTCTAGTTCATGACCGTGCTTTGCTTCTCTTCTCGCTCTCATTTGCGTAAGTTAGCCACCATATATGATAGTGCTTGCTACAGCTCCACCTCACTACCTTTTCCTACCCTTGAGCTCAAATAGTCTTGATCGCGAGGGTGTGAGATTGTTGAGTCCCCGTGACTCACAGATACTTCCAAAACAGTTGCAGGTGCCGATGATACCAGTGCAGGTGACGCAACCCAGCTCAAGTGGGAGCTCGATGAAGAACATGTTCGTTGTGTTGTTTCGTTTCCTTTCGATCAGTAGTGGAGCCCAGTTGGGGCAATCGGAGATCTAGCATTAGGGGTTGTCTTTCTTTATTTGGTTCCGTAGTCGGACCTTGATTGTTCTGGATGTTGTAATGCTATACTTATGTATTGTGTGAAGTGGCGATTGTATGCCAACTCTTTATCCATTTCTTATTCAGTACATGGGATGTGTAAAGATTACCCCTCTTCCCGACATGCCTAGTATGCGGTTATGCCTCTAAGTCATGCTCCGACACGTGGGAGATATAGCTGCATCGTGGGTGTTACAACAACTAGGAACAACCACATGATACTCTTCTATACTCATTTCTGACTCCTCTCCATTTCTACTCTATAGATGGCGGACCCAAGGAACAAGTTCACTCAACCGGATGATCACACCCCTTTCGGACGACACTTGAAGGAAGTCACTAGGTACCTGAACATCGGCATATCAAGCTTCACCGGGACCTACACCGCCACTTTACCAGAAGAGTAGCGCTGGACGATTCAAGTTCGTGTACCAGGAAGGACGTTCACGCCAGTCACCGAGCCCATCGAGTTTTCCTTTGATGCCCAAACCTAGAGTCTAGGAAAGAGCATGGTCGCCCACATCGCCATTGGACGCATAGGCGAGGTGTACAACAATGATCTTAAGGACACCATCTACTAGATATGTGGACGCCAAGATGAGCAATGGGAGATGATTCGCACCAGGAAGGATAGATCTATTGCAGCCTACATACAGGTGTTGAACCAGCACATTCGATGCTACGAGAACCAGGTGTGCGCCAACATGATAGATTCGAAGAAGGCGATGACCCGAAACATGGAGATGGAGGAAGAAATCAAGTCTACACGCGATGGATATGAAGAAGAATTTTTTTTCTACTTGAGAAGAATGAAGACCTAAAAAAGAAGCTAGGAATATTCATGGGGGATCCTGAACCTAGAGTGGACATTCGTTTAGAGGATTACATCATACTAGATGACACAGACTCCGATCTAGACAGCGATGATGATTATGAAGACGAAGCTGGAGGAGATATCATGGAGTCTTCCACCGATCAAAATTTCTAGTCGACCACCATATTATCATTAGAATTCTCACATGTATATAGTATTAGTCCGCGAGATTTTGTAACGGTAGCTTAGATCGATTGTATGATCTTGTTTGAATTGAGTTGTGTGGAATGAATGTGTTTGTTTCATGTGCATATGGGTAGTGAAATATATCTGTAAACCTCACTCTATTCTATTCTCACCCCTCTAAACCTATCAGATGCCTCCGAGACGTGACCCAACATTCACCTTCCAACCGGAGCTCACTCAGTTGATCCAACAGCAGAATGCCTTGATGTAGTTGCTAGTCCAGAACCAAGGCAACAACAACAACAACAACCCACCACCACCTCTAGTAGAAAACTTAGCACACTTTCTAAGGTTTAAATCCGCCGGTGTTCTCGAGTAGCACCGAGCTAATTGTTGCTGATGACTGGCTCCGCAAGATTGGAAGGCAGCTGACCGCCACAGGTTGCACATATGCTTAGAAGGTGCGCTTTGCTGGACATCAACTGGATGGACCCGCAGCCTCATGGTGGGAGAATTACATAGTCAATTTCCCCTTGGCCCATGTCACTTGGGATCACCTTCAACGTAAGATTTGGCATGTCAATTAGGGAGCAGAACTATAGCACTAAACAACGACATTAATTATCTGATGAAAGTGGCAAAATATAGCCCAAAAGTTGTGCGATATCCTTATCTTACCTCAATGGGATATTACGGTGCACATACAGATTGGAAGTCTTGTGTCCATTTGTGAACTTCACTAAAATCAAGCCACATTACCGTACAAGTAGCACAACATATGAAAGCACACTACACAATCATGTGAAAGAAGGCTAGTACTGACCTCTCATGACACGGCATTCAAACAAGTCACAAGAAGAAGATCTAAACCAAATTTGCCAACACGGATAGGAAGTAAGATCTCCTCTTGTGCAGTTCCACTGAGATCAAGCAATAAAGCAACGTTGTCGGTGTGACATTTTGGTTGAATTGCACAAAACACTCTTAAAACAGAAGTGTTTTGTGCAGTGCAAAAAAGGTCACAAATAGCAACGAGGTGAAGTAGATAACACTTTTAGCATGTCATTTAATATCCTCTACTCCATGTATAGTCCTTGGAACCAATCAGGTAGGGACTAGGGACTTTTTAGTTGGGACTAAAAAAAGTAATAGGACTTTTTAACCAAACAGGGCCTTAGATTAACAACACCTAAAGAGTTGCACGGGACAATGGACTCACCATCACCACATGCATCTATCGATGTATGAAGGGGTGATGCACAGTCTGTTGCAACAAATAACAAACAACCAAGGAGCATATTTGTGTTGGTCCCAGTTTTGGATTCTTTAGACACCTTTCCCTATGTGAGCGCAGCAAATCTAGTCCTACTGAAACTCGGCAGCCTTATCCCCCAAGACAAAGAGATTAGTTCGTTACAGATGTGCGTACTGTGTTTGTCATTGTTTTGCCTTTTCGACCAATATAGGTGCTGGATAGCCAATCTGTACTAGTACTTCCCCCCTCCCTTTCCTGTTTGAACCACGTCCTAGATTCATGCTATACAACTTTCCCCACTACTTTCCCCCTTCCTTTCCTCTTTGAACCACGTCCTAGATTCATGCTATACAACTTTCCCCACACCTTTCCGCCCTTCCTTTCCTTTTTGAACCACGTCCTAGATTCATGCGATACAAATTTCCCTAGTACATCCCCCATTCCTTTCCTCTTTGAACCACGTCTTAGATTCATGCTATACAACTTTCTCCACTACTTTCCTGTTTGATCCAACACCAAGATTCGAGTGTAGAAGCGGAAAAAGCCCACATGCAGCTAGGGGAATGCATGTGGAATAAGTAAACTATACCTTAAGGTTCCTAGGGTGTGGTTAGGTGGGCGACCGGAGGCCGTTCTGCCGACACTATGTATGGCAGCAAGGAAGAAGGGGCCAGAGGCCCTCCCGTGACGCCGATGGGTGAAAGAGAACAGTTGTGCCGGTAGTGGATTCCCTCCCTCGCTGATGGCAACAACGTTAAGCCTCCCTCCCTTCCTGGCATACGGATCCTGCCGGCTCTTTGACAGTAGTGAGGGGAAAGAGAGAGGCCAACGAAGTCTTGTTTAGATCTGGAGAGTGTGAAGAGAGAAACTACAAGCGTTGAGGCTCCAGCGTGTATATATATAGTGGAGGAGAGTGTGTAGAGTGCAAACCCTAGAAAACAAGTGCCGGGGCCGAGATCGTATAGCTCCGTATCAATCCATTTTGACCAGTCAAAGAATTCTCCTGGCACCGGCTCAGATCACTTTCTCTCTCTGTCATGCGGGGCCTAGATATCATTGGGTGGAAGAAAGAAGTAGAGCAAAAACAAAATTATGCTCAAGTGTGGTTACCGAACCCGAGACCTCTTGTTTGATGAGCGAAGAGGCTAACCAACTAGACCACCATCACGTTATGTTTAATGAGAGGAAAGTAACCTTTTATACATTTCTGCATTCGTGTGACAAGAATGCCATGTTTTTTTGTGTGGGAGTAATTGAGATTTAAAGCATAATCATGTCATGTGGATTTTGTGGTAAGGTCTTTTGGGATTTAAAGAAGTGTCGGTAGTATAGAAATAATGCGGCCTTACTCACCTTACCTCTCTCCACGTAGTACGTTGGGTCCCACCAGTCAGAGGGTGAAACAAACAAATTAATAAGAAAAATGTTAGTATGCGAAATACAAATTAATATAATTTTTTGTGACATGCATGAACATTTTGTTGGTTCAATCTATGGTCAAAATTTCACTCGAAATAGAATGGGGAAAAATAAACCAGCACAGAGGTAGTATGCAAAGTTTGCCGTCGAAAGCGAGCCGATCTGGCTCTCCTTAGCTAGTAAGGTTTTTCTAGCCCACCCAAGCTCGTTGGCCCACAAAAGCTAAGATATTTTAACAGTTCCAAACGCCTAACCTTGCCCGGCTTGGCTATAAATTTTTCTTGATAAGGATCCAAATGCTCCCTAAGTAACTCACAAGATATTCCTATTCTATGAACCTGTGTTTGTGTGTGTGCATGTGTGTGTGTGTGTTTAGCAACATGTGTGTGTTAGACAGAGCGACACGTCGACCTACTCCTACAAAGAGATGGTGTGTAGTGTATGATTTAGCCACGAGACTCGGTGCATCCTATCATTTCCGGGCGTCTGGTCAGGACAGGCGAACCGCTGCCATGCCCGCTCCTGACCAGCCTGGCCCACCCAAAGACCCTCCATCACCCGCGCGCGCTTCTCGCCCGAAATGGTCAGCGCTGGTTCAAAGAATCAGTGCTGCATTCATGCCCGGGCAGACCAGACGCGACCTCTCACTGGAGCCTGTGTTGAAGATAGAAGCGGATTCAAGACTGATGGTTGCTTCGTCCGTCCAACTTACTACTGGGTCTATGTGATTTGACGGCTCATTGGTCATTATTACTAAGGTGGTAGGACTACTGGATGTCCCACGCTTTCGTCGAAATGAGGTACTACTAGATTAGAATTTTCTCCATTCTTACAACGGAGGAGTGCGAGAGTGGTGAACACATGCAGGCTCAGTGATTACATGGCCCACCTCACATTATCACCATATTTTCTGGACACCATGCGACACCTAACTCTTTACATAGTACTAGTATAGTACGTACTGTAATTTATAAGAGAGATAAATTTCTACCATGCTATGAAGCTTCCAGCTTCTGTTTCATGTATCTTGCGTCCAAGGTTGCTTGTTGCAACATTTCATCAAATACAAAGGAGACTAACATGCATGCTATTGCATCTGAATGATTGACAGATCATAGATAATATGTACTCCCTCCATTCCAAAATAAGTGTCTCAACTTTATGCAAACTTTAGTAAAAAGTTGTACTACTACTAAATTTGACACTTATTTTGGAACGGAGACAGGTGAAGAAAAAAATGATCCATGCAGAACGTAGGCCTTGAACCATAAACCCTAACCAGGATTTAATTTGCTGGCAATGTTGGAGCTTCCGAAGAAATGAAGTTTGCAACCCTTTGACCATCGGATAATTTTGTGCAGTTTCACCAAAATTAGATGAGCATCCCTGTGGCAAAGAAATTGAAGAAGCATGATTAGAATAAGATTACTAGGACTAGTTGATGAGACATAAACTCTTCACAAATATAGTACGTAGAAGCCAGAAGAGGTATGTGCGGGGCAAAGAAGTAGAGAAATATCCACATGGAGCGATGTGGGCAGCTGGAGCGGTGGTGCTGGCTATAAGGGAACTTGTACTTGAGGGATGTCAAAATGTAGCTCAACCTAGAGGAGGGCGGCGGGAGGCGGCAACTGGACACGTCATGGCAGTGAGCAAGGGACGAAGGAAACCTCACCGGTTTTGTGAGAAAGAATGGCGGGGACCCCTGGTCGGGATGTGTTAACAGTGGGTTTTTGCCATTGGCAACGTCGACCGCATCTGCACTAAGGCCTCCTTTGGTTTTTAGGATTTTTGTAGGAATTATATAGGATAGGATTTGCAAAGGAAAAATTCCTTTGAAGCCCTTTTGTTTGTAGGAATGGATTCCTATTCCTATGTAGGATAGGAATCAATCCTTCACACTTTGGAGGAAAAAAACATTAGCCTAGACTAAGTGGAAAAAATCCTATCATATGCACCAAATGGCATCTCTTTCTCTATAGGAATTGACATGCATGTCATCTCACTTCCTATGATTTTCCTATTCCTATAAAATACCTATCCTATGAACCAAACACTACTAGGGAAAACCCTAGCAGTAGCGCGGCTATTTTCCCTATCAGTAGCGCAGGAGGACGCGCTAATGATAAGACGCTACAGCTAACGCGAAGCAGTAGCGCCTATCGTCCCACGCTACTACTATACATGGCTAGCAGTAGCGCGCTTTAGTGCAGAGCGTTGCTTCTAATATCTGCAGTGCTTTTTAGCAAGAACCGCTACTAGTAAGGGAGTGCTACTGCTAACTTTCTTCCCCTCGCTACTTCTAGTTTTATTAGTTTTTGTTTTTTTCTGCATAGTTGTTTTGTATTTGAATAGGCTTTATACAATAATCTTTAGCATATCATACACATAAAATGTAATCATAGCGTATACATACAAATAGTCTCATCAAATCATGTCATCATCATAATCATCATCCAACACAAAGTGGTCTCTCATCATCATCTCGAAAATAGCGATACAAGTCTCGATTACTTGCAACTACATCGTCATCCATCTAAACAATGATATACGCGAGAAGAGCTATCACTTTGCGTGAACCTGAACTAACTAATGGTTGTCGCTCTGAAACCAAAAACCGGTACACCTAGGCCTGACATTCCGGCCACTAGTCGTATACTCCTGGCGTAGCCCTTCTTCACCATCGATGATCTATACACCAGCATTGTCACATGAGTCGATGATATGCAACATATATAGTTGAGAAACAAGAAGATACAGACTTGGCAAAAACAGTAGCAACATATTATAAGCATAAATAACAAAGTTCATCATACCCAAATGCCCTAACTAGAGTGATCTTCGCTAGTCGAGGAGGACGATTTAATTACATCACAAATAAAGTTTCGTCATGCATAATTCAAAGTTTCGTCATACAGATAGTATGGACTAAATGGACACATTGTCATATATCGACAATCACTCCATGTCGTGCCATCCATCCAAGTCAGGGAGATAGTCCCCGAGCATAGTGAAAGGCTTCAGGTCGAGATGCTGAGCGGCTACGCGTGTTCGGACGTCTTCCCGCAACATTTTTCCTTCTTCGTAGAACATCCCGGTTTTTCTGACGACCTCCTTCATGATGATTTGGGCAAGTTCGTGCTGGATGTGATAGAACTCACCTGGAAGTCGATGATCCTCGATATCTCCTAAGTTCTTTGCCCATTGCAGAATATGGGTATCGCGGGATGTAGGTGATATGCGAAGGTTCTGTTGATCCCGTCTGTACTCCAGCATGTGGTGCAGGACATAGAATCCATCATTAAGAGAATCACTCGGTTGTTGGATGCAGCAGAAGTCGGTCTTATGGCCAAAGGCGGGCCTGTCGTCCCTTTTCTTCTTATCCTTGACCTCTCCACCCTGTGCGCCGTAGTAAAACATAGCACTGTTGAGAACAGACTTGATGTGGGTGTAATCCTTTTTGTTAATGCTCTTTGACGAGTACAAGTAAATAGCGTGGGAGTATCGGGGGTAGAGGATGATGAGGACGGCGCGCCCGCCGCTGCGCAAAATAAGTATGCCTCAAATTAATTAGCCTCCACCGTGCAAATGAATGATTGAAATCAAAGGAAGGATATCCCTGGGGATGACTTATATGGGATGATAAGGCATGAGAATTGCCTCCTTGTCCTTATTGGCGAGCATGAAATTGATGATGTATTCCCTCGCGTATGCACGGTGCTTTGCGCAGACTCCCAAGAAGCCCTCGTGCATGAAGTACAGGTTAGCGACACAGATATGAGGTATCTGCTCAACCCCGATGAGGTAGTTCATGTGCAAAGCATAAAGGCGGACAAACACAAAATCTAGCTTCTTCAAGTGAAACATGTCGAAGATGTAATCGAATCAAAGGAAGAACTTCTCTGCGGGGAATGTGTCGACGTACGACAATCCCCGCGGCATGTTAACCACGTAGAGTGGGTATCCTGGATTTTTGAGGCGATGAGGCCTTTCTCTATCCGCAGCACATTGTCATGAAGTCTGCTTAAATCGCCAAATCTGGCCCCTAGCACTGCTTCAGGTAGGATTGGTTGACCGGGGATATGCCATTTTGCCGCACCGGGGATATCTATATGGTCTTGAACCCAAGGCTGCTGAGGCGGCTGAATCATAGAAGCAGCTTTTTTGCCTTTCCCCGGTCTCTTCCTAGACTTATTTACTACCGGAAGGTTGTCCATAATACGTTCAGACACCGGAGGCGGCAATTCAGGCACCGACTCATGACGCTCAAACCCTAAGTAGGCACCAGTATTGACATACTGTTGAGTGTCATCGTCATCCTCATCCTCATGTATGGCGATCTCACCAGTGACTAATGGAGTAGGCGAGGTGTTGATGTTAATACCTAACTACGTGCTCGTGGGTGTGCTCCCGGCCGCCTCCACACGAAGCAGACTCTTTGGCCACAACATGACCCACCCATTGCAACAATCACCAAGCCGCCGCGGGGTCTTGTCGTCATCCCCCACTAGTACTAGAGGAGCCAAATTCTCGTGTCCCAGTTTGGCACTGGCCACGGAAACCTTGAAGACTTCTGGGGGGATCGGTCGGCTGTGGAACAATGGTTCCTTCGGCTCCATTATCGTCGCCTTCCCCACGTCCACCTTATGGTCGCCGATGGTGTACAATATGGTGCATGGGGTTTCGTCGGCCTACAAAGAAAATTCCGCGTTGAGAGACATCTGAAAGGCAACGAAAATGGGAGATTACACATTTATTGAAGGGGCCGGTGTGACAGATACCGTGAGGGCGTCGAGCTCAGCCAAAGACGAAGCAACGCCGAGCATGTCCAGTGCCGGAGCCAGTGCATGAGCAGGTGCAGGAGCCGGTGCATAAGGTTTTCCCTAGTAGTGAAAGAAGGCCTAAGCATCCACCCCTTCCCCTAGCGGGAGTGATCCGTAGGGATGTTAGAGATGTGGCGACAGTCGTTTTGTGCGAGAGAGTGTGAAGAGAGCAACCCCAACAAGCAACCGTGTAGGCTCGTCCTGGCTATGTATATAGTGGATCGGTTTCCTTTTCTCTCCATATGAACCTACTTATATTGCGTATGTGCCACTAAAGAAAAAACTTTATTTATAAGTGACGCGACACCATTCATGTGTGGTTCCCGACGCTCCATTATTTATAAGTGAGTAACTACTACTAGATCCGTCAAATTATCATGTGGGCTGCATCATCTTACAGAAATGAGCTCCAGCGTGTCACGTGTGTGGTTGGGGAAGCCGCAAAGAGTGCTACTAGTACACAACGTGTGTGGGTGTGTGCACCTCTTCTCTTTGAGCATGGTTATCAAAAGTATAGCCCACTACTGTACTACCATGCGGTTATTATATATGGGCAAAGAGTATAGGCAGTAATAATGACTAATAAGCCGTGAAATCATGACGCCCACCTTTCTCTATGTTTGACCGAGGAAGCAGCCATCATTTTACTCCTCGTTGAATATCCATTCGCTGCTACCTCCGCGAATAATTAAAAATCCGCTTCTACCTCCGTAGCATGGTTAATAATATAGCCATGTCAATCACGACATAGAAATATCATTCACTGATACAATAGGGCTAGATCTAAGGCTGGTGATTTTTTTACTTTGTCTCTTTATCTTTTTGTCTCTTTCTCTTTTTGTCTCATTTACTCATTTTACATAGGAGCACATGCGGAGGATAGCTATTCCTTTCGATGGGACTTCTTCATCGGGTTGAAGACTAAGGCTAGTCATAGTGGGGATTAACTTACACTAGTAACATGCTTTTGTTACTAGTCCATGTTAGTGCCTTCATAATGGGTAGTAACATATAGATGGTAACATACAGACCTTCATTAATTGAGACATAGACTCATTCTACCTCGGGGTGTGTTATGTTACAGTAACATATTATGTTACCACAAGCATCCCTTCCCTCATTAACTCCATGCCACATAAGCAAATTTGTCTTGGGATGTGTCATGTTACTACATAAGTTACTCCCACTATGACTAGCCTAAGCAGCTCCGAGTTATGCCCGCAGCCCAACACTCTGAATCATGCAATCTATGATAGGGAGTAGTCCCATTGCAACAATGAGGTCCACTAGGTCTAGCACGTACTGTAAGAAGAGACTATCACGCAAAACATACCTCTTGTTGCCTTCTTCCTCGTACAGTACGTACCACTGGTACGTACTACTAGCACTACTACTACTCGTTATCCTATAAACCTTGCGCTTCGCATCTCCAAAATATTAACCTTGTGATTGGCTCTTTGCCTCTACAGGAAGTCGAGCAATAATGGTACTGTAGTATATATCATTCTGGCTATATGAGACCGAATGAATTGCTGCACATCCACCACGTGGGCGAGGGAGAGTGCGCACTATTATGGCTGTTTCAATATTTACTACATACAGACAAAAATGAGTGAATCTACACTATAAGATACGTCTATATACATCAGTGTTTTGTGTATGTACTATTAGTTCATATTGAAATCTACTAAAGGACATACATTCCAAACAATATGATAATCTCTCTAACCAAGGTAGGGACGAGGAGTAAATGGAGGGAGTAGTCAAATTTTCTCCTCGTTCTACGAGCCACCGTGCACGTAGCGAGGGAGCGGGCGTAAGGCGTAGTAAGCAAGCTTCACCTCGTCCTGCGAGCCGCCGCGACCGTGGGCGGGGGAGACGCTGTACTAAGCAATCTTCTCCTCCTTCTGCGAGTTGACATGACACATTAAAAGTAATACGCACAGACCATCCCGAGTATATAGAGCGTTGCCTCTAAGGTAGGCCCCACATGGTTTGCCTCTTTTTTGTTTGTTCACCCATGGTAGACGATCCTCCATCAAGTGGACAACCAGTACAGGTGTCAAATTACCACTGGGCTGCCTTTTCGTACAGTAATAAGCTCCACAGTGTACCCGCGCGAGTGTGGTTGGGAAAGAGACGGGAGTACATGCACCGTGCGTGGACCCCTTCTCTTCGTGCACGTCCCCCACCTACGTGGGTGTGTGTGAGAGAGATACAAACCTAGACAGATGGCGTGTGCATTTGTGACACATCAAATTTTTGACACATGCAATGTTTGTGAAATAGAGGGCTATCGATATCATATATAGAGGGGGCGATCCATGAGAAGAGAGGGAGGGGTCATAGATATCGATAGAGTCGAAGAGGGGATCAAGTGGGTGGGTGTGTGATCGATTAAGAGAGGCATCGAATTGTGAGTGTGCAAGTGAAAGATATAGGGCGACTAACCTACCGGAACGTCGGAGGGCACATGGCAAGTTTGTGTGTGGCAGGGAGACATGACTAGAGCGCTCCATATATCCGTGTGTGTGGGGGGATGAGGGGGAGGAAGGGCCCTAACTAGAGAGGTAGAACGACTCGTATATGTGTTGAGAAGGAGAGACCCAGCTATGCCTTGAGGGAGATCAGTTGACATCCATACATAACTAAAGGACGGGAGATAGGTTGGATGGAGAGAGAGAGAGAGGAGAGAGAGGGGGAGGGAGAAGGGTAGAGTGCTGGATGGGTGATAGAGTTGCTTCTCGAAGATGGTGGAAGAGGCCTACTAGACAAACTTAGGGTAGAACTGCAATATTATCAATAAGAGTGGGCATGTGTTTCTGTGTGTGCCTATGCGTGATAGATGTGTCGGGACGCATGCATGGATGATGAAGGGGAACCATGTGTTTGGTAACCAAACCTAACTAGATCGGTACATCAAGTGTTGTTTGTCGGAGGAAGGGAGAAACATAACTAATGAGATAGATCGATCGACGCGTGGGAAAAAACAAGTTACAAGGACCTAGCTAGCTATATGTATAGCGGGAGATCGGTCGGTGTACATCCATTTGTTAGAGGCAAATAAGGCCCAGCGAGACGGATAGACAGAGAGAATGGAGCTAGGAGGTTGTGTGAGATGCCGAGCTACTAGCTAGATAGTGGGAGGAGTGTGCGATTTTGAGATCGATGGAAATAGAGGCGAGAGTTTACACGTGGGTGGTACCGTATAAGAGACACGAGGCATCCACACAGAAAGGAGGAGATGGAAGGTGCATGTGTATGTTGTAGTCAGACATCACAGGAGAGGTTTATCGATCGGTGTGTGTCAGAAAGGAGTTGTGGATACTGTGGGAGAACGACCTGAAAAAAGAATGTGCGCTCTGGATAGAATGTGGAGGGAGGGGGAGGGCGAGGAGGGCATGTGCATGCACGAGTGAAAGTTAGTGCTAGCTACAAAGGTTCGAGGATTGTGTGGGTGTAAGAGACTAACAAAGATGATAATTTGATATGAAAGTGGATTCATATGTTTGAATAGGAGATCATAGTGTTATAAACATATGCATGCATGAATATAGCGGTGATATGCGTGATATGGTTTTGCACATGTTATACCATAACATGATAATGCATGGCGTTTGAAACTCACAGCTAAATGTCGAACAATGTAAACCATACTATACATTGAACAATCTCACATTTCATTTGAATTTGTGATCATGTGTGGCATTTGCAGCTTACAACTAAATATCGAACAATCTAAACGACATTATATATCGAACAATCTCACATTTTATTTGAATTTGTGGTAATGTGTGGCGTTTGCAACTCACATCAAAATACTTGTAGGAGTAGGGGGCGGGCCACCATACATTATGTTATAAACACATTATACATATGAGACATGGTTTAGATTATGAAGATCTAGCTAGAGCTTGAAATGTACCGTGATTTGAAATCAACAAAAACTGGATTCAAAAAATTGAGTTCGAGTTCATATAGTACACATAGTTCATATCTAACTCGATAGTAATCATGTGGTGTGCTGTGAAGATATTACAAAAATGATTGTTTAACTGACAATAATGATGATTGCAAATCTTATTAAAATAGATAAACAAATTCAAATGGTTTGACTTCACAACAATCATTATTGCAGATATTTTTCAAATAGAGAAACTAATTCAAGTTTAGTACATATTGAAGCGGTAGTATATACGTTTGGAATGCACTAAAATGTTCATTTGAGTATCAGGTTGCACGCATTATACACGTAGCAAAATAGTTTAATTGAACATAACATGATTCTAAGTTTTGAATGGCATTTATAGTGCGAATTGATTTATTGCAGTACACGGGACTAGACTCTCTTGTGTGGTGCGAATTTATTTCTTTTGTTTTTTCCTCGACGGCAGTGCAAATTGATTTGGCACAGTACACGTTAGGCTTGTCCGGAAATTTCAACCCGTGCCTTGTTACCCCGAAATATTTAAGATACTTCTTTGTCTCGTTGTGCTCCGAAAACTCCCTCCATCTCAACCCGCACCTTGCTACACCAAAATAACAACGCGAGTGAAAACTCCCACCTCCTGTGAAATCCTGACACGTGAAATGCCCGTGATACCCCTAAACTGAAAGAACTTCCTAGCATAAATCCATGGGGGTACTTCCGTAACTTACCCCACATTCGGACAAGCGGGTCCATAAGCCATGGTTCCCCACTCCCATCCCATCAGCCCAACCATTCGTACACCGAGGCCACGAAAACCCGCAAAGCCCCACACCCTCCTCCGTCCGCCACCCAGCCGGAGCCTCTTCCGTGACGATGTTGTCCACAAAAACACCTCAACGTCCCTCATCCACCGTACCGGATGAGGATCCATCATCGATCTTGTCGTCCCGCTGGTTCAGCCACCCCATCCTCCACCTCCAAGGATCTGCCCCGATGTTCCCCTTGTCTTTTGCGCCACCTCCATTCCCACATCGCCGTCTTCACAGCACCACCGGAAGAGCATCATCATCATTGTTTCCTCGCATGAAGCTGCAGCCTAATTGGTGCCACCAAAGATGTTGTACTCTAATCACCAAATTTTCTTCTTGATTCGATCTCACGGTGCTGTCGGCGCTCAGTCCCGAGCCGACACAGCACGACTCCATCCACGACGGTGTGGACGGCCACTTCCTCCATGGCGTCGCTCCGTTAGCGGCAACTTCCACATCAGTAGGAGCTGCTGCTGCTTTTGCTCTTGCTCGCGTTGCGGCTCTGCTTTTGCTCTCTTGCTCTCTAGGGTGGTGTCGATACGAGTGCCATGCCGAATTGTCCTCTCTCTGACAATTTGGATAATGTATCCATATCACCAACTCCGAGGTGGAGAGTGCCATGAACCATCGGCGCCGGAGGGCCGCCATGCGCGATCCTACCTTTACAGAAGAGGCATTTAATGTCGTTAGTTCGGCGGATGCATACATCCGAGCTGCTCCGGATGGGCTTGCTGGGGCCACTCACCAGCTTTCAAAGGATATGCAAGTAAGATCATTTCGTGTAGATTTAATAGCCATATACCAGTAGCCCCCGAGACTTGAAAACAATTGAAGAAACTAATTTTACGGATATATGTGTAATCAGGTACTCATGGAGAAGAATAGTGTGCTATCTCGTGAGCTGGAGCATTGTCGAACGCAGCTGACTGCTGCTACTGCTGAACTAGAGAAGTCCAAGGAGGCACCGATTGGTAATGTTCCATTCTGTACGGAAAAATAATCATGTGCCAGTCATGTGTAAGCAAATGAGCACAATTTCGTTTTACAATGGTAGGATCGGCGGCGCAGCTGGAACAGAAACTGAAGGCCGCGCATGCGGACAAAGAATATGCCGAAAGGCAAGAGGTCGCTAGACAATGTGTACTGACACGGACCAGGGATGAGAAGAACAAGCTGCAGGAAGCCAACACCTAGCTCGGCGAAGAGCTGAAAGATGTGTGAGCCCAATTATCAGACGCCTTGAAGGAGAACAAAAAGCTGAGAGGTGGCATATTCAGTATGCCTTTTAACTTATTGTCGTATAGTTCGCTGATGCGAATCCTAACAAGTTTTATGTCTGCAGGTGTGTTGACTGGGCGGCCCGAAGAAGAGGTGTCCGGATTTCAAGTTGACCTGCTACAAGAGCTATCCAAGGTGCATGAGCGAGCACGAAAGGCGATGAGAAGCATTGCTAAGGATTTATGGCTAGCCGATTCTCCTCCAGGAATTATGGAGGACCTTGTGAATTTATTCAAGGGAGCTCGCTGCCGATTTGGGCTATGGAAGGTGCTTGGGAAGCCTGGGCCATGGTAAAAACATTGTACACCGGACTTGATCCCAATCATATGGCCCGGGTCGGACTTTGATGATCCGACGGATAGGAACTTCCGGTCAACCTGGTGTACGACCAAGTGAAGGTGGCTGCCAAGTTCTCCCAACAAGATTGTAAACTAGACAACATGATAGAGGCTCTAGAGGAAGAAGAAGTTTTTGAGTCTAAGTAGCAATGGACTTTTGTCAACAAACATGTCTCTAGCTGAATTTGTATAATGATTGTCATGGCAGACCTTCTGCTTTGACCTCCGAAAACCCAAGGTTAGGAGTGTTTCTGGTTACTATACCATAGGTAAACACCAAAGTATGTTCGGAAACCAGGCAGTCCGGTCATCATTGCTTGAACAGACAAGTTATATTTGGGGAGTTATGTTATATTACATATGATTGTAAGAAACATCTTCCAGAGAGAATAGTTGTGTTAAGGGTTCCTTTCCCTGGGCTAGTATGTGGTTCTTTGTGCATACCGAAGCTGTGATGCTGAAAAATCACAGTACGTGTTTATACTCTGGGGTTTTTTAGTGCCACGAGGGCAGTTCACCTTTTACTCACTAACAAATCCTTCCCTTAAGAACGCTAGCTTTCGGCTTCACCCGTCCGAGGTACATGTCCGGATGAACCGGCTGTAACAGTCGCAGAGGTGCTCCCTTTATGCCCTAGCCGAACAAACGGGAACGTAGGGCATAAGCACAGGAGCCTGCCAACCTAGCTTGGCAAAAACTTAAGTCATAAAGGTGCATATAATGGGGAAGAAAAGACATATATGGATAGATGACACATATATATGGCGAGCTTGATGCTCGAAAAATAATAACAAGAATAAGCTTCTTGTGAAAAGAAGCCCCCAAGTATTGTGGGGTAAGTACATTTGAGGATGTCTACCCTTCAGGTGTACGGTTTATCCGAACACGAACTAGAAGTTGTATAGAAGCGAGGCAAAAAAGGGAAAAAATGTAAAAAGGAGAAATGACAGAACAAGAAAAAAGGTATATGTGCGGACTTAGGGGTAAATCTTCGAAGACTTGCGGCGTTCCATTGGTTTGGCTCCAAACTATTGTCCGAAGCATTGCGAAGACGATAGGCTCCTCCAGTGAGAACATCATCTATAATGAAGGAACCCTCCCATTTGGTCTTGAGCTTGTCCTTTTTCTATTTTGGTAGACGTAAAACTAGTTCACCGACATTGTATGTCTTTGCGCATACTTCTCTGCTTTGGTATCGCCAAGCCTGCTGTTGATAGAATGCAGAATGGGCCTTCACGACATCGCGCTCCTCCTCTAGGCCATCCAGGTCGTCCTGTCGATCGAGCTCAGCTTCTCTCTCTTAATACATGCACACTCGAGGTGAGTCATGAATAATGTTGCAAGGCAAGACTGCCTTTGCATCGTACACCACGAAAAAGGGTGTATATCCAGTCTTGCAATTGGGCGTGGTCCGCAGCCCCGAGAGTAGGGAATCAAGTTCCTCGACCCAGTGTTTGTCTGATTCTTGCAGAGATCGCACCTTTCTAGGTTTGATGCCGCTCATTATCATGCCGTTAGCCCGTTCGACTTGATCGTTTGGCTGAGGGTGGTATAAGCAGGCGTAATCAAGGTTGAGGCCCAAGTTGGCGCACCAAGTTTTCACCTTGTCAGCTATAAAGTTAGAGCCGTTGTCAGTAATAATACTATGCGGGACACAATAACGGTGTACGATGCCGGATATGAAGTCTATCACCGGTCCGGCTTCAGCCGTTTTAACTGGTTTGGCTTCTATCCACTTAGTGAACTTATCGACCATTACCAACAAGTATTTCTTCTTATGGCTACCCCCTTTAAGAGGTCCAACCATATCGAGCCCCCAGACTGCAAAGGGCCAAGTAATGGGGATTGTTCAGATGGCAGTAGGTGGCATATGGCTTTGGTTAGCGAAAAGCTGGCATCCAACACAGCGCTGCACGAGGTCTTGCACATCTGCCCGTGCTGTGGGCCAAAAGAAACCCGTGCGGAAGGCTTTACTTACAAGGGCCCGGGCTGTGGCATGATGGCTGCCAAGACCAGTGTGTATTTCAGCCAAGAGTTGCCGTCCCTCATCTTCGGAGATGCATCGTAGAGGGTCCCCGATAGTACTTTTCTTGCATAGTTCTCCTTCATGAACTTTCTAGGCTTTCGAACATCGAACAATGCGACAGGCCTCAGTTTGATCCTTAGGGAGATCATTCCTAGTGTGGAACACAAGGAAAGGCTCGGTCCATGGGGCAATTACAGCCATAATTTCGTGGGCCGATGGTGTTATTTTGGTGCCTGAGTCCCCGATGATATCGGGACTGTCTTCGGAATCAGGGGGTACGATTGGCTCCGGGTCGATGCTCCCGTTCTCATCCTGCCACACCATGGATGGCTTGAAGAGCCTTTCCACAAAGGTGTTAGGTGGGACAGGTCGCGCTTAGCCCCCATGCCAGCAAGGATGTTCGCGGCTTGATTACTCTCTTGAACCACGTGATGAAACTCGAGACCCTCGAACCGAGCTGATATTTGGAGTACGGCGTTGCGGTAAGCCGCCATCTTCGGATCTTTTGCATTGAAGTGTCCGTTTATTTGGGATATTGCGAGGTTGGAATCCCCGCGCACCTCAAGGCATTATGTGCCCATGGAGACAGCCATTCGAAGACCATGTAATAGGGCCTCATATTCGGCTGCATTGTTAGAGTCTGTATATAGTATTTGGAGCACATAATGAACTGTGTCTCCTGTGGGGGATGTCTAGACGACACCAGCCACCAGTCCGGCTAACATTTTAGAGCCGTCAAAGTGCATCACCCAGTTGTAATACGTGTCGGACTCTTTAGGGACTTCGCCTCAGTCCATTCGCCGACGAAGTCGGCCAACACTTGAGATTTAATGGCTCGGCGTGGTTTGTATGTTATTTCAAATGGTAGGAGCTCAATGGCCCATTTGCGAATCCTGCCGGTGGCATCCCGGTTGTTTATAATATCATTGAGTGGTACTTTGGAAGCCACTGTGATTGAGCATTATTGGAAGTAATGTCGTAGTTTGCGGGATGCCATAAAGACCACATACGCTATCTTCTGATAATGCGGGTATCAGGATTTGCAAGGTGTGAGGACCGTAGATATGTAATATACCGGTTTCTGGAGTGGGAAGTTATGTCCTTCCTCTTCTCGTTCGATGACGAGAACCGCACACACCACTTGGTGAGTTGCCGATATGTAAAGTATCATTTGCTCACTGATGTTTGGTGCGGCCAGGATGGGGTTGCTTGCTAGCAAAGTTTTTATTTCCTCCAGCCCACTTGTTGCAGCATCCGTCAACACAAAGTCGTCGGTGCGTCAGAGAAGCCGAGACAGTAGCAACGCCTTTTCTCCTAATCTGGAGATAAAGCGGCTCAAGGCTGCCATGCACCCGGCTAGTTTTTGGACCTGCTTGAGGTCGGTTGGTGTTGCCAATTGTGACAAGGCTCGAATTTTGACTGGGTTTGCTTTGATTCCCCTATTGGAGACAATAAACCCGAGTAGTTTACCAGCGGGAACTCCGAAAACACACTTTTCCAGATTGAGCCTTATTTCATACGTTCGGAGGTTGTCGAATGTGAGGCGTAAGTCATCCACCAATGATTCAACATGCTTGGTTCTAATGACTACGTCATCTACAAAATCCTCCACAGTCTTGCCGATTTGTTTTTCCACGCACGTTTGAATCATGCGTTGGTAAGTGGCGCCAGTGTTTTTGAGCCCGAAAGGCATAGTGTTGAATTAGAAAGGCCCATACGGGTTGATGAATGCCGTTCCGGCTTGGTCGAATTCCTTCATCTTAATTTGATGTTATTCGTAGTTTGCATCGAGGAAACACATTGAATCGTGTCCCGCGGTTACATCGATAATCTAGTTGATGCCAAGTAGTGGTAAGGTGTCCTTAGGGCATGCCTTGTTAAGGTCTTTGAAATCCACACACAAGCGCCAGGATTTATCCTTCTTTGGTACCATGACCAGGTTTGCTAGCCATTCCGGATGTTTGATCTCTTTGATAAACCCGGCTTCGGGTAGTTTGGCCAGCTCCTCCCCCATAGCATGTCGTTTGTGTTTGAAAAATCACTGGAGCGTTTTCTTGACCGGCTTGTATCCCTTCAATATATTGAGACTATGTTCGGCCAGGGCGCATGGGATTCCTGGCATATCTGAGGGGTGCCAGGCAAAGATGTCCAAATTCTCACGCAAGAACGTGTGTCATGCGGCGTCGACCGTCGGGTCCAGCTGTGCCCCAATGGAAGGTGTTTTCTTGGGATCCGTCGGGTGGACATGAAATTTTACTATCTCATTAGCTGGCTTGAAAGAGGTGGATTTGGGCCTTTTGTCCAGAATTATGTCGTCCCTATCCACTATGGAAAACAGTGCGGTGAGTTCCTCGGCCGCTAGGGCTTTGGACAATGCCTCAAGGGCCAGGGATGTGGTTTTATTTTCGGCGGGGAGTGTTATGTCTGGATCAATGGAGATAGTGATAACACCATTGGGCTCGAGCATTTTGAGCTTCATATACCTGTAATGAGGTATAGCTTGAAAGCATGTGAATGCATCTCGCCCTAACAGGGCATGATATCCGCTGTTAAAAGGAGCCACCTAGAAGATTATCTCTTCGGACCTATAGTTTTCTAGTGTGCCGAATACCACATCCAGCTTAATTTTCCCCAAGGATCTTGCTTCCCTGTTGGGAATGATTCCCCTAAAGGATGTATTGCTCTGCTCAATGCGAGTCCTATCCATTTGCATTTTATTGAGCGTGTCCTCGTAGATGAGGTTCAGTCTGCTGCCAACGTCCATTAGCACTTTAGAGAGCCGAAAACCGTCCACAATTGGGTTGAGGTCTAGAGCGGCTGGTGCCCGGACTGAGCGGGATCTTGGTTTGTCATCGGCATTGAAAATAATTGGCGTATCATTCCAAGGGTTTAATGTTGCTACATGGCAGACTTCGGCAAGGTCGCGAAGCACCCGTTGGCGCCCATTATTTGATGAGAAGGTCTCGAAGACTGTGAGTACTTCGGGATCATGTTCCGAAGAGTATTTTTCTGGTGTAGTATTGGTGAGGATACCCTCACCGCTCTTGGCCCCTACCGGAGTATCCAACTTGTGTTGGTTCGGTATTTTGTGTTTTATGTAGTTGACAGGGCCCGTCGAGCCATTCTTCGAAGATAGTTCTGTGTCCCGTAAAGGGCTTGAATTTCTTGTCCACGTGATGATGATTAGGTGCCCCGTGAGGGTGCACCCTTTTTGCCCATCCGGGGGACGGCTTAAAGGCCCGTGGTTCCCAGCGGGCTATCTGAGTTTTCCAGGCGCTTTCCATTGTGCAGTACTTCTATACTATGCGTGCCAAATCTGCAAAGTGCGGGACACAACAGCGATTGAGGGCATTAAGGATTCCCTCATCCGTACATTTTTTGCGAAATACTGAAATTGCGTCGTTGTCGCGGCAGTCCTTTATCTTGTTTTTAACAAGGAGGAATCAAGCTTAAAAGTGTAGACTCTTTCCCGATGATGCTGCCAAACATACATTAGGTCGCATATGTCCGGAGAGCCGGAGTTGCTTCGAGAATCTTGCTTATGGTGGGTGGGCGGGCCCAAATTCGCACCTTGACCCACCATGGAGTCTGGATCTTGAAGAATTTTCGAGGTTACCAGCCCAGGATCCGGAGTGTCCGGGGAATTCGCAGGCTTAACGCCCGATTTTGTGTTAGGAGGACAGGGAGTGTCCTCTCGAGTGTGGGTATCCGGTTCTCTGGGTTCGGAAATCCGAACATAGTTGGTTCTCAACGTGGGGGAGGAGTTATTGTCAGACTGTTCCTCCACAACAGCTACCTGATGGGTGACCGGCTGAGATTTAATTTCTCTCCGATCGGGTTTAAGCCCAATTCGATCATAGTCAGTTGAGACTCCCAGGGTTGCGATATGATCTAGCAGCTTGTTCAAAGATGATAGATTTGTCGGGTCCATCTTGTCGGAATATTCGGGGCTGATACTAAGGGGATTTTCGGCGACTTGGGGGGTTGCCTTTGGCTTAATGGTCAGACGGGCACCCACAATGAAGTTGCCAAGCCAGAGGGTTTGCCCTGGAATTAGGGATCCTTCGGAAGTGATACTGTCATTGATGACAAGGCGAGCCATCGGTCCTTCAGTTGACACTACAAACGTACTCTCAATGAAAGCACTAATGTCGGTGTCAAAACCGGCAGATCTCGGGTAGGGCGTCCTGAACTTTGCATCTAAGGATCGATGGTAACAGGAGTCAGGGGACACGATGTTTACCCAGGTTCGGGTCCTCTTTATGGAGGTAATACCCTACGTTCTGCTTGATTGACTTTGATGAGTATAAGGGTAACAAGAGTTGATCTACCACGAGATCGTGATCTACGGACTAAACCCTCCGGTTTATAGACACCGGAGGGGGCTAGGGTTGTACATAGTCGGTTTACAGAGAAAGGAATATTCATATCTACACGCCAAGCTTGCCTTCCACGCAAAGGAGAGTCCCATCCATATAGGGGGGGAAGTCTCATATCTTGTATCTTCACGGCCATTAGTCCGGCCCATGTTGCATAGCCCAGACGCCCGAGGACCCCGTAATCCAGGACTCCCTCAAGAGGGGTGGCAATTTTGGCCGAAATTCATGCTGGTCTTGGCGGTCATCAAGCCACAGCTCGGGCCCTTGTAAGTAATGTCTTTCGTACCGATTTTTTATGGCCTACGGCCCGAGCAGTTGCACAAGACCTCGTCCAACGTTGTGTAGGATGCCAGCTTTTCGCCAATCAAAGCCATATGCCGCCTACTGCCCTACAAACAATCCCCATTACTTGGCTTTTGTGGTCTGGGGGCTTGACATGGTCGGACCCCTTAAAGGGGGAAGCCATAAGAAAAAATACCTAGTGATCATGGTGGATAAATTCACTAAGTGGATAGAGGCCAAACCTGTTAAAACGGCTGAAGCCGGACCAATGATAGATTTCATATCTGGTGTCGTACACCGTTATGGTGCCCCACACAACGTCATTACCGATAACGGCTCTAACTTCACAGTCGACGAGGTAAAAAAATTGGTGTGCTAATCTGGGTGTCAAGGTCGATTATGCCTCCGTTTATCACCCTCAAACAAATGGTCAAGTCCAACGAGCTAATGGCTTGATAATGAACGGCATGAAACCCATACTAGTGTGATCCTTAACGGAGTCAGACAAACACTGGGTTGAGGATCTCGACTCCGTATTCTGGGGGCTGCATACCGCGCCTAATCGCATGACCGGATACACACCGTTCTTTATGGTGTACGGTGTAGAGGTCGTCTTGCCCTGCGATATTATTCTCTACTCACCTCTAGTACGTATGTACGAAGAGAGAGAGAGAACAAGCTCGATCGGCAAAATGATTTAGATGGCCTGGAGGAGGAGAGTGATGTCGCAAAAGCTCATTCAGCATTCTACCAACAACAAGCTCGAAGATACCAAAGCAGAGAAGTGAGGGCCAAGACTTATAACGTCGGTGAACTCATTCTATGCCTACCAGAGAAGAAAAAGGACAAGCTCAAGCCCAAATGGGAGGTTCCCTTCATTATGGATGAAGTTCTCACTGGAGGAGCCTACCGCCTTCGTAATGCATCGGACAATCGCCTAGATTCGAACCCTTGGAACGTTGCCAGACTCCGAGGATTCTACGCCTAAACCACACACTTAAGGGGTATACATCCTTAAATGTACACCCCCCAATACCTGGGGCATCTAGCCATAAAATCTTATTATTTATCGAGAATCAAGCTCACCGTATATATGTGTCATCTTCTCATATATGTCTTTTCTCCGCCATTATATGCACCTTTATGACTTAAGTTTTTGCCAAGCTGGGTTGCCTGGCTCCTGTGCTTATGCCCTACGTTCCCGCTTGTTCGGCTAGGGCATAAAGGGAGCACCTCTATTATTGTTACAGCCGGGTTATCCGGACGTGTACCTCAGATGGGTGAAGCCAAAAGCTCGCGTTCTTAAGGGAATAATAGGTCGGTGGACAAAAGATGAACTGCCCTCATTGCCATACAAGCCCCCAAAATACAACGTGTACTGTGATTTTTAGCATCATAGATCAAGCATGCACAACAACGCATGCTAGCCCAGGGAGAGGAACCCTTAATGGAACTATTCTCTCTGGAAGATGTTTCTTACGATCAAATGTAATATAACATAACTCTCCGAATACAACTTGTATATTCAAGCAACTATGACCGGACTGCCTGGTTTCTGAACATACTTTGGTGTTTACCACTGGTATAGTATTCAGAAACATTCCAAACTTTGGATTTTGGAGGTTAAAGCGGAACATTTGCCATGACAATTGTTTTGTAATTCGGCTGGAGATACGTTTGTCAATAGAAGTACATTACTACTTCGACTCAAAAACTTCCACTTCGTCTAGACCATATAATAACTTGTTTAGCTTACAATCTTGTTGCGAAAACTTGGCGGCTAGCTTTACTTGGCCATATACTAAGCTAACAGGCATTTCATGTCCATCTGATCCATGAGGCCCGACCCCGGCCATATTATTCAGATCAAGTCCGGTGTACCATGTTTTCACCATGGCCCAGGCCTCTCGTGCGCCTTCTCGGCATGCTGATATCTTGCATAGTCCAAAGCAGCGATGAGCTGCCTTGAATAAATTCACGAGTTCGTCCATAGTTCATGGAGGAGAATCGGCCGACCATAAAGCTTTATCAATGTTCCTCATTGCCTTCCGGGCTCGCTCATGCACTTTGGAAAGCTCTTGTACCAGATCGCCTTGAAATCAGGACACCTCTCCTTCGGGCCACCCAGTCCTTCAGCTCATCGGCCTGCTTGATGTTGGCATCTTGCATCTTGTTCTTGTCATCCCTGATTCGCATTAGCATACATTGACCAGCGACTTATTGCCCTTCGGCATGCTCCTTGTCCGCCTGAGCAACCTTTAGCCTTTCCTCCAACTACTCTGTCGATCCTGCCACTGAAAACAAAACAATGCATATTTTAAAATCATTATTAGCACAGAATCGTATTTCTTGCACACTATTGTGCTTACCATCAGATGCCTTTCTAGAATTCTTCAAACTCTCCAGTTCGGTGGTGACAACAGTTAGCTTGGTCCAACACCCTTCAAGCTCCTTGGACAATGTGTTATTATTCTCCATGAGTAACTGACAATATAATAATCCTTAAATTAGTTGGGCCAACTTCTTCAAGTCTTGGGGGCTACGGGCATATGACCATGTCAAATTGTGTCAAATTTCACCGGTATTTTCTATGAGAACAGCTGAATAATTCCGGCAAGGCCGTCTCGAGCGGCCCAGATATAGACATCCGTCGAATTTAGTGCGGTGAACTCTTGTTCGAACAAGGATGGCGTACGCATGGCTTCCTTAAAGCGACGGTGATTCAGCACGCTCTCCACTTCGGAATTTGTGACCGACACGTCATCCGAATCCTCTTGAGGAGGCGGAACGGGCGCGGCGTTTTCTCGTGTCCTAATTGGAAAGTTCGGCACTGGATTCATGGGCATTTGGCTAACTGGGTGCTTTCCCATCATTTGTCATGTTCTCCTCCTAAAAGATAAAGAAGGAGAAACCCTTAAACAATCCAGACTCATCCGAGAATTTGATGATGGGCTATTCTATCAGGCGAGCCTTGACGGTTCGGAAGTGGCCATTATCGCCGACTACCGTCGCCTTTACCCATTCTGCATCGTGCGTCTCCAAAGGCTTCCTAAGAAGAGATCCTCAGTTGTATCCTTTCCTATTGTACTAATGCAGATTTCATCAGGATCGGTGTTCCAAGGACCATAACTCTTCGAGGACGTCCCCCGTGCAAGGCCGCGTTCAAGATGAGAAGGAGTCAGGAGCACTGCGTAGGCTTCATAGTCTTCCAAGAGGTATTTGTACTTAATGCATGCCCAGGCATGAGTCTATTCTAATAACACCCCTTAAGACCTTATTCTAATAACACATAGGCTTATTCTCATAACACTTCTACACTGCAAAGAATACCCGAACCGGACCATGCGGGCAATAAAAAAGAAACCACCCACCCACCTCGCTATCACCTACCCCCACCATCTCAACCCACCCCTGCTCCCCTGGTCAACGGCTCCCCCTGACCCCCCACAACCTCCCAGTACGCCACCCATCCCCAACCTCCCAGCGCGCCGCCGGCCACCACTAACCTCGCTGCCCGTCCGCAACCTCCCAGTGTGCCGCCGGCCACCACCTCTCACCACGCTGCCCGGCAACCATCTCCCAGCCTGTCGCCGGCCACCACCTCCCACCGCGCCGCCCGGGCACCACCTCCCGCCGCGCCGCCACAACCACCTCTCGATGCACCACTAGCCCACCTCCACCGCACGGCCCAGGTGAGGACCCCACGTCGCTGTCACCCCGAAGCATGGCAGGGGCTCGTCAGGTCGCTTCCCGACCCCAGATCCTTCTACCGTCAGTGCTCCTTCTCCCTCGCCGGCGACCTCAGTTCTCCTCAGAGGCTCCTGTGCACCGGCATCCAGAGGAGGTTCGAGGTGCTCGAGGTAGCCGGCGGCTGGCCTTCCCCACAAAAGATCCAGCGCCTCCATCAAGAGCAGCCGTGCGGCCCACCACCTCCCATGCTCTGTGGATCTGCACGATCCTGAACTCCAGCGCATACAATCTTCGGATGCCTAGACCCCGTGCAATCCGCCTGGTACGCCCGTGCAGTGCGGAGCGCGCGTGTCGGCAACCGCCCACCAACTTATAAACTAGGGTTTAAGCTTCTATCACTCTAATAATCCATCATCTACTTATTACTTCCCAATGCCTTCCTCTAGGCCAAAATAATGGTGAAGTGTCATGTAGTCGACGTTCACATAACACCACTAGAGGAGAGACAACATACATCTCATCAAAATATCGAACGAATACCAAATTCACATGACTACTAATAGCAAGACTTCTCCCATGTCCTTAGGAACAAACGTAACTACTAACAAAGCATATTCATGTTCATAAACAGAGGAGTATTAATATGCATATAGGATCTGAACATATGATCTTCCACCAAATAAACCAACTAGCATCAACTACAAGGAGTAATTAACACTACTAGCAACCCACAGGTACCAATCCCAGACTTAGAGACAAGAATTGGATACAAGAGATGAACTAGGGTTTGAGAGGAGATGGTGCTGGTGAAGATGTTGATGGAGATTGACCCCCTCCCGATGAGAGGATCATTGATGATGATGATGGCGATGATTTCTCCCTCCCGAAGGGAAGTTTCCCCGGGAGAACAGCTTCGTCGGAGCCCTAGATTGATTCCGCCAAGGTTCCGCCTCGTGGCGGCGGTCTCGTTTCGAAAGCTGGCTTATGATTTTGTCCTCATCGAAAGACTCCATATAGCATAAGATGGGCATCGGAGGGCCATCAGGGGGCCCACGAGGCAGGGGGCACGCCCAGGGGGTAGGGCGCGCCCCCACCCTCGTGGGCACGGTGTGGCCCCCCTCCAGAACTTCTTGCGCTTAGTATTTTTTATATATTCTGAAAATGACTTCTGTGAAGTTTCAGGACTTTTGGAGCTGTGTAGAATAGGTCTTTAATATTTTCTCCTATTCCAGCCCAGAATCCCAGCTGCCGGCATTCTCCCTCTTTATGTAAACCTTGTAAAATAGGAGAGAATAGGCATAAGTATTGTGACATAATGTGTAATAACAGCCCATAATGTAATAAATATCGATATAAAAGCATGATGCAAAATGGATGTATCAACTCCCCCAAGCTTAGACCTCGCTTGTCCTCAAGCGAAAGCCGAAATTGAAAAATATGTCCACATGTTTAGAGATAGAGGTGTCGATAAAAATAAAATACGGACATGAGGGCATCATGATCATTCTTAGAACAACAACTTATATAATTCTTGTCATATGATCTCTTATGCTAGAGTAACAATTCAATCACAATTTCAAGTACGAATCATAAACTTCATTGAAAACTAACAAACTATAATCTCAGTCATTGGAGAAATTGCAATTTATCATAACATAGGAAAGAGTCAATATAAGAGCTTTTCAACAAGTCCACATACTCAACTATCATATAGTCTTTCACAATTGCTAACACTCACGCAATACTTATGGGTATGGAATTTTAATCGGACACAGAGAAAGATAGGAGCTTATAGTTTTGCCTCCCAACGTTTTACCTCAAGGGTAATGTCAACAATAATAGTTCATGAAAACTCACATCCAATTAGCCATATATACCAGGATCTTTCCAACATGTTGTGCTTGCCAAAAGATAAAATTTAAAAAGGAAGGGTGAATATCACCATGACTCTTATGCAAAGTAGGAGATAAAAGTAAAAGATAGGCCCTTCGTAGAGGGAAGCAGAGGTTGTCATGCGCTTTTGTGGTTGGATGCACAAAATCTTAATGCGAAAGAACGTCAATTTATATTGCCACTTGTGATATGGACCTTTATTATGCAGTCCATCGCTTTTATTTCTTCCATATCACACGATCGTATAAAGCTTTTTTTCTCCCACACTAATAAGTTATACATATTTAGAGGGCAATTTTTATTGCTTGCACCGATGACAACCTACTTGAGGGATCTTACTCAATCCATAGGTAGGTATGGTGGACTCTCATGGAAAAACTGGTTTAATGGTGTTTGGAAGCACAAGTAGTATCTCTACTTTGTGCAAAGAATTTGGCTAGCATGAGGGGGAAAGGCAAGCTCAATCATGTTGGATGATCCATGACAATATAATTTATCTCAGATGTAAGAAAACATAACCCATTACGTTGTCTTCCTTGTCCAATGTCAACTCTTTAGCATGTCATATTTTAATGAGTGCTCACAATCATAAAAGATGTCCAAGATAGTATATTTATATGTGAAGACCTCTCTTTCTTTATTACTTCCTATTAATTGCAACAATGACCAAAACTATGTTTGTCAACTCTCAACAACTTCTATTCATCATACCTTTTTATGTAAGCTCATTACTCTCCATAAGATCCATATGATCTCTTCTATTTCTTTTTATTTCTTTCTCTTTTCTTCTATTCACTCAAGATTATGGCACAATAATCAAGCCCTTGACTCAATGCTAATCTTTATTATAAATAGCTCACAGACTCGATTACATAGAAGGATCATAAAGCAAAACTCACAACTAGATCATACTAAAACTTTATGCTACTAGATCAAAATATTATCAAAAGGATCGAACTAAGAAAAGCGATAAAGATAAAAATGATGGTGATACGATACTGGGGCACTCCCCCAAGCTTGGCAGTTGCCAAGGGGAGTGCCCATAGCCATATGATTATGTCTCCTTTTTCGGGGATGGTGATGTGATATTCTTGGCAATGATGCCCCTCAGGATACGATTCTCCTCCTCGAGCTTATTGACTTGCTGCTTGAGGTCCATTATTTCCTTTCGAAGCTTTCCTGTAATGGCCAAAGCTCCTTGCACCCAAGGGTGTTGCATAGCCGCGGGAGAACAAGTGACACTCTTCTTCGTATTTTCATAACAACGAAATGTAACATTGGAAGGGATAACCGAGTTTGGGATAGCTGAGCTTTGTAGTTCCCCCATTGTGAATCCAGCTCCGAAGCGAGAAGTGACTTCTTGATCCTCCTCCATGGCATCTATCCTCTTCAAAACAGCCTCCATCTCTTCCTCCGTTGCTGGCCCAAAGTGGTTAGCATTGTTGTTTGTTCTTGGTCCCAGTGTCGGATGAGACACCCGGCTCTCCCCAACCGACTCTTGGGAAGACATCTTGCTCTAAATCTGCAGCAGAAACAGCTCGAAACAAAAACAGAGGATGTTTGCGTGATACAATGGTCAAAGCCTTCAGGAGATTATATAATGAATTTTTACCAACCAAAATACGTAACGTGCAAGAAAAAAGAGTCCGGAGAACACATGAGGTGCCCACGAGGTAGGGGGCACGCCCAGGGGGGTAGGGCGCGACCTCCACCCTCGTGGAGCCATCGTGTCCTTCCCGGACTGCTTCTTATTTTTCTATTTTTCTAAATATTCCAAAACGGAAGAAAATTCCCATTAGAACTGTTTTGGAGTCGGTTTACTTGCCGTATAACATACCTATTCCTTTTCGGAGTCTGAAACGTTCCGAAAAGTGTCCCTTATGTATTCCTCCGGGGTTACGGTTTCAATAACATTGGTTTCAACATTTATAGGATTACCTGAGATATAATGTTTAATTCTTTGACTGTTCACCACCTTCGGATTTGTGCCTTCAAAGTTGTTGATTTTTATGGCACTAGAACGATAGACCTCCTCGATAACGTAAGGACCTTCCCATTTAGAGAGAAGTTTTCCTGGAAAAAATCTTAAAAGAGAGTTGTATAGCAATAAATAATCACCTACCTTAAACTCATGCTTTTGTATTCTTTTGTGATCCCATCTTTTAACTTTTTCTTAAATAATTTGGCATTCTCATAGGCTTGGGTTCTCCATTCATCATGTGAGCTAATGTCAAATAACCTCTTCTCACCGGCAAGTTTGAAATCATAATTGAGATCTTTAATAGCCCAATAAGCCTTATGTTCTAGTTCGAGAAGTAAGTGACATGCTTTTCCATAAACCATTTTATACGGGGACATCCCCATATGATTTTTATATGCAGTTCTATAGGCCCATAATGCATCATCAAGTTTCTTGGACCAATTCCTTCTAGATCTATTAACAATCTTGTGCAAAATTAATTTGAGTTCTCTATTGCTCAATTCTACTTGACCACTAGACTGTGGGTGATAGGGAGATGCAATTCTATGATTAACATCATATTTAGCAAGCATTTTACGGAAAGCGCCATGAATAAAATGTGAACCACCATCAGTCATTAAATATCTAGGGACTCCGAACCTCGGAAAATTATCTTCCTTAAGCATCTTAATAAAGGTGTTATGATCAGCACTACTAGTTGGAATAGCTTCTACCCACTTAGTAACGTAATCAACAGCAACTAAAATATGTGTATATCCATTAGAGGCAGGAAAAGGTCCCATATAATCAAAGCCCCAAACATCAAATGGTTCGATAACAAGTGAATAATTCATAGGCATTTCTTGACGTCTACTAATATTACCAATTCTTTGACATTCATCACAAGACAAGATAAACTTATGGGCATCCTTGAAGAGAGTAGGCCAATAAAAACCGGATTGCAATACCTTGTGTGCAGTTCTATCTCTAGCATGGTGTCCTCCATAAGCCTCGGAGTGACACTTGCGTAGGATCGATTCCTGTTCATGCTCAGGTACATAGCGCCTAATAACATTATCTACTCCTTCTTTATAGAGATGTGGGTCATCCCAAAAGTAATGTCTTAAATCATAGAAAAACTTTTTCTTTTGCTGGTATGTGAAACTAGGTGGTATAAATTTAGCAACAATGTAATTAGCATAATCGGCATACCATGGAGCAGTATGAGAGGCATTTATGACATTTAATTGTTCATCAGGAAAGCTATCATCAATAGGTAGTGGGTCATCAAGAACATTCTATAGCCTAGACAAGTTGTCTGCAATGGGGTTCTTAGCTCCCTTTCTATCAATAATATGCAAATCAAATTCTTGTAGCAAGAGAACCCATCTGATGAGTCTAGGTTTAGCATCTTTCTTTTCCATAAGATATTTAATAGCAGCATGATCAGTTTGAATAGTTACTTTAGAATCAACAATATAAGGTTTGAACTTATCACAAGCAAATACAACTGCTAAGAATTCTTTTTCAGTTGTAGCATAATTTCTCTGCGCATTGTCTAGAGTTTTACTAGCATATTGAATAACATTTAATTTCTTATCAACTCTTTGCCCTAGAACAGCACCTACAGCATAATCACTAGCATCACACATAATTTCTAAAGGTAAATTCCAATCAGGTGGCTCAACAATAGGTGCAGAGATTAATGCTTTCTTAAGTATTTCAAATGCTTCTACGCAATGATCATCAGAAACAAATGGCATATCCTTTTGTAATAAATTAGTCAGAGGCCGAGAAATTTTTGAGAAGTCCTTAATGAACCTCCTATAAAAACCGGCATGACCAAGGAAACTTCTTATACCTTTGATGTCCTTGGGACACGACATCTTTTCAATAGAATCAACTTTAGCTTTATCAACTTCAATGCCTCTTTCAGAAATTTTGTGCCCCAAGACAATACCTTCATTAACCATAAAGTGGCATTTCTCCGAATTCAAGATAAGGTTAGTTTCTTCACATCTCTACAAAACTCGATCAAGGTTGCTTAAACAATCATCAAAAGAGGATCCATAAACGGAGAAATCATCCATGAATACCTCACATATCTTTTCACAAAAATCAAAAAATATAGCCATCATGCATTTTTGAAAGGTAGCAGGTGCATTACATAAACCAAAAGGCATACGTACTATAAGCAAAAGTACCGAACGGGCAAGTATAAGTGGTCTTAGATTGATCATCAGCTGACACAAATATTTGAGAGAAACCAGAATAACCATCTAGAAAGCAAAAATGTGTATGTTTGGATAATCTTTCTAGCATTTGATCAATAAAAGGTAAGGGGTAATGATCTTTTTTAGTAGCCTTATTTAATTTGCGAAAATCAATTACCATCCTATAACTTGTAATAATTCTTTGCAGAATCAATTCATCTTTATCATTAGGAACGACAGTAATACCTCCCTTTTTAGGGACACAATGGACATGACTTACCCACTGACTATCAGCAACGAGATAAATTATACCTGCCTCAAGGAGCTTTAGTATTTCCTTTCTTACCACTTCTTTCATCTTAGGATTCAGCCGTCGTTGGTGATCACGAACTGGTTTGGCATCTTTCTCTAAATTTATTTTGTGTTGACATAGTGTGGGACTAATGCCCTTAAGATCATCGAGAGTATATCCAATAGCAGCATGATGCTTCTTCAGAGTTTTCAATAATCTCTCTGTCACATCCCTAGCTTCTGATATTGCTCTAGCCTAGCTTCATGTGTGCATCATGTCTATATTTTTGAAACTTGAATTGAGGAATATTGGAAGCCTCAGAACCCTAAATAAAAGAGGGGCAAAAAACCCTAGAAATCTTATTCATTGCTCCAAATGGCTCTTCTTAAATGTTTGATAATTTTTGGTAAGGGTTCTGGTCCCAACCAAAATATTGAACATTTTTAAGGATTTATTTTTGGGACTTTGAATTTAAATCATAGCTATTTGAATTGGACTTATATCTACTGTTAAATAAATATAGGTCCAATAATTCTGAAATATTTTTGTGGAGCATTGTTTTAATTCTTTTAGCTCCTAAAAATATTGTCAGAAGCAAAATAAATTGAATTGGTTTCAAAACCAAATTCAAAACAAACCTGCAAAATAGAAAACTGAAATAATTAGAAAAAAAACAAAACAGAAGAGAGAAGCCCAGCTTACCTGGCGCCACGAGCCGGCCCAGCTCCCCCCCCTGACCGGCCCAGCTAGCAGCCCGGCCACCTGGCCAGCCCACCTCCTCCTGTCTTCTTCCTCCTGCCAGTAGGCAGAGGGGAAGCGTGGCGTGCGCGCGTGCGTTCCCGGCCACCTCCTGCTTGCCGACGATCCCCTGGACGCGTGGACGACTTCCCCGTGTCGTCCCGATCCCGCTGACCCCCTCACTCATCCCCTTCTCCTGCTCTCCCTCTCGCTCCGCACCTCGAGCCCGAACGGAGCCGCCGCCACCGACGCCGTTCGCCGTAGCCACCGTGCTCCTCGCTGCCACCCGAAGTACCCAGGAGATCCGCCTCGACCACCTCTTCCTCCTCGCCGAGAAGCGCACCGCGGGAGCCCCTGCAACATCGCCACCGCCGGCTTCTTCAACCTCGGGACCGCCGGCCATCTCCGTCAAATTCGTCGGCTCCGGTGCCTCCCCGAGCTCCCCGAGGCCACCATCGCAACCCCTGTGAGCCACTCTTCCATTCCCCCTCCTCCTCGCGCTCGTTCCCGTACCCTAGCCGTCTTTCCGCCGGACCCGAGAGCTCGCCGCCGCCGTGCCTCGTCACCACCGTGGCTGGAGCCGTTGCAGCTCGAAGCCGAGCACAGCACCGCACTCAACACGTCTCCAGGAGCCCGTAGCCGCCACTAGCTTCCCCTCCCGTGCCCCCGAACGCCAACCCCGACCTCGCCCGAGCTCCGGCCGCCGCAAAAGAGCTCTCCGCCGGTAGCTCTGGCCACCCCAGCTGCTGTCACTTGCCTCTTTAGATGCGCCTTTCTCCCAGGAACCCGTAGGAGCAAACCGCACGTCAAATGGTGCTCCGTAGCAAGCGCACGGTGCACCTTCGCTGTCGGCCGTGGTCGTCGCCGGCGACACTCCGGCGACTACCGACGAGGCATGCCTAATCAGCACTAATGACGCCTAAACACCCCCCCACAGCCACTGACAGTGGGCCCCGTAGTGGGTCAAAGCCCGGGTCAACGCGGGATTAGCCCCTGTGTCACTGACGTGTGGACCCCACACGTCAGGTTTGACCTGGACCGCCCGTTGACCTGCTGAGGTCAGCATGAGGTCATGCTGACGCCATAATTCATTTTCTGGAATTATTTTATTTCTAAATATTCAGGAAATTCCAGAAAATGCCTAAAACTTCAATAAATCATAGAAAATTAACCGTAACTCCAAATTAAATAAATTATATATGAAAAATTATCAGAAAAATTCAAGGAATCCATCTGTACCATTTTCATGCATGTTAGAACAACTTATAGGTGCTGTTTAGCACAAATCATATAAAGGGCATTTAAATAATCACATATGGAGTTTGAATTTGAATCTTGTATTCAAACCAACTTCATTTAATCTGTTGCTAGTTGCATTAGCTCAAAAAACATTCATTTTGCCATGTCATGATCATGCATCATATTGTGCATTGCATTGATTGTGTTTTTCTGTGTTGCTGGTATTTGTCCCCTCTCGATAGACGCGATACCGATGATGTGATCGTTGACACTGATGAAGACTCAATGTTATCTTCAGAAGTGCCAGGCAAGCAAAACCCCCTTGTTCATTCCGATAAAATCCCACTCTCTCGCTCCTGCTCTCTTTTACTGCATTAGGACAACAACGACATATTTGATACTTGCTGCGGTAGCTGAACCCTTTATCCTTTGCATGACCTGTCATTGCCACAGTAAATAGATGAAACCCACTAGCATGAGTAGGAGTTGTTGGAGCCCTGTTGTGCCTACTCATTCATGCTTGTTTGTCATGCCTGCTACTGCTTAGAGTTGAGTCAGGTCTGATTCATCGGGGATGAATCAGAGGCGTGTGAACATGTCCTACTGTGTGTGAGCTAAGTGTGTGAACACGATTTGGTAAAGGTAGCGGTGAGAGGCCATGTAGGAGTACATGGTGGGTTGTCTCATTGCAGCCGTCCTCAGGAACTGAGTTATGTGTTTGTGATCCATGAACAGCTACTACCACACATTGGGTTCCGGTAACTCGACCCCTCTCGACTTATTAATCAACATGATCTCTGTCCAGGAGTTGCAACTAGTTTCTGGTGTTTGTAGGTAGTGTTAGTAGTCTACCAAGTGGCACCCGGTACAGGTGGGCTTGGGACAGACTAGGCACAGTGGCACGGTGTACCAAGTGGCACCCGGTTGGTGGGCTTGGGAACCCTGCACACATCGTTTGGGGCCGTGAGCGACACCCCGGCCGGATCTCCTTGCGGATGGAACCCGAATAGGCGATAAACCTGGACTAGAGACTTGTTCGGTTAGTTAGGTCGTGGCCGACTCCCTCGCCCGGCTTCCGCTTGAAGGTTGCCGAGGTACATGACGTGTACAGGGCGATAAGTGGCGAAAGCGTGTGTGAAGAAGTACACCCCTGCAGGGTTATCATTATCTATTCGAATAGCCGGATTCCTCGGATATGGAAACTTGGACCCCTTGTACAGTTCATAGACAAGTGAAAGTGGATACTCTAAAACACGCAAGATAAGCGTGAGTGCTATGGATGGCGTTCTCGTAGGGAGACGGGAGCGGATCCATAGTGGTGTATTGGTTGGTGAATATGTGGACTCGTGTGCGCCACCTCAAAGAGTCGCTTGCAGTTGTAGTTCAGGATAGCCACCGAGTCAAAGCTGGCTTGCTGTAGTCAAACTCCACCATCCCCTTTGTTGATAATAATGCATATGTAGATAGATCTGATGTAAGTCTTGCTGGGTACATTTGTACTCACGTTTGCCCATTTTATGTTTTGCAGAGAGACTTCAGTCTCACTAGTAGTTCCGCGTGGACTTCGACGTTTAGCTTGATACCTCAGCTACGATCTTGTGCCCTCAGCAGGATCTGATAAATAGTCAGGCTTCTCAGCCCTTTTCATTTATAGGTGTCTGTACTCAGACATGATAGCTTCCGTTTGTGCTTTGACTTGTATGCTCTGACTGTTGGGTCATGAGACCCATGCTTGTAATGTCTCGCTCCTCGGAGCCTATTGATTAAAATACTTGAGTCATAGAGTCATGTTGTGATGCCATGTTGTGTTTGCACATATCGAGCATATTGTGTGTATGTGATTGAAATGCTTGGTATGTGTGGGATCTGACCATCTAGTTGTTTATCTTTAGTAGCCTCTCTTACCGGGAAATGTCTCCTAGTGTTTCCACCGAGCCATGGTAGCTTGCTACTGCTCCGGAACACTTAGGCTGCCGGCATGTGTCCTTCTTCGTTCCTGTGTCTGTCCCTTCGGGGAAATGTCACGCTTGAGTACCGGAGTCCTGTTAGCCCGCTACAGCCCGGTTTACCGGAGTCCTGCTAGCCCAGTGCTACAGCCCGGACCCACTTGCTGATGACCGACACGTTCGAAGCTGGGTCATGGATGCCTGTCCCTGTAAGTCTGTGCCACTTTGGGTTTACGACTAGTCATGTCAGCCCGGGCTCCTTATCATATGGATGCTAGCGACACTATCATATACGAGAGCCAAAAGGCGCAAACGGTCCCGGGCAAAGGTAAGGCGACACCCGTGGGGATACCGTGCGTGAGGCCGCAAAGTGATATGAGGTGTTACCGGCTAGATCGATGTGACATCGAGTCGGGGTCCTGACAGCGTTGGTATCAGAGCTTGACTGCCTGTAGGATTACCAAGCCAAACTGGTCGAAGTTGAGTCTAGAAATTCTTTAGTTATATAAGGGAATTGATTGTGGGATGGAACGTAAGGCTCTTTTTACTCCTTATACCTCATGACCTTCTGATCTGAGTCATCATCTTCTCTTCTACGGGGATTAAGAACTAGGCTATCTCTTCTTTCTATCAGGATCACGTGTTACTAATCTGCAGACTTATAGGATTGTTGGATTTAAGTCTCAGTTCAGTTCCTACTACTTCCGTATGCTAATTGTTGATCTCGAAACCTTGATATTGTGCTTCTGAGTGGTTATGCCACCATTTTTGTGAATGTCTCAAATCTTTTCTGAGCATTTACAGCCGTTATGCTGTCCGAGTCATCCCAGGTTTCTAAGTAGTCTGATGCATTTGCAAATCCTTTTCCTCTGGTTTCAATGTCTTTTAGGCCAGGTTAATCACACAAATTGTTGAGTTGAGGTACTCTACTGCCTCAACCTTTATGTTGGAGTTATTACTATGACCCTAGGTGTCTCAGGGGATCATCTAGTAGTCTAGCCATGTTTTGTGTCCCAGTGTGATGATTCTGGCTTTTATTCTCGAAAGCATCCCGTGATGCCACTTAGTAGTAGGTATTCTACTCCTTGGGCTTTGAACCCGAGATCCACCCTACTTATTTTATGTTGATAGTGTTTGCTAGTTCCTTTAGGATATTAGTAACCTTTGCGATAGTCCTCGAGGTCCGTGGTATTTCCTTCTTCCAAATACTATGAACCGCTTATGGCAGATGTTTATTGGATCAAAAGATCACAATTAGAGTACTCTTGAGGAGTTCTCCATTCATAAATCGTGACTCTGCCAGTTCTACCTTTCTGCATGGGTTATCCGGAAGAAATATGTTGAATTTGGTTCGACATACTAATCTATGCATCCACAACTCAGAAAGTTATATGTTCCTTTGAGTTGTTCTCTTTAGTTGTTTTCTGGCCCTCGTCTATCAATTGATAGTCAAGAGTATGTGTGCGTTCGTTTATCGATGCCTATTACTCTTGTGGTCCGTCAAGCCATTCTATCCTGAATGACTAGGAGAAACAAACTCCAGTACCTCTTCCATATCTAGGATTGGGTCAAAGCAATTGTGCTCCGCAGATCAAAATGCCAGCCCAGCTTTTGATTCTGTTCTACCCTGAAGTATTACCGTCTTTATGTCAGGATTTTCATGAGAATTGCACCGGCTCTTGTGAATTCTTGATGTAGTGATACTTCTCGCCATTATTATTCATCCCTCGGTTCCGTGTTGTCGCAACCGGAATGCCGACAAGTGAATCGTGATGTGTGAATTCAATACTCCTAGCAACCTTGTTGCTTGGTAGTTAATGGGCAATAATTTCATTCTTAGCGTGCTGGTTTTGAATCATCATTCTAAGGTTGATCATGCTACCTAGTCCTTGTTCTCAGTGCCCTCCTTGATCGATGAGTTAGGATCATTCAAATCTTCGCTCTATTGATCTTATCGTCTTGCCCCAAAAAGCAAGATTGTTCTCGAGCTTAGCAACATATCGGTGGTTCGTGATTTTCCGAAGATCTTCTCGGAAGTATTACCAGGTTGTCACCTGACCGTTGTGTTGAGCTCGTGATCAAGTTGGTTTCTTATGAACCACCTTCTTTCCAAGAATCGGTGTTAGATATCCCTGAGCTAGTTGGTTAAGCTGGACAACAACTTGGAGAGTTGGAAGATAAAAGCTCGCCTGACTTAGTTCGTTCCAAAGGGATATTCTTGTGTAGTGTGTGTTGAAGAAAGATGATATCTTCATCGATTGGTCCCTGTGATCAGTTGCTGGACCTATCGTCTTATCAATCCTTTGATTTGAGTGTGGGCTATCGTCAAATCAAGTCAGAACCAACGATGTTCGTAATGTTGTCTTCCTCGTGGTTGATCCCTCGAGCATACACCATTATATCTTTTGGGTCTGACCAATGCTATCACCGTGTTCACACGATGGTGGAAGTCCAGTGATATGGAAATTCCGATGAGTTGTTGTTGAGTCCATTGACAACATTCTTATCTCCTCCATGATGTTGTTGAACATTAAGTTAGTGTTGGAAACTTTTGAAAGCATCTTCTTCATGCTAGCTCATGAAGTACTTATTTGATGAAAGGAGTGACTTCCTTTGATTCACGTGCATTTTGATGTAAGTTGCCGTCGTGAACTCGAGAAGGTTTGTTTTTGCTCCTTTGGAATCATCCCAAGTCGGTCATGCACGTGCGAAGAATTTTGTGGTCTGTTAGACTGATCATCTTCATTCCATATGTATATCCTAGCACACCAAGCCACTGATTGACTTGTTCAAGGAAAAGAAGTCTATGCTTGGGATCTAATCCATGGACTTGCGTAAAGACTTCGATATCCTCGATGATGGCTCCCAACCAGAACTCGGTAGTGTTTTATTGTAAGACTACCATGTGGGCATGCTTGTCTGGAACAACGTGTTCACATGTTTGTAGCAGAACCAGCTCATGTTTTGGAGCTTGCTATCGTAGTTCATTTCCTGAGAATCTCGCAACGTCATCTCGTCGATTTGTGTTGCAAACTTTCATTTTTCTTCCTAGACTCGATGAGTCTGGAATATCCTGACACCAACCAAGTCTGAGTCTCAGGCAGATATGATGGTTGGAATATTTCCCAAGAACTATAATATTGGTCCCTCGATAACCGGTAAGGTGGATGTCGTGGCCAACACACCCAGCCGGAAGACCTATTATTGTAGTATCTTGTTTGAGGAAGTTGGCCACCTCCCCATAAGGATTTCGTAGGATTTACCTCCGTAACTGTTCCTTATGGATTCTATTGCTCCCGAAGTCCGACCTTTACTTGATGTTCTAGATATCAAACCATATCTATGGGTGTATTACGCTAGCACATCAAGGAGAACATTAGAAGGGGAGTGCTAAATGTCTCTCGGTCGATCATCCAGATTTTGTTTCCTTGGCCTCGCTAGGGTGAAATCTGAGTTGATGTTATCTTCCTATGCATCTGCATCGTCCATCGTTATTCATCATGGTGGTATGTTGTGTTGCCAGGATTCTTGACACGGATGTTGGTAAAACTTTGATGAATATGGAAATGCTCAAGTTCTTGAGAGCACGCACAAGCGCTAGGTGTTATCATCGGCACTAACTGGGTTTGCTCTCAGTTTCCTCGGCAATGCTATAACCGTTCCAATAGTGGAATAACTCTCTATTGTTGAGCCTCTCCCCAGTTACCAGAATCATTCCCAGCATTTGCTTTTTGTTCCCAGCTTGCACCGCCAATGTGCCTTTCTACCACGGGTCTCTTCCATCTCCGGTGGTAAGCAAATTCATCCATTACGTTGTCTTCAACAAGGTAATCCACATCATCCAAGTCCGAGTATGCCATTCTACCGACCCCCTCCAAACGATCGTTGTGAATTGCCTTATGCTGGTATGAAGAGTTTCGATGATCTTTGAATCAAAGGTAATTCTTTTTGCCACGTAAGATAATACCCTACGATCACCCTCCTCCAGGATGTTTCGTCGTGGTATCATGGCAATTCAACTCCTCGCTACGTTAACAATCGATTACCACCTTCTTAAGTGTGGAATTTTTGTCTACCTAGTGAACCTTCGTCATCCGTTTCTTTCCACCCCTCTTGATGTGTATCTCGTGTCTCAACCCGAGAGATGGTTCTAAGTCTCATTCCGTGAGTTAGACCTGGGTTGTTCGACCTTCGAGAAGACCGATCCTTTTAGAGTTTTCCTTTCCTCTTCTTGTCATGATTAGCTGAAGTTCTCAGAGCAAGACGACAAGAAAAAGATGGTGTTCAAATCAACGTTCAACTGAAGTGCACCCTGGATCGTGAAGATTATACTAGTTGCGTTTCCCCTTCACCTTACCCTACGCTTGAATCTCGAGACGAGATTCTTGTTTAGTGGGGGTGAGTTGTCACATCCCTAGCTTCTGATATTGCTCTAGCCTAGCTTCATGTGTGCATCATGTCTATATTTTTGAAACTTGAATTGAGGAATATTGGAAGCCTCAGAACCCTAAATAAAAGAGGGGCAAAAAACCCTAGAAATCTTATTCATTGCTCCAAATGGCTCTTCTTAAATGTTTGATAATTTTTGGTAAGGGTTCTGGTCCCAACCAAAATATTGAACATTTTTAAGGATTTATTTTTGGGACTTTGAATTTAAATCATAGCTATTTGAATTGGACTTATATCTACTGTTAAATAAATATAGGTCCAATAATTCTGAAATATTTTTGTGGAGCATTGTTTTAATTCTTTTAGCTCCTAAAAATATTGTCAGAAGCAAAATAAATTGAATTGGTTTCAAAACCAAATTCAAAACAAACCTGCAAAATAGAAAACTGAAATAATTAGAAAAAAAACAAAACAGAAGAGAGAAGCCCAGCTTACCTGGCGCCACGAGCCGGCCCAGCTCCCCCCCTGACCGGCCCAGCTAGCAGCCCGGCCACCTGGCCAGCCCACCTCCTCCTGTCTTCTTCCTCCTGCCAGTAGGCAGAGGGGAAGCGTGGCGTGCGCGCGTGCGTTCCCGGCCACCTCCTGCTTGCCGACGATCCCCTGGACGCGTGGACGACTTCCCCGTGTCGTCCCGATCCCGCTGACCCCCTCACTCATCCCCTTCTCCTGCTCTCCCTCTCGCTCCGCACCTCGGGCCCGAACGGAGCCGCCGCCACCGACGCCGTTCGCCGTAGCCACCGTGCTCCTCGCTGCCACCCGAAGTACCCAGGAGATCCGCCTCGACCACCTCTTCCTCCTCGCCGAGAAGCGCACCGCGGGAGCCCCTGCAACGTCGCCACCGCCGGCTTCTTCAACCTCGGGACCGCCGGCCATCTCCGTCAAATTCGTCGGCTCCGGTGCCTCCCCGAGCTCCCCGAGGCCACCATCGCAACCCCTGTGAGCCACTCTTCCATTCCCCCTCCTCCTCGCGCTCGTTCCCGTACCCTAGCCGTCTTTCCGCCGGACCCGAGAGCTCGCCGCCGCCGTGCCTCGTCACCACCGTGGCTGGAGCCGTTGCAGCTCGAAGCCGAGCACAGCACCGCACTCAACACGTCTCCAGGAGCCCGTAGCCGCCACTAGCTTCCCCTCCCGTGCCCCCGAACGCCAACCCCGACCTCGCCCGAGCTCCGGCCGCCGCAAAAGAGCTCGCCGCCGGCAGCTCCGGCCACCCCAGCTGCTGTCACTTGCCTCTTTAGATGCGCCTTTCTCCCAGGAACCCGTAGGAGCAAACCGCACGTCAAATGGTGCTCCGTAGCGAGCGCACGGTGCACCTTCGTTGTCGGCCGTGGTCGTCGCCGGCGACACTCCGGCGACTGCCGACGTGGCACGCCTAATTAGCACTAATGATGCCTAAACACCCCCCCCCCCCACAGCCACTGACAGTGGGCCCCGTAGTGGGTCAAAGCCCGGGTCAACGCGGGATTAGCCCCTGTGTCACTGACGTGTGGACCCCACACGTCAGGTTTGACCTGGACCGCCCGTTGACCTGCTGAGGTCAGCATGAGGTCATGCTGACGCCATAATTCATTTTCTGGAATTATTTTATTTCTAAATATTCAGGAAATTCCAGAAAATGCCTAAAACTTCAATAAATCATAGAAAATTAACCGTAACTCCAAATTAAATAAATTATATATGAAAAATTATCAGAAAAATTCAAGGAATCCATCTGTACCATTTTCATGCATGTTAGAACAACTTATAGGTGCTGTTTGGCACAAATCATATAAAGGGCATTTAAATAATCACATATGGAGTTTGAATTTGAATCTTGTATTCAAACCAACTTCATTTAATCTGTTGCTAGTTGCATTAGCTCAAAACACATTCATTTTGCCATGTCATGATCATGCATCATATTGTGCATTGCATTGATTGTGTTTTTCTGTGTTGCCGGTATTTGTCCCCTCTCGATAGACGCGATACCGATGATGTGATCGTTGACACTGATGAAGACTCAATGTTATCTTCAGAAGTGCCAGGCAAGCAAAACCCCCTTGTTCATTCCGATAAAATCCCACTCTCTCGCTCCTGCTCTCTTTTACTGCATTAGGACAACAACGACATATTTGATACTTGCTGCGGTAGCTGAACCCTTTATCCTTTGCATGACCTGTCATTGCCACAGTAAATAGATGAAACCCACTAGCATGAGTAGGAGTTGTTTGAGCCCTGTTGTGCCTACTCATTCATGCTTGTTTGTCATGCCTGCTACTGCTTAGAGTTGAGTCAGGTCTGATTCATCGGGGATGAATCAGAGGCGTGTGAACATGTCCTACTGTGTGTGAGCTAAGTGTGTGAACACGATTTGGTAAAGGTAGCGGTGAGAGGCCATGTAGGAGTACATGGTGGGTTGTCTCATTGCAGTCGTCCTCAGGAACTGAGTTCTGTGTTTGTGATCCATGAACAGCTACTACCACACATTGGGTTCCGGTAACTCGACCCCTCTCGACTTATTAATCAACATGATCTCTGTCCAGGAGTTGCAACTAGTTTCTGGTGTTTGTAGGTAGTGTTAGTAGTCTACCAAGTGGCACCCGGTACAGGTGGGCTTGGGACAGACTAGGCACAGTGGCACGGTGTACCAAGTGGCACCCGGTTGGTGGGCTTGGGAACCCTGCACACATCGTTTGGGGCCGTGAGCGACACCCCGGCCGGATCTCCTTGCGGATGGAACCCGAATAGGCGATAAACCTGGACTAGAGACTTGTTCGGTTAGTCAGGTCGTGGCCGACTCCCTCGCCCGGCTTCCGCTTGAAGGTTGCCGAGGTACATGACGTGTACAGGGCGATAAGTGGCGAAAGCGTGTGTGAAGAAGTACACCCCTGCAGGGTTATCATTATCTATTCGAATAGCCGGATTCCTCGGATATGGAAACTTGGACCCCTTGTACAGTTCATAGACAAGTGAAAGTGGATACTCTAAAACACGCAAGATAAGCGTGAGTGCTATGGATGGCGTTCTCGTAGGGAGACGGGAGCGGATCCATAGTGGTGTATTGGTTGGTGAATATGTGGACTCGTGTGCGCCACCTCAAAGAGTCGCTTGCAGTCGTAGTTCAGGATAGCCACCGAGTCAAAGCTGGCTTGCTGCAGTCAAACTCCACCATCCCCTTTGTTGATAATAATGCATATGTAGATAGATCTGATGTAAGTCTTGCTGGGTACATTTGTACTCACGTTTGCCCATTTTATGTTTTGCAGAGAGACTTCAGTCTCACTAGTAGTTCCGCGTGGACTTCGACGTTTAGCTTGATACCTCAGCTACGATCTTGTGCCCTCGGCAGGATCTGATAAATAGTCAGGCTTCTCAGCCCTTTTCATTTATAGGTGTCTGTACTCAGACATGATAGCTTCTGTTTGTGCTTTGACTTGTATGCTCTGACTGTTGGGTCATGAGACCCATGCTTGTAATGTCTCGCTCCTCGGAGCCTATTGATTAAAATACTTGAGTCATAGAGTCATGTTGTGATGCCATGTTGTGTTTGCACATATCGAGCATATTGTGTGTATGTGATTGAAATGCTTGGTATGTGTGGGATCTGACCATCTAGTTGTTTATCTTTAGTAGCCTCTCTTACCGGGAAATGTCTCCTAGTGTTTCCACCGAGCCATGGTAGCTTGCTACTGCTCCGGAACACTTAGGCTGGCCGGCATGTGTCCTTCTTCGTTCCTGTGTCTGTCCCTTCGGGGAAATGTCACACTTGAGTACCGGAGTCCTGTTAGCCCGCTACAGCCCGGTTTACCGGAGTCCTGCTAGCCCAGTGCTACAGCCCGGACCCACTTGCTGATGACCGACACGTTCGAAGCTGGGTCATGGATGCCTGTCCCTGTAAGTCTGTGCCACTTTGGGTTTACGACTAGTCATGTCAGCCCGGGCTCCTTATCATATGGATGCTAGCGACACTATCATATACGTGAGCCAAAAGGCGCAAACGGTCCCGGGAAAAGGTAAGGCGACACCCGTGGGGATACCGTGCGTGAGGCCGCAAAGTGATATGAGGTGTTACCGGCTAGATCGATGTGACATCGAGTCGGGGTCCTGACACTCTCTTCTTCATGCTCTGAAAGGTTAGCACTAATAATAACAGGATATATCTTTTTCTCATCAAGATAAGCATATTTAAGAGTATCAGGTAACGGTTTTAGCTCAAACACGGGATCACCCTTGGGTGGAGGAGGATCCCCTAGGATTTCGCCAGGCAAATTGTGTTTCAGGATGGGTTCCTGTTTAAAGAATACTTCATCTATTTCCCTTCTTTCATTCATAAACATATCATTTTCATGGTCTAGCAAATACCATTCTAAAGGATCACTAGGAGGCACGGCAATAGAAGCAAGACCAATAATTTCATCTTTACTAGGAAATTCCTCTTCAAGGTGTTGTCTACGAAATTTAGAGAAATTAAATTCATGAGACATATCACCTAAACCAATAGTAACAGCATCCTTTTCGCAATCTCTGTTAGCATTAACTGTGTTCTAGAAGGGTCTACCAAATATAATGGGACAAAAGCTATCTTGTGGGGAACCAAGAACAAGAAAATCAGCAGGTTATTTAGTTTCCCACACAAGACTTCAACATCTCTAAAAATTCCAATGGGTGATATGGTATCTTTATTGGCAAACTTAATGGTAACATCAATATCTTCTATCTCAGCAGGCGCAATATCATGCATAATTTCTTTGTAGAAGTCATGAGGTACAGCACTAGCACTGGCACCCATATCACATAAGCCATGATAACAATGATCTCCTATTTTAACAGAAATAACAGGCATGCCTACCATGGGTCTATGTTTATCTTTAGCACAAGGTTTAGCAATTCTAGCAGTCTCATCACAGAAATGAATAACATGCCCATCAATATTATCAGACAAGAGATCTTTAACAATAGCAATATTAGGTTCAACTTTAATTTGCTCAGGAGGTGTATAGGTTCTAATATTGCCTTTACGAACCACAGTTGAAGCTTTAGCATGATCTTTTATCCTAACAGGAAAAGGAGGTTTCTCAACATAAGCAGTAGGAACAATAGGATCATTATAAGTGATAGTCTTTTCTTCAACTTTAATAGGTGCATCTACTTTTACTTCTATGGGAGGATGATATTTAAACCACTTCTCTTTAGGGAGATCAATATGAGTAGCAAAAGATTCACAGAAAGAAGCTATTATCTCAGAGTCAAGTCCATATTTAGTGCTAAATTTACGGAAAACATCGATGTCCATAAAAGATTTAACACAATCAATCTTAGTTGTCATACCTAACTCCTTACCTTCGTCGAGATCCCAATCTTCCGAGTTGCGTTTAATTATTTCCAATAAATCCCATTTGAATTCAATAGTCTTCATCATAAAAGAGCCAGCACAAGAAGTATCGAGCATGGTGCGGTTGTTATCAGAAATCCGAGCATAAATTTTTTGAATAATCATTTCTCTTGAGAGCTAATGATTGGGGCATGAATATAACATTGACTTAAACCTCCCCCAAGCTTGAGCGATGCTTTCTCCTTTGCGAGGCCAAAAATTATATATATAATTACGATCATGATGAACAAGATGCATAGGATAAAACTTCTGATGAATTTCCAATTTCAATTGTTTGTAGTTCCATGATCCCATATCATCACATAGCCTATACCATGTAAATGCATCTCCCTCCAAAGATAAAGGGAATACCTTCTTCTTAATAACATCATCGGGCACAGCTGCAAGCTTAAATAATCCACAAACTTCATCCACATATATTAGGTGCTCATTAGGATGCATTGTTCCGTCTCCTGCAAAAGGATTAGCTAGCAGTTTTTCTATCATACCCGAAGGAATCTCAAAGTAGACATTTTAATTTTCAATAGGTTCAATAGGTTGAGGAGCAACTCTTTGCTCTACTGGTCAGGGTGAAGATACCCCGAACAAGCCCCTCAGAGGATTACTTTCCATAGTAACAACTGACAGTAAATTTCAGCACACTATATAAAGTTTTCCTTACCAAATTCCACCTACCAAAGGCGCTTCAGTCCCCGGCAACGGTGCCAGAAAAGATTCTTGATGACCCACAAGTATAGGGGATCTATCATAGTCTTTTCGATAAGTAAAAGTGTCGAACCCAACAAGGAGCAGAAGGAAATGATAAGCGGTTTTGAGCAAGGTATTCTCTGCAAGCACTGAAATTATAGGTAATAGATAGTTTTGTGATAAGATAATTTGTAATGAGCAACAAGTAACAAAAGTAAATAAAGTGCAGCAAGGTGGCCCAATCCTTTTTGTAGCAAAGGACAAGCCTGGACAAACTCTTATATATAGAAAAGCGCTCTGGAGGACACATGGGAATTATCATCAAGCTAGGTTTCATCACGATCATATGATTCGCGTTCGGTACTTTGATAATTTGGTATGTGGGTGGCCAGTGCTTGGGTACTGCCCTTACTTGGACAAGCATCCCACTTATGATTAACCTCTATTTCAAGCATCCGCAACTACAACAAAAGTATTAAGGTAAACCTAACCATAGCATGAAACATATGGATCCAAATCAGCCCCTTACGAAGCAACGCATAAACTAGGGTTTAAGCTTCTGTCACTCTAGTAACCCATCATCTACTTATTACTTCCCAATGCCTTCCTCCAGGCCCAAATAATGGCGAAGTGTCATGTAGTCGACGTTCACATAACACCACTAGAGGAGAGACAACATACATCTCATCAAAATATCGAACGAATACCAAATTCACATGACTACTAATAGCAAGACTTATCCCATGTCCTCAGGAACAAACGTAACTACTCACAAAGCATATTCATGTTCATAATCAGAGGAGTATTAATATGCATATAGGATCTGAACATATGATCTTCCACTAAATAAACCAACAAGCATCAACTACAAGGTGTAATTAATACTACTAGCAACCCACAGGTACCAATCCCAAACATAGAGACAGGAATTGGATACAAGAGATGAACTAGGGTTTGAGAGGAGATGGTGCTGGTGAAGATGTTGATGGAGATTGACCCCCTCCCGATGAGAGGATCCTTGATGATGACGATGGCGATGCTTTCCCCCTCCCGAAGGGAAGTTTCCTCGGCAGAACAGCTCCGTCGGAGCCCTAGATTGATTCCGGCAAGGTTCCGCCTCATGGCGGCGGAGTCTCGTCCCGAAAGCTCACTTATGATTTTTTCCTCATCGAAAGACTCCATATAGCTGAAGATGGGCATCGAAGGGCCACCAGGGGGCCCACGAGGCAGGGGGCATGCCCAAGGGGGTAGGGCGCGCCCCCCACCCTCATGGGCAGGGTGTGGCCCCCCTCCGGAACTTCTTGCGCTCTTTATTTTTTTATATTCTGAAAATGACTTCTGTGAAGTTTCAGGACTTTTGGAGCTGTGCAGAATAGGTCTCTAATATTTGCTCCTTTTCCTGCCCAGAATACCAGCTGCCGGCATTCTCCCTCTTTATGTAAACCTTGTAAAATAAGAGAGAATAGGCATAAGTATTGTGACATAATCTGTAATAATAGCCCATAATGTAATAAATATCTATATAAAAGCATGATGCAAAATGGACGTATCAATGAGGCATGGAGCAACTCTGCCAATCACCCTCGTGAGGGCCATGGGGACGTGAGGATGAGCCTGGAGCGCTGGCCATGGTCAAAGGCTTTGCTCGTGGCTGGATTTGGCGATTTCCTTTCTACACGATGGGGGATGTCATTTGGAGACCTATAGCACCTTATATAGATGCCATCCGTACGTGGTAAAGGACTTATTTACAAAAAGGACATGGATAGTTCATATTCATCCTGCGCGTGAAAGTCGGAGTGCCATTGGGGGGAATTATAAAAAAGATGTTAAGATTGTCTCCGGATTATCGTCAGTCCGGATTGTAATGAAGAACCCACCTTTCAAAGTCGAAAACACGAGACTGAAGACTACGTTGTCATTGAAGGCGAATTCGGGGGCTACTGAGGGAGTCCAAGATTATGGGGTCCTCGGATGGCCGAGCTATGTGGCATGGGCCGAATTAATGGGTCGTGAAGATACAAGATCGAGGACCTTCCCCCGCGTCCGGATGGGACTGTCCTTGGCGTGGAAGGCAAGCTTGGTGCTCGGATACGAAGATTCCTTTCTCTGTAAACCAGCTCTATACAATCCTAGGCACCCCAGGTGTCTGTATAAAGTGGAGGGTTTAGTCCGTAGAGGCAATCATAATCATACAGGCTAGATATCTAGGGTTTAGCCATTACGATCTTGAGGTAGATCAACTCTTGCAACCCCTATACTCATAAAAGTTAATCAAGCAGGACGTAGGGTTTTACCTCCATCAAGAGGACCCGAACCTGGGTAAACATTGTGTCCCCTGCCTCCTGTTACCTTTGATCCTTAGACGCACAGTTCGGGACCCCCTACCCAAGATCTGCCGGTTTTGACACCGACACCAGGGACTTTTCTGCTCCAGTTGACTTGACCCACAGTTACCCCATCAACAAGAGCCAAGAAAAGAAGAAAGATATTCACCGGTAAATACTTCCCGAAAGAGCTCCCAAAAGCCAGTAGTAAATTAGTTGCCAGAATCAGTCATGCGCCTGCCAATGAGCAGCGGACTCAGGAAGAATCCCCGACTCTTGCTAATGAGATCAACACTCACGTGGCCGAAGAGATGCCTTTAGTCCTTGTTCTCGAGCCCCAAGGTCCAACATGGGCACAAAAGATAGTGCAATACCTCCAAATAGGAGAACTTCCCGTAGAACAGGAGCAAGCCGAGAAAGTATCCCGTCATTTGAGTATGTACCAGCTTGTGGACAACATCCTGTGCAGAAAGAGACCAAACAAAGTGAAATTGAAATGTATTAATTCGGAAGATGGACCTAAGTTGTTGGGAGAGATAGATGGATGCGTGTGTGATTCTCACATAGGAGCAAGAACCCTTGTCAGGAAGGCTTTCCAGCAAGGCTTTTAGTTTCCCATTGAGCAACAAGATCTGAATCATGCCAGTTCCATTCCAAGAAGATACACTAACCGGCACAAGCCCTCCAAATGATTCCTTTATCCTGACGCTTCTTGGTCTGTTGGCTTGATATTTTGGGCCCCTTACCCCTACTACCGGGGCTTTCAGTTCTTGTACGTCGTCATCGGCGTGTTCATAAAGTGGCTTGAGGTAGAGTCGGTGAGAAATGTAAGTGCACTATTAGCCATCAAGTTCTTCAAAGTATTAGTTTGCCAGTTCAGAGTCCCGAACAGTGTCATCACTGACAATGGCACATAATTCACTAGCCAAACTCTCGTGGAGGAACACAATCACCTATGGGACCAAGAGGCCCCTTTGTGGTTCGGTGGGGGACGATCACATTGCACAAAGAGTAGAGGCTGCATGGCAGTGCGGCGAGGACAACTCTCTTTTACCCAGGTAACGACTACTGAGCAGCGTAAAACCCTACTCCTGCTTTAGTGGAATGATTTGTAGGAACACGAAGACAAGGAGTGCTCAAGTGCAGCAAGGGTACCTATGGAGAGCAGCTACATGCCTACAGGTGCTAGAGGATCAAGAGCTCGAATCCTTTGCGAGGTTGCCTCGGGCCTCCTTTTATAACCTAAGGGGTGACCACAGTGGCAAAACAATCATTATAGTATGATTAGATAGCTAACAGTGTTATGATGCGGAGCATCCCATGGTGTTCCCCATGGACACTACCTCAACTACCGAAGCTCCAACTAGACCCATGACAAGAGCTCGAGCATGTGCTATTCAATCCTAGGTTACATCTCTCCTACTTGAGCTTCCTTTACATTCGAGCCACAGCTTAACCTCCGGCAGCCCCAGAACTTCCAGCCCGAGCCCGAAACCTCCCACCGCCCCGGAACTTCTGGCCTCCGACGACCCAGACGAGCCCGAGCATGCCAACTCTCTGGTTAGCCGGAACTAGCCTGAAACCTGCCCCAGACCTTCCGGCCCCTGGAATCTCCGTCCGGCCCGGATCTTCGGGCGCCCAGACGCCAACCCAGCTTCTACCATGCCCACACTCTAGTTAGGCCGGACCCTCCATGGACCTTGGCCCGGAACCTCCGGCGCCTGAAACTTTCGGCCCTGCCTGCGGGCAGTTACTTTGCTCGAGGCCCATGTACCCTTTCGTCCCCTAGACTATGAATACTCTTCTTATACCTACATTTTAGGGTTAGCAAAGTAGTAGGTCATTTAAGATAGATCTTTGCTCTGCACTTGATCCATTCTCCATCGGAGCCCACGACCTCTACGGAGGAGAACCCCCAAGTGGATTCAAGACACCATCATGGGAAGACTCATCAAGACCTCATCATGGAGAAGACCCTTTGTATCGTCCTTTGTTTCATTTGGATCTTTTATCACTCTTTATGTTTATGGATCTAGCACATCTGTGGTCGTTCCTCATTTTGTTCGAGTGTTTCCTCTCGTTCCCTTCGTGTTTTCCCCCTCGTGTTCTTCGTTTTCTTTGCGGGATCCCCTCAAATCGAGAAAGATCGGAAATCTAGGGTTCTACCCAACATCATGCTATCATACCCAACTCTGGTAGTTAGGACAAGGTGCATTAAATGGATCGCTAGGTGTCATGTGGAGACGTAGCCCTGGGAAGGTTTCTACACCTCTTGCCTAACATCCTCTTTTTTGCATGACATGCCTCTGAGATGGGTGTCATTAAAGGTAATATCTTCTCCAGTAAGATGCCATGTGCACGACAGAATCCACCTAGTTGCTCGAGAGCTCGACACCGCACTGATTAGTGAATGATGTTTGATGAGGTGGAGCGGTGGCATTCAGGCAGAGGCTTGCCGGCACAAAGCCTGCCGGGCCCTTTGGCTTGGGGTTTTGCTTTGGTCTTGGCAGTCCTGGAGACCCTGCCAGGCGGCTTGGCCTCGGCTCTAGGCACAGTCTCGACCCCGCTGGCGCTGTTAGCCTAGCAAGGGAGGCTTTTCTAGAAATCTTCTGGTTGGTTTGGACTTCTTATGAACTCCTTTATCTCACGAAGAGCCGTTTCTCTGCTTATTTTGTCTCAAGCATTGATACTTGATGTATGATTTGCCGCCCGCCTGTGCATAAGTCAGGGCAGCAAACACACACCTTTCTTGCACCGACAGGAGCCCTCGGTCCCGGTCCATACATGTCGTTGGGCATCGTTGGAGTGGGCCCAACAACTGCACAGGTGTTCGTGTTGAACATGCCAAGATTGATGTTGTGTCTTTAAGATCTTCTTTGCTTATTCATTGGTTTGGACCTGGGCTAGCCCCCAGGCCCCCCATAATACTCAGACGATGTGCGACGTTCATGTCGTAAACTAGGGGTGCCCACATTGAAGGGAAACCATTAGGGAGCTTCCGCATGAGTCGGTGTAACAACCATTTTACCTTTAGCTTACCCACAACGCATGATATTTCCGCCATGTGCACCAGAGCATTGCGCAGAGTTGGTGACGGAAGCAGAGGGCACGGGAACATGTGCCTTCGTAGAATACACAGCACCTTGGATTGTCTTAGTGGGGCGCCCGATGAATCAGGACGCCATCCAGGGACATAGAGAGCTGGGTTCGGGAAGTGGGGTGGTTTCCCCAGAGTAGTGGAGAGCCAATCCCCCCTCGCTCCCTCAATAGAAGGAGGCCTGAGAGGGCGGCAATGATCATCAACCGTCTCTCCCCTCTCCAACCTTTCTTCATCTTCCACCACGGCGAGAGGAAGATGCCGTGCTTGTGCTTCGAACGTAGCGACGAGAGCTTCTCCTCGACACCCTGTTCCTACTTCCACTGCAGCTGCAGAGGCTGGATCCAATGCACAAGGTGGAGCTGTGTGGCGCGGATGGGGTTGACGTAGTGCCCGCGGTCGAGGTGGACGGAACGACACACTCACCGCATCTCCTCAAATTGCTCCAACACGGATAGAAGGCCACGCGGGGGACACGGTGCTGGAGTTCATCGTCAAGCTGTGCGATCTTCTGTGCAGCCACCTATGGCTCCCTCGCCCCTTTGCTAGGGTGATGGAGGTCAACCAGCCGCTTAGGCTGCTGCTGACCATGAGTGGCTGTTGTAATGGCACCGTGTGGGTGAATGTTGAGTTCCCTGTGCCTCGTGTCATGCTCCTTAGGCGTGGTTGGAAGACCTTCGCCAGCGCGCATTACCTTGCGGAAGGGTACGACCTCCACTTCAAGGTGGTCGAGTCTAATATGCTCTCCGTTAAGATCTTAGGGTGCTCAGGTGCTCGCCTTGGTTGCTACATGGAACGCTCGAGCGATAACGAAAGCTCCTCCTCGAGCGACAATGATGAGGACGACACCAACGGTGAAGACAGTGACAGCGAGCCCCCGGTCGTAAAGTGCGAAGATGACGAATTGGACTCCGGCTGAACACCGACCGCACCATCACCTTCAGCTAGGCACCAGTAGCACCATCATTTGCAGCTGGACCCCGACAGAGTGATTTGCCGATGGTGCTTGGCTTGGACGTCACCGCCACCTCCAGCTAGACTCCGGCAGGTTCGCGGACTCCGGCTTCGTCTTTCCTATCGGTGTCACTACCGAGTCGTATCCCTCTGGTCCTAGCAGGGTAACCAGGGCATCGCCTAGCCGCTCTCTCTGTTTTTGGCCACTTTTTCCTTGTCGGGGGGTCGCTCTCCCTTTCTTGTCAGGCTGCATCCCGCTGGTCCTAACGGGGTCAGGCTGGGCTTCTGCCCAGGCGCTCCTTTTGCCCTCCTTTGTTCTCAGTGTAATCCCTAGGAGGAGACTGACAAGAAAGGAATTACAGAGCACTTATATTTTTAAATCAAAAAATGTAGGCACTCTCCATGTTTGAATCAAATTGATGTAATCCCTCCTCTATGTTGATACTTGTATGACATGTACTTGATTTCCTAATGCAATTTTGAAAGAGAACTTGCCGGATACTTATATATGTCTTTAGATGTTTTGAAGGGCTAGCCTCCAGCACTCTTTTTCAAGTAAAACTTCCTGGCAAAGTTTCTTGCTGGCCTTTAACATGGCTACTACGAAACCTCGTCAAGTGAGCTCAAGACGGGTTGGGAGCGTGAACAGGGGCCGGCCCCTTACCAGTCTTTCCAAACGCAGCTACAACTAATCATGTCTAGTAGGCTCGAGTCAGGAATAGGAACGTGAACGATAGACACAGCATGGTTTCCTCATGTGCAAGTTCTTCATATGTGGCATAACCTGGAATGACAGGAAGTTACATATTAAACAAACTTATCTTTCTTTGTTATACTCCTTATCGTTTTAGATGAGGAGGATTATTGGGTATCAAAACATATGGGCTTGCTTCCTCCCTCCCGGAGAAGTTTCTCACGAGGGATCCTTCTGTCATTGTTAGAAAAAAGCAAGAAGGTCACATGAAACCCATCACGACACATTAGTCATCTTATCCAGAACTAGTGTAGTCACATTAACATCGTACTTAGGCAGACACGAAGTCATGCATGCAAGTTTTGTGAAAACACTCGGTTTTATTCCGCTATGCACAAAGTCTGGCCTAGCTTTGTACAAAGGGTTACAAGCCTTGGGGGCTATGCTTGTGCAAAACTGGTCGCCGGGGCAGGGCCCGGCAACCGCTCCTCATGGGTAGAACTTGCAAAGATGCTCAATATTCCATGAATTTTGCATTGGGATTCCATCCTCGATCTCCAAATGGACCGTCTCAGGGCTGGTGACTCGCACTACATGGTAAGGGCCTTCCCACTTTGGCGTCAACTTGTTTGCACCCTTGGCGGACTGAATACGCATAAGGACAAGGTCGCCTTCCTCCAAGTTCTAGGCTTCAACCCTGCGGCTGTGATAGTGGCACAGGGCACCGGAGCATGACATCGTCATGCCACAGCTGCTCTTTCTCAATTTCATCGTAGGCAAGTACTCGAGGTGACCCATATGTGAGTTCCGTGGAGAGCACTGCTTCTGCCCCATAAATTTGGGAGAAGGGAGTCTGGCTAGTAGCTCGATTTGGTGTCGTCCAGATTAACGAAAGAACCACCGACAACTCATTAAGCCAACACCTTCCACATTTTTGCTATCTGTAAAAGGTCCTTGTCTTGAGTGCATGCAACACTTCTAACTTCATCCTTTCAGACTGTCCATTGCTCCTTGGGTGGGCGTCGGAGGAAAAACAGACCTTGCTTCCAAGGCTCTGGATGTACTTCATGAAGGTGTGGCTCGCGAACTGGGTGCCGTTGTTGGTGATCACCTTGTTGGGCACTCCAAAAGAACACACCAATCCTTTAAAGAACATGACAGCTGATTGCGCAGTCACCTTCATCACTGGCTCTACCTCGGGCCCTTTTTTAAACTTGTCGATTGCAACGTACAAGAATTCAAAGCCCCCATTAGCATGGGGAAAGGGGGCCCAAAATGTCCAGCCCCCAGACCACGAAAGGCCAGGATAAAGGGATTATTTGAAGGGCCTGAGTAGGTTAATGAATGTTCTTGTAATGGAACTGGCATGCTTCACACTTAGTGAGATCAGTTGCATCTTGGAGGGTGGTGGGCTAATAGAATCCTTGCCGGAAAGCTTTCCCGACAAGTGCTCTTGATCCTAAGTACGAGCCACACACACCTCCGTGTATCTTTACCAACAGCACTAGTCCATCTTCCTGGCTAATACATTTTAATTTCACACCATTCGTCCTCTTTCCCTAAAGAGTGTTGTCCACAAATAGATACATACTCGATTAGCGGGACACTTTTTATATTCCTCTGAATCTTCAGGAAGTTCTCCTATTCGCAAGAACTAGACTATGTGTTGTGCCATGTCGGAGCCTCTGGCTCGACGACAAGGACTAAAAATATTTCTTCTATCCTAGGAGCGCTGATCTCAACAAAAAGAACTTGGGGTTCTGTGTGAGGACGCTGCTCACCAACAAACATAAGGTTCCCCCGGACAACCTTCTCACCAGCGGCTTCAGGGAGTTCTGCTAGGAAATGTCTTCTGGCATTTATTTTCCTTCTCTTTCTGGCCAACATTGATGGGGAGACTGATGTTTTAGTTAGGTGGAGTACAAAAGTTCCTGGTTCCACAGTGAGCTTCTGAGCAACAAATTTGGATAGGTGATCTGCAACATTGTTCTTTGTACGGGGTACATGTTCTGTTCGGAGCCCATCAAAGTGCCCTTCCGGCTTTGTCACATATTCCACACAGGCCTCAATCAGCGGGTCCTGGTAATCTTTATTTACATGTTTCACAATGAGTTGAAAATCTCCACGAATGACTAGCTTCTTTATTCCCAATTCTATTGCAATTCCGAGGCTGGCAAGAAGCCCCTCACACTCTGCCATGTTATTGGTAGCATCCTCCCCGGGGAATTGCATCTGGATGACATACTTGAGGTGGTCTCCGGTGTGTGCGACAAGTAGCACTCCAGCCCCAGTGCCTTGCAGCAAGAAAGCACCATCAAAGTACATGACCCATTCCTTGGGGGGGGGGCTCCTTGCCGGGGAAGGCTATTTCTGGCACCTCTTCGTTCGGGGTTGGTGTCCACTCTGCAATGAGTTCTGCCAGTGCTCTACTTTGGGTAGTTGTCGTGCTTTAAAACTCTAGAGCAAAACTTGACAATTCCAGTGCCCACTCAACTATCATGTCGGTGGCTTCTGGATTTCTCAGAATGCGCTTCAGTGGAAAGCGGGTGACAACTGTGATCTCGTGAGCTTGGACGTAATGGCGTAGTTTCCCAGAAGCTGTGAGGAGGCAGAAGATAAGCTTTTGCACTCAAGAGTACCTTGATCTAGCCCCATTGCAGGAGGGAGCTGACAAGGTAAACTTGTTGCTACACCATTTTCTTCTTTGCTAAAGTCTTCTAGTTAAAGGCATCTACATGTGTCACTTTTTCCCCGTCAATGCCAGATCCTCCCGGGGGTGATTTTGGCTCACCAGCGGGCTATTTTGTTGCATCAGCTTCTTCACCGCTGACTTTCTTGTGTGCCACAAGGGTAGCACTAACCACTTGATTCGTTGTTACTAAGTACAGAAGTGGCGGCCTTGCGGTTTAGGTGCAGCAAAAGTTGGTGAAGAGGAACTGTAGGTTTTCAAATCCCGCAACACGGCCTCTACCTCCGGAGTCCATTTCATTAGACCGACCTTCTTCAATATTTTGAAGAATGGCAAGGTGCATTTTGTGGATTTCGAAATGAACCTACTTAGCGCAGCGACGCGGGCAGCTAGACGCCTCACATCCTTGACAGTTTTTGGCACTTGGATTTGTTCTAGTGCCTTGATCTTGTAGAGGTTAGTTTCTATCCCTTCTTGAGATACAAAAAATCCAAGGAGCTTGCTAGACTGAACACGAAACACACATTTCTCAAGATTGAGCTTCAAGTTGATCTTCCACAGAATTGCAAAGTTACTTCCAAGTCTTAAACGAGTGTGGACTTATCTTTGGTCTTGACCACTATGTCATCCATATAAGATTCTATGTTTCTGTGTAACTAAGGCTCAAAACCAATTTGCACATCCCTTGCAAATGTAGAATCGACACTTTTTAGCCCAAAAGGCATGCGTACAAAGCAGTATGTGCCACATGGGGTAATAAACGCGGTTTTCTCTCCATCTTCTTTGACCATGAAGATCTGGTGGTAGTCGGAGTATGCGTCAAGGAAGGAGAGCAAGTCACATCCAGGGGTGGAATCAATGATCTGATCAATGCACGGCAAGGGGAAGGGATCCTTTGGACATGATTTGTTCAAGTCAGTGAAGTCAATAGAAAGTCTCCACTTCCCATTGGCCTTGCGTACCACCACTGGATTTGCTAACCATGTTGGGTGCAACAGTCCTCTTACCAAACCTGCTGCTTCAAGTTTCTTGACTCTTTCGGCAATAAACTACTGCCATTCCAAGGCTTGCTTCCTAACCTTCTGCTTGAAGGGACAAGCATGAGGACAGACATCAAGGTGGTGCATGATTACCTCATTAGTAACACCCGGGATGTCAAATGGTTGCCATGCAAATAAATTGACATTTGCCCACAGGAAGGCAACGAGCATGCTTTCTATTTGTCGTCAATGATGGCAGTAATGTTAAAGGTACCATTAGTGCCATGCTACCTTGCCGGAAGCATCTTCGTTGCAAGAGGATCTCCCTTTGATTTCTTGCTATCTAAACTCTCTGGCAAGTCACTCCTGGGAGCAGCGGATTCCAAAGAGGCGCGCTTCCCGGGGATCTTATCGGTGTCCTTGCTAGCTTTCTTACTCTTGTTTCCTTCCTTGGCGGGAGCTTGGGCCTCGATGGCCTCTGCTACTACTGCATCTCTTTACATCTCGTTGACGCACATAGCCACATCCCTCTTATCTGATGGGATGGAGATGACTCACATTAGCACTGGCATCTTCAAGGTGTTATATGCGTAATGGGATGCCGCCATGAACTTGGCCAAAGATAGACGTCCAAGGATCCTGTTGAATGGCAGGGGATGCTTGAAAACATCAAATACAACTTTCTCAATGCTATAGTTCAGTTCCCCTCCAAATGTTGCTGGTAGCATGATCTTTCCCTTGGGCTGGTTTCTTCCTTGTTTAATCCCTTCAAATGTGTGAGTCCTTTTGAGGTCCTCATCTTGAATTTGGAGCTTATTAATCATGTCAGAGGAAATCAAGTTCAATCCTACCCCGTCGTCAACCAGCATCTTTGTGACCTTTTGAGGTCCTCATCTTGAATTTGGAGCTTATTAATCATGTCAGCAGATTGTTGGGGAAACCAACAACGGCAAGCATTCGACTGTAGTGGTGCGATATGGATGGTTCTCAGCATCAAAACCGGCAGATCTCGGGTAGGGCGTCTCGAACTGCTCGTCTAAGGATCGATGGTAAAAGGAGACAGGGGACACGATGTTTACCCAGGTTCAGGCCCTCTTTATGGAGGTAATACCCTACGTCCTACTTGATTGACTTTGATGAGTATAAGGGTTACAAGAGTTGATCTACCACGAGATCGTGATGGCTAAACCCTAGATGTCTAGCCTATATGATTATGATTGCCTCTACGGACTAAACCCTCCGGTTTATATAGACATGGGAGGGGCTAGGGTTGTACATAGTCGGTTTACAGCGAAAGGAATATTCATATCCGCACGCCAAGCTTGCCTTCCACGCAAAGGAGAGTCCCATCCGGACAAGGGGGAAAGTCCCATATCTTGTATTTTCATGGCCATTAGTCCGGCCCATGTTGCATAGCCCGGACGCCAGAGGACCCCGTAATCCAGGACTCCCTCAAGAGGGGCGGCAACTTTTGGCCAAAATTCATGCTGGTCTTGGCGGTCATCACGCCGCAGCTCGGGCCCTTGTAAGTAATGCCTTTCGTACCGGTTTTTTCTGGTCTATGGCCCGAGCAGTTGCATAAGACCTCATCCAATGTTATGTAGGATGCCAGCTTTTCGCCAATCAAAGCCATATGCCGCCTACTGCCCTACAAACAATCTCCATTACTTGGCCTTGCGCGGTCTGGGGGCTTGACATGGTCAGACCCCTTAAAGGGGGAATCCATAAGAAAAAATACCTGGTGGTCATGGTGGATAAATTCACAAAGTGGATAGAGGCCAAACTTGTTAAAACGGCCGAAGCTGGAGCAGTGATAGATTTCATATCCGGTGTCGTACACCGTTATGGTGTCCCACAAAGCATCATTACCAATTACGGCTCTAACTTCACAGTCGACGAGGTAAAAAATTGGTGTGCTAACCTGGGTGTCAAGCTCAATTATGCCTCCGTTTATCACCCTCAAACAAACGGTCAAGTTGAACGGGCTAATGGCATGATAATGAGAGGCATTAAACCCACACTAGTGCGATCCTTAACGGAGTCAAATACACTCTGGGTTGAGGAGCTCGACTCTGTACTCTGGGGGCTGCAGACCATGCCTAAACGCACGACCGGATACACACCATTCTTTATGGTGTACGGCGCACAGGCCGTCTTTCCCTATGATATTATTCGCGACTCACCTCTAGTACATATGTACGAAGGGAGAGAGGCCAATCTCGATTGGAAAAATGATTTAGATGGCCTAGAGGAGGAGAGCAATGTCGCAAAATCTTATTCAGCATTCTACCAACAACAAGCTCGAAGATACCAAAGGAGAGAACTGCGGGCCAAGACTTATAACGTCGGTCAACTCGTTCTATGCCTACTAGAGAAGAAAAAGGACAAGCTCGAGCCCAAATGGGAGGGTCCCTTCATTATAGATGAAGTTCTCACTGGAGGAGCCTACCGCCTTCATAATGCATCGGACAATCGCCTAGAGTCGAACCCTTGGAATGCTGCAAGACTCCGAAGATTCTATGCATAAGCCCGGACTCATTGTTCGTTACCTTTTTCTCTTTCCTCTTTTTCTTCTTTCCTTTTTATACGGCTTCTAGCCCGTGTTTGGATAAACCGCACACTTAAGGGGTATAGATCGTTAAATGTACGTCCCCCAAAACCTAGGGGCTTCTAGCCATAGAAGCTTATTATTTATCGAGCATCAAGCTCACCGTATATATGTGTCGTCTTCTCATAGATGTCTTTTCTCCGCCATTATATGCACCTTTATGACTTAAGTTTTTGCCAAGCTGGGTTGCCTGGCTCCTGTGCTTATGCCCTACGTTCCCACTTGTTCGGCTAGGGCATAAAGGAAGCACCTCTGCGATTGTTACAGCCGGATTATCCGGACGTGTACCTCAGACGGGTGAAGCCAAAAGCTAGCGTTCTTAAGGCAATAATAGCTCGGTGGACAAAATATGAACTGCCCTCTTTGCCATACAAGCCCCTAAAATACAATGTGTACTATGATTTTTAGCGTCACAGCTCAGGCATGCACAACAACGCATGCTGGCCTAGGGAGAGGAACCCTTAACTAAACTATTCTCTCTGGAAGATGTTTCTTACGATCAAATGTAATACAACATAACTCTCTGAATACAACTTGTCTATTCAAGCAACTATGACCGGACTGCCTGGTTTCCGAACATACGTCGGTGTTTACCACTAGTATAGTATTCGGAAACACTCCAAACTTTGGATTTTCGAGGTTAAAGCGGAACGTTTGCCATGACAATCGTCTTATAATTCGGCTAGAGATACGTTTGTCAATAAAAGTACATTACAACTTTGACTCGAAAACTTCCTCTTCCTCTATATCATCTAATAAGTTGTCTAGCTTACAATCTTGTTGTGAAAACTTGGCGGCTAGCTTCACTTGGTCATATACTAAGCTAACAGGAATTTCATGTCCATCTGATCCCCAAGGCCGGACCCGGGCAATATGATTCAGATCAAGTTTGGTGTACCTTGTTTTCACCATGGCCCAGGCCTCTCGTGCGCCTTCTCGTCATGTTGATGTCTTCCATAGTCCAAAGCAGCGACGAGCTCCCTTGAATAAATTCACGAGTTCCTCCATACTTCCTGGCCATAAAGCTTTAGCAATGTTCCTCATTGCCTTCCGGGCTCGCTCATGCACTTTGGACAGCTCTTGTACCAGATCGCCTTGAAATCCGGACACCTCTCCTTCAGGCCTCCTAGTCAGCACACCTACATAAATAAAGTTGTTAAAACTTCCCATTAGGGGCCTGTATGGAAGTAAGATTAAAAATCATACTGAATATGCCGCCTTTCAGCTTTCTATTCTCTTTCAAGACATCTACAAGTTGTGCTCGTATGTCCTTTAGCTCCTCGGCCTGCTTGATGTTGGCATCTTGCATCTTGTTCTTCTCATCCTTGGTTCGCATTAGCATATGTTGACCAGCGGCTTATTTCCTTTCAGCATGCTCCTTGTCCGCCTGAGCAGCCTTTAGCCTTTCCTCCAACTGCTCTGTCGATCTTAGCACTGAAAACAAAACAATGCATATTTTACAATCATTATTGGCACAGAATCGTATTTCCTGGACGCTGTTGTGCTTACCATCAGATGCCTTTCTGGAATTCCTCAAACTCTCCAGTTCGGCGGTGACAACAGTTAGCTTGGTATTCTCCGTGAGTACCTGGCGATATAATAATCCTTCAATCAGTTGGGACAACTTCTTCATGTCTTGGGGGCTACGGGCATATTACCATGTCAAATTGTGTCAAATTTCACCTCTATTTTCTTTTAGAACAGCTGAATAATTCCGACAAGGCCGTCTCGAGTGGCCCAGATATAGGCACGCATCGAATTTAGTGCAGTGAACTCTTGTTCGGACAAGGCTGACGTACGCCTGGCTTCCTTAGAGCGTGGTGATTCATCACACTCTCCACTTCGGAATTTGTGACCGACACGTCATCAGAATCCTCTTGAGGAGGCAGAACGGGCGCGACATTTGCTTGTGTCCTAATTGGCAAGTTCGGCACCGGATTAGTGGGCATTTCGCTAACTAGGTGCTTTCCTGCCCTTAAACAATCTAGACTCATGCCTGGGCATGCATTAAGTACAAATACCTCTTGGAAGACTGTGAAGCCTCCGTAGTGCTCCCGGCTCCTTTTTGTTTTGAACAACGGCCTGCCACGGGGGACATCCTCAAAGAGTTATGGTCCCTGGAACGCCGATCCTGATGAAATTCGAATTAGTACAACAAGAAAGGATACAACTGAGGATCTCTTCTTAGGAAGCCTCTGGATACTCACGCTGAGAATGGGTAAAGGCGAGGGTAGTCGGCGATAATGGCCACTTTCGAACCGTCAAGGCTCGCCTGATAGAATACACCATCGTCAAATTCTCTCTCTCTCTCTCTCTCTCTCTCTCTCTCTGTATATATATTATCGGAATAACTATTTTGATAACACTTCCGCACTGCATGCTCAACACAAGTGCACGTCATTGTTTGAACCAAGTGTGCTGCAGTACTGAGGCGAGTGAACTTCCCGTTGCAAAAAATTGCACGCAGTGTTTTTTCTGGTACTGTTTTCGCTCCAGTTTTTTAACCGTTTGTCGGAATGAGGCGTGTAATCTATCGTTGAAAGCTATGGATTAGTCTCAACTTCTCCATGTTGAACACTTTTCGCGATTCCTCACGGTTTAAGAGAAGTTTTGAAAATGGTGCGGCGGATGACGACTGACAGCGAGTGTTTTTGTACATTTTTCCTAAACCGTTCGTCGGAATGAAGCAAATCATACACCGTTGGATAGATATCGTTGAGACGCATCTTTTTAATATCTATTTCTTTCTCTAATTTATTACAGTTTAAAAGCAGTTTCAAATTTACTAAATCGCGGAATTCTGTTTTTCAAATTTTTTTCAATTTTTCGGTACTGTTTTCGCTCTAGTTTTTTAACCGTTTGTCGAAACGAGGCGTGTAATATGTCGTTGGAAAGCTATGGACGAGGCGCAACTTTCATGTGTTGAAATGTTTTTGAGATTCCTTACGGTTTTAAATTAATTTTGAAAATCGTGCGGAGGACGACAAGTGGCAGCGGCCGTTTTTCACGAAATTTTTACAAATCGGTCGTCGGAATTATTCAAATGATATGCCGTTGGAAAGATCTCGACGAGACGCAACTTTTTCATGTAGAACACTCTCTCTAATTCCTTACGGTTTAAGAGCAGTTTTAAATTTACCGAAATGCGGACACTCTGTTTTTCGCGACACCCAAATCGACGTGGGTACTTCATCCGACTGAAAATCACACTACATCGGATGAAAAGCCGCACTGCATCAGACGGGTAAGAGAACTGCATGATTTCTTTTATTCAAACGTAATTTTTTCAAGGACGAGAAAGTAGAGTGCACTTCACATCGGGTGTAAATGAACCACAACACTATCAAGAAGTGAACTACATTACTTTTCTTCGCTTCCATAACAATTTTTTTGCACTTACGGGATGAACAATATCATACGGCCAACCGCTCTGCTTCAGAATGAAAACCGCACTACATCGAATGGGCAAGCGAGCTGCATAATTTCTTTTGTCGAACGTAATTTTTCCAAGACGAGGAAGTGGACGACGCTTCACGTCGAGGCGTAAGTGAACCGCAACACTACCGAAAGTGAACCGCGACACTACGAAAAGTAAACTGCGTGAGTTTTTATTGCTTTTTCATACTTATTATTTCTCATGCGCATAGACTAGGCAAGTGGACCGCATGGGCTAACCGACTGAACTACATCTAATAAGAAGTGAGCTTCTTTTTGAGATGTTTTTCATTTCTGTTTACCATGTGAACCACATATAGGTTTTATAGTGAACTGCGTGAGAGATCAAAGTGAGCTTCAAAATATACATAGCCATTTATTATTTTCACACAGCCACACTCACACATCCACACTCACATTAGTCAACCGCATTAGGTTTTATTTTTTCAAAGTGTGCACTGCTATTGCATGCCGTTTGAACCTCTCTTTTTTCATATCCCTTTGAAAAATACCAAAAGGAAAAGTGGACCATTAAACATGATGAGATCAATTGCATTTTTATTTTTTCTTCATTGTTTTTGGTTGTTGTCCTTTTACTATGTACGACAAGAAAAACTTCAAACAACCAGAACCTGAAAGGTACTTCTAATGAACTGCATCTATCTTTTTTAAAAGATAAAACAATCAACTTTTTTGTGCATATGGTGCCTAAGAGGGAGGCGCAACGAACTGCACGACGGCAGCCATCGAACATGCCTTGCTGCTGAACTGCACAGCTAAGTCAGGAGGATCCCAAGCTGCTCGCCCGCTACACAATACGAAGTATATCACACGACAACAACAAAATCAGACAAAAATAAGAATCAAAAAATTATGAATCTCACACGGTGTCTAACTGCACGCACAACCCATCCAGCGCCCTGGTCATCAGACGCGGCGCACTACTCGAGGGATCCAAACGCACTGCACGCCGAGCTCAAAAGAACCGCATGCCCCACTGTTCGAGCGCGCAGTGCACTACTCGTGGAAGAACCACATGCCCCGCCGAACGAACTTCACGCCTGAGGGAGCTATCAGTGTAGGAGGTGGTGTGGTGGGCCGATGAGGCATGGCAGATGTGCCTCTGTGGTCGTGGAGGAGACCAGATCGGGATAGGTGAGGCCAGATCGAGCTGCATGCCGCAACCCGTCGCACTGCATGGTACACTCGCCTGCACTGCATGCCGTGCTCCTCACACGTCGGCAGAGCATCACCGGAGAGGCCAGGGTGGTGAGGGAGAGGCGCTCCCTGGGATCATAGGTGAGGTGGAGGTCGCTGCGCGATTCGAGGAGCGAGGATGAGGGCAACCAAGAAGGGGGCCGGCCGGACGCCATGGCCAATTCGCTCGAGGAGGAAACCGGCGGCAAAGATGTGGCCATGACCCCATCATTGGGCACGATGTAGGAAGCCTGGGCGACGTGGTGCGGCACTGGGCAGCGTGCTGCTCGCTTCTACCACCGCCTGCACTCCTTCCTCTCCGAGGCGGGCTCCCGCTCTTGGGAAGTACATGGAGGAGGGGAGAAGGTGGAGCTAGATCCGGCTGTCGAGATCCAAAGGTCTCTGGCGGCGGCGCTTGCTGGGACGGCGGCGGACGGAGGTGGTGCATGCCGGGTCGGCGCTGGTAGGTGGCGATGCTGGTCTGGGAGATGGACGAAGAAGCTCGGTTGGATGTGGCGGTGGTGGGGTGCTGTGCACGGGAGGAAGGTGGAAGGGGTCGAGGGCCAGTTGGAAGGGAGAGGTAGCAGCCATGGGGTGGGAGGTGGTCGGGGGTGGGGTCGCCGGTGCGGAGTGGGAGGTGGCCGGGGTGGTTGCGCCACCGCGGGGTGGGAGGTGGTTGGGGGTAGGGGCACCAGTGGGGAGTGGGAGGTGGCCGGGGGTGGGAGGTGGTTGGGGGTGGGGGCGTGGCCGCGGGGTGAGTGGTGGTCGCCGGTTTTGGTGTTATCAGAATAAGCGGTTTTTGTTATTAGAATAAGAGTCTTAAGGGTGTTATCACAATAGACCCACCTATATATATATATATATATATATATATATATATATATATATATATACTAGGAAAATTGCCCGTCCGTTGCAACGGGAGAAAACGATGAGATATAGAATCGGTTCCGATGTAGGGTCAATACTTTTATGGAAAGACACCATCAAGGAGAGTTGTTGGTAAGGCGGAGGAGGTCTTAACTTGTGCAAACAGAGATTTCAATTGATAAGGAGGATCTGAGGGGCAAACAGTGGCAACAGAGCAGTTGAGCTAGTCATCAACATGGGCTAGAAATTTTCAAGACTATTTTTTATACTGATTTACTAAATGAATCTATATGTATCCTAGTCAGGATTAATAAAGCTCAAGAGTATGCCAATAAAAGGAGGTATCTTATTCTTTTAGTATGTACGCACTTCAGGAGATGCATAGAGGTGCATAAATGATAATTAAAATGTTGAATGCTCAATATTGATCGTCGATGATTAACTCAAGTGCATAACTTGAGAGCACCTAACAGATTAGTATATGTTCGCAGCAACATTATTTCACAGATCTGCAGGAATATCAAAATGATCCGTAAACTATTTATGACATGGAGCATCTGTGTGAGAGAAGAAAAATTGATTTGACGGTAAATCTTGAATGAGATATGTGGCACAACATATACAAAATCACCAACTGATGAAGGGATCCAGCTTTAGAATTTGATAACTGAAACTAAAAGCCTCTCATTCAATAGTTTCAGGTAATCTAACCGTGGCAATGAAAAGCCAGAAATACATGCAGACATGTTATATGTTCGTATTTTCTGTGTCACTTAGTGTTTCTCCAAAACTAAAATAAGGGCTGATTATGACTCCATATTTTAGTGTTACGCCTGGGAAAAACATTTAATAAAAAGTTCTGGCACAAAGTAATTAATTTACAAAAACTATTAGCATAATTAAGTTTCTTCTTTGCTTGAGCAAAACATCACCAAAAATCGTAAAACATATATATTCTCTAAAATTCAGTAATCCATGTCACACAACTGGAAAAGAGAAGAACATTCATATAACTGATAGTCGGAGGAGATCAAACTAACATGTTCAGCATAAAATTCTATAGATAAGTCATCATATTTGTGGGATTTTTGGTTTTTACTATATATATGAATTCTCTTAAAATTCAACAATACTTTGTGTTGTTATTTCAGCATAATCATTCACGTATGATTAGAAATTGACATCCATCATTACCTGTTGCCGTGCTAACTTACTGGATGAACAACTATAGAGATTAGACGTTGCTTTGCATTACATGTGCCACTGCCACATTCTGAATATAGATCACATCTAGGCAGCAAGGGTTATCCAGTCCTGTCTGCAGCACAAAGGAGATGTGAATGGGGACCTTTGTTTCGGGAAGTTGCGGCCTTGCGAGGTTGGCGAGCGGACAGTTGCCGGCCAACAGGAGCAGCGACCTTTGCAAGCCGGAGTGGAAGCCGCCGAGTTTGCCGAGTGGGTCACGCGAGGGAGACGGCTTAGGTCCCAGCGCATGGTTAGCATAGCCCGCCGCAAGGGTCGTGCCAGCCTGATCTCCGGGTCTGGGCCGGGCAGCGCCTGCATGGTTTCCTCCAGGATGAGGGTGCATGTCCAGGCCCTAGGCAAGGTTTGCAGGTTTTTCAACTCCAGTTGGTCCATCGGGAACACGTCGGCGATCGCGTCCATGACGGACTTGCCCGGATCCGAGCAGCACATGACCGCAGGCTGCGTCGATCTCTTGCGTCGCGCTGCAACAAACCGGAAGAACGTCGTGGAGTCCATCTTGGCACAGAGCGCCCTCAGGCTCTCACTGATGCCCACGGCGTCCTAGACCCCTTCCTAGAGCATGCAGCAGCAAGGGGGTCGGACTACTCGTGATCGCGATACATAGAGATCGCGGCGGCGGAGCGAGTTGGCGGCGCACGGCGCTTGCGTTGATGTCTTCGGAGCGAGACGCGAGGCCGCACTCTAATTCAGCCAAGCTGGCACTCATCGCCTCCTCTGTCAGAGGGCCACCGCCTCCCCATCACCTCGTCGTTGCGCTCGATGCCATGGGCCTGCCGTCAAAACCACTTCCGATCCCTGAAACCCTAGCGCAGCTCTTCAGCCTCCACGTGAATCAATCGATATTTACGAGAGGAATTAGAGGAGGCAGCGATGCAGAGTTGGACACAGAGTCCGGATCTCAACGGAAGACGTGCGGGGATCTTGGATAGTTTTTTTAGACCTACTATCTCGAATTGATAACTTGCTTCGTCTTTCAATCGTACAAAGGCTTGATCCAAGCCTGGCGTTCCCTGGTTCGAAGGCTGAGGCCCAGCCAGTTGTGGGCGCACTGGCAAGGGCGCTGCGAACATGGCCCAAGCGGGAGTATGGAAGTGTTTGTTCAGCCCAATGTTTTTTGTATAGTTTTATTTAGTACCACCTCAAATATGTTTAAAATTTAAACTGAAAGCGTAAATTCACGGGAAGAAGCGTATTGTGACGGTGAACCCACGGAGTCAATCCGTGCTTTATTATTACTAGCAAATATGCCCGTACGTTGCAACGGGAGACAAAAAATTATGGCTAACCAAATAAGTATGACCCAATATCCTGGTATATGAGTGTACTCTATTTTAACACAGTGGCTCATCATGTTGCCATTTTTTTCTCACCCTAGCCGATGATGATCGCAATGTCCACGTGATCACAATATATTCGATGCGGTAAATCCCAAAGCTATGAGTTTGTCAGTGTATGCCACATTTGTCATTATGTTGCGCAAGGGAACATTTAAAACTTTAAAAACAAATCTCATTGACTACGAACTATTCCCAACGCCAAGACATATAAAGACTTTCAAAAAACTAATCAAATCCTAGACATGAAATACTTTTGAATCAGTGAACAGTTTTTCGTACCGACAAACTTTTTTTTGAAATTTATGATTTTCTCAAAATAATCATGAACATTACTTTTGTTTACAAAACTATTTAAATGTATGAACCGGTTTCAAATTCATTAACATTTTTTTTAATCACCAAACATTTTTTGAATCGATGAACTTTTCTTTAAAATTGGGAAACAAATTAAAAAAACAAAATATTTATTTTTATTTTTGTGAACATTTTCTAAAATGTATTGTACATTTTTTTCATATTCCGGAATATGTTTTGAATACACGATCATTTTTTCAAAATCATGAACATGATTTTATTTCCCGACCATTTTTTCAAAATTGTGATTCTTTTTAATTTTGCGAATAGTTTTGCAAAACCACCAACATTTTTTGAATCTGCAATTTTTTTATGATTTTCTAAACATTTTTGAATTCACATATATTTTATGATTTCTCAAACATTTTATTTTTGAAAACTCGCAACTTTTAGAATATTAAAACCACGAATTAATTTAAAGAAGAAAGAAGAAAGAAAACATAATGAGAAAAGAAAAGACAAAAAAGCAAAACCACCAACATTTTTTGAATCTGCAATTTTTTTATGATTTTCTAAACATTTTTGAATTCACATATATTTTATGATTTCTCAAACATTTTATTTTTGAAAACTCACAACTTTTAGAATATTAAAATCATGAATTAATTTAAAGAAGAAAGAAAACATAATGAGAAAAGAAAAGACAAAAAGCAAAACCACCAACATTTTTTGAATCTGCATTTTTTATGATTTTCTAAACATTTTTGAATTCACATATATTTTATGATTTCTCAAACATTTTATTTTTAAAAACTCGCAACTTTTAGAATATTAAAACCACGAATTAATTTAAAGAAGAAAGAAGAAAGAAAACATAATGAGAAAAGAAAAGACAAAAAAGCAAAACCACCAACATTTTTTGAATCTGCAATTTTTTTATGATTTTCTAAACATTTTTGAATTCACATATATTTTATGATTTCTCAAACATTTTATTTTTGAAAACTCACAACTTTTAGAATATTAAAATCATGAATTAATTTAAAGAAGAAAGAAAACATAATGAGAAAAGAAAAGACAAAAAGCAAAACCACCAACATTTTTTGAATCTGCATTTTTTATGATTTTCTAAACATTTTTGAATTCACATATATTTTATGATTTCTCAAACATTTTATTTTTAAAAACTCGCAACTTTTAGAATATTAAAATCATGAATTAATTTAAAGAAGAAAGAAGAAAGAAAACATAATGCGAAAAGAAAAGACAAAAAAGTAAAATAAAAAAACAAGCAAGTAAAGCCCCACAAATGGGCCGGCACATAAACGCATACATGGGTAGGACATGCATGAGAAAAGAAAGATAAAAAGTGTGAGAGCTGGGGATCGAACCCTAGTCTCATCACCAGAAGATCGATCAGCCAACCACTCTGCCACTCGTTTTTCTGTGTATTCTACTCGTTGCTCCCTTATAAAACAATGAAGGAGGCAGCAATTTTTGGTCCGAAAAATTGAATCGTTTTCTACTTACGGGTGGCATTGGTGGATAATTTTTATCAACTTGAAAGGTACTTTCAATGACGGATGACCAGAAGCGATAGCCCCTTTATTAGTTGGTAAAGATAATTATACCCACAGCCTATGAAAAGCATGAGCATCTCTCCGTTTTTTTCTCTCATCAAATCAATCATGTTTAATTACCATAAATCCCTTTTAATTACCCTCAACATGTACCACATCTTATTTGATCTCTAGCGGCTCCTTGCTTTTTGAAGCAAGTCTCGGCCGTATAACAATTAGTGAAGTTTTATTTCAAAAGGCGAGGTGGTACTAATTATTAAAGGAACCCTTCATCTAACACAATCATCATCTAGACCAGTTGGCTAGTTGTTATGTCGTTGGGAGGCGAGGTGGGCTTTTGGTTCGGCTCGACTTTTTGTTCAAATCTTGGAGGCCGAGTGCAACGGTCGCTATAATATGGAATAGTCCCACCTCATTGAACCGGCCAAACTAACGGGAGAAAACATACGAACTAAAATAATACGATCAAAGCGGAACGAAACCAAGAATAATATTGCCTTGTTTTATTAGTGTGTGTGTATATATATATGTTGCAACAGAAGGAAACAAAAATTTGGTTATGTCGAGATAACATACGGACAAAAATAATACAATCAAAGCGGGACGAAACCAAGAATATTACGTTGTTTTATTAGTAGGGGTATGTGTGTTGCAACGGGAGAAAACAAAAAGTTGGTTATGTCAATAAAACATTCTTATGAACATGTAATCTATAAAATTTCCTCGTGAATAAAAATATAAGAAAAGAGAAACTTATCAATTATGTATATGCAGAAAAACGATCTATGGCCTGGATATGATAATTTAGATTTCGATCAGTACCCAATTAAAAGGAGGGTAAATTGCAAAAATTCACCTCTGTCAGCTTGCAAAGTTCAGCGAACGGAGAGTTTTGCCCACACCATTCTTATTGGGGCTAATTTGAACAAACATCAAAGTTTTGGAGTCTCCACCTGCAGTGCCTTGTGCATTAGTTACAGCCAATCATTTGCTCCATCCACGTACACATATGTATCAACCAGCACCATGCGCCGTTGTCGGAAGAAACTAATTAAACAGAAGGGTTAGCTTGGAGACATGGTGAAACTGCAATTATCTTAGTTGCAGTCATAAATTAATATTCAATGTCATTACCTTTGTTGCCTACATACTGCATACAGGAATATGAGCGCCAAAGAGTAGCTCTCATCTTGGCAGTCCTCGTGCTTGTAATCTGTTGGGAACTATCAAAAAGCATGTGAACACATCAGGAAACATCAAAGCGGGTTCTTTCATATTTTTATTCTGCGTACCTGATCTACTAATCATCATCACGCCATGTAACTTGGTTCCAACATGAGTTCAGGTGAGGACACCTCCATTAGCCCGAAGATAAAGACAGCCAAAGCAATTAACATAGAAAGCCTGTATCTGGTAGCCAAGCGAGACCTGCAGGAGCATCGAGGTGCATGGATTGATCAAGAAGTTGGGGGCGTGTTGAGCAGGTCAAACGCTACTGACGTCGGCGGCGTTGGGGCCAACTGTTGTCGGCGTGCTATGCCTGCAAGGAAGTGTGCATGTTGTAATAGAAAGCGGAGAGGCAGGCCTTCAAGCCCCGTGGGTCAGCGTCGAGGAAGACAATGCGGTGATTTAGGCTGCAAATTTAGCTGCCGCAAAATCCTTTCTCCGACGATTTAAATTAGTGCTTTATACTGGATATAGACATCACAAAGTCAGAACATGCCTTCTTAGAGATGAACCATATAATAAAATATTACACTAAAAGATTAGATATGCACGCAAGGATTGTTTTAAAGCTTTATCACTGTATGAAGAAAACAACACGGTAAGATGCAACGCTAGCTTTTTAGTTCCTCACTGATACCTTCCATTGAACCAGAGCATTTGCAGCAGGTTGTAGCCAACAAGCTCGTTTTCTTCCCATGTATCTATCTTCCGATCTGATCAACATCTGACTTGATTAGTCACTGGGTCGTCTCTCTGTTTGTAGTTTATATTGACCAAGCAAAGGGCATATTAGATGCCATTCACGGAGCTTCAAAGTGGAGGTAGGGCCAGCGGTTGATGGGGAGAGAGCGCACAAGCTGCAGGTGCCTCAGCCCCTCAACGGGGCTGCAAGGATCAAGGATCGAGCCGCTGCTGCACCCCTGTTGCCGGTGAAGGAGGTAGTACGAGCACATGGCCGCACGCTGCTGCTGGATCTCGCCTCCATGGATCAGAAGAGATAGTAGGCACAGACGACCCTGAGCCATGACCAATACTCCAATAGCACCCATCATGGCTCGGGACGACGACCACCCTCGTTGGTCCTGCAGCCGAGAGCGACACACGCGGGGCCGCGGGTGGACAAATCTTCCTCTACTCTGTCGCTTGACCTCAGCGGCACCTCTCATGAACCTACCTCGCCAGGATCCTCGGCGACCACGCCTCGACGATGACGGGTTAGATCGAGGGATCAACTTTGTTTTATAGTGGCGGTTTTTTTTTTAGAAAAATAGCTGTGGTTTCCTTTTTAGGAGAATACGGGTGGTTTTCCTAGTTGTATAGGAAACGGACGCTATGACTTTCAACTCAGCACGTTACATGGTGTGATGGTAAGCCATGTATTCTATATTCTGTATAGGTCTCGCGTTCGACTCCCCAAGTTTCTACTCCTTGTGTTTTCTCGGCCCATAAGCGAAGCTAGCGTTCGCGTGACCCAGTGCTAGCAGCCGTTCGACGGGAACTTGCGGCCCATAATTCGCGTGCAGCCGTTCGGTGAACTTGCGGCCCATAATTCGCGTGGTACAGTGCTAGCGATGGACAAAATTTAGTACCACCTCGAATATGTTTTAGATTTAAACTGAAAGCGTAAAATTACGAAAAAAAGCGTATTGCGAAGGTGAACCCATAGAGTCAATCCGTGCTTTATTATTATTAGGGAAAAAAATTTAGGGAAAGATATATATATAGGAAAACAGTATTCTAATCATGAAATTAGAATAGTTATTTGGATCAGAGCCTCATATATAGGGCGTGCTGAGGTCCTCCCGAGATCCAAAAATAATAAAATCCCCGCCCCCACCGTGACCCCCTTCTCCCCCAACCCCGCATACAACCGCTAGTCCACCATGCCCCGCAACCGCCGGCCCACTCCAACCCCAGCGCACCGCCGCCCTGAGCCGGCAATCCCTGGTCTCCCTGCCCTGCTTCAACCGCGGGGCCGGCCTTCCCCACTGCTTCACCCACGGAGGTCCCCTCCCCCCTGCTTCAACCGCGGCGGCGGCCCTCCCTCCATGAGTGCCGCCGGAAACCACCAGCGCTATCGATCGTCGCCTGCTCCTCTGGGAGTCGGTTCACAATAGCCACCCGTCGGCGGAGACCCCGCACTCCACTTGGGTGTGATTCGCCGCCTGCCTAGCGCTTCCCATCGGCTAGCCCCGCCGCATGTCTCACGCTCCCGACCGGCTTGCCTCGCCGCCTGCCCCATGCTCCCCACCGGCGCACCCCATCTCCATCCACCGAGCCACCTCGCCACCAATTGCAGAAGATGGAGGCCTCGGCCTGCAGCTAGAGGAGGTCTCGACCTGCATCTACAGATGGATGGCAGTGGGAGGTTACTCCTTCAGGCGGTATTCAACAGGGCAGAGCGTTGCTGCCCATCAACACTCCCGCGTGCCCGTTCTCGCATCAATATCTAATTTTGCTGTCTTGCGTGTGAAACCAATATTTCATCTACCAACTGAGATTCTAATTGTCTTGTGAACATTTCAGAGGACGTCAATGAATGGATGGTTTCTGAAGATTTCCATCTTGAAGGACTCACCTTTCCTACACATGAATGCACGGCGCATATGCCATGCTTCATTATGCTGTGGATGCTTGTCTTACCCAACCTCTAAATACATGCAGCGGCAGTATTCATAAATACATTTGATAACCAATGGAATATTTCTGCTTTCTAATGGCTCGTTGTTTGGCTTTGGTTTGTCAACAGTTGTGTATCGGAGAGCCCATCCCACCTTCTTGCGGTGGTCCGCCTGGTCACCATAGTCGGCGATGTGGATCGGCCGCCGCTATCCCGAGCAGGGGACCTCACAGACCACGTGCATCAACGGGTCGCTGCCCCATTCCTCCGTCTCCCTGATGATGCTGCCAGGCAGTTGCTCCCCCACCACCGCACAGACTCCTACCGGTGCAGCTTCACTGCCGCTGCACGGTGTTCATCGATGCCTCCTCCGGCCATTCAAGTACGTAGCCCGTGGAGGTTCACAACCACAGGGCCCCCGAAATCCCACTCCTGGCATGCTCAGATGAGGAAGGTTTTGGCCTCGTACTTCTACTTTCATACTCTCTATCATTTTCCACCCATTTTATTTCAAAAAAGATGGTTGTTTGATGCTTGCCCAAAAACGAACTTCACCAAGAACAAGAAAAAAGATGAGCACGGGCGCCCGTCGATGTCCGCTGTGTTATCCTACTGATGAGTAATTCAAGGAGCAGGCGGTTTCGTTCGCTTGAAGCTCCGACATAAAAAAATAGTTTTGGTTCCTGTAGTTATTTCCCCAAGCTCAAGGGAGCGCCAACCATCAAAAAATGTGTTCTTCTACCTTTTTTCGCTCAGAGCGTGGTGAGGAATGAGAGATACAACATGTATTTTTTATACAAAATTATGCCTTTTTTCTTCTTCGATTGTTTATTATTTGGCTCATGAAAAAATTGGCTTAGAAATCTGTGGAGATAATTTCGAGAAGTTTCTTCTACATTTTGTGCTCTTGATGTATAATTTTTTATCTATTGTTGCCATTTTTAAAACTGCTCGCAAACTGGAAGATTGTTTTCCACAAAGCATGCTGTCAAAAAAAAGAAAAACAAATGTCAATTTTCAAAGAAGTTAAATCTGATCTACTATGATGCATTTGAAAAAGGGTTGCTTATTTTGGAAATTCATCTTGTACTTAAATGATCATTTGAGGCTTCAATTATTCTTAACTTAACTGTCGTGTGTATCTGCTAGTAATTAGCAATGTATGATTTGTGCCAATTTTTTAAATAAAAATAAACCCTAAGAAGTGCACATTGAAAAAATAAAACAGTACATTCTTTATTAAAAATGGATTTTCCGTTTCTCAAAAAACAACAAGTTCAATTTTAAAAAACATAGTGGTTTGGGTTTATTTACAAAATTAGGATTTTCAGTGTTATTAAAAAGAATAAAACAAGGAAGTTTGAATTAAAAATAATGGAGGAGTTCGATGTTTATAAAAAACTCAGGTTCTCATCGTTAGTAATAGAATATAACTGAAAATTAAAATGATGGGTCAGTTCAATGTATATGAAAAACTCATAATTCTTTCCAATTCTAGGAAAAATAAAAGTATGAAGTTCAATACTAAAGAAATTGCTTGATGCCTATTTGAAAACCATATTTTTCTCTAAAATTAAAACATGGAAGTTCAAAGTTTATAAAAGACTCATATTATTATCTAAACAAATTCGTGCCTGCTATTCTCTGTATTGTGCTCGGGAGAGCAAAAACAAAGAAGTCCAAGTTAAATTAGCAGAGCAATCCGAAATTTATATAAATTATATTTATCCCACACCTAAAGAGTAAAAGCCAAGAAGTTAAAGTGATACCAGTTAGAACAAAGATTGGATCTATCAAGTTTTTATTTTAGAAAATATAAGAAGTTAAAGTGATACCAGTTAGAAGTTCGCGTACTGAATGATGTGTGTTTCATATGAGAAAAAAATAATAAAATGGCAAAGTCTAGAAATTTTGTCGTTAGAAGTTCAAGTGATGTGCCTGGGCAAATTCTACATGAAAGAAAGTTCCTCCTATTCAACAACTTTTCAAGGGTAGATCGTTTGCTATATTCCAAAATTAATGGTTAAAGCAAATTGGTGTATGTTATGCGAAACAAAAGTTTAACCGTATTAGAAAAGTGGCATCTTTGCAATAAGTTTCTAAAGGTATATCATTGTGCAACTTCAACGAACGGATTAGGAATTACAAACAAAAAAAACGTGACAGAAGTTTAAAGTGAAAACAACGAGCAGTTCAACTACTATATGAAATGCGCTTTGATATTTATTACATCGCTAGGACTTTTCTCATTACCAATGAATAACGCCAAGAAGTCCGTTGCATACCCCGGCGTGATGAAGATGATCATGTGACCGTCTTTCCCAAATGGATTTTCCTTGTTTAGAAAAATAACCTATAGGTCGAAATTTAACTATCGGATAAGTTTGTTGTTTATTTCAGAACCAAGAAGCTAAAAAAATGAGAAGTTCAAAAAATACAAATGTAGAAGCTCAAAAATAATAGAGAAAATTTTGTTTTTGCCACTGTAGATTTTGCCAATTTTCCTTATGCCACTCTAAGATTTTGACATTTAACTTTTGCCACTCTTAGCTTTTGAAAATTATCACAATTGCCATTCTCGGGGCAAAAGCAACATTTTCAAAGTGGCAATTGTGACATATTTCAAAAGCTAAGAGTGGCAAAAATGAAATAAAATTATTTTGCTTTTGCCACGAAATGGCAATTGTGATAATTGTCAAAAGCTAAGAGTAGCAAAAGTGAAATGTCAAAATCTACAGTGGCATAAGGAAAATTGGCAAAATTAGAGTGGCCAAAACAAAATTTTCCCAAAATAATAATGGAGGAAAAACTGCAAAAAAAAAATCAACTTAAAAATCGTTTCAAAAATAATACATAAATGATTTTCCCCGTTTTAAAAAACTAGAAGTTCAAATTAAAATAACAGAGTGGTTTGATGTTTATAAAAAAAAATAGAATTTTCCCGTTACAAACCAAAAACTAAGAAGTTCAAATTTTAGAAATGGTGAAGTTCAATGCCTATAAAAAATCAGAAATTTCTCGTTATTAAAACAATAAAACTCGGAAGTTCAAATTTTAGAACATCTTGATGGTTAGATGTGTGTTAAAACCATATGAGTGTATGTGTGTGTAGGTGCGTGCCAACACAAAAGTTCGGATGAGCAAAAGGTAATAAAATGAAACCTAAAAATATTCATTGCAATAAGTTCCCCCCAAAAAGGAACACACCATCGAAATATCTACATCGCTAGGAAAATTAAAAAATTGAATTTCTCCATTTTATAAAAACTAGAAGTTCAAATTAAAAATAACGGCACGGTAACATTGTTTATATAAAAAAGCATTTTCCCCGTTACTAACAAATAAAACTAAGAAGTTCAAATTTAAAAAATGGTGAAGTTCGATGTCTACAATTTTTTTGGATTTTTCACATTATTAAAAATAAAACCAAGAAGTTCAAAATTTTAAAACAAAGAGGTTCAAAAAACTCGATTTTCCTCATTACTAAACAATATAACTAAGAAGTTCATATTAAAGTGACACAGAAGTTCAAAGTTGATAAAAAATCACTGATTCTCGTTCTAAAGAATAACTAATAAGTTCAAATTAAAATAAGAAAATAATAGATTTTTTTAAAATATCTTCCCTGTTTTTTAATAATTTGGATTTTCCCCGATACTAAAGATTAAACCAAGAAGTTCAAGTTTAAAAAACAGAGTAATTAAATGTATATTAAAACTCAGTTTTTCTTGTTACTGAAGAACAAAACCAAGAAGTTCAATTTAAAAACGCGGAGAAGTTTGATATTTCATTAAAAACTCAATTTTTTGGTTAATAAAGAATAAAACAAATAAGTTCAATTCAAAATAACAAAGAAGTTTGATGTTTCTAACAAAACTACAATTTTCATGTTTCTAAAAATACAGAAATTTAATTCAAATAAAAAAGTTAGAACATTTCGATATAGAAGTTCGATGATGATAGAAAACTTAGATTTTCCTCGTTATTAAAGAATGGAAACAAGATTTTCAATAATTAAATAACAAAAGTTAAACTTTTAAAATAGAGCGCTTAAAAATTTCATAAAAAAAGGAAGCGAAATAAAACGAGGAAGTCCATATTAAAAAGATGGAGAAGTTCGATGATTATAAAAAACTCAGATTTTCCTCGTTATTAAAGAATGGAAACAAGAAGTTCAAAAATAAAATAGCAAGAAGTTCAACTTTTGAAAACAGAGCGCTTGAAAATTCATAAAAAAGGATTAATAAAATCAGATTAAAAATTTATAAAAAACTCAGATATTTTCACGTAACCGAGAGAGGTTTAGATTGATAACTGCCAGAAGTTCACGTACTACACGGTGTGCATTTCGTATTAAAAGAATAAAAAAAGCAAAGACTAAAAGTTTGTTGATATAAGTTCAAGTCCTCCGTTGGAGAAAGTTAAAAAAATTGTGAGAGAGGTTTATACAAAAGAAATACCATTTGTGTAACACTTGACGAATGGATGAGAAAATTACAAATGAAAAATACGTCACAGAAGTTGAACGTGAAAACAGCAGGAAGTTCACCTACTACACTGAATGAATATCAGATGAAAAACTTTTAAAATCGTCGCGAGTATGAAAAAATGATCAACATGGGAAAGTTGCGTGTTTACAACAGCTTTCCATCGGTATATCACTTGCTTAATTTCGGTGAGTGGATGGAGAGCTACGAGTAGTGGATGGAGATATACGAGCAAAAAAAGCACGTGAAAAATAGAGTGAAGTTCAAGTAGACATGCCGAGAAGTTCAGGTTCTTCACGTGGTACATTTTGGAAGAATCTGTTTCGCGATAAAGGCAGAACGAATGATCTCGCCATTTTCGAAATTACTTGAAAACGACTAGAAATCATAGAAAACCATCAACATGAAAATGTTTCGCATTTTCCTTAGCTTTTCAAAGGTGTATTATTTGCCCCATTCCGATAAAGTTTGTAGAAATTACGGCGAAAATACTTTTAGCCATTTTCAAAATTGACTTAAAACAGTAAGGAATTGGGAGAAACAATATACACCAAAAAGTTTTGCATTTCCTCAAGCTTTGCAACGCCATATCATTTGCTACATTCGGAGATACGGTTAAAAAATAGATCGAAAACACGAACTCGATGGAACTTGTACCGTTTTCTAAATTACTCTTAAACCGTTCAAAATTAGGAAAAACTTTCTACATGAAAAAGTAGCGCATTTTCATAAGTTTTCCAACGCCATATAATTTGCCACAATTGGATTTCCCATTTAGAAATGACATCGAAAATACGAACTCGGCTGTTCGGTTTGCGAAATTTTACGATTTTCCAAATTACTCTTTAACCGTAGGGAATTAGAGAAAAGTTTCAACATGTGGAAGGAGCGGTTTTGCAGCAGCTTTCCGACGCCATATTATTTGCCTCATTCCGATAAACGGTTTACAAATGCGATCGAAAATATGATTCACGTTTTTTATGAAGAAAAAACGGTTTTCAAAACTGCTCTTAAACCGCTTACAATTTGCCAAAAATTTAACTTGGGTCATGATACTGGTGTCCATAGCTTTCCAATGGTATATCGCAAGCCCCATTTGGGCAATGTTGGTGGAAGTTCGACCTAGCACTGGGAGAAGTTCAGGTCGAACAACTCGGGCAGTAAAATTGCAAAGAACGCAATTTCATCACGACCCGAGAGCAAAATCCGCCAACGAACGAGATTTCTATTTGAAACCGGTATTTAGTTGCTAAAAACTTTTCTACATTACACTAAAATCATATAGAACACGACTAACAAGAATAATTCGCGGGGGAAGCCACGGGGGAGTAACTCAGGCAGTTCAGGTTGTGATCAGAATAGTGTTTATATATATATATATATATATATATATATATATATATATATATATATATATATATATATATGTATACATACATACATACATATATATATATATATATATATATATATGTATACATACATATATATATATATATATATATATATAGGGTGGCACTATTCTAATCCTAGCATTAGAATAACTATTTAGATCACAGCCAGCCCTATAAGGCCCGAACTGCTCCCTCCCGAACTCCCGAATCGGTACAGTGCATGAAAAAAACGATCTCCACCCACCCCACCCCCTGACCACTCCCCCAAGATCCCACTCCTATCCCCCACGATCCCCGATCCCCACCTTCCACAACCGCCGCCGGCGCACCTCCCGCTGCCGCCCACCCCGGCCCTGTCATCTCCCCTACCCCCAAACGCGATGCACCTCCCGCCGCGAGCTGCTCGGCCCCGTCGCTGCCCCCCTACCCCAACGCGCCTCCCGCTGCCGGCCGCGCCCACAACTGAAGCCGCCGCCCTCGCCCCGCCCCCAACCACTATCGCCACCACCTCAGATCCGGCCGCCATCACCTACCATGCAAGCCCCCACACAGGATCTGGTAACCATTGCTGCCTTCGCGCGGCGCCGGTGCGGATCCAGAAACCACGGTCGTCCACGCATGCGTTCGGTGGGCTCTGCTTCCCAGCAGTGCGCCTTCTCCGTGCTAACGCCGCCAGTGGCTCAACACCATCTTCCCCGGCCTCCTGTTCTCCACCGCCAGCCACCGGCGTCCTGCCGGCCCCAATCCATGTTCGTGCACCAGTCCTGCACGACGCCCGTCCTCCTGGGCTTTGTGTAGTGCAGGTTTGAGTGTCGAGGCGTCGAGGCGGCCAGTGCGCCGATGCGGCCCATGCACCATCCAACAACGACCTAAAAGATTTTTTCTGCTCGGCCTCCCCTCCTACGACCTCTTGCGGCACCAGAAACGCTGACGAGCACGAAGACACCCTCTCCTGCTAAGCGCTCTCTCTCTCTCTCTCTCTCTCCCGTAACACAAGAAGTTCATGAAAATCTGTTGCAAAGGTTCAGGTACATCAAAGAAATATAGATAAAATGGTTAACTATATATGGGACTTGATGATCTTCCTGTATGTGCATAAAGATGAGTTCTGACCTACCCATTTTGCTCTCCAGCCGTGACGCTGAGTAGAGACTGAAGTTCAGAGTGCCATCCCTGGAGCATTACTTGGTGGTGCATCTCACTGACCTTCCTCACCGCCTCTCATCGACCTTTCCCGGTACCTCTTATCGACCTTCCCCTTGGACACAGTACAAAAAGGTTTGGAAGTTCAACAAGTTTTGGCGAGGCAGCCTGCACCAGTCTCGCCTCTCCTCCATCATGTGCTCCAGGAGAACTAGGTTCAGTGCACAAAAAAGCAGCAACAATGATTTGATAATTCATTTTGAAGTTCTAATTTGTTAGCTACTTCACGTTCAGCTAGCCTATGTATATGTGGCTACCAAGGTGGCATGCATTCAGCTGCGACTTTGTTTTGGTTTCCACATGTCGCCAATTGCTATTTATGTGAAAAAGATTTATGTGTACTGGGACCTCCATGTACTGAACATATTAAAATGCATCTCGTGTATATTCATCCCCCTGTATGTTTCTTGTTGTATTTCAAGCCGCCACTAACCATTGGCATTTTTTCCAGATGCTCCACGTCTTATAAGTGTCCACTCTACACAAAAAAGAACACAATTATATGCAATACCAACAAACAGTATGTGCTCATGCAGTTTTTTCTCTCCACTAGCCTCGTACTTCTACATGCAAAGCACATCCATGATTTTCTCCCTAGTTCTTTGGCCATGCTCCATTTTTTGTGTAAATACAGCAAGCACTGCTCTTTGAGGTACCAGGCAGAGAAAATAATGTCCATTGTGCAGCAGTACAAAAATATGTGTTTTTCAGGGGGTTTTCTTACTCGTGTAATACTGTTTTTACTATTTGGCCTTTATATCACTCGAAAAATTAATTGGTAGATTTTTGAATGCTGGTACATGAAAAAATTGATTAAAAGATAAACATAAAGAATATCCTATAATTTTGAGGGCTTGCAAAAGAAAAGAAAAATATTTCTGACTAAGTCAAAGGTTCTCGTTCATATGGTTCTATTCGATCGCATGTTGAAGTCAAAGGATTTTGTCGAGGAAGTTCAAATACACTATCTCAGGAAAACACCAATATTTAAAGAATACATTATAACATGAATTAAAAGAATTTTTTCCTTTGAAGTTCAATTAAATAATATTTCCCGGAAGTTCAAGTACACTCTCTTAGGAAATTATCAACAATTTCAAAATCAAATACATGATATAGTAAATTAGAATAAAAATATGATAAAACTTTTTGTTAGGATCACCGTGAACATCACATCAGTAAGAAAATTCAAAAATTGAATAAATGCAGGCAGAGAGTTGCATCTACTCTTGTCTAGTTTAATTTTTTTCAAGCTATTTAGTTCAAGTTATACTCGTCCACAAAAAATCGGACAAAACCCTCAATGTTCTTTCTCAACTATAATATACCAAGATTATGAATCTATAACAAATTGGACTTTTGGTGGTGTGCACGTGATGTTGACGTGCCAAAAATGAAGTTGTTTAATGTTTGTAAAAAACTCATATTTTCACAAATACTAAAGATTAAAACCAAGAAGTTTAATTTAAAAATCGGAGTAGCTCAATGTATATAAAAAACTCAGGTTTTCTCGTAACTAGAGAATAAAACTAAGAAATTCAATTGGAAGAAACAAAGCAGTTTGATATTTATTTGAGAAAAATCAAAATTTTCCAGTTACTAAAGAATTAAACCATTCAGTTCAATTCAAAATAACGAAGAAGTTCGATGTTTCAAAAAAACTTCAATTTTCATATTTCTAAAAAAACACAATGAATTTCAAATAAAAAAAGTAGAGCCGTTCAAACTATAAAAAACTCAGATATTTTCACGTAACCAAGAGAAATTCAGATTGATAACTGCCAGAAGTTCACGTACTACACGGTGTGCGTTTTGTATGAAAAAATGAATAAAAGGCAAAGGCTATAAGTTTTGTTGCTAGAAGTTCAAGTGTTCGGCCTGGGAAAGTTCAAAAATTCTTGTGAGAGAGGTTGAACAAAAAATCTGTGACAGAAGTTCAAGTCTTAAAAGGTTTGTTGCAAGAAGTTCATGTGCTCCTCCTAGCATAGTTCAAAATTAATGTGTGAGACGTTCGTCGTTCATTTACATGTCAAAAAAAAGGCAAAACCAACATTGTTTTGCAATTTTAAAAATTGCTCTCAAACGACAACGAATTTGTAACACCTGTCTACATGAAAAACTTGCTGCTATTCATAAGCTTTCCACCGGGTATATTATGTGCCACATTTCGATGGATGGTTTAAAATTTTCATGTATACAATTTAAAACATTTGATGTATTCAAAAAATTCTTACCTTTTTAAATAAGTTCATGGTGAAAACCACGAGAAGTTCAAGTACTGTAAGGAATGCATTTCAGGTGAGAATAAAAAGTATAGAAAAATAAAAGGTTAAAAGGTTTGTTGAAAGAAGTTCATGTGCTCTGTCCGGAGAAGTTCAAAAATTCTTGCGAGCGAGGTTCACCATGTATTTCCATGTTTGATTTTTTCCATATAAAAATCCAATACAATTCTTTACTCAAAAATATAAAAAGGTGAAGTTCACATTGAAATAATAGAGAAGTTCGGATTTTATTAAAACCTAGGGTTTACTTGTTCAAAAAATAAAAAGCACAATGCCATTTTTTGTACTTTTACAAACAACTCATAAACGAAAAAATGGTTGCTAGAAGTTCAAGTGCTCGACGAGGAAAAGTTGAAAAAAGTTCTTGTGAGAGAGGTTCACCGTGTATTTATATGTCCAAAATACATAAAAAACATGTTGTTTTTTGTGTTTTAAAAAATTCTCTCAAACCAGAGAGAAGTTCAGAGTGATAACAACCGGAAGTTTAGTACTACATGTTGTGTATTTCATATAAGAAAAATAGAATGAAGTGAAACAGAGTGAAGTTCAAATAGACATGCCCCAGAAGTTCAACTACTTCACGTAGTGCAAAAAATAGAACGTCAAAAAATAGCACGTCAAAAACAGAGTGAAGTTCAAACAGACATGCCCGAGAAGTTCAACTACTTCACGCGGTGCATTTCCATTCACGATGAAGGAAGAAATCATTATCTCATTGTTTTCTAATTTACTTCAAAACGGCCCGAATATCATTTGTGGAAGTTCAAGTCCTCGGTCACAGAAAGTTAAAAAACTTATTGTGAGAGAGATTTGTACAAAAAGAATATCATTTGTGTAACACTAACGAATGGATGAGAAAATTACAAAAGAAAATACGTCACAGAAGTTCAACGTGAAAACAGCAGGAAGTTGAACTACTACGCTGAATGAATTTCACAAGATTTTTTTTAAAACCGTCGTGAGTATGAAAAAATGATCAACACGGGAAAGTTGCGTGTCTACAGCAGCTTTCCATCGGTATATCACTTTCTCAATGCCGGTGAGTGGATGGAGAGCTATGAGCAAAAAAATCACGTGAAAAACAGAGTGAAGTTCAAGTAGACATGCCGAGAAGTTCAAGTCTTCATGCGGTGCATTTTGGAAGAATCTGTTTCGCGATAAAGGCAGAACGAATGATCCCGCCATTTTCGAAATTACTTGAAAACGGCTTGGAATCAGAGAAAACCATCAATATGAAAAAGTTTTGCATTTTTCGTAGCTTTTCAACGGTATATAATTTGCCCCATTCTGATAAAGTTTGTAAAAATTACGGCGAAAATATGTTTTTAGCCATTTTCGAAATTGACTTAAAACAGTAAGGAATTGGGAGAAACAATATCTACAAAAAAGTTTCTCATTTTTTCAAGCTTTCCAACGCCATATAATTTGCTGCATTCGGACGTACGGTTAAAAAATTAGTTCAAAAATATGAACATGGTGGAACTTGTATCGTTTTCTAAATTACTTTTAAATCGTTCAAAATTAGAAAAATCTTTTAACATGAAAAAATAAAGCATTTTCATAAGCTTTCCAATGCCATATCATTTGCCTCAATTGGATTAGCCGTTTAGAAATTACATCGAAAATACGAACTCGGCTGTTCGGTTTGCGAAATTTTACGATTTTCCAAATTACTCTCTAACCGTAGGGAATTAGAGAAAAATTTCAACGTGTGGAAGGAGCGGTTTTGCAATAGCTTTCCAACGCCATATTATTTGCCTCTTTCCGATAAACGTTTTAGAAATGCGATCGAAAATACGATTCACGTTTTTTGTATGAAGAAAAAAATGTTTTCAAAACTGCTCTTAAACCAGTTACATTTTGCCAAAAATTTAACTTGGGTCATGATACTAGTGTCCATAGCTTTCCAACGGTATATCGCAAGCCCCATTTGGGCAATGTTGGCGGAAGTTCAACCTAGCACTGGGAGAAGTTCAGGTCGAACAACTCAGGCAGTAAAATTGCAAAAACGCAATTTTATCATGACCCGAGAGAAAAATCCGCCGACGAGCGAGATTCCTATTTAAAACCGGTATTTAGTTGCTAAAAAACATTTCTAGATTACACTAACATCATATAGAACACAACTAATAAGAATAATTCACGAGGGAAGCCACGGTTGAGAAGATAGCCTGAAGGTCGGGTTTGTAAAGAGGGAAGTTCAGGCACGTTACTCAGGCAGTTTAGGTTGTGATCAGAATAGTGTTTATATATATATATATATATATATATATATATTTGGATCCTCACAAAAGCTAGGATGCTTATTGCGATTATGATCCTCTTCCATGACTAAAGGAGCAGGACAGTGCACGTCCTCGATCATCCTCTTCCATGACTAAAGTTGGTGGCGACGGAAAGTACATTTGATCAGTATCTGTGATGCAGTAAAATAAGCACCGATCAATCAATATCTTACCCATTCAATAGGAGTGTAGATGGAATAGGCCTCCCAACAGTTTAAGCGAAGAAAATCTTCCTTTTCGCCCTTATACAGACCGGCCAAAGTAGAGGCCACTTCGGCTGGGGTATCCGGGCCCTGCCGTCTGTAACGGGACGCGTCTTCTTCTCCGTTGTAACACCATAAACGAGTTACTCTGGATTGGAGGGGCTGCACGCACCTCTTTATTGCGATCGCCATGACTTCGGCTATTGAGAGTTTGGATTGGGCCAGCAGCCTGACCTTGCTGACCAACCACTGTATCTCCACGCTGTGCTCTTCTTTGGGACTTTGGGGACACCAGTTGAGGCGCTTCCTTAAAGAATAACTAGAGAATTCAGGAAGGCCACTACGAACTGGGTCCGGCAATGGGACGTCATCCACATAAAACCATTCTGAAGTCCATTGCGGTTAAACCTCTTTAGGTGTTCCTACAAGGTATCCGGACCTGGCTATATGCCATACTTCGGCGCCGCCCACCTCGAAAATAGAGCCTCCTCGGTGGCGAGGAACGAGACAAAAGAACTTCCTCCATAATTCAAAGTGGGCTTCGATACCCAAAAATAGATCGTAGAGGGCAACAAAGCCTGAGATGTGCAAAATCGAACCTGTGGTGAGGTTGTGTAGTTGGATGCCGTAAAATTCCAATAACCCATCGAGAAAGGGATGGATTGGAAATCCTAGGCCCCGCGGCAAGAATACTACGAAGCACATGCTCTCCTCCTTATTGGGGTTGGGGAAATTCTCGGCCATTGTGTCATTGCCTCTTGAGTACAATCCTGCTCGAGCGGAGACTAGATCCGTGGGAGGGAGGTAGCCTTGCGTCTGCAGCCGTATTAACTAAAGATGAGGTACGGAGCAACTCTGCCAATCGCCCTCTTGAGGTCCATGGGAGCGTGAGAATGAGCTTGGAGCGTTGGCCATGGTCGAAGGCTTTTCTCGTGACTGGATTTGGCGATTTCCTTTCTGCGCGATGGGGGATGTCATTTGGAGACCTATATCACCTTATATAGATGCCATCCGAACGTGGTAAAGGACTTATTTACAAAAAGGACATGGACAGTTCATATTCATCCTGCGCGCGGAAGTCCGAGCGCCATCGGGGGGTGTTGTAAAAAAGACGTTAAGATTGTCGTCGGATTATCGAGAGTCTGGATTGTAATGAAGAACCCACCATTCAAAGTCGAAAATATGAGAGTGAAGACTACATCGTCAATGAAGGCGAGTTCCAGTGCTACTGAGGGAGTCTGGGATTATGGGGTCCTCGGATGGCCGAGCTATGCGCCATGGGCCGAATTAATGGGCAGTGAATATAGAAGATGGAGGACCTTCCCCCGTGTCCGGATAGGACTGTCCTTGGCGTGGAAGGCAAGCTTGGCACTTAGATATGAAGATTCCTTTCTTTGTAAACCGACTCTGTACAATCCTAGGCCCCTCCAGTGTCTGTATAAACTAGAGGGTTTAGTCTGTAGCGGCAATCATAAACATACAGGCTAGACATCTAGGGTTTAGCCATTATGATCTCGAGGTAGATCAACTCTTGTGAACCCTATACTCATCAAAGTCAATCAAGAAGGACGAAGGGTTTTACCTCCATCAAGAGGGCCCGAACCTGGGTAAACATCGTGTCCCCTGCCTCCTGTTACCTTCGATCCTTAGACACATAGTTCGGGACCCCCTACCCGAGATCAGCCGGTTTTGACACCGACACCAGGGACTTTTGTGCTCCATTGGACTCGACCCATGGTTACCCCATCAACAAGAGCCAAGAAGGATATTCACCAGTAAATACTTCCGAAAGAGCTCCCAAAAGCCGACAGTAAAGCAGTTGCCAGAATCAGTCATGTGCCTACCGATGAGCAGCGAACTCAGGAAGAATCCTCGATTCTTGCTAATGAGATCAGCACTCCCGTGTCCGAAGAGATGCCTTTAGGCCTTGTTGTCGAGCCCCAAGCTCCAACATGGGCACAACAGATAGTGCAATACCTCCAAACAGGAGAACTTCCCGTAGAACAAGAGCAAGCTGAGAAAATAGCCCGTCAGTTGACGATGTACCAGTTTGTGGACAACATCTTAGGCATAAAGAGACCAAACGAAGTGAAATTGAAATGCATTACTTTGGAAGATGGACCTAAGTTGTTGGGAGAGATAGATGTATGCGTGTGTGGTTCTCACATAGGAGCAAGAACCCTTGTCGGGAAGGCTTTCCAGCAAGGCTTTTAGTTGCCCATTGAGTAACAAGATGTGAATCATGCCAGTTCCGTTCCAAGAAGAGACACCAACCGGCACAAGCCCTCCAAATGATTCCTTTATCTTGGCACTTCTTGGTCTGTGGGCTTGATATTTTGGGCCCCTTCCCCTAGCTACCGGGGGCTTTCAGTTCTTGTACATCGCCATCGGCAAGTTTAGAAAGTGGCTTGAGGTAGAATCGGTGAGAAAGGTTAGTGCACTATCAGCCGTCAAGTTCTTCAAAGTATTAGTTTGCCAGTTCGGAGTCCCGAACAGTGTCATCACTGACAATGGCACATAATTCACTAGCCACACTCTCGTGGAGGAACACGATCACCTATGGGACCAAGATGCCCCTTTGTGATTTGGCGGGGACGATCACATTGCACAAAGAGCAGAGGCAGCAGGGTAGTGCGGCGAGGACAACTCTCGTTTACCCAGGTTCAGGCCGCTAAGCAGCGTAAAACCCTACTCCTGCTTTTGTGGAATGATTTTTAGGACCACGAAGACATGGAGTGATCAAGCGCAGCAAGGGTGCCTCGGGAGAGCAGCTACATGCATACAGGTGCTAGAGGATCAAGAGCTCGAATCCTTTGCTAGGTTGCCTCGGGCCTCCTTTTATAACCTACGGGGTGACCACAGTGGCAAAACAATCAGTATAGTATAATTAGATAGCTAACAGTGCTATGATGCGGAGCATCCCATGGTCGTCCCCATGGACACTACCTCAACTACTCAAGCTCCAACTAGACCCATGACACGAGCTTGAGCATGTGCTATTCAATCCTAGGTGACATATCTCCTACTTGAGCTTCCTTTACATCCGAGCCACAGCCCGTAACCTCCGGTAGCCTCGGAACTTCCAGCCATAGCATGAAACCTCCCGCCGCCTCGGAATTTCTGGCCTCCGACGACCCATACGAGCCCGGGCGTGCCAACTCTCTGGTTAGCCCGGAACCATCCCAAAACCTGGCCCGGACCTTCCGGCCCCTGGAACCTCCGTCCGGCCCGGATCTTCGGCCCCCCAGACGCCAGCCTAGCTTCTACCGTGTTGCCACTCTGGTTAGGCCGGACCCTCCTTGGACCTTGGCCCGTAACCTCCGGCACCCGAAACTTCCGGCCTCGTTCGGAACTTCTAGCCCTGCCTATGGCCAGTTAATTGGTACGAGGCCCATGTACCCTTTCGGCCCATAGATTGTAAATATTCTTCTCCTACCTATGTTTTAGGGTTAGCAAAGTAGTAGGTAATTTGAGATAGATCTTTGCTCTGCACTTGATCCATTCTCCATCGGAGCCCATGACCTCTTAGGAGAAGAACCCCGAAGTGAATTTAAGACACCATCAGGGGAAGACCCCTCAAGACCTCCTCATAGAGAAGACCCTTTGTATCGTCCTTTGTTGCATTTGGATCTTGTACCACTCTTTATGTTTATGGTCCTAGCACATATGTGGTCGTTCCTCATTTGGTTCGAGTGTTTCCTCTTGTTCCCTTCGTGTTTTCCCCCTCGTGTTCTTTGTGTTCTTCATGGGATCCCCTCCAATCGAGAAAGATCGGGCATCTAGGGTTCTACCAAACATCATGCTATCATACCCAACTTTGGTAGTTAGGACAAGGTGCATTAAAGGTAATCTCTTCTCCAGTAAGCTGCCATGTGCATGGCAGAATCCACCTAGCTGCTCGAGAGCTCGACACCGCACTGATTAGTGACTGATATTTGATGATGTGGAGAGGTGGTATTCTGGCAGAGGTTTGCCGGCACAAAGCCTGCCGGGCCCTTTGGCTTGGGGTTTTGCTTTGGTCTTGGCGGTCTCGGAGACCCTGCCGGGGTGGCTGGGCCTCGGCTCCAGGCACAGTCTTGACCCGTTTGGCCCTGTTAGCCCAGCAAGGGAGGCTTTTATGGAAATCTTCTGGTTGGTTTGGACTTCTTATGCACTCCTTTATCTCACGAAGAGCAGCTTCTCTGCTTATTTTGTGTCAAGCATTGATACTTGATGTATGATCTGCCGCACGCCTATGCATAAGTCAGGGAAGCAAACACACACCTTTGTTGCACCGACAGGAGCCCCCGGTCCTGGTCCATACATGTCGTTGAGCATCGTTGGAGTGGGCCCAACAAATGCACATGTGTTCGTGTTAAACTTGCCAAGATTGATGTTGTGTCTTTGAGATCTTCTTTGCTTATTCATTTTTCAGGACCTGGGCCAGCCCCCAGGCCCCCCATGATATTCTCGATACTCAAACGACATGCGTCGTTCATGTCGTAAACTAGGGGCACCCACATTAAAGGGAAACCATTAGGGCGCTTCCGTGTGAGTCGGTGTAACAACCATTTTACCTTTAGCTTAACCACAACGCATGATATTTCCTCCATGCGCACCAGACGCATTGCGCGGGGTTGGTGATGGGAGCAGAGGGAACGGGAACGTGTGCCTTGGTAGAATACACAGCGCCTTGGATTGTCGTAGTGGGGCGACCGATGAAACAGGACACCATCCAGGCACACAGAGAGCTCGATTGGGGAAGTGGGGTGGTATCCCCAGAGTACTGGAGAGCCAATCCCCCTCGCTCCCTCTGTAAAAGGAGGCCTGAGAGGGTGCCAATGTTCATCAACCATCTCTCCCCTCTCCAACCTTACTTCGGCTTCCACCACGGCGAGAGGAAGAGGCCACTCTCGTGCTTCAACCGTAGCGATGAGAGCTTCTCCTCGACACCCTGTTCCTGCTTCCACTGCAGCTGTAGAGGCTGGATCCAATGCACAAGGTGGAGCTGTCTGGCACAGATGGGGTCGATGTAGTGCCAGCGGTCGAGGTGGACGAAACGACGCACTCACCACATCTCCTCCAATTGCTCCAACACGGACAGAAGGCCGCGCGGGGGACACGGTGCCGGAGTTCATCGTCAAGCTGCGCGATCTTCTGCGCAGCCGCCTACGGCTCCCTCGTGCCTTTGCTAGGGTGATGGAGGTCAACCAGCCACTCGGGCTGCGGCTGCCCATGAGTGGTTGTTGTAATGGCACCGTATGGGTCAATGTTGAGTTCCCTGCACCTCGTGTCATGCTCCTTAGGCATGGTTGGAAGACCTTCGCCAGCGCCCATTACCTTGCGGAAGGGCACATCCTCCGCTTCAAGGTGGTGGAGTCTAATATTCTCTCCATTAAGGTCTTAGGGCGCTCAGGTGCTCGCCTTGGGTGCTGCATGGAAAGCTCGAGCGATAACAAAAGCTCCTCCTCAAGCGACAATGAGGAGGAGGACACCGACGGTGAAGACAGCGATAGCAAGCCCCGGTCGTAAAGTGCGAAGATGATGAATCAGACTCCGGCTGAACGCCAACCGCACCATCACCCTCAGCTAGGCACAAGTAGCACCATCGTTTGCAACGGGACACCAACAAAGTGATTTGCCGGGGATGCTTGGCTTGGACGTGACCTCCACCTCCAGCTAGACTCCGGCAGGATCGTGGACTCCGTCTTCCTAGTAGGACCACATGTAATCTTAGTCAAGACCTGCTGGTGATCACTCCACAATTATTGTACATGTCCGAGGAGCAGCAACCTTAGTCAAGACATGCTGGTGAAGCTTAAAGCCGTATATATGCTTATTGAATAGCTATATAACCGAACTCAGTGCACGCTGGCCATGATTTCTCCAACTAATCAGGTCCCCACTTTGTTGAGTGACGTCTTGAAGAAACTCTCTATTTTGCCGACTAGGATTGAAGAGATAAAGCGGTCATGTATAAGAGCTGGTGTCGTGACGGCCTTGAGTCGGGCTAAGGCATGGTTACCAGAGCTAGACCCAACCGAGGTATCTACTGGATACCCAAGCTTGAAAGAAGATGGCACGCCTTTTGATGAAAAAGACTTCGCTGCCTGTGTGAAGAAAATATGTCATTTGGCAACTCTAATTGCTGATGAGACAAATCTATCAAAATATCAACCGGCTTATGATATAGAAATTCAGAAGATGCCTATGCCGGCTTATAAAGTGATGGATCTGATTCCCCCAATCTGTAAGCATACTTTCGCCCCTGATGTTGATCTGTCTGACCTTATAGATGATGAAGCTGAATTCCAAGCCTTGTGTGGCCTTTATTGGTCATCACCAAACTTCCAAATGGCGGAGGAGGACAAAGAACCAGAGAAGGATGATCGAAAAGCTTCAAGTCGTCAAGACCAAGAAGAGTGATCCGCGGGGAGGTTCAAATATTTGATCTTTTGAAAAACACTTGGTCTTTTTGGCTCCCCAAGTCATGTAATAGACTAGTGAAACTTTGATCTGTCGTGCCATCGTGTACGTTTTGTTTTGCACAAACTGTTGATCCGCCAATTGAAAGATGACCACTTTATGCTTATGATAGCATCGACTTATGCAGATTAGATTTAGTAATACCCTGCACACAAATAGATCACAAGTGCCCTGGCGGTTTACCGCGGGGCGGGTCACCATACCCCGTATTAAACCACTGGGGACAAATAGACTATAACCAGGGCCGGTAGAACCTAAATCTTTATATAATTGTTAGTAAAATATCATACCTGTGGTACTTGATCACACTACCGGCTTATCATACCAGTGCAGTAAGGGTGACAACCCAAAGATTGGACACATAATGCCTTGTTTAATTGTCATATTTTGCCAGCTTTACAATGCCTTATTCAGCAAGGGGTAATATCCCAAGACTTAGAATAGAATGCTTCCAAGTATCATATACTTGGGACTTATAGTCTGCCATGATGCCGGGTTATAAGAAACCCAAAGATGCTCAAATATGAAACAGACAAGGCTGCTTGGCCGATTTGTAAAAACCATATGGTGAGAAAAAGGAGTAATATAAATCCAAGAAAAAATCCATAAAAAAGAGGTAGTCATAAATTGCCAAAACCAAACTTTTAAACATAAAACTTCAATGAAACTAGCATGATAGCCACTGGAGTATCCTCGCTTTCTGTAAGCCGGCTCTCACATGACCCAATCAATGCTTTAACCTGGATAAGTTCAGGTTTCACTTATCGAGAGTACACGAGGTCGGAGTAGCATCAACCAAGCAGGCAGGTTTAACCAGGTTTCAATGAAGGTGGCTTAGTAGCCTGGGTTCATCCTCGCTATATGTAAGCCGTGACCTCACATGACAATCCAGCGTTTTGACCTTGACTAGTTCATGGTCTTGTTTAAAAGATTGACCGTTAAGAGTTCGGTGGGTCAATAAGGATTACCTGATGGAGAAGCAGCTGACCTATAGGCAGGATGACCCAAAAGGGTTACATTCTGTTTGGTGAATACACCCATGTTTGAACAAGATAACCCTGTCAGGAGGGTAGTAATGCTATGTTCTCTTTGGTGGATACACCTATGTTTAAACAGGAAGCCCCCAAGTGACTCATGTGTGATCCATGCTCGCCGGGTACCTATGTTTGAGATGTGCTTGTGCAACAAAACTCTCTTTGGTGCCAGTAAACAGGGCGTCGAGCCACAGAAGTATTCATAAGATGTAACAATAAAAACTCGGATGCTGAGATTTGAAACAAAAGAGGCCCTGAAATATCAGAGGTGCTGATTTTATTATATTCTTCATAGTATATACACTGATATAAATATGTACATATCAAGAGCCAGTATCTCAGGTGTAATAAGGCTGAAGATGTGCAATATTCCATGGTCGGAGGGTCTCCTCCTCCGATGTGCGTGAGTACTTGTGGTCTCGAACATCGATAAGATGGTATGACCCACTGTTCAGATTTTTGCTGACCATAAAAGGCCCTTCCCAGGGTGGGGATAGCTTGTGCATATCATTCTGATCCTGGATAAGCCAGAGCACCGAGTCACCTTCTTGAAAGGTTCTAGTTTTAACCCAGCGGCTGTGATAACGGCACATATCTTGTTGATAAATTGTTGAACAGGCTGCCGCAAGGTCACGCTCCTCATCTAACAGGTCAAGTGCATCTTGACGTGCTTTTTCATTGTCTGCCTCAACATAAGCCGTGACACGGGGTGAGTCGTGACGGATGTCACTAGGGAGAACCGCCTCTGCTCCGTAAACCATGAAGAAAGGTGTGTAACTCGTAGATCTGTTTGGGGTAGTATTGATACTCCATAATACTGAGGGTAACTCCTCCACCCAACAACCCGGCATCCTCTGCAAAGGAACCTTAAGCCGGGGCTTGATGCCTCTCAGGATCTCTTGATTGGCTCTCGCAGCTTGACCATTGGACTGGGGGTGAGCCACTGATGATACATCAAGCCGGATATGCTCCCGTTGACAAAATTCTTTCATAGCACCCTTGGACAGATTAGTGCCATTATCAGTGATAATGCTATGGGGAAAGCCAAAACGAAAAATCACCTTTTTGATGAATTGAACCGTCGTTGCCGCGTCACACTTACTGATGGCTCTGCTTTAACCCACTTTGTAAACTTGTCAACCGCCACCTGGAGGTCTGTCCCTTTATCTTTGGACCTTTTGAAAGGCCCAATCATATCAATCCCCTAGACTGCAAACGGCCAAGTCACTGAATCATCCTAAATTCTTGAGCCCGCACATGAGCTCGTCGTGAAAACTTCTGACGGCCATTGCATTTACTAATTAGATCCTCAGCATCAGCGTGAGCCATCGGCCAATAAAATCCATGACTGAAAGCCTTGGCTACAGGAGATTTAGAGCCGACATGATGACTACAATCTCCTTCACAAATCTCTCGTAGAATCTCACAACCTTCTTCAGGAGAAACACAATGTTGGAACGCCCTTGTCACGCGATGATGCAACTCTCCATCGACAATCATCATTGACTTAGACCGCCGGGTTATGTACCTGGCCAAAGTTTCATCCGCAGGTAACTCACGCTGGGTCATATAAACCAAATATGGAACTGTCCAATAAGGAATAGAATGAAGAGCTGCCACCAGTTGTGCTTCCGGGTCAGGAACAACAAGATCCTCCTATGTAGGCAATTTGACAGAAGGATTATGTAGAATATCCAGGAAAGTGTTAGGTGGCACCAGTTTACGCTGGGATCCTAACCGACTCAAAGCATCAGCCGCCTCATTTTTCCTGCGATCAATATGCTCAACTTGATAACCCTTGAAGTGGCCCGCAATAGCATCAACCTCCCAACGATAAGCCACCATGATCGGATCCTTAGAATCGCAAGTGCCAGAAACTTGCTGAGCTAATAGATCTGAGTCGCCGAAACATCTCACCCAGCATAAGTTCATCTCCTTCGCCATCCGAAGACCATGGAGCATGATACGTCTCCAACGTATCTATAATTTTTTATTGTTCCATGCTATTATATTATCAACCTTGGATGTTTTATATGCATTTATATGCTATTTTATATGATTTTTGGGACTAACCTATTAACTTAGAGCCCAGTGCCAGTTTTTGTTTTTTCCTTATTTTTTAGTTTTACAGAAAAGGAATACCAAATAGAGTCCACTTGACGTGCCAATTTTTGATGATTTTTTATGGACCAAAAGAAGACCCCACAGTAAAAGAGTTGTGCCAGAAGAGTCCCGGGCCGTCTACGAGGGTGGGGGGCGCGCCCACCCTCCCGACGCGTGGTCCTACCCTGTGGACGACTCGGGCACCTTCTTGACATGAGACCAATGCCAAAAATTACTATAAATACAGAAACCTCCATAAAATAACCTTGATTGGGAGTTCTGCCGCCGCAAGCCTCTGTAGCCACCAAAAACCAATCTAGACCCGTTCCGGCACACTGTCGGAGGGGGGAATCCCTCTCCGATGGCCATCCTCATCATCTCGGCGCTCTCCATGACGAGGAGGGAGTAGTTCACCCTCGGGGCTGAGGGTATGTACCAGTAGCTATGTGTTTGATCTCTCTCTCTCTCTCTCTCTCTCGTGTTCTTGATTTAGAACGACCTTGATGTATCGCGAGCTTTGCTATTATAGTTGGATCTTATCATGTTTCTCCCCCGCTACTCTCTTGTAATGGATTGAGTTTTCCCTTTCAAGTTATCTTATTGAATTGAGTCTTTAAGGATTTGAGAACACTTGATGTTTGTCTTGCATGTGCTTATCTATGGTGACAATGGGATATCACGTCATCCACTTGATGTATGTTTTGGTGATCAACTTGGGAGTTCCGTGATCTCGTGAACTTATGCATAGGGGTTGGCACACGTTTTTGTCTTGACACTCTGGTAGAAACTTTGGGGGTACTCTTTGAAGTTCTTTGTGTTGGTTGAATAGATGAATCTGAGATTGTGTGATGCATATCGTATAATCATACCCATGGATACTTGAGGTGACATTGGAGTATCTAGGTGACATTAGGGTTTTGGTTGATTTGTGTCTTAAGGTGTTATTCTAGTATGAACTCTATGATATATTGATCAGAAAGGATAACTTTGAGGTGATTTCGTACCCTACAATAATCTCTTCGTTTGTTCTCCGTTATTAGTGACATTGGAGTGACTCTTTGTTGCATGTTGAGGGATAGTTATATGATCCAATTATATTATTATTCTTGAGAGAACATGCACTAGTGAAAGTATGAACCCTAGGCCTTGTGTCCTAGCATTGCAATACCGTTTTCGCTCACTTTTATCATTAGTTACCTTGCTGTTTTTATATTTTTTGATTACAAAAACCTATATCTACCATCCATATTGTACTTGTATCATCATCTCTTCGCCGAACTAGTGCACCTATACAATTTACCATTGTATTGGGTGTGTTGGGGACACAAGATACTCTTTATTATTTGGTTGCAGGGTTGTTTGAGAGAGACCATCTTCATCCTACGCCTCCAACGGATTGATAAACCTTAGGTCATCCATTTGAGGGAAATTTGCTACTGTCCTATAAAGCTCTGCAATTGGAGGCCCAACAACGTCTACAAGAAGAAGGTTGTGTAGTAGACATCAAGCTCTTTTCTGGCGCCGTTGCCGGGGAGGTTAGTGCTTGAAGGTATATCTTTAGATCTTGAAATCGAATCTTTTTGTTTCTTGTTTTATCACTAGTTTAGTCTATAAAAGAAAACTACAAAAAACGAATTAATGTTACCTCATATGCTTCATCTTTTTAATGTCTTTTGTGAAAATAAGGATTCTGAAAATTGTGCCAAAGTGTTAGAAGAATAATGCATTAAAATGTTTGGCACTAAATCTTTGGATGATGAGCATGATTGCAATGTTGTTAGTATGAATTCCTTGAATATCCATGATGCTAATGATATGCAATGCTACAAGCTTGGGGATGCTATGTTCGATGAATATGGTATTTTTAGTCCCCCAAGTTTTGATGAGAATATTTATTATGATGAAAGCATGCCTCCTATTTATGATGATTATATTGATGAAAGTGGTTTCAGAGAGGTCATGACTTTATTTAGTGATGAATCCACTATTTCGAAAGAGGTTCCAATTGATTATGAGAACAAAGTTGCAACCTATGATGATTATTGTGATGACATATATGCTATAAAGAATAATGATAACCATGAAACTTGCCATCATGATTTTAATTTTCAATTAGATTATGCCTCACATGATAGTTATTTTGTTGAGTTTGCTCCCACTAGTCCAATGAGAAGAATTTTGCTTATGTGGAGAGTAGTAAAATTTCTATGCTGGTGCATCATGAAAATAATACTTTATGTGATGGTTATATTGTTGAATTCATTCAGCATTAATGAAAATTATTATGAGGGAGGAATATATGCTTGTAGTAGTTACAATAATATCAAGTTTCCTCTCTATGTGTTGAAAATCTTGACGCTATGCTTGTTTTACCTTCCTATGCAAGTTGATTCTTGTTCCCATAAACTGTTTGCTCACAAAATCCCTATGCATAGGAAGTGGGTTAGACTTGAATGTGCTAGTCATATTCTTCATTATGCTCTCTTTATGTTTCAATTCTTATCTTTTATGTGAGCATCATTAAAATCATCATGCCTAGCTAGGGGCATTAAACGATAGCGCTTGTTGGGAGGCAACCCAATTTTATTTTTGTTCTTTGCTTTTTGCTCCTGTTTAGTAATAAATAATTCATCTAGCCTATGTTTAGATCTGGTTTTATGTTTTAATTAGTTTTTGTGCCAACTAGAACCTTTGGGAAGACTTGGGTGAACTCTTTGCGATCTTGCGGTAAAAAACAGAAACTTTAGCGCTCACGAGATTTGCTGCCATTTTTACTGGAGAGTGCGATTAGGTTGATTATTTTTGCAGAGGGTTAATAGACAAACTCCTCACATCCAAAAATTTATTTCAGAATTTTTGGGTTCAATAAATATTAGAAACCTACAGATTACTATAGACTGTTCTATTTTTGACAGATTCTGTTTTATGTGTGTTGTTTGCTTATTTTGATGAATCTATGAGTAGTATCGGAGAGTATGAACCGTAGAGAAGTTGGAATACAGTATGCATTACACCAATATGAATTTAGAATGAGTTCACGACAGTACCAAAAGTGGTGATTTATTTTCTTATACTAACGGAGCTTACGAGTTTTCTGTTGAGTTTTGTGTTGTGAAGTTTTCATGTTTTGGCTAAAGATTCGATGAACTATGGAATAAGGAGTAGAAAGAGCCTAAGCATGGGGATGACCAAGGCACCCCAAGGAAATATTCAAGGGAAACCAAGAGCCTAAGCTTGGGGATGACCAGGAAGGCATCCCTTCTTACATCTTCGTTCATCAGTAACTTAGAGCTATATTTTATTTCACCACATGATATGTGTTTTGCTTGGATCGTCATTTTATTTTCTTTTGTTTTGCTTGCTGTTTGATTAAATTTCCAAGATCTGAAATTCTTAAATGTTAGAGAGTCTTCACATAAGTGCATAATTATTCGACTAATCATTGATCTTCACTTATATCTTTCAGAGTAGTTTGTCATTTGCTCTAGTGCTTCACTTATATCCTTTTAGAGCACGGAGGTGGTTTTATTTTGAAGAAATAGATGAACTATCATGCTTCACTTATATTATTTTGAGAGTCTTTTGGAACAGCATAGTAGTTTGCTTTGGTTATGAAACTAGTCCTAATATGATGGGCATCCAAGAAGGATAAAATAAAACCTTTCATATAAAGTGCATTGAATACTATGAGAAGTATGATGCTTGTTGATTGTTTTGAGACATGAGGATGGTGATATTAGAGTCATGCTAGTTAAGTAGTTGTGAAATTGAGAAATACTTGTGTTGAGGTTTGCAAGTCCCGTAGCATGCACGTATGGTAACTGTTGTGTAACAAATTTGAAACGTGAGGTATTCTTTGATTGTCTTCCTTATGAGTGGCGGTCGGGGACGAGCAATGGTCTTTCCCTACCAATCTATCCCCCTAGGAGCATGCGCGTAATGCTTGGTTTTTCATGACTTGTAGATTTTTGCAATAAGTATGTGAGTTCTTTATGACTAATGTTGAGTCCATGGATTATACGCACTCTCACCCTGCCATCATTCCTAGCCTCTTCGGTACCGTGCATTGCCCTTTCTCACCTCGAGAGTTGGTGCAAACTTCGCCGGTGCATCCAAACCCCGTGATATGATACGCTCTGTCACACATAAACCTCCTTATATCTTCCTCAAAACAGCCACCATACCGACCTATTATGGCATTTCCATAGCCATTCCGAGATATATTGCCATGCAATTTTCCACCATTCCGTTTTGTTGGGTTTCGTAGTAATTTCAAAAAATTTCCTACGCACACGCAAGATCATGTGATGCATAGCAACGAGAGGGAGAGTGTTGACTACATACCCACGCAGACCGACTGCGGAAGCGTTAACGCAACGTAGAGGAAGTAGTCGTACGTCTTCACGATCCAACCGATCAAGTACCGAAACTACGGCGCCTCCGAGTTCGAGCACACGTTCAGCTCGATGACGATCCCCGGACTGCGATCCAGCAAAGTATTGGGGAAGAGTTCCGTCAGCACGACGGTGTGGTGACGATCTTGATGCACTACAACAGCAGGGCTTCGCCTAAACTCCGCTACAGTATTATCGAGGAATATGGTGGCTGGGGGCACCGCACACGGCTAAGGAATAGATCACGTGGATCAACTTGTGTGTTCTAGGGTGCCTCTACCTCAGTATATAAAGGACCAAAGGGGGGGAGGCTGGCCGGCCACAAGGGGCGCGCCAGGAGAGTCCTACTCCCTCCGGGAGTTGGATTCCCCCCCAATCCTAGTTGGAATAGGATTCCTCGGGGAGGGGGGGGGGAAGAGAGAGAGGGGGCCGGCCACCTCTCCTAGTCCTAATAGGACTACGGGAGGGGGGAGGCGCGCAGCCCACCTTGGGCTGCCCCTTTCTCCTTTCCACTAAAGCCCACTAAGGCCCATATGGTTCCCGGGGGGTTCCGGTAACCTCCCGGTACTCCGGTAAAATCCTGATTTCACCCGGAACACTTCCGATATCCAAACATAGGCTTCCAATATATCAATCTTTATGTCTCGACCATTTCGAGACTCCTCGTCATGTCCGTGATCACATCCGGGACTCTGAACAACCTTCGGTACATCAAAATGCATAAACTCATAATATAATTGTCATCGTAACCTTAAGCGTGCGGACCCTACGGGTTCGAGAACTATGTAGACATGACCGAGACACATCTCCGGTCAATAACCAATAGCGGGACCTGGATGCCCATATTGGCTCCTACTTATTCTACGAAGATCTTTATCGGTCAGACCGCATAACAACATATGTTGTTCCCTTTGTCATCGGTATGTTACTTGCCCGAGATTCGATCGTCGGTATTCCAATACCTAGTTCAATCTCGTTACCGGCAAGTCTCTTTACTCGTTCCGTAATACATCATCTCGCAACTACCTCATTAGTTGCAATGCTTGCAAGGCTTATGTGATGTGCATTACCGAGAGGGCCCAGAGATACCTCTCCGACAATCGGAGTGACAAATCCTAATCTCGAAATACGCCAACCCAACATCTACCTTTGGAGACATCTGTAATGCTCCTTTATAATGACCCAGTTACGTTGTGACGTTTGGTAGCACCCAAAGTGTTCCTCCGGCAAACGGGAGTTGCATAATCTCATAGTCATAGGAACATGTATATGTCATGAAGAAAGCAATAGCAACATACTAAACGATCAGGTGCTAAGCTAATGGAATGGGTCATGTCAATCAGATCATTCAACCAATGATGTGACCTCATTAATCAAATAACATCACTTTGTTCATGGTTAGGAAACATAACCATCTTTGATTAACGAGCTAGTCAAGTAGAGGCATACTAGTGACACTAAGTTTGTCTATATATATTCACACATGTATTATGTTTCCGGTTAATACAATTCTATCATGAATAATAAACATTTATCATGATACAAGGAAATAAATAATAACTTTATTATTGCCTCTAGGGCATATTTCCTTCAGTCTCCCACTTGCACTAGAGTCAATAATCTAGATTACACAGTAATGATTCTAACACCCATGGAGCCTTGGTGCTGATCATCTTTTGCTCGTGGAAGAGGCTTAGTCAACGGGTCTGCAATATTCAGATCCGTATGTATCTTGCAAATCTCTATGTCTCCCACTTGGACTAGATCCCGGATGGAATTGAAGCGTCTCTTGATGTGTTTGGTTCTCTTGTGAAATCTGGATTCCTTTGCCAAGGCAATTGCACCAGTATTGTCACAAAAGATTTTCATTGGACCCGATGCACTAGGTATGACACCTAGATCGGATATGAACTCCTTCATCTAGACTCCTTCATTTGCTGCTTCCGAAGCAGCTATGTACTCCGCTTCACATGTAGATCCCGCTACAACGCTTTGTTTAGAACTGCACCAACTGACAGCTCCACCGTTTAATGTAAACACGTATCCGGTTTGCGATTTAGAATCGCCCGGATCAGTGTCAAAGCTTGCATCAACGTAACCATTTATGACGAGCTCTTTGTCACCTCCATATACGAGAAGCATATCCTTAGTCATTTTCAGGTATTTCAGGATGTTCTTGACCGCTGTCCAGTGATCAACTCCTGGATTACTTTGGTACCTCCCTGCTAGACTTATAGCAAGGCACACATCAGGTCTGGTACACAGCATTGCATACATGATAGATCCTATTGCTGATGCATAGGGAACATCTTTCATATTCTCTCTATCTTCTGCAGTGGTCGGGCATTGAGTCTTACTCAATTTCACACCTTGTAACACAGGCAAGAATCCTTTCTTTGCTTGATCCATTTTGAACTTCTTCAAAATTTTGTCAAGGTATGTTGTTTGTGAAAGTCCAATTAAGCGTTTTGATCTATCTCTATAGATCTTAATGCCTAATATGTAAGCAGCTTCACCAATGTCTTTCATTGAAAAACTCTTATTCAAGTATCCCTCTATGCTATCCAGAAATTCTATATCATTTCTAATCAGCAATATGTCATCCACATATAATATCAGAAATGCTACAGAGCTCCCACTCACTTTCTTGTAAATACAGGCTTCTCCAAAAGTCTGTATAAAACCAAATGCTTTGATCACACTATCAAAATGTTTATTCCAACTCCGAGAGGCTTGCACCAGTCCATAAATGGATCGCTGGAGCTTGCACACTTTGTTAGCTCCCTTTGGATCGACAAAACCTTCTGGTTGCATCATATACAACTCTTCTTCCAGAAATCCATTCAGGAATGCAGTTTTGACATCCATCTGCCAAATTTCATAATCATAAAATGCGGCAATTGCTAACATGATTCGGACAGACTTAAGCATCGCTACGGGTGAGAAGGTCTCATCGTAGTCAATCCCTTGAACTTGCCGAAAACCTTTTGCGACAAGTCGAGCTTTGTAGACAGTAATATTACCGTCAGCGTCAGTCTTCTTCTTGAAGATCCATTTATTCTCAATTGCTTGCCGATCATCGGGCAAGTCAACCAAAGTCCATACTTTGTTCTCATACATGGATCCCATCTCAGATTTCACGGCTTCAAGCCACTTTGCGGAATCTGGGCTCACCATTGCTACTTCATAGTTCATAGGTTCATCATGATCTAGCATCATGACTTCTAGAACGGGATTACCGTACCACTCTGGCGCGGATCTTACTCTGGTTGATCTACGAGGTTCAGTAGTATCTTGTTCTGAAGTTTCATGATCATTATCATTGACTTCCTCACTAACTGGTGTAGGTGTCACAGAAACAGTTTTCTGTGATGTACTATTTTCCAATAAGGGAGCAGGTACAGTTACCTCGTCAAGTTCTACTTTCCTCCCACTCACTTCTTTCGAGAGAAACTCCTTCTCCAGAAAGTTTCTGAATTTAGCAACAAAAGTCTTGCCTTTGGATCTGTGATAGAAGGTGTATCCAATAGTTTCCTTTGGATATCCTATGAAGACACATTTCTCCGATTTGGGTTCGAGCTTATCAGGTTGAAGTATTTCACATAAGCATCGCAGCCCCAAACTTTCAAAAATGACAACTTTGGTTTCTTGCCAAACCACAGTTCATAAGGCGTCGTCTCAACGGATTTTGATGGTGCCCTATTTAACGTGAATGCGGCCGTCTCTAGAGCGTATCCCCAAAACAATAGCGGTAAATCAGTAAGAGACATCATAGATCGCACCATATCTAGTAAAGTACGATTATGATGTTCGGACACACCATTGTGCTGAGGTGTTCCGGGTGGCGTGAGCTGTGAAACTATTCCACAATTTTTCAAATGTACACCAAACTCATAACTCAAATATTCTACTCCACGATCAGATCGTAGAAACTTTATTTTCTTGTTACGATGATTTTCAACTTCACTCTGAAATTCCTTGAACTTTTCAAATGTTTCAGACTTATGTTTCATTAAGTAGATATACCCATATCTGCTTAAATCATCTGTGAAGGTGAGAAAATAACGATATCCGCCACGAGCCTCAATATTCATCGGACCACATACATCTGTATGTATGATTTCCAACAAATCTGTTGCTCTCTCCATAGTACCGGAGAACGGTGTTTTAGTCATCTTGCCCATGAGGCACGGTTCGCAAGTACCAAGTGATTCATAATCAAGTGGTTCCAAAAGTCCATCAGAATGGAGTTTCTTCATGCGCTTTACACCGATATGACCTAAACGGCAGTGCCACAAATAAGTTGCACTCTCGTTATCAACTCTGCATCTTTTGGCTTCAACATTATGAATATGTGTGTTACTACTATCGAGATTCAACAAGAATAGACCACTCTTCAACTGTGCATGACCATAAAAGATATTACTCATATAAATAGAACAACCATTATTCTCTGATTTAAATGAATAACCGTCTCGCATCAAACAAGATCCAGATATAATTTTCATGCTTAACGCTGGCACTAAATAACAATTATTTAGGTCTAATACTAATCCCGAAGGTAGATGTAGAGGTAGTGTGCCGACTGCGATCACATCAACTTTGGAACCGTTTCCCACGCGCATAGTCACCTCGTCCTTAACCAATCTTCGCTTAATCCGTAGTCCCTGTTTTGAGTTGCAAATATTAGCAACAAAACCAGTATCAAATACCCAGGTGCTACTGCGAGCATTAGTAAGGTACACATCAATAACATGTATATCACATATACCTTTGTTCACCTTGCCATCCTTCTTATCCGCCAAATACTTGGGGCAGTTCCGCTTCCAGTGGCCAGTCTGCTTGCAATAGAAGCACTCAATTTCAGGCTTAGGTCCAGACTTGGGTTTGTTCTCTTGAGCAGCAACTGGCTTGCCGTTCTTCTTGAAGTTCCCCTTCTTCTTTCCTTTGCCCTTTTTCTTGAAACTAGTGGTCTTGTTGACCATCAACACTTGATGCTCCTTCTTGATTTCTACCTCCGCAGCTTTCAGCATCGCGAAGAGCTCGGGAATAGTCTTGTTCATCCCTTGCATATTATAGTTCATCACGAAGCTCTTGTAGCTTGGTGACAGTGATTGGAGAATTCTGTCAATGACGCAATCATCTGGAAGATTAACTCCCAATTGAATCAAGTGATTATTATACCCAGACATTTTGAGTATATGCTCGCTGACAGAACTATTCTCCTCCATCTTGCAGCTATAGAACTTATTGGAGACATCATATCTCTCAATCCGGGCATTTTCTTGAAATATTAACTTCAACTTCTGGAACATCTCATATGCTCCATGACATTCAAAACATCGTTGAAGTCCCGATTCTAAGCCGTAAAGCATGGCACACTGAACTATCGAGTAGTCATTAGCTTTGCTCTGCCAGATGTTCATAACATCCGGCGTTGCTCCTGCAGCAGGCCTAGCACCCAGCGGTGCTTCCAGGACGTAATTCTTCTGTGCAGCAATGAGGATAATCCTCAAGTTACGGACCCAGTCCGTGTAATTGCTACCATCATCTTTTAACTTTGCTTTCTCAAGGAACGCATTAAAATTCAACGGAACAACAGCACGAGCCATCTATCTACAACCAAACATAAACAAGCAAGATACTAACCAGGTGCTAAGTTTAATGATAAATTTAAGTTCAGTTAATCAAATTAATTGAAGAACTCCCACTTAGATAGACATCCCTCTAATCCTCTAAGTGATTACGTGATCCAAATCAACTAAACCATAACCGATCATCACGTGAGATGGAGTAGTTTTCAATGGTGAACATCGTTATGTTGATCATATCTACTATATGATTCACGCTCGACCTTTCGGTCTCCGTGTTCCGAGGCCATATCTGTATATGCTTGGCTCGTCAAGTATAACCTGAGTATTCCGCGTGTGCAACTGTTTTGCACCCGTTGTATTTGAACGTAGAACCTATCACACCCGATCATCACGTGGTGTCTCAGCACGAAGAACTTTTGCAACGGTGCATACTCAGGGAGAACACTTCTTGATAATTTAGTGAGAGATCATCTTATAATGCTACCGTCAATCAAAGCAAGATAAGATGCATAAAAGGATAAACATCACATGCAATCAATATAAGTGATATGATATGGCCATCATCATCTTGTGCTTGTGATCTCCATCTCCGAAGCACCGTCGTGATCACCATCGTTACCGACGTGACACCTTGATCTCCATCATAGCATCGTTGTCGTCTCGCCAAGTTTATGCTTCTACGACTATCGCTACCGCTTAGTGATAAAAGTAAAGCATTACATCGCGATTGCATTGCATACAATAAAACGACAACCATATGGCTCCTGCCAGTTGCCGATAACTCAGTTACAAAACATGATCATCTCATACAATAAAATTCAGCATCATGCCTTGACCATATCACATCACAACATGCCCTTCAAAAACAAGTTAGACGTCCTCTACTTTGTTGTTGCAAGTTTTACGTGGCTGCTACGGGCTTAAGCAAGAACCAATCTCACCTACGCACCAAAACCACAACGATAGTTTGTCAAATAGACTCCGTTTTAACCTTCGCAAGGACCGGGCATAGCCACACTTGGTTCAACTAAAGTTGGAGAGACTGTCACCCGCAAGCCACCTATGTGCAAAGCACGTCGGGGAAACCGGTCTCGCGTAAGCGTATGCGTAATGTTGGTCCGGGTCGTCTCGTCCAACAATGCCGCCGAACCAAAGTATGACATGCTGGTAGGCAGTATGACTTATATCGCCCACAACTCACTTGTGTTCTACTCGTGCATATAACATCAACATAAATAACCTAGGCTCGGATGCCACTGTTGGGTTTCGTAGTAATTTCAAAAAATTTCCTACGCACATGCAAGATCATGTGATGCATAGCAACGAGAGGGGAGAGTGTTGTCTACGTACCCACGCAGACCGACTGCGGAAGCGTTGACGCGACGTAGAGGAAGTAGTCGTACGTCTTCACGATCCAACCGATCAAGTACCGAAACTACGGCACCTCCGAGTTCGAGCACACGTTCAGCTCGATGACGATCCCCGGACTCCGATCCAGCAAAGTATCGGGGAAGAGTTCCGTCAGCACGACGGTGTGGTGACGATCTTGATGCACTACAGCAGCAGGGCTTTGCCTAAACTCCGCTACAGTATTATCGAGGAATATGGTGGCTGGGGGCACCGCACACGGCTAAGGAATAGATCACGTGGATCAACTTGTGTGTTCTAGGGTGCCTCTACCTCAGTATATAAAGGACCAAAGGGGGGGAGGCTGGCCGGCCACAAGGGGCGCGCCAGGAGAGTCCTACTCCCTCCGGGAGTAGGATTCAACCCCAATCCTAGTTGGAATAGGATTCCTCGGGGGGGGGGGGGAAGAGAGAGAGGGGGCCGGCCACCTCTCCTAGTCCTAATAGGACTAGGGGAGGGGGAGGCGTGCAGCCCACCTTGGGCTGCCCCTTTCTCCTTTCCACTAAAGCCCACTAAGGCCCATATGGTTCCCGTGGGGTTCCGGTAACCTCCCAGTACTCCGGTAAAATCCTAATTTCACCCGGAACACTTCCGATACCCAAACATAGGCTTCCAATATATCAATCTTTATGTCTCGACCATTTCGAGACTCCTCGTCATGTCCATGATCACATCCGGGACTCTGAACAACCTTCGGTACATCAAAATGCATAAACTCATAATATAACTGTCATCGTAACCTTAAGCGTGCAAACCCTACGGGTTCAACAACTATGTAGACATGACCGAGACACATCTCCGGTCAATAACCAATAGCGGGACCTGGATGCCCATATTGGCTCCTACATATTCTACGAAGATCTTTATCGGTCAGACCGCATAACAACATACGTTGTTCCCTTTGTCATCGGTATGTTACTTGCCCGAGATTCGATCGTCGGTATTCCAATACCTAGTTCAATCTCGCTACCGGCAAGTCTCTTTACTCGTTCCGTAATACATCATCTCGCAACTACCTCATTAGTTGCAATGCTTGCAAGGCTTATGTGATGTGCATTACCGAGAGGGCCCAGAGATACCTCTCCGACAATCGGAGTGACAAATCCTAATCTCTAAATACGCCAACCCAACATCTACCTTTGGAGACATCTGTAATGCTCCTTTATAATGACCCAGTTACGTTGTGACGTTTGGTAGCACCCAAAGTGTTCCTCCTGCAAACGGGAGTTGCATAATCTCATAGTCATAGGAACATGTATATGTCATGAAGAAAGCAATAGCAACATACTAAACGATCGGGTGCTAAGCTAATGGAATGGGTCATGTCAATCAGATCATTCAACCAATGATGTGACCTCATTAATCAAATAACAACACTTTGTTCATGGTTAGGAAACATAACCATCTTTGATTAACGAGCTAGTCAAGTAGAGGCATACTAGTGACACTAAGTTTGTCTATATATATTCACACATGTATTATGTTTCCGGTTAATACAATTCTAGCATGAATAATAAACATTTATCATGATACAAGGAAATAAATAATAACTTTATTATTGCCTCTAGGGCATATTTCCTTCACGTTTATCATGACACATGTCATCATTGTCATATTGCTTTGCATGATCATGTAGTTGACATCGTATTTGTGGCAAAGCCACCATGCATAATTTATCATACATGTCACTCTTGATTCATTGCCCATCCCGGTACACCGCCGAAGGCATTCATATAGAGTCATACTTTGTTCTAGTATCGAGTTGTAATCTTTGAGTTGTAAATAAATAGAAGTGTGATGATCATCATTAATAGATCATTGTCCCAAAAAAAAGAAGAAAGGCCAAAAAACAAAGGAAAAAAAGAAAGGCCAAATAAAAAAATAAAAAATAAAAGGGGCAGTGCAACTATCCCTTTTCCTCATTTGTTCTTCAAAGTAGCACCATGATCTTTAGGATAGAGAGTCTCTTGTTTTGTCACATTCATATACTAGTGGGAATTTTTCATTATAGAACTTGGCTTGTATATTCCAACAATGGGCTTCCTCAAATGCCCTAGGTCTTCATGAGCAAGAAAGTTGGTGCACACCCACTAGTTTCTTTTGTTGAGATTTCATACATTTATTGCTCTAGTGCATCCATTGCATGTCAATCCCTACTCCTTGCATTGACATCAATTGATGGGCATCTCCATAGCACGTTGATTAGCCACGTCAATTTGAGACTTTCTCCCTTTTGTCTTCTCCACACAACCCCCATGTAACAGCCTGGATTTTTGCCCTTTCCTTTTTCCTCTGTTTTTCTTGGATTTTCGGATTTGTTTTGCTTTTCCGTGGCTATGTGGTTCTAAAACTTGGGAAGATCATGTCTTCCTAGGTTTTATAGTGGCTTGTCCCCCTCTTCATCATCTCAAGATCATGCCATTTCCATCCTTGACCTAACCCAAAATTCTTTTGTTGGGAATATTCCTTTACTGATAAAGGAATATTCCTTGACCCAACCTATATTTCTGTCACTCCTAAAATTTCCAAATAATTCTCATAAATTGTTTGGGTACTATCTTGCTCAAATATGGCAAAATATTTCATTGCCATGTTCAAAAATAATCCTCCAATAATTCTTTTCCTATTCTGCCTAAATGGCACTTTGTAAAGGAAGTGCTATTTGTATTTGCTTGATTGACCCCAAACTTCTTGGACAACTTTTCCTGTCCATATCATTGGCTCATGCCAAAATCCAACTCAATTTTCCTAGTAAATATTCCTGAGCATTTTTTTGAAGTTCCTGTCTGAGGGAAGTGCTTATGAAGGAAGTACAAGCTAGGCATATCCAAATGGGTTGCAATTTTTCCAGGTCCTTCCTATGGGAAAATAATGACTCTCCACCAAATATGAGCTCATGTAACTCATCTATGTGAGCCCAGCTCCAAATCATAGTTTTGGTCAGATATTCAGTTTGTGAAGCAACTATATTTTTTATTGCTTCAATTGAGCTGAAACTTAACCAGGACATACTTCTACCTTATTAACTCCTTCCACCAAGTTTTACCTCAATTGGTTAATCCAATTGCCTTGTGTAATTTTTCCAAGTTTCTATCTAGAATGATGCTTTGTGAAGCTAGTGCCACTTTGGCATTTCCAAATGGCATGAAATTTTTACAGAAGCTTCATATCATCATATAACCCCTCTCTACCAAATTTCAGCTCACAGAGATTAAGTATGTGAGTGTATCATCCAAAACCCTAATTCTGGCTAGATTTGCACTTTCTACTGCAACCGTCATCTAAACTCCTCCTCTTAGTCTATTTTTTGGTGACCAGCATCACCTTAGTCTGTGATCATCAGCAGACAAACTAGTTACCACGTTACCAAGATGGTTTAACCTAAAGAAGTTACAAACACCTTATTACTGATTTACTTTTGGAGCTAGGTGCAAGTCTCTTCTTTGCCCCTGGACTGATTTATTTCCTCATTTTGACTGAGGGCACCAAGGTCCATCTACTGGACATGGTTGGCCACGCCAAAGAGTGCCGCTTGTGCCAGTGCGCGTGGTGATCACGCTTGCATCATGGCTGCAGGCATGCTCTGGCTTGTTTCGGCAACTATGCTCGTCTCCTCCCTCCTCGTCTCGACCTCAAACCTTGTCCATGAGCTAGCCCGTGCTCGACATCATCGCCCAACATCGCTGCCTCGTCGTGGTTCACCATCAATGCGTCGCAAACACCATGCTCGTGCCACGCCCTGCCTCAGCCCGCCATTAAAGCTTGGTCGGGAGCTCGCTTGTGAGCTCCAGAGCCTCCCCGCAGCTATATAAGGTGTCAGGACCCCGACTCAATGCCACATCGATCTAGCATGTAACACCTCATATCACTTTGCGGCCTCACGCACGGTATTCCCACGGTGTCGCCTTACCTTAGCCCGGGACCGTTTGCGCCTTTTGGCACACGTATATGACAGTGTCGCTAGCATCCATATGATAAGGAGCCCGGGCTGACATGGCTAGTCGTAAACCCAAAGTGGCACAGACTTACAGGGACAGGCATCCATGACCCAGCATCGAACGTGTCGGTCATCAGCGAGTGAATCCAGGCTGTAGCACTGGGCTAGCAGGACTCCGGTGAACCGGGCTGTAGCAGGCTAACAGGACTCCGGTATTCATCGCGTGACATTTCCCCGAAGGGACAGACACAGGAACGAAGAAGGACACATGCCGGCCAGCCTAAGTGTTCCGGAGCAGTAGCGAGCTACCATGGCTCGGTGGAAACACTAGGAGACATTTCCCGGTAAGAGAGGCTACTAAAGATAAACAACTAGATGGTCAGATCCCACACATACCAAGCATTTCAATAACATACACACAATATGCTCGATATGTGCAAATACAACATGGCATCACAACATGACTCTATGACTCAAGTAATTTATCAATAGGCTCCGAGGAGCGAGATATTACAAACATGGGTCTCATGACCCAATAATCAGAGCATACAAGTCAAAGCACATGCGGAAGCTTAACATGTCTGAGTACAGACATCTATAAATGAAAAAAGGCTGAGAAGCCTGACTATCTACCAATCCTGCCGAGGCACAAGATCGTAGCTGAGGTAACAAGCTAAACGTCGAAGTCCACGCGGTACTACTAGCGAGACCGAAATCTCTCTGCAAAAATATAAAATGAGCAAACGTGAGTACAAATGTACCCAGCAAGACTTACATCAGAACTAACTACATATGCATCATTATCAACAAAGGGGATGGTGGGGTTTAACTGCAGCAAGCCAGCTTTGACTCGGTGGCTATCCTGAACTACGACTGCAATGTAACTCTTTTGAGGTGGCGCACACGAGTCCACATATTCACCATATCAATACACCACTATGGATCCGCTCCCGGCTCCCTACGAGAACGCCATCCATAGCACTCACGCTTATCTTGCGTATTTTAGGGTATCCACTTTCACTTGTCTATGAACTGATATAAGCAACCTAGAAGTCCTTTACCGTGGACACGGCTATTCGAATAGATGATGTTAACCCTGCAGGGGTGTACTTCTTCACACACGCTCTCACCACTTACCGCCGTTTACACGACATGTACTCGGCAACCTTCAAGCAGAAGCCCAACGTGGGTGTCGGCCACGGCCTACCTAAACACTCAAGTCTCTAGTCCAGGTTTATCGCCTATTCGGGTTCCATCCATGAGGAGATCCAGCCGGAGTTTCGCTCACAGCCCCAAACGATGTGAACAGGGTTCCCGAGACACCAAACGGGAGCCCGGTACACCGTGCCACGTGCCTACCGCATCACAGCCCACCCCTACGGTCAGCGCTGCGCACGGCCTCCAGCATACTACAAACACCAGAAACTACTTGCAACTCCTGGACAGAGGACAAGGGTGATTAAGAAGCCGAGAGGGTCCATTGGTTTCGGGCCCAATGCGTGGTAGTAGCTGAATCATGGATCACAAACACAGAACTCAGTTCCTGAGGACGGCTGCAATGAGACAACCCACCATGTACTACTACATGGCCTCTCACCGCTACCTTTACCAAATCGTGTTCACACACTTAGCTCACACACGATAGGACATGTTCACACGCCTCTGATTCATCCCCGATGAATCAGACCTGACTCAACTCTAAGCAGTAGTAGGCATGACAAACAAACATGAATGAGTAGGCACAACAGGGCTCAAACAACTCCTACTCATGCTAGTGGGTTTCATCTATTTACTGTGGCAATGACAGGTCATGGAAAGGATAAAGGGGTTCAGCTACCGCAGCAAGTAACAAATATGTCGTTGTTGTCCTAATGTAGTAAAAGAGAGCAGGAGCGAGAGAGTGGGATTTTATCGGAATGAACAAGGGGGTTTTTGCTTGCCTGGCACTTCTGAAGATAACATTGAGTCTTCATCAGTGTCAACGATCACATCATCGGTATCGCGTCTATCGAGAGGGGACAAATACCAGCAACACAGAAAGGAACACAATCAATGCAATGCACAATATGATGCATGCTCATGACATGGCAATATGAATGTGTTTTGAGCTAATGCAACTAGCAACAGATTAAATGAAGTTGGTTTGAATATAATATTCAAATTCAAACTCCATATGTGATTATTCAAATGCCATTTAATTGATTTGTGCTAAACAGCAGCTATAAGTTGTTCTGACATGCATGAAAATGGTACAGATGGATTCCTTGAATTTTTCTGATAATTTTTCATATATAAATTATTTAATTTGGAGCTACGGTTGAATTTCTATGATTTATTGAAATTTAGGGCATTTTCTGAAAATAATAAATCATTTAAGATTTATTTAAATTCCAGAAAGAAATTAATGCGTCAGCATGACCTCACAGTGATGTCAGCAGGTCAACGGCTCCGTCTAGGTCAAACCTGACGGGTGGGGACCACACGTCAGTGACACAGTTAACTAACCTAAGTTTAATTAGAGCCTGGGCCCGCATGTCAGTGTCCTATCTACTTAACTAAGTTAGTTAACACTAACTTAACCTGGTACTAATTAAACAGGGGGGCTGGGCCCACACGTCAGTCCGGCGAGGTCAAAGGGTCAAACCCCCTGGTCGGCGGGGTCAACTCGCCGGCGTTTAGCCGCCGGCGAGGCTAAACGCGGCGGTGCAGGTGCGGGTTTCACGTACAGGGCACCGTTCGGGGCGCCGTTGGGCTCTATGGATAGCTGGGAGTGGGCCACGGCGAGTGGTGCAGGTAGTTGGGTTCGGGGTCGCCGGAAAAGGCGCCGGCGACGTGTTTGGCGGCGGCCGGAGCTCGGGTGTCGACGGAATCGACGACACGGCGCGCGGGAGGACCAGCGGTATGCACCTACATGATCTACGAGAGCTCACGAACCCAACGGAGGCACGCACGTGACCATTTGGTCACCGGAGCCTCGTGGGCGACGACCTCGTGCGGCGGCGGCATACGGGACTCGCGGTCATCGACGTTGCAACAAGAAATCGACCATGGGAAGAGGGGGAGATGACGGCGGGGCTCACAGGGATTCGAACGGCGCCGTCGTTGAGCTCGGGGAGGGACTGGGCGATGCAGACCGACGGGCGAAGTCCGGCGGCAGATGCGGCGGTGACGAGCTCGGAGGCATCGTCACAGGGTGTCCGGCGGTGCTTGGCTTGGTGGGGAGGTCGAGGATGTCGTGACGGAGCTCCTGGGCTGCTCAAGGGGACGAGGGAGGGCCATGGCCGTGGTGGTTCTCGTCGGCGGCGGCGGGCGCGTTCGGTGAGGAGAACAGAGGAGGGGGAGAGTGTTCGGGGAAGAGAGAGGGAGCAGCGAGGGAGGAAGAGGAGCGAGGGGACACGAGGCGTCGTCGTGGCGTCGCTAGGGAGACCGGGGGAAGCAGGAGGTGGCCAAGCGCGGTGGCGGTGCTCGCCACCGAGCTGCTTCGTGCGCTGGCACGGGAAGAAGACAGGCATGCCCCCTGGTGGTTGGGCTGCACAATGTTGGGCTGTCCAGGTGGGCTTGGTGGGCTGCAGAGGTAAGTCCAGGTAAGGTTTCTCTCCTCTGTCTTTTATTTATTGTTTTCTATTTTGTTCTGTTTTGTTTTGGTTTAGTAAAAATACTAAACCATTTTATAAAATCCTGAAAATAATTATGTGGCTAGAACTAAAATATACCAAACCACATAAAATGTTCCAGAATTATTGGACATATATTAATTATATATAATATATATATCCAATGCAAATAGTTATTGAATTAACTCAAAGGCCCAAAATAATTAACTCTGGGATACCAAAAATATTGTTTTGGGTTTTACCTCTTTGCAATATTTTCAGAGACTAAGAGGAACATTTTCTTGGACTTCTTTGAGGAGATTTTAATGTTGATCATTTTTAGAAGGTTTCTGAGGCTTTGAAAATTCCTCAATTCAAATTTCATTTGAATTAAAACATGATGCTCACATGAGGTCTAGCCTAGTGCATAACAGGACCAGGGATGTGACAACTCACCCCCACTAAACAAAAATCTCGTCCCGAGATTCAAGCGTAGGGTAAGGTGAAGGGGAAACGCAACTATTATAATCTTCACGATCCAGGGTGCACTTCATAAGAGCGTTGATTCGATCACCATCATTGTCTTGAAGTCTTTCTCTAAGAACTCCAACTAACATGACAAGAAGAGGGAAGGAAAACTCTAGAAGAATTAATCTTCTCAAAGAACGAACAACTCAGGATTAACTCACGGAATGGGACATAGCAACATCTCTCGAGCTGAGAGACGAAGCACACCTCTAGAGGAATGGAGTGGAACAGATGACGAAGGTTCACTAGGTAGACAACGATTCCACACCTAAGAAGGTGGTGAACGGTTGTCAACGTAGCGAGGAGTTGAGTTGCCATGATACCTCAACGAGACATCCTGGAGGGGGGGGGGTGATTCGTAGATATATCCCCTTAAGTGGCAAAAAGAATTACTTTTGATTTAGAGATCATTGAAACTCTTCATACCAGCCTAAGGCAATTTTCGGGCGATCGTTTGGAGGGGGTCGGTAGAATGGCATACTCGGACTTGGATGATGTGGATTACCTTGTTGAAGACAACGTAATGGATGAATTTGCTTATCACCGGAAATGGAAGAGACCCATGGTAGAATGGCACAATGGCGGTGCAAGCTGGGAACAGAATGCAAATGCTGGGAATGATTCTGGTAACTGGGGAAGAACCCAACAATAGAGAGTGAATTCACTGTTTGAATAGGTCATAGCATTGCCGAGGAAACTGAGAGCAAACCCAGTTAGTGCCGATGATAACACGTAGCGCTTGTGCATGCTCTCAAGAACTTGAGAATTTCCACATTCATCAAGGTTTTACCAATATCCGTGTCAAGGATCCTGGCAACACAACTTGCTACCATGATGAATACCGGTGGAAGATGCCGATGCAAAGGAAGATAACACCTTCTTAGATTTCACCCTTGGCGGGGCCAAGGAAATAAAATCTGGATGATCGACCGAGAGACATTTAGCACTCCGCTTCTAATGTTCTCCTTGATGTGCTAGTGTATCCCATTCATAGATATGGTTTGATAACTAGAACATCAAGTAAAAGGTCGGACTTTGGAACACAGAAATCCATAGGGGCAACTAGGGAGTAATCCTACGAAATCCCTATGGGGAGGTGGCCAACTTCCTCAAACAAGATACTATAATAATAGGTCTACCGGATGGGTGTGTTGGCCACGACATCCACCTTGCCGGTTATTGAGAGACCAATATTATAGTTCTTGGGGAAATGTTCCAACCATCATATCTGCCTGAGATTCAGATCTGGTTGGTGTCAGAATATTCCAGACCCATCGAGTCTAGGAAGAAAAATGAAAGTTTGCAACACAAATCGACGAGATGACGTTGCGGGATTCTCAGGAGATGAACTACGATAGCAAGCTCCAAAACATGAGCTGGTTCTGCTACAAACATGTGAACACGTTGTCCCAGATAAGCATGCCCACATGGTAGTCTTACAATAAAACACTACCGAGTTCTGGTTGGGAACCATCAGCGAGGATATCGAAGTTCTTTCATAAGTCCGGATTAGCTCTTATGAAGATACTCCTTCTCCTTGAACAAATCAGTCAGTGGCTTGGTGTGCTAGGATACACATATGGAATGAAGGTTGCAAGTCTCCAGACCACAGAATACTTCGCACGTGTGCATGACTGACTTGTGATGATTCCAGAGGAAGCAACATTGACTTTCTCGAGTCCATGGCGGCAACTTGCATCAGATGCACATGAATTAAAGGAAGTCACTACCTTCATCCAAACATATGCTTCATGAACGAAACACGAAGAAATGCTTACACAAGTTTCCAACACTAGGTTGATGTTCAACATGATTCATGGGGAAGACAAAAAGCTACTGATGGGCTCAACAGCAACTCATCGGAATTTCCATGTCACTGGACTTCCACCATCATGTGCTCACGGTGATAGCATTGGTCAGACCAAAGATGTAATGGTGTATGCTCGAGGGATCAACCACGAGTAAGACAACATTACGAGCATCGTTGGTACTGATTTGACTTGACGATAGCCCACACTCAAATCAAAGGATTGATAAGATAATAGGTCCAGCAACTGATCACAGGGACCAATCGATGAAGATATCATCTTTCTTCAACACACTCTACATAGGAATATCCCTTGGAACGAACTAAGTTAGGCAAGCTTTTATCTTCCAACTCTCCAAGTTGTTGTCTAGCTTAACCAACTAGCTCAGGGATATCTAACACCGATTCTTGGAGAGAAGGTGGTTCACAAGAAACCAACTTGATCACGAGCTCAACATAACAGTCAGGGAACAACCTGGTAATACTTCCGAGAAGATATTTGGAAAATCACGAACCACCGGTATGTCACTAAGCTCGGGAACAATCTCGCTTTTGAGGGCAAGACGATATGATCAAATGAGTGAGGACTTGACAAGATCCTAACTCATCAATCGAAGGGTGCACCAAAATAAGGACTAGGTAGCACGATCAGTCTTAGAAGGATGATTCAAAAACCAACACGCTAAGAATGAAATTATTATCCTTTAACTACCAAGCAACAAGGTTGCTGGGAGTATTGATTTCACACATCTCAATTCATTTGTCGGTATTCCGGTTGCATCAACACGAGGGCCGAGGAATGACTAATGATGGTGAGAAGTATCACTACGTCAAAATTCATGAGAGTTGGTGCAGTTCTCATGACAATTCTGACATAAAGGGGTAATACTCCAAGGTAGAACAGAACCAAAAGCTGGATTGGCATTTGATCTGCGGCATACAACTTCTTTGACTCAATCCTGGATATGGAAGAGGTACTGGAGTTTGTTTCTCCTAGTCATTCCGAACTAGAACGGCTTGACGGACCACAAGAATAACGAGCATCGGTGAACACGAATGCACGACATCAACTTGACTATCAACTGCTGGACAAGGGTCAAATACAACTACAGAGGGACAACTCAAAAGAACATATGATTTCCTGAGTTGTGGATGCATGGTTTAGCATGTCGAACGAAGTTCAACATATTTCTTCCGGATAACCCATGTAGAAAGGTAGAACTGGCAGAGCCACAATATATAATGGAGAACTCATCAAGAGCACTCTGGTTGTGATCGTTCAGTTCAACGAGGAACTTCTGCCATAAGTAGTTCATGGTATTTGGAAGAAGGAGATACCACGGACTTCAAGGACTATCGCAAAGGTTACTAATATCCTAAAGGCACTAGCAATTACTATCAACATGAAGTAGGTAGAGTGAATCTCGGGTTCAAGAACCCAGGGACAGAATACCTATTACTAAGTAGCATCACGGGATGCTTTCGAGAATGATGGCCAGAATCATCACACTGGGAACACAAATCATGGCTAAATTACTAGATGATCCCCTAAGACACCTAGGGTCATAATAATATCTCCAACATATATGTCAAGGAAACAGAGTACCTCAACTCACTAATTAGTGTGGTTAATCTGGCCCAAAGGAACATTGAAACGGGAGGAAGGAATTTGCGAGTGCATCAGACTGTTTAGAGACCTGAGATGACTCGGACAGCATAACGGCTGTAAATGCTCAAAAAAAGGTTTGAGACATTCACAAAAATGGTGGCATAACCACCCAGAAACACAATATCAAGGTTTCAAGATCAACAATTAACATACGGAAGTAATAGGAGCTGAAACGAGGCTTAATTCCAACAATTCTATAAGTCTACGGATTAGTAACACATGATCCTGATGGAAAGAAGAGATAGCCTAGTTCTTAATCCCCGTAGAAGAGAAGATGATGACTCAGATCAGAAGGCCATGAGGTATAAGGAGTAAAAAGAGCCTTACGTTCCATCCCACAATCAATTCCCTTATATAACTAAGAATTTCTAGACTCAACTTCGACCAGTTTGGCTTGGTAATCCTACAGGCAGTCAAGCTCTGATACCAACGCTGTCAGGACCCCGACTCAATGCCACATCGATCTAGCATGTAACACCTCATATCACTTTGCGGCCTCACGCACGGTATTCCCACGGTGTCGCCTTACCTTAGCCCGGGACCGTTTGCGCCTTTTGGCACACGTATATGACAGTGTCGCTAGCATCCATATGATAAGGAGCCCGGGCTGACATGGCTAGTCGTAAACCCAAAGTGGCACAGACTTACAGGGACAGGCATCCATGACCCAACATCGAACGTGTCGGTCATCAGCGAGTGAATCCAGGCTGTAGCACTGGGCTAGCAGGACTCCGGTGAACCGGGCTGTAGCAGGCTAACAGGACTCCGATATTCATCGCGTGACATTTCCCTGAAGGGACAGACACAGGAACGAAGAAGGACACATGCCGGCCAGCCTAAGTGTTCCGGAGCAGTAGCGAGCTACCATGGCTCGGTGGAAACACTAGGAGACATTTCCCGGTAAGAGAGGCTACTAAAGATAAACAACTAGATGGTCAGATCCCACACATACCAAGCATTTCAATAACATACACACAATATGCTCGATATGTGCAAATACAACATGGCATCACAACATGACTCTATGACTCAAGTAATTTATCAATAGGCTCCGAGGAGCGAGATATTACAAACATGGGTCTCATGACCCAACAATCAGAGCATACAAATCAAAGCACATGCGGAAGCTTAACATGTCTGAGTACAGACATCTATAAATGAAAAAAAAGGCTGAGAAGCCTGACTATCTACCAATCCTGCCGAGGCACAAGATCGTAGCTGAGGTAACAAGCTAAACGTCGAAGTCCACGCGGTACTAATAGCGAGACCGAAATCTCTCTGCAAAAATATAAAATGAGCAAACGTGAGTACAAATGTACCCAGCAAGACTTACATCAGAACTAACTACATATGCATCATTATCAACAAAGGGGATGGTGGGGTTTAACTGCAGCAAGCCAGCTTTGACTCGGTGGCTATCCTGAACTACGACTGCAATGTAACTCTTTTGAGGTGGCGCACACGAGTCCACATATTCACCATATCAATACACCACTATGGATCCGCTCCCGGCTCCCTACGAGAACGCCATCCATAGAACTCACGCTTATCTTGCGTATTTTAGGGTATCCACTTTCACTTGTCTATGAACTGATATAAGCAACCCAGAAGTCCTTTACTGCGGACACGGCTATTCGAATAGATGATGTTAACCCTGCAGGGGTGTACTTCTTCACACACGCTCTCACCACTTACCGCCGTTTACACGACATGTACTCGGCAACCTTCAAGCGGAAGCCCAACGTGGGTGTCGGCCACGGCCTACCTAAACACTCAAGTCTCTAGTCCAGGTTTATCGCCTATTCGGGTTCCATCCATGAGGAGATCCGGCCGGAGTTTCGCTCACAGCCCCAAATGATGTGAACAGGGTTCCCGAGACACCAAACGGGAGCCCGATACACCGTGCCACGTGCCTACCGCATCACAGCCCACCCCTACGGTCAGCGCTGCGCACGGCCTCCAGCATACTACAAACACCAGAAACTACTTGCAACTCCTGGGCAGAGGACAAGGGTGATTAAGAAGCCGAGAGGGTCCATTGGTTTCGGGCCCAATGCGTGGTAGTAGCTGAATCATGGATCACAAACACAGAACTCAGTTCCTGAGGACAGCTGCAATGAGACAACCCACCATGTACTCCTACATGGCCTCTCACCGCTACCTTTACCAAATCGTGTTCACACACTTAGCTCACACACGGTAGGACATGTTCACACGCCTCTGATTCATCCCTGATGAATCAGACCTGACTCAACTCTAAGCAGTAGCAGGCATGACAAACAAACATGAATGAGTAGGTACAACAGGGCTCAAACAACTCCTACTCATGCTAGTGGGTTTCATCTATTTACTGTGGCAATGACAAGTCATGCAAAGGATAAAGGGGTTCAGCTACCGCAGCAAGTAACAAATATGTCGTTGTTGTCCTAATGCAGTAAAAGAGAGCAGGAGCGAGAGAGTGGGATTTTATCGGAATGAACAAGGGGTTTTTTTGCTTGCCTGGCACTTCTGAAGATAACATTGAGTCTTCATCAGTGTCAACGATCACATCATCGGTATCGCGTCTATCGAGAGGGGACAAATACCGGCAACACAGAAAGGAACACAATCAATGCAATGCACAATATGATGCATGCTCATGACATGGCAATATGAATGTGTTTTGAGCTAATGCAACTAGCAACAGATTAAATGAAGTTGGTTTGAATATAATATTCAAATTCAAACTCCATATGTGATTATTCAAATGCCATTTAATTGATTTGTGCTAAACAGCAGCTATAAGTTGTTCTGACATGCATGAAAATGGTACAGATGGATTCCTTGAATTTTTCTGATAATTTTTCATATATAAATTATTTAATTTGGAGCTACGGTTGAATTTCTATGATTTATTGAAGTTTAGGGCATTTTCTGAAAATAATAAATCATTTAAGATTTATTTAAATTCCAGAAAGAAATTAATGCGTCAGCATGACCTCACAGTGATGTCAGCAGGTCAACGGCTCGGTCCAGGTCAAACCTGACGGGTGGGGACCACACGTCAGTGACACAGTTAACTAACCTAAGTTTAATTAGAGCCTGGGCCCACATGTCAGTGTCCTATCTACTTAACTAAGTTAGTTAACACTAACTTAGCCTGGTACTAATTAAACAGGGGGGCTGGGCCCACACGTCAGTCCGGCGAGGTCAAAGGGTCAAACCCCCTGGTCGGCGGGGTCAACTCGCCGGCGTTTAGCCGCCGGCGAGGCTAAACGTGGCGGTGCAGGTGCGGGTTTCACGTACAGGGCACCGTTCGGGGCGCCGTTGGGCTCTATGGATAGCTGGGAGTGGGCCGCGGCGAGTGGTGCAGGTAGTTGGGTTCGGGGTCGCCGGAAAAGGCGCCGGCGACGTGTTTGGCAGCGGCCGGAGCTCGGGTGTCGACGGAATCGACGACACGGCGCGCGGGAGGACCAGCGGTATGCACCTACATGATCTATGAGAGCTCACGAACCCAACGGAGGCACGCACGTGACCATTTGGTCACCGGAGCCTCGTCGGCGACGACCTCGTGCGGCGGCGGCATACGGGACTCGCGGTCATCGACGTTGCAGCAAGAAATCGACCATGGGAAGAGGGGGAGATGACGGCGGGGCTCACAGGGATTCGAACGGCGCCGTCATTGAGCTCGGGGAGGGACTAGGCGATGCAGACCGACGGGTGAAGTCCGGCGGCAGATGCGGCGGTGACGAGCTCGGAGGCATCGTCACAGGGTGTCCGACGGTGCTTGGCTTGGTGGGGAGGTCGAGGATGTCGTGACGGAGCTCCTGGGCTGCTTAAGGGGACGAGGGAGGGCCATGGCCGCGGTTGTTCTCGTCGGCGGCGGCGGGCGCATTCGGTGAGGAGAACAGAGGAGGGGGAGAGTGTTCGGGGAAGAGAGAGGGAGCAGCGAGGGAGGAAGAGGAGCGAGGGGACACGAGGCGTCGTCGTGGCGTCGCTAGGGAGACCGGGGGAAGCAGGAGGTGGCCAAGCGCGGTGGCGGTGCTCGCCACCGAGCTGCTTCGTGCGCTGGCACGGGAAGAAGACAGGCATGCCCCCTGGTGGTTGGGCTGCACAGTGTTGGGCTGTCCAGGTGGGCTTGGTGGGCTGCAGAGGTAAGTCCAGGTAAGGTTTCTCTCCTCTGTCTTTTATTTATTGTTTTCTATTTTGTTCTGTTTAGTTTTGGTTTAGTAAAAATACTAAACCATTTTATAAAATCCTGAAAATAATTATGTGGCTAGAACTAAAATATACCAAACCACATAAAATGTTCCAGAATTATTGGACATATATTAATTATATATAATATATATATATCCAATGCAAATAGTTATTGAATTAACTCAAAGGCCCAAAATAATTAACTCTGGGATACCAAAAATATTGTTTTGGGTTTTACCTCTTTGCAATATTTTCAGAGACTAAGAGGAACATTTTCTTGGACTTCTTTGAGGAGATTTTAATGTTGATCATTTTTAGAAGGTTTCTGAGGCTTTGAAAATTCCTCAATTCAAATTTCATTTGAATTAAAACATGATGCTCACATGAGGTCTAGCCTAGTGCATAACAGGACCAGGGATGTGACAGAGTGCCCGAGGTCCTCCCGCAGCTCACCCATCCCTCCCTCGCCTCATTTGCCCTCTGGAATCGCCCCATCTCACCGAAGTTCATCTCCGTCCACCAAAGCTGCCTCGGCTTGTTTCCGACCAACCCGAGCCTCCTCTCCTCCTCCTACCTTGTCCACCGACAACCCCTTGTCCCACCGAGCCTCCCCACCCCACCAAATCTTCGCTGGAGTCCCTCTGGCCGCGCCTCCCGGAGCTTGGCCGTCGCCATTGCTCTCGGCCACCACCTCGACCGAGCCCATCCGGTGCTCCTCTCTCCCTCCCGTCGCCACCAGAGCCTCCACCACTCTCCGGCGAGCTCCGGCGAGATGGGGCGATTCTAGAGCCTCCACCACTCCCCGCCGCCGGAGACCCCTGCCCATCACCACCATGCCCGCCCCTGCCTCTCGGGTCTCCTCCATCCCCGCATCCACCACTCCTCCCTGGTGGCCGCCCTGCACCAGAACGGAGGCGCCTCTGCCTCGTGGTCCCGCCGGTGGTCTCCGTCTAGCCGGAGATGGCCAGAGCAGTCCGGTCCCCTCGCCGCCCCTCCCCTGCTCTGCCTCTATTTCACGCAAGAAACAGGGCGAGCGGGAGGTAGAGGACGAGCGCCCGTGCCCCCTCCTCCTGCCCCTGGGCCCCACGCGCCAGTGGCCCAAGCGCATCTGCCCACGTGGCAAGTGGAAGCATATTTCCCAGAGTATGTCTCCTCTTTTCTGAAAGAGTATTCTGTTTCTACTTCGGCCTGAAGTACGTTTTCTCAGTCAGTAGGCATATTTTCTCAAATATGTTTCTGCCTTATCCACTCAGGGACCCGTTGGTGATAAAATTTTAATAGATTGGTCCCTGATCTTCTACACCCCATAACTCGGCAATTGTAACTCTGATCAAGGTGAAACCAATGCTCACTTCTTTGTCTCGTCGAGATCTATCATTTGGAAACATTTTCACTAGGTTTTGTCACAGTGAAAATGACCATTTTGCCCTTGCCTCTAATCAGCCCCCTCCGAGAACGTACCGTCTGACGTTTCATTCCGCGGCTTCACCGCACTTCTTCCAGAAGTCCCCGTCACCCCAGGCAAGCCACAATGCCCACTTGCATGATAGCCATGCAGTAGCCATGGTTTTTAACTTGAATATTTATTAAATGTTTGCTTGCTTAAAATATGGTTATAGTTGTTTCGGCAATGTTTATGGATTCATGGTTACTTTCTTGCTATGTTGTTATGCACCTAGTAGTCATGCCCTGCTAGTTGCTAGTATTCCTTTCATATGCTTATGCTTGCTAGTAGTATATGTTGATATTGGTAATGGTCTACGGTGCATGACTGTCGTCTGTACCGAGTACCATTGTCATGCATATTCCATTGCATCCAGTTGGTTAAATGCTTGCATGATGGCATTGTTGATATGTTCTTGCTTGATCTTTATTGTTGATGCTAGTGGTCTTGTTATGCTATGAGTAGTGTTGTACTAGTAATATTCATGCTCTTCATTATGCCATGCTCAGTTGGAGATGATTCATTGTTGATATGGTGGCTAGTTATGTTGCACCCGTGCTTATGTTGATATCATGCTCATGCATGGTAATTGTATCATTTTATTTTATCATGGCTCAACATATTTGCATTCAAGTTTAACCGGATAAAATTGAACTTGAACACCTGTTGGCTGAGTCATGGTGCCACCATATCAAACTAACAAGTGCAACCACGCTTACCTTTATGGGAAGGTCCTAACTGGATCTATTGTCGTGCCTCTCACCGGTGCCTCCAACTAGGGAAGGTTATGGGCGTGCGGTACCCTAGCCCGGTAAGTAGACATAACCTTGTGTGCCCGTTGTTATTATTATGGATCCAGTCCCTATGAGGGACGGTCCCCGTGAGGGACGTTTGGCCACGACGGTGGTCGTTGTGTCTTTGGTAGACACTGGGCCACCCAGGACTAGCCCAGTTGGGAGTGGGTCGGAGTGGCCGGGAGAGTGTCATGGGAATAGATCGGTTTTGTCCGAATGCCGTTGGTCCACCCGGATGGGAGTACGAGGCCATGGGTTCCGTAGTGTGGGTACAGTGTACTAACCTCTGCAGAGTGTATATTAAATCTATCGATAGCCGTGCCCGTGGATAAGGGCCCATTTCGTAGTTGGTCACACTATGAGTCAACAGTAATAATAATAATGTCCTGTATAACAACCCCGGTTCGAGGATGAGATAAGTTGGTTGTGATCGCCGGAAGGGTCACTATTTGAGACCAAGTGTTGGTCATGGTTGTGATCGCCGGAATGATCACCGTGGTATCAAGGATACCGAGTTGTTGGATATTCGTGATGTTGTGTGAGAATCGTGGGTAAAGATCAAGCTCCTTGTGGTCATTTGATAATTACTACGGTATTGTTTATACCAAGATTGATTTGATCCTGAGATGATCATGTAATGTCCGAGGCTGGTAAGTGATGCATGTGATGGTTACGAGGTAACTTGAGCAAAATAAATGGTGCATATAGTGTCATCATGTTGCATGCTAGTATCATCAGATTTATATGTTCATGCCATGATCATATTGTTCCAGCGATATTATTTGCATGTTGTTCATGCCATGTTATCCTGATGATCTCATGATAATTCCTGCTTAACCTGTAATTGCCATGTTGTTGTTTGTCTTGAATGCTTCTGGTTATTGTGAGCTTGCAAGTACATTCAATGTACTGACCTGGCGTGTCATGCCAGTTTGCAGGTCGAGCCTGGATTGCTTGTTTGGTGTTGTTCCTGTGATCGCGAGCTAGGATAAATGTTCCAGCCAGAGTCCCTGTGGATTGGAGTCCATCATCGCTGTTCGTTGTTCCGGTGCCAGTAGTTGTTCTGCTGATTCGATTTGTTATGCTGCTTGTATAGAGCAACCGTGGTTGGCGTAGTGTCGTCGTGCCAATGTTATTCATTGTAATATCAGAACCCTGGTATTCATATTCATGTTGTAATAGAGAGCTGGTTTATTCTATACTAGGCAGTGCGGTATTCCAGAAGACTTCGCCTCGATCTCTGGGCTAGAATACGGGGCGTTCCGGTTTTGTAATGCTCCGAGACCGATGTGCCAGGTGTCCTCCAGTTATTCATTGTTGTTGCCTTGTCGTTGCTTGCGTGTCATGCATTGCATATCATGTCATCATGTGCATTTCATTTGCATACATGTTCGTCTCATGCATCCGAGCATTTGCCCCGTTGTCCGTTTTGCAATCCGGCGCTCCTATGTCCTCCGGTGTCCCTTTCTACCTCTTTTCGTGTGCGGGTGTTAAACGTTTTCGGATTGGACCAAGACTTGTCATGCGGCCTTGGTTTACCACCGGTAGACCGCCTGTCAAGTTTCGTGCCATTTGGACTTCGTTTGATACTCTAACGGTTAACCGAGGGACCGAAAAGGCCTCGTGTGTGTTGCAGCCCAACACCCGTCTAAAGTGGCCCAAAACCCATCTAATACCTCTCCATCATCTTGGTCGTTCGATCACGATCGCGTGGACGAAAACCACACCTCATTTGGACTCTCCTAGCTCCCTCTATCTATATATATATGTGGCTCTCCCCGAATTTTCGCGCAGTCCAAACCTTAGCCATCTCCCTCCTCGCGCCACTGGACATGTCCGCGCCGCACCGGACATGTCCAGCCCCGCTAGCCACCTTGCTCCGACAAATCACGTCGTGCCACATTGCCACGGCGCCGCTCTCCACCAACCAGAACGCGCCATGTCGCCTCCCCGCCGTACCTCCTCTCTCCTCCGCCGCCGCGGGCCCGCGTGACCCAGATCCGGCCCGCGGGGCCCGAACCGCCGCCGCCCCGCGCCTGGGCGTCCTCGCCGCCTCGGGCGCACCGCGCCGGCCTCCCGCATCCGCGACGGCTCACCGCGCCGCCGCGCTGTGCTCGCCGCGCCGCCGCGTGTCTCCATCGCCGGCGAGCGCCGCCTACTCGGCCCCGCGCCACCACCGTGGGCCACCACCATCGCCGCCGCTGACTCCGTCCACCACCGCCTCCTCCTCGTCGCCGGTGAGCAGCTTCACTGACTCCGGCCACGGCGTCCGTCTTCTCCGGCGAGGTTCTAGTCAACTCCGTTATGCGTGCAGCCAGATCCAGATCTGGACGAATCCCCTCAGGCTGGCTTTCCCTCCAAACCCTAATTTATTTTGGCATCTTCATCGCATCATAACTCTGTCATCGTAGCTCCGATTTGCGCGTGTAGCATATCAAAATGTTCAACTCAACGAGGACATCATTTCATCTTATTTTATCATTTTCATTTGAGCTCATATTGATGCCCGAAATGCTGTTGGAAGAGGGCTATGTGATAAATTTGTCAAATCTGCTACATCAAATAACTATTTGTCATTTTTGCCATGTTTAATGTGTGCATGATATGCGCCTGAGCTCTACATGTGTTTTGTTATATGTCATGCTATCTTTACAGAGGTGCTTGCCATGTATTTTTGTGATATGTGTGGTGACGAGCATAAGCTTGCAAAGTAGCGTAATCGGTAATGTTGATTTAAGGGACTTACAATTTCACTAAATCCTTGTCCTGATTTTGTGGTTATGCCATATGTTCATGTTGTTTCCTAGTGATCCGTGCCTCTTTTGAGGATGATCAGTAATGATGTTTTGTTAATATTGTGGTTCTCTATCTATCCATGTCTTTGTTTGCATTTATGGAGCAACCTAGCTTGAGTCAATCGAGCTCTACTTTTGCTATATCGTGAATACTGGCAGATTGTTGACTTGTTAGCGATTTTGCCGAGGATGTTGCTATTGATCCGTGCATGCTATGTTGTTGTTCTTGCCATGTATAGCTTCTATGCCATGTATTCTTGATGTGTGTATGCTTAGTTTTTCATGCCATGATCATTAGTGAGTGCATCGAGCTCGTAAACATGCCTACTCGTTAACTGTTTTGCATGCTCCAGTTTTTCACTAAGTCTGAGATCTGTTTATGTTTTTGCTATGTTCACATGCTTGCAATTGTATTTTATGATACCTTTTGGCCCAAGGTCACTAAGGGACTTTTGTTAAGCGCTTTGAGTAGATTCAAGCCATGCCTTGCTTTGCCATGATATGTTCCTATAGCATTTAGTTTTCATGCTCTAAAGATTGCTACCTGATGATAAATCCCAGACTTGTGTTAATTCCACTAAGTCTGAAACATGTTATCATTTGCACTTTTGCCATGCTTGTTTGAACCTGTTAATGGATGAATTAGCCAGAGCTCAGTGTTCATCTTTTGTGAAGCATCATGAGTGGATTCCTGCCATGTATTTTGTTGTCATGTTTGAGTGATGTAGCATATTTATCTTGATGCATTTATTTGGTCACTTGCTGATTATCGCAGGCAGTTGCCATATTTGTTTCGCTTGCCATTTCCAAACCGTGCATCTGATTCCGGTGATCTTTATATCGATTTCAACCGAAATCACCTCACCTTTCGAGTGGCACTCTTGGATTTCCATGTTGAGGCCAGGTTCAATAATTCCTTTCCAAATCATGCATATGCATCACATACCGCATCCCGCATATCATACCATGTTCATGTGTTGGTTGTTTACTATGTTGTGTGCTTCTTTTACGGTGTTGCTTCTTCGGGTTGGTTCCGATAACGTCGTGATTGTGAGGACCCGCTCGACTACGTCCATTTGTCTTCCTCATGGACTCGTTCTTCTTCCTTGCGGGATCTCAGGCAAGATGACCATATCCTCGAAATCACTTCTATCTTTGCTTGCTAGATGCTCATTCTTTTGCTATGCCTATGCTGCGATACCTACCACTTGCTTATCATGCCTCCCATATGGTTAAGCCAAGCCTCTAACCACCTTGTCCTAGCAAACCGTTGTTTGGCTACGTTACCGCTTTGCTCAGCCCCTCTTATAGCGTTGCTAGTTGGAGGTGAAGATTGGAGTTTGCTCCTTGTTGGAACATGATTATTGTTGGGATATCACAATATCTCTTATTTAATTAATGCATCTATATACTTGGTAAAGGGTGGAAGGCTCGGCCTTATGCCTGGTGTTTTGTTCCACTCTTGCCGCCCTAGTTTCCGTCATATCGTTGTTATGTTCCCGGATTTTGCGTTCCTTACGCGGTTGGGTTATAATGGGAACCCCTTGACAGTTCGCCTTGAATAAAACTCCTCCAGCAATGCCCAACATTGGTTTTACCATTCGCCACCTAGCCTTTTCTTTTCCCTTGAGAGTCGCGCTCCTGAGGGTCATCATTATTTTACCCCCCCGGGCCAGTGCTCCTCTAAGTGTTGGTCCAAACTAGAGCCCATTGCAACGCCACCTCGGGGAAACTCGAGGGCTGGTTTTAGTTGTACGGACTGCTCATCTGAGTGTGCCCTGAGAACGAGATATGTGCAGCTCCTATCGGGATTTGTCGGCACATTCGGGCGGTGTTGCTGGACTTGTTTTACCATTGTCGAGGATGTCTTGTAACCTGGATGCCGAGCCTGATCGGATTGTCTTGGGAGAGGGAATATCCTTCATTGACCGTGAGAGCTTGTGATGGGCTAAGTTGGGACACCCCTGCAGGGATTTAAACTTTCAAAAGCCATGCCCGCGGTTATGGGCAGATGGGAATTTGTTAATGTCCGGTTGTAGAAAACCTGAAACTTAACTTAATTAAAATGCACCAACCGCGTGTGTTACCTTGATGGTCTCTTCTCGACGGAGTCCGGGAAGAGAACACGGTGTTGGAGTAATGCTTGATGTAGGTTGTTCTAGGATCACTTCTTGATCATAGTTGTTCGACCGTGCTTTTGCCTTCTCTTCTCGCTCTCATTTGCGCATGTTAGCCCCCAAATATGCTAGCCGCTTGCTGCAGCTCCACCTCATACCTTTTACCTTAGCCATAAGCTTAAATAGTATTGATCGTGAGGGTGTGAGATTGCTGAGTCCCCGTGACTCACAGATACTTCCAAAACCAGTTTGCAGGTGCTGATGATACCGTGTAGGTGATGCAACCAAGCTCAAGGAGGAGCTCGATGAAGATCGCGTTCGTTATGTTCCGTTTCCAGTTGATCAGTAGTGGAGCCCAGTTGGGACGATCGGGGATCTGTAGCATTTGGGGTAGTCTTCTTTTATTTTGGTTCCATAGTCGAACCTTGAGTGTATTTGGTTGATGTAATGCTTTATTCATGTACTGTGTGAAGTGGCGATTGTAAGCCAACTATGTATGCTTTTCCCTTATGTATTACATGGGTTGTGTGAAGATTACCTCACTTGCGACATTGCTTTCAATGCGTTTATGCCTCTAAGTCGTGCTTCGGCACGTGGGAGATATAGCCGCATTTTGTTTCCAGAGTTCTTCATGGAGGCTCAACATGGTGGTTCATCAAGGATTTAATTCCTTCTCGAAGTGTTCATTGAGATTCTTTTCAGAGGAGCTCAAGTATTCTTTATCTTGCATTTCAAAGTGCAATTCTTTCAACCTTATCATTTGAGGTGGTGTTATGCCATTCGTGACAATTTGGGTTCGTGTTTCATGATACAACAATTGTCAACAATGAGATAGCTAAACACACCAATTTCTTCGAGCATGAGCTCTTCTCAATCCATCAATCGCTTTGTTGGAGTTATCTTGGGTTATATTTCACCTAAAGCCTTCCCTAAGGATTGTTGCTATTTATGGTGCTTATAAATGATCCAAGTTCTTCTTTTGTCCTCCCGGTGAGATAGTTCTCGTCTCCTTGTCATATCAATCCAATCAAATCTTTTCCGTGAGTGGCAGAATTTCACCTCAGAATTTTGAGTTGTCTTCCATAAGCCCACAATAAGCTTATCCTTTCGTTGTTGGTTTTCCAACAACTCCGTTCGACCCTTCTCCTAAAGATACCTCTTCAAGCTCTTTTGTGACAGAAGTGGCATTTTCTTCTCAATTCTCCTATTTCAATTATCTATCTTCTATTCTTCCGTTCCGGAGGCATTGTGATGTTGCTCTCCTCAACCCATCTTCTCTGATTGTCAGGACCATGTTTTGTTCGTGCTTATCCTTTTAAACGGAGTGCTGTGTCCCTTTGCTCAAGCTCTTTCATTTTATCAAGTTTTTCATCTCTTTTAAACCGGAGTGCGGTCCAATTTTTCCTACCCCTTGCTCCATTCATTCAATAGTTACGGAGGCAGTGTATTGTGATTCCATCAAGTATCTTCTCATCTCATCAAGTTCTTATTCAATTCTTTTCTTTTCAATCGGAGTGCTGCCCAAAGTTGTTTCTTCCTTGTTCCTCCTTACTAACGGAGTGTTTTCAACTGTGTTCTTCTCCCTTTCTTTATTTCTTTCAATTTGCTCAACCTTTCAAGGTTCTTTGTTTTCACTCATTCGTCAAAGAAGTAACTTAGTTTTACCTCTTCTCTTTTCCTTCCGTTTTTTCCCTCCGGTGCCATTCTAGATCTCAGGACGAGATCCTCTCGTAGTGGTGGAGTGTTGTAACGCCCCGAGACCGATGTGCTAGGTGTCCTCCAGTTATTCGTTGTTGTTGCCTTGTCATTGCTTGCCTGTCATGCATTTCATATCATGTCATCATGTGCATTTCATTTGCATACATGTTCGTCTCATGCATCTGAGCATTTTCCCCGTTGTCCATTTTGCAATCCAGCGCTCCTATGTCCTCCGGTGTCCCTTTCTACCTCTTTTCGTGTGCAGGTGTTAAACGTTTTAGGATTGGACCGAGACTTGTCATGCGGCCTTGGTTTACCACCGGTAGACCGCCTGTCAAGTTTCGTGCCATTTGGACTTCGTTTGATACTCTAACGGTTAACCGAGGGATCGAAAAGGCCTCATGTGTGTTGCAGCCCAACACCCATCCAAAGTGGCCCAAAACCCACCTAATACCTCTCCATCATCTGGGTCGTTCGATCACGATCACGTGGCCGAAAACCGCACCTCATTTGGACTCTCCAAGCTCCCTCTATCCATATATATGTGGCTCTCCCCGAATTTTCGCGCAGTCGAAACCATAGCCATCTCCCTCCTCGCGCCACCGGACATGTCCGCGCCGCACCGGACATGTCCAGCCCTGTCGGCCACCTCGCTCAGACGAATCACGTCGTGCCACGTCACCACGCTGCCGCTCTCCACCAACCAGGCCGCGCCACGTCGCCTCCCCGCCATACCTCCTCTCTCCTCCGCCGCCGCCCCGCGCCTGGGCGTCCTCGCCGCCTCGGGCGCACCGCGCCGGCCTCCCGCATCTGCGATGGCTCGCCGCGCCGCCGCGCTATGCTCGCCGCGCCACCGCGCTGTGCTCGCCGTAGCGCCGCGTGGCTCCATCGCCGGCGAGCGCTGCCTCCTCGGCCCCGCCCCGCCGCGCCGCCACCGCGGGCCACCGCCGTCGCCGCCGCCGACTCCGGCCCCCACCGCCTCCTCCTCATCGCCGGCGAGCAGCTTCACTGACTCCGGCCACCGCGCTCGTCTTCTCCGGCGAGGTTCCGGTCAACTCCGTTATGCGTGCAGCCGGATCCAGATCTGGACGAATCCCCTCGGGTTGACTTTCCCTCCAAACCCTAATTTATTTTGGCATCTTCATCGCATCATAACTCTGCCATCGTAGCTCCGATTTGCGCGTGTAGCATATCAAAATGTTCGCCTCAACGAGTACATCATTTCATCTCATTGCGTCATTTTAATTTGACCTCATATTGATGCCCGAAATGCTGTTGGAAGAGGGCTATGTGATAAATTTATCAGATCTGCTGCATCAAATAGCTATTTGTCATTTTTGCCATGTTTAATGTGTGCATGATATGCGCCTGAGATCTACATGTGTTTTGTTATATGTCATGCCATCTTTATAGAGGTGCTTGCCATGTATTTTTGTGATATGTGTGGTGACTAGCACAAGCTTGCAAAGTAGCATAATCGGTAATGCTAATTTCAGGGACTTAGAATTTCACTAAGTCGTTGTCTTGATTTTGTCGTTATGCCATATGTTCATGTTGTTTCCTAGTGATCCGTGCCTATTTTGAGGATGATCAGTAATGATGTTTTGTTAATATTGTGGTTATCTATCCATCCTTGTCTTTGTTTGCATTTATGGAGCATTCTAGCTTGAGTCAATCGAGCTCTACTTTTGCTATATCGTGAATCCTGGCAGATTGTTGACTTGTTAGCGATTTTGCCGAGGATGTTGCTATTGATCCGTGCATGCTATGTTGTAATTATTTCCATGTCTAGCTTCTATGCCATGTATTCTAGATGGGTGTATGCTTAGTTTGTCATGCCATGCTCTGTAGTGAGTGCATCGAGCTCGTAAACATGCCTACTTATTAACTGTTTTGCATGCTCCAGTTTTTCACTAAGTCTGAGATCTGTTTATGTTTTTGCTATGTTCACATGCTTGCAATTGTATTTTCTGATCCCTTTTGGCTCAAGGTCACTAAGGAACTTTTGTTAAGTGCTTTGAGTAGCTTCATGCCATGCCTTGCTTTGCCATGATATGTTACTGTAGCATGTAGTTTTCATGCTCTAAAGATTGCAACCTTGTGATAAATCCCAGACTTGTGTTAATTTCACCAAGTCTGAAACCTGTTATCATTTGCACTTTTTCCATGCTTGTTTGAACCTGTTAATGGATGAATTAGCCGTAGATCAGTGTTCATCTTTTGTCAAGTATCATGAGTGGATCGCTGCCATGTATTTTGTTTCATGTTTGAGTGCTGTAGCATATTTATCTTGATGCATTTAGTTGGTCACTTGCTGATTATCGCAGGCCGTTGCCATATTTGTTTCGCTTGCCATTTCCAAACTGTGCATCCGATTCCGGTGATCTTTATATTGATTTCAACCGAAATCACCTCACCTTTCTAGTGGCACTCTTGGATTTCCAAGTTGAGGCCAGGTTCAATCATTCCTTTCCAAATCATGCATATGCATCACATACCGCATCCTGCATATCATACCATGTTCATGTGTTGGTTGTTTACTATGTTGTGTGCTTCTTTTCCGGTGTTGCTTCTTCGGGTTGGTTCCAATAACGTTGTGATTGTGAGGACCCATTCGACTACGACCCTTTGTCTTCCTCATGGACTCATTCTTCTTCCTTGCGGGATCTCAGGCAAGATTACCATACCCTCCAAATCACTTCTGTCTTTGCTTGCTAGATGCTCGCTCTTTTGCTATGCCTATGCTGCGATACCTACCACTTTCTTATCATGCCTCCCATATGTTAAGCCAACCCTCTAACCACCTTGTCCTAGCAAACCGTTGTTTGGCTACGTTACCGCTTTGCTCATCCCCTCTTATAGCTTTGCTAGTTGAAGGTGAAGATTGGAGTTTGCTCCTTGTTGGAACATGATTATTGTTGGGATATCACAATATCTCTTATTTAATTAATGCATCTATATACTTGGTAAAGGGTGGAAGGCTCGGCCTTATGCCTGGTGTTATGTTCCTGGATTTTGCGTTCCTTACGCGGTTGGGTTATAATGGGAACCCGTTGAGAGTTCGCCTTGAATAAAACTCCTCCAGCAATGCCCAACATTGGTTTTACCATTCGCCAACTAGCCTTTTCTTTTCCCTTGGGAGTCGTGCTCCTGAGGGTTATCATTATTTTACCCCCCGGGGCCAGTGCTCCTCTGAGTGTTGGTCCAAACTAGAGCCCCTTGGAGCGCCACCTCGGGGAAACTCGAGGGCTGGTTTTAGTTGTACGGACTGCTCATCTGAGTGTTCCCTAAGAACGAGATACGTGCAGCTCCTATCGGGCTTTGTCGGCACATTCGGGCGGTGTTGCTGGACTTGTTTTACCACTGTCGAGGATGTCTTGTTACCTGGATGCCGAGCCTGATCGGATTGTCTTGGGAGAAGGAATATCTTTCGTTGACCGTGAGAGTTTGTGATGGGCTAAGTTGGGACACCCCTGCAGATGGGAATGCCGTGCCCGCGGTTATGGCAGATGGGAATTTGTTAATGTCCGGTTGTAGAAAACCTGAAACTTAACATAATTAAAATGCACCAACCGCGTGTGTTACCGGGATGGTCTCTTCTCGGTGGAGTGAGGGAAGCGAACACGGTGTTGGAGTAATGCTTGACGTAGGTTGTTCTAGGATCACTTCTTGATCATAGTTGTTCGACCGTGCTTTTGCCTTCTCTTCTCGCTCTCATTTGCACATGTTAGCCACCAAACATGCTAGCCGCTTGCTGCAGCTCCACCTCATACCTTTTACCTTACCCATAAGCTAAAATAGTCTTGATCACGAGGGTGTGAGTTTGCTGAGTCCCCGTCACTCACAAATACTTGCAAAACTAGCTTGCAGGTGCCAATGATACCGTGCAGGTGACGCAACCAAGCTCAAGGAGGAGCTGGATGAAGATCGTGTTCGTTATGTTCCGTTTCAAGTTGATCAATAGTGGAGCCCAGTTAGGACGATCGGGGATCTGTAGCATTTGGGGTAGTCTTCTTTTATTTTGGTTCCGTAGTCGGACCTTGAGTGTATATGGTTGATGTAATGCTTTATTCATGTACTATGTGAAGTGGCGATTGTAAGCCAACTATGTATCCTTTTCCCTTATGTATTACATGGGTTGTGTGAAGATTACCTCACTTGCGACATTGCTTTCAATGCGGTTATGCCTCTAAGTCATGCTTTGACACGTGGGAGATATAGCCGCATTGAGGGTGTTACATTTTCTCTGAGCCGGGGTGCCACATGATTGGTATCAGAGCAGGTCTGGCTGTAGAGTGCCCTAGTCCGCTGGAACATTAGAAAATAGTAGTATAGGGTCTTGTTGTTGCCCTTGCTTGCTGCATTTGGTTGTTGCATTTGTTTGTTGCATATTGTCTTATTTCTGAGTTAGTCCGAGACGCCATTCGAGCCAGGAGATTGCTTGGTGTCTCTATACCTCAGTCTCCGCCAGCTTCTCCAACTCCTCCGCCTCGTCCATCCGGAGTTTCTGAGTCAGCGGTTCCACTCGCTACTCCCTTAGCTTCCTCATCAGTTCGCAAGCATTTGCTCAAGCGTAGGATGTAATCCTTCGTGTAGTGTGTGTGCATCTGCTATAGCATCATGCTTGTGTGTGCCTATAGCTTGTTTGTTGTGTGCTTTGTTGCAATAAATCATTTTCTCAAGCTTCTTTGTTTTGAATCCTCGGTGTAACCCCCTTATGGAAATTATTCCTCGACCGACCCCGGATGAGAAGAAGCCATAAGCAGTACAACTATACATCAAGGAATTCAGTTTAATCAATGAGGTTTTCAGCCGACATCATTGTATTGCAGACATCCGTCCTGATACAAATTGTATTTTGATCAGACTTTCAGCAACAAGTACCTGTCAGAGATACACTTTATCGCATCAATGATTAAATCAGAAAAAAAAAATTGGAACAGCAGTGCATTTCAAGTCAAAGGAATGGGCTATGCACAATGATTGAATCTGTCGTAAGGCAAAATTACAACCTTGCGACACCAAGAGGTCAGTCCAAATGCACGGTGAATTCAGTAAGGACAGTCAGACAATTCTTTTCATATAAATAATCAGCTGCCGGACTGACAAAAATATATATGTCATTCCATTCACCAAGAAAATCAGTCCCGTCCTTCTCCACAATTTATTGGCGAAGTGTACAAAGATAAGGTTCCCAGTCTGCATCCGTGTGGAATGAATGGATTCCCATGCAAGATATTCAGTCTTCTCAATAAAATACTGCAAAAGCGTCTGGCATAAGGTACCGAGTCTTCCCGAGCAAAGTCTTTAAGGGGGGAAGCTTATGAGGTATGATACCCCGTTTTTCCTCAAGAATATATCCACCGAAGGCTTCGAGCATAAGCCATCCAGTCTTCCTCAGCACGGTATCCCGATGGCTTCCAACGCAAGCTGCCCAATCTTTTTCTGTACGACACTTGTACAAGACATTAAAATTATGAATTGTCAGCATATGACAGTGTTTTCCAAATGGCAGATCTGCGACAATTTGGTCTGAAACAAAAATCAGTCAGAACAAAGGTATGCCTCGAGAATTAGATATTTGTTCATCCAATGAGTATGCTGCCACGTCCATGCAAGTCTCTCGCACAAGGAAGAATTAATGGAAAGACAACACTGAGACAATAATCTTGGCAGTGATTATCAAGATCAGTCCCACACATCCAACAATATGATTTTATTAACCCTGTCACTGTCCTGCATAATCAACAACAGTATTGAGATATGTATAACCACATGTGAGCCGGATAAGTATACCGACGCTCAAAACAGGAACCATACCAAGGTATGATTGCCAGATATTGTACGTAACAATATTCAGGGCCGTGAAAATAATCAAGGATATATATAAGGCCCCACTCTTTCAGTTGAGGATCCAGATGAAAAAAGTAATAATGAAAGAGCAAGACCAACAATACAGGTATGCCGGTTATTATGTGAAAATGTGGATGCCCAAGACCGTCTTATTCCACTGCAAACTCAAGCAAAAATCAACCTAAGAGGTATACTCCATTGTGGTAAGGACCTCATAGTGATGCAACCAGCTCAACCCATAGGATGCTCAGAACTGTCAGCATTGAATACCCAAGTCTGTCCGGTCAGACACATGGACAACTCAATATATTGACCTCAACAGCCGCTATGGAGCATCGCACGGACTGTTATTCCCAGGGAGATACTGGCAAAACTGAAGAATCAGTGTGAAAACACATACTTTGAGGATTGTTATCTCTCGCATAGGGGAAGCAATTAAAATCATAGCCTGTGTGGATGGGATTCTTTGTCAAGATCACTGCCAGTCAAGTCTGCAAATCTTATCATCAGGAGGTGGTGCATTTTTCTATCAGTCATGACAAGCGACAGTCAAAAATTTGGTACAACTTGGATACTCAAGACTGTGAAGCCAGTCAAGATAAGTCAGAAACTAATGCAAGATGTCAGGATCCGTTAGTAAAAACAGATATGATCCACATCATTGTTTTGGAACCAGAAGGCATTTCTATATTCAAGGAATCCGATGCGTCGATAGAAGAGATTCTTTGTTCCACGGGGAGATATGTTCCCCAACTCCGTGGAATATTCTCGGTACTCGATACTAGAATAACATTTCCAGCAAGGATCAATATCAAGAAGGACAAGTATGTTCGTAAAAATAATATTTCGGATGCTAGCTCAGCCAACAAATATGAAAGAAAATTTGAGTCAGTATAAACAGGAACATAAGAGGTACGTCATGTTGGAATGTCAGATACGGCGAAGCAAACCACCCTATATCAAGACAGTCACTCAGATCCAATTCAGTGGAAATATTTTGAATAAAAGAAACCCGAGTTGGAAATGGTTTCTTCAAGTCAGAAAGATTATTTAACCCTGAACAACCAAATCTCAAGGACGAGATTTCTTTAAGGGGGGAAGGTTTGAAATAGCCTGGATTTTTGCCCTTTTCTTTTTCCTCTATTTTTCTTGGATTTCCGGATTTGTTTTGTCTTTCCGTGGCTATGTGGTTCTTCCTTGACCTAACCCAAAATTCTTTTGTTGGGAATATTCCTTTACTGATAAGGGAATAACCCTTAAAACCCTAGGTTGTGAGGCAACCTATATTTCTGTCACTGCTAAAATTCCCAAATAATTCTCATAAATTGTTTGGGTACTATCTTGCAAAAATATGACAAAATATTTAATTGCCATGTTCAAAAATAATCCTCCAATAATTATTTTCCTATTCTGTCCTAAATGGCACTTTGCAAAGGAAGTGCTATTTATGTTTGCTTGATTGACCCCAAACTTCTTGGACTGCTTTTCCTGTCCATATCATTGGCTCATGCCAAAATCCAACTCAATTTGCCTAGTAAATATTCCTGAGCAATTTTTCAAAGTTCCTGTTTGAGGGAAGTGCTTGTGAAGGAAGTACTAGCTAGGCATATCCAAATGAGTTGGAATTTTTCCAGGTCCTTCCTATGGGCAATTAATGACTCTCAACCAAATATGAGCTCATGTAACTCATCTATGTGATCCCAGCTCCAAATCTTAGTTTCTGGTCAGATTTTCAGTTTGTGAAGCAACTATACTTTATATTGCTTGAGCTGAAACTTTACCAGGACATGCATCCACCTATATGAACTCCTTCCACCAAGTTTTACCTCAGTTGGTTAATCCAATTGCCATGTGTAATTTTTCAAAGTTTCTGTCCAGAATGAAGCTTTGTGAAGCAAGTGCCACTTTGGCATTTCCAAATGGCATGAAATTTTTACAGCAGCTTCATACCATCATATAACCCCTCTCTGCCAAATTTCAGCTCACATAGGTTAAGTATGTGAGTTTATCATCCAAATCCCTGATTCTGGTCAGATTTGGACTTTCTACTGCAACCCTCATCTAAACTCCTCCTCTTAGTCTGATTTTTGGTGATCAGCATCACCTTAGTGTGTGATCATCAGCAGACAAACTAGTTACCACATTACCAAGCTTGTTTAACCACAGGAAGTTACAAACACCTTCTTACTGATTTACTTTTGGAGCTAAGTGCAAATCTCTTCTTTGCCCCTGGACTGATTTATTTCCTCATTTTGACTGAGGGCACCAAGGTCCATCTACTGGACATGGTTGGCCACACCAAAAAGCACTGCTTGCGCCAGTGCGCGTGCTGATCACGCTAGCGTCATGGCTGCAGGCATGCTCTGGCTTGTTCCGGCCACTATGCTCGTCTCCTCCCTCCTCGTCTTGACCTCAAACCTTGTCCAGGAGCTCGCCTGTGCTTGACTGCATTGCCCTGCATCACTGCCTCATCGTGGTTCGCCATCAATGCATCGCAAATGCCATGCCCGTGCCACGCCCTACCTCTGCCCGCCATTAAAGCTTGGTCGGGAGCTCGCTTGTGAGCTCTAGAGCCTCGCCGCGGCTATATAAGGAGTGCCCGAGGTCCTCCCACAGCTCACCCATCCCTCCCTCGCCTCACTTGCCCTCTCGAATCGCCCCATCTCGTCAGAGTTCGTCGCCGTCCACTATAGCCGCCTCGGCCTCGGCTTGGTTCCGACCAACCCGAGCCTCCTCTCCTCCTCCTACCCTGTCCACCGACTCCCGCTCGTCCCACTGAGCCTCCCCACCCCACCAGATCGTCGGCGGAGTCCCTCTGGCCGCACCTCCCGGAGCTTGGCCGTCGCCATTGCTCTCGGCCACCACCTCGACCGAGCCCAACCGGTGCTCCACTGTCCCTCCCATCGCCACCAGAGCCTCCACCACTCTCCCGCGAGCCTCCCCAAGACCTTCACCTCGCCTCCCCGCCGCCGGAGACCCCTGCCATCACCACGACGCCCGAGCCTGCCTCCCGGCTCTCCTCCGTCCCCGCATCCTCCACTCCTCCCCGGCGGCCGCCCTGCACCAGAATGGAGGCGCCTCTCCCTCACGGTCCCGCCAGTGGTCTCCATCTGTGTAACGCCCCGAGACCGATGTGCCAGGTGTCTTCGAGTTATTCGCTGCTGTTGCCATGTCATTTGCTTGCGTGTTGCATCTTGTCATGTCATCATGTGCATTGCATCATCATGTTTTCAAAACCTGTATCCGTCCGGGTTTCCCCCAGTTCTTTTCGTTGTCCATTCTGAGCCGAGACACACTGGCACGCGCCCGCGGCATGTCCGAAATATTATATTATAAGTGTCCAGAAAATGTTCTCGGAATGGGTTGAAAGTTGGCGTGTGGTATTATTATAGTGTAGGTAGGCCGCCTGCCAAGTTTCATCGCATTTGGAGTCCGTTTGACGCCCCAACGGATAACTATAGCGGCAATATAGCCAGTCAAACGTCGGACGTTTTCGGTCTCCGAAAACTGTTGCCGGGCTTTCCCTCTCTTTCCTCTCTAGTCCGTCTACACGGACCCGCTACTTACCGCCGGGCCCAACCTAACCTCTCTCGGTTATGCCCGCGACCCTCCTCGCGCGCGTCCGAAAGCTGTCCCAGACCCGGCCCGGGCGGTCGTCACCGTTGTGTCCGGATCATCCCCAAACGTCTTCAAAACGTCACTGTTTTCTTATTTGGACTCCCCACCTATTTATTTCTCGGCCATCCGATTATGAGCGGAGGGACCAAATAGTCTCACTTTAACCATCTACTATATATATCTGGACCAACCCTAGCCCTAGCTGTCCCATCCATCAAATCCTCCTCCGCCGCCACTCCTCCAAATTCCCCTCAGGATCGATCCCGAGCCAACCACCTCTCCACCTCCCCGATCCTTCCACCAACCAGCATCGTCTCCGACCAAGTCCCTTGTTTTCCGCCGCCACCCAATCCGTCCTCCGCGCCCACAGGCTCTCCCGCTCGAGGGCTCCATGCTGTCTTCGCCAAGCCCCAGGAGCTCGAGCCCCTTCTCGCGCGCCCCAGCTCCACCACATCGCACCGACGACCATGACCATTGACCAGGACATCGCCCTCACCTGTGCCCCCTCTTCTCTTTTCCAACCTTCTCCTTCCTCCTCTGCTCTAATCCCTCTCTCTCTACTTCTCTTGCTTCCACAGGGACCAGAGGATCTCTGCCCCGACGCCATGGACGGGGGTCGCCGCTCCCTAATTCCGGCCTCGTGCGGGCTTGCCAAGCCCCAAGCCGCGCCGGATCTGGAGGGGATCACCGCCGCCGCGCCTTCTTCCCGACCCCCACGACCTTCTCCGGCCCCATTCCTGTCGAAGGCCGCTGTTGTCGCTCTGGTTCGGCGTGACTAGTTTGCCTGCATCGCCTCTGTTGCTGTGCCTACATCGCCCCGTTGTAGCGTCTGCACCGCTCATAGTCGTCGCCTTCCACCGCCACCCTTGCCTCGAATCCGGCCAGTTCCCATGGCCCCTCGCCCCGCCAAGTCCTCTGTTGCTTCTCTACTATGCGCCATTGCCTCCCCTACGTCTAGACGAGGACGAAAACACACCGCTCCCGTTGACCGCAACGCACAGCCCGAGCTCCCTGGCTCGATCCGGTCCCCGTTGACCGCGAGCGTCGGCTGGGTCTTAGCCGTGCCAAGCCCGGCGGCCTTCCCTCCAACTAATTGGCCAAGACCATGGTGATACCCCCCTTCAGACATTTGTTGCTTGTTGGGCCGGCCTCTATTTTGGCCCATTCATGTTTTTTTTCCAGATCTATGAATTTCCTAATTATTCTAGCAAAACAGTTTTGCAGAAAACCCCTTCATGGTCATGCATATAATAACTCTCCAACCATGCATCATATGTAAAAACGTTATATATGAAACTTGCTTAGATTTTCATCTAGTTTAATAATATGCAACTTTCATCTATGTTTAAAATGTTTAAAATGATGTTTGTTTAAATTTGCTTAAATAACTTGCTAAAATGATTTAACTCATAACTAAATAACCGTAACTCGGAATTTAATAAACTTTATATGTAAATGGGATGGAAAAATGCCTAGTTTAACACGGTGACCTTACTTTGCATGTTTAATAACTCGAAAATTATGTTTAGGTCAGAACAGTACCATAACCAAAATATGCACATGAGGAGTTTCCGGACTTGTTGTTTTGTTGTTCCGGCCTCATTTAACCTTGACTAGATAGGTAGTTTTACTTTGCTTCACCCTCTTGCCATGTTTAACAACATTTAATATTGCTAGGTAAATACACAAGATCGAACTAAATAACTTGTGGTGGTGTTTCGTCAATATGCAACTCGTTGCATATTGAGCTCCACTTAATTTGTAGGGTTGCTTGTGCATTTTGTCATGCCATGCTTCATTAAACCGGACATGCATCATACTTGTTGTGCATCATGCCATGGTGTTGTAGTGGTTGTTTACGATGTTGTTTGCTTTCTTTCTGGTGTAGTTCTTCTCGGTAATCCGGTAACATCGTGTTGTGAGGATTCGTTCGACTACGTCCGTTGTCTTCTTCATGGACTCGTTCTTCTTCCTTGCGGGATTTCAGGTAAGGTGACCATACCCTCGAAATCACTTCTATCTTTGCTTGCTAGATGCTTGCTCTTTTGCTATGCCTATGCTGCGATGCCTACCACTTGCTTGTCATGCCTCCCATATTGTTAAGCCAAGCCTCTAACCCACCTTGTCCTAGCAAACCGTTGTTTGGCTATGTTACCTCTTTGCTCAGCCCCTCTTATAGCGTTGTTAGTTGCCGGTGAAGATTGAAGTTTGTTCCTTGTTGGAACATGGAGATGTTGTTCCTTGTTGGAACATGTTTACTTGTTGGGATATCACAATATCATTTATTTAATTAATGCATCTATATACTTGGTAAAGGGTGGAAGGCTCGGCCTTATGCCTGGTGTTTTGTTCAACTCTTGCCGCCCTAGTTTCCGTCATATCGGTGTTATGTTCCCGGATTTTGTGTTCCTCACGCGGTTGGGTTATAATGGGAACCCCTAGACAGTTCGCTTTGAATAGAACTCCTCCAGCAAGGCCCAACCTTGGTTTTACCATTCGCCACCTAGCCTTTTTCCCTTGGGTTAGGCCAGCCCAAGGGTCATCTTATTTTAACCCCCCCTGGCCAGTGCTTGTCTGAGTGTTGGTCCGAACTGAGTAGACTGTGGGGCCACCTCGGGGAAACTTGATGGCTGGTTTTACTCGTAGGATGTCTCATCCGGTGTTGCCCTGAGAACGAGATATGTGCAGCTCCCATCAGGATGTCGGCGCATCGGGCGGCTTTGCTGGACTTGTTTTACCATTGTCGAGTATGTCTTGTAACCGGGATTCCGAGTCTGATCGGGTCTTCCCCCTAGAAGGAATATCCTTCGTTGGCCGTGAGAGCTTGTGATGGGCTAAGTTGGGACACCCCTGCAGGGATTTGAACTTTCGAAAGCCGTGTCTGCGGTTATGGGCAGATGGGAATTTGTTAATGTCCGGTTGTAGAAAACCTGAAGCTGACCTTAATTAAAATACAACAACCGCGTGTGTAACCGTGATGGTATCTTTCCGGCGGAGTCCGGGAAGTGAACACGGTGTTGGAGTTATGCTTGACGTAGGTTGTTCTAGGATCACTTCTTGATCATAGTTTCTCGACCGTGCTTTGACCTCTCTTCTCGCTCTCATTTGCGTATGTTAGCCACCATATATGCTAGTCGCTTGCTGCAGCTCCACCTCATACCTTTACCTTACCCATGAGCTTAAATAGTCTTGATCGCGAGGGTGTGAGATTGCTGAGTCCCCGTGACTCACAGATACTTCCAAAACCAGCCTGCAGGTGCCGTTGAACCGTGCAGATGACGCAACCAAGCTCAAGGAGGAGCTCGATGAAGATCTTGTCCTTTGTGTTGTTTCGTTCTAGTTGATCAGTAGTGGAGCCCAGTCGGGACGATCGGGGATCTGTGTAGCATTTGGGGTAGTCTTCTTTTATTTTGGTTCCGTAGTCGGACCTTGATTGTATCTGGATGATGTAATGCTTTATTTATGTCTTGTGTGAAGTGGCGATTGTAAGCCAACTATGTATCTCTTTCCCTTATGTATTTCATGGGTTGTGTGAAGATTACCTCACCTGCGACATTGCTTTCAATGCAGTTATGCCCCTAAGTCGTGCTTCGACACGTGGGAGATATAGCCGCATCGAGGGCGTGACAAGTTGGTAATCAGAGCCTTCCCCGATCTTAGGAGCCCCCACTACTTGATCAAATTAGCTGCCGTTTTTGAGTCTAGAAAAATGTTTTGAGTCGTTTAGGAATTATATATCAGAGAGTTTAGGAATTCTTTTTACTCCCCAGTACCTTCGTCGCTCTGGTAAGGCATCCTGACGTAGAGTTTTGACTATTCTCTTCTCAAATTTCAATAAAAAAATTTAGGATCACGCGGGTATCTTGGAATCGTTCCGATCGATTTGTGACGAGAACATTGTTCTTGGTGCCTCCTGACATTTAGGGGTTGTGGCAGTGTCCCGAGGAGTTGAGCTCCGAGGTGTTATCGTCACAATTTTATCATTGCAGTTCTGGAATACCTGAGATTAGTTTCGTCGACATCGAAAATCTCTTTTATGTAGTTGTTGGTGAGATAACCTCGACGCCACCTAGTACTGGATCGGGAGTTCGGGAGTATTGCCATAACTTGTATAACGGATGCTTTTCGAAGGTTGAGGTAGATGATTTCAGAAGGTTTCTCGGTTACGTCTTGAAGGATGGATACAACTGGATGTAGGATTTTCTAGATTTGGGTGAGATATTATGCTTCCCCTGTAACCCCAACACGTGATTGCATAACCGGAAAGTTTTGGGAGTTTCATAAGTGGGAATTCAAGTAGCTCTTAGGATATCTTTCCGACGGATATATGATATGAAAATGGGGTTCGACGTCTAGTGGTCCGCCTATCCACGGTTGGTTTTACAGTGGTCTCGTTGTGTCTTAAAGAGTACTTGGCTATGCCGACTCGGGGACGCTTCGTATGTCATGTGCACTGCCTTGTACATGATGGTGCTGTACGATTGAGCCCGTGTAGGCCCCACCACAAAAACTTCAGGCGAAATCTCTATCATATGTTTGTTCCAGCTTATCTTGCAAGCCAATCCTTTGTTTTGTTTTGAGTTGTGGTATTCGAGTTGCTCCAATGTCAAGCGTTGATTCCATACCTTTCATAAGCGGTGTTCTCATACTCCTATGCCGATACTAATCCTTCATGAGCATCGAGATTGTCATGTAAATCCTTTTCAACCGGTGTGCTTCTCTTCAAGTGGGTCAAATCTTGTCAATTTTCGCAAGATCAATTATCAGTCCTTCTCAACGTTGTTCGTTTCATCTGTCCTCAAGTTGCCTTTGTTTTTCCCACCCACCCACCCCTTTTTCTTCAAGGATTCAGATTTCTTAATCACTATCCATTTTATTGATGGAAGTCCCTCAGTTCTATTTCCTTCATGTTCTTATCCGGTGTTCCTCATGAAGATGCTCTACTTGTTCTCATTCTCCATTCTTTTCTTCTCCGGTGGTTTCAATTCAAGTTTTCTGTGTTGATCATATTATTTTCCTTGCTTCAAATGCCTTCTCATACCGGTGCACCTCATAATATTTCACTTCTTGCTATTCAATTGTTCTGGAGTGCTCAAGATATCTCGAAGATTCATGTTTCCACTCTGCTTTTGTTCAAACTGTTTTGAGTATGTTATCTCATTCAAGCCTTTTAATTCTACCGGCGCTATCTCTCTTTTAAATCGTTCTACGGTGTTTCTTTTGAGTGGGCCCTAACCCATAGGTCTTTTCCACGATCTTACCTGACTCTTCTAATTTTCCCGGAGCTTTTCAAATTCTTTTCAAAGTTGACGTAAGAATGAATTATCATCAGTCAAATGTATTTATCCAAGATCTTTCAAATTCATTTCATTGTTGGTTCAACTTTTCCATTCTTCTTCATTACGGAGTGCTTCAACAATTCTTCGTGGTGTGTCCCGTCGTAATTCTCAGAATTTGAAGTTCAAAGAAGAGTTTCTCTCAAATCTTGCCCCATTCTCGGCCATCATCTCATAGTTGTTTTTGGATTGTGAGAATTTTTTCACCTATCCGGAGCAATTCAAGATTCTTTTTAGTTTGCTTCTCCGGAGCCCATCATATCAGAATTTATTCATTCTCAGCTTTCAGCTATGGTTCTCCAAATCTTACCGGTGCTTCATTCAAGTGATCTCTAATCAGTTCATGATCCCTTCGTTCTCATGTATCTAGATTCTCTCAAGCATCTTCGTTCATTTGCAAATTCTTCCCGGTGATTCGTTATCTTTTATTCGTTCTTTTTCAATTATTCCGGTTGTTCGTTCAAGATTCTTCTTACCTTGTTACCATATCAATTCATTTGTTGTTTTCAATCCTACATGTGGATTTGTCGAAGACCTTCCCAAGTTTGCGCTATATCTCGCTTAATCCTTTCTACGAGAATAAGTAGTATGCCAATTCCATTGATTGTCATCAATTTAATTGATGAAGGATAAGCATAATGTAATTCTTATTCTTGTTTCATCCAAGAGATTAATTCCTTATTCCGGAGGTTCACCAAATTCTCGGTTTCACTTGTTTTCATCTTTTCTTTCCCGGAGTTCCAAGCTCTACTTATCATGGAGATCCATCTGAATCATTGCAAGGATTCACCTTGTGTTTTCAATTTATCTTTCTTTTGTTACCGGAGTTCTTCATGGAGGCTCGACATGGTGTTTCATCAAGGATTTAATTCCTTCTCGAAGTTTTCATCGAGATTCATTTCTAGGGAGCTCAAGCATTCTTCATCTTGCAATCCGGAGTGAAATTTCTTTCTACCGTATCTTTGGAGGTGGCATTATGCCATTCTTGATAATTTGAGTTCATGTTTCATGATTCACATGTTATTAAGAATGAGATATTTTAAATCCATCAATCTCGTCATTTGAGTTATCTTGGGTTATATTTCACCTAAAGCTTTCCCTAAGGATTTTGCTATTAATGGTGATAATATATGATCCAAGTTCTTCATCTATCCTCCCGGTGAAATAATTTTCTCGCCTCCTTGGTCATACAAATCCAATTCTTTTCCCGTGAGTGGCAGTTTGTCACCTCATAATTTGACGTGTATTCCATAAGACCATATCAAGATTATTCTTTTCGTTGTTGGTTTTCCAACAACTCCGTTCGACCCTTCTCCTAAGGATGCCTTCTCAAGCTCTTTTTGGCAGAAGTTGGCATTTTCTCTCATTTCTCCTTTTTGAATTATCTATATTCTATTCTTTCGTTTCAGAGGCGTTGTGATGTTGATCTTATCAACCCATCATCTCGTTTGTCAAAGATCATGTTCTTTTCATGATTGTCCATTTTACCGGAATGTCGTGCCCTCTTTTCAAGTTCTATCACCTTGTCAAGTTCTTATTCAATTCCTTTCTTTTCAAACGGAGTGCTTTCAACTTTGTTCATCTCCATTGTATTCTTTCTTTCAATGTGTTCAACCTCTCAAGGTTCTTTGGTTTCACTAGTTTGTCAAAGGAGCAACTTAGTTTTACCTCTTCTCTTTCTCTTCCGTTGTCCCTCCGGTGCCATTCTAGATCTCGGGACGAGATCCTCTCATAGTGGTGGAGTGTTGTAATGCCCCGAGACCGATGTGCCAGGTGTCTTCGAGTTATTCGCTGCTGTTGCCATGTCATTAGCTTACATGTTGCATCTTGTCATGTCATCATGTGCATTGCATCATCATGTTTTCAAAACCTACATCCGTCCGGGTTTCCCCCAGTTCTTTTCTTTGTCCATTCTGAGCCCAGACACACTTGCACGCGCCCGCTGCATGTCCAAAATATTATATTATAAGTGGCTGGAAAATGTTCTTGGAATGGGTTGAAAGTTGGCATGTGGTATTATTATAGTGTAGGTAGGCCGCCTGGCAAGTTTCGTCGCATTTGGAGTCCGTTTGATGCCCCAACGGATAACTATAGCGACAATATAGCCGGTCAAACGTCGGACGTTTTTGGTCTCCGAAAACTATTGCCGGGCTTTCCCTCTCTTTCCTCTCTAGTCCGTCTACACAGACCCGCTACTTACCGTCGGGCCCAACCTAACCTCTCTCGGTTAGGCCCGCGACCCTCCTCGCGCGCGTACGAAAGTTGTCCCGGACCCGGCCCGGGCGGTCGTCACCGTTGTGTCCGGATCATCCCCAAACGTCTTCAAAACTTCACCATTTTCTTATTTGGACTCCCCACCTATTTATTTCTCGGCCGTCCGATTATGAGCGGAGGGACCAAATAGTCTCACTTTAACCATCTACTATATATATCTGGACATACCCTAGCCCTAGCTATCCCATCCATCAAATCCTCTGCCGCCGCCACTCCTCCAAATTCCCCTCGGGATCGATCCCGAGCCAACCACCTCTCCACATCCCCGATCCTTCCACCAACCAGCATCGTCTCCGACCAAGTCCCTTGTTTTCCGCCGCCACCCAATCCGTCCTCCGCGCCCACATGCTCTCCCGCTCGAGGGCTCCATGCTGTCTTCGCCAAGCCCCAGGAGCTCGAGCCCCTTCTCCCGCGCCCCTGCTCCACCTCATCGCGCCAACGACCATGACCATTGACCAGGCCATCGCCCTCACCTGTGCCCCCTCTTCTCTTTTCCTGCCTTCTCCTTCCTCCTCTGCTCTAATCCCTCTCTCTCTCTCTCTAATTCTCTTGCTTCCGCAGGAACTAGAGGATCTCTGCCCCGACGCCATGGATGGGGGTCACCGCTCCCTAATTCCAGCCTCGTGCGGGCTTGCCAAGCCCCAAGCCACGCCGGATCTGGAGGGGATCACCGCTGCCGCGCCTTTTTCCCGACCCCCACGACCTTCTCTGGCCCCATTCCCGTCGAAGGCTGCTGTCGTCGCTCTAGTTCGGCGTGACCAGTTTTCCTGCATCGCCTCTGTTGTTGCACCTGCATCGCCCCGTTGCAGCGTCTGCACCGCCCGGAGTCGTCGCCTTCCACCGCCGCCCTTGCCTCGAATCCGACCAGTTCCCATGGCCCCTCGCCCCGCCAAGTCCTCCATTGCTTCTCTGCTACGCGCCATTGCCTCCCCTGCATCCAGACGAGGACGAAAACGCGCCGCTCCCGTTGACCGCAACGCACAGCCCGAGCTCCCTGGCTCGATCCGGTCCCCGTTGACCGCGAGCATCGGCTGGGTCTTAGCCGTGCCAGGCCCAGCGGCCTTCCCTCCAACTAATGGGCCAAGCCCATGGTGAGACCCCCCCTTCAGACCTTTGTTGCTTGTTGGGCCGGCCTCTATTTTGGCCAATTCATGTTTTTTTCCAGATCTATGAATTTCCTAATTATTCCAGTAAAACAGTTTTGCAGAAAACCCCTTCATGATCATGCATATAATAACTCTCCAACCATGCATCATATGTAAAAACGTTATATATGAAACTTGCTTAGATTTTCATCTGGTTTAATAATATGCAACTTTCATCTATGTTTAAAATGTTTAAAATGATGTTTGTTTAAATTTTCTTAAATAACTTGCTAAAATGATTTAATTCATAACTAAATAACCGTAACTTGGAATTTAATAAACTTTATATGTAAATGGGGTGGAAAATGCCTAGTTTAACATGGTGACCTTACTTTGCATGTTTAATAACTCTAAAATTATGTTTAGGGCAGAACAGTTTCATAACCAAAATATGCACATGAGGAGTTTCTTGACGTGTTGTTTTGTTGTGCCGGCCTCATTTAACCTTGACTAGATAGGTAGTTTTACTTTGCTTCACCCTCTTGCCATGTTTAACAACATTTAATATTGTTGGGTAAATAAACGAGATCGAACTAAATAACTTGTCGTGGTGTTTCATCAATATGCAACTCATTGCATATTGAGCTCCACTTAATTTGTAGGGTTGCTTGTGCATTTTGTCATGCCATGCTTCATTAAACCAGACATGCATCATACTTGTTGTGCATCATGCCATGGTGTTGTAGTGGTTGTTTATGATGTTGTTTGCTTTCTTTCCGGTGTACTTCTTCTCGCTAATCCGATAACATCGTGTTGTGAGGATTCGTTCGACTACATCCATTGTCTTCTTCATGGACTCGTTCTTCTTCCTTGCAGGATTTCAGGCAAGATGACCATACCCTCGAAATCACTTCTATCTTTGCTTGCTAGATGCTCGCTCTTTTGCTATGCCTATGCTGTGATCCCTACCACTTGCTTGTCATGCCTCCCATATTGTTAAGCCAAGCCTCTAACCCACCTTGTCCTAGCAAACCGTTGTTTGGCTATGTTACCACTTTTCTCAGCCCCTCTTATAGCGTTGTTAGTTGCAGGTGAAGATTGAAGTTTGTTCCTTGTTGGAACATGGAGATGTTGTTCCTTGTTGGAACATGTTTACTTGTTGGGATATCACAATATCATTTATTTAATTAATGCATCTATATACTTGGTAAAGGTGGAAGGCTCGGCCTTATGCCTGGTGTTTTGTTCCACTCTTGCCGCCCTAGTTTCCGTCATATCGGTGTTATGTTCCTGGATTTTGCGTTCCTCACGCGGTTGGGTTCTAATGGGAACCCCTTGACAGTTCGCTTTGAATAAAACTCCTCCAGCAAGGCCCAACCTTGGTTTTACCATTCATCACCTAGCCTTTTTCCCTTCTGTTAGGCCAGCCCAAGGGTCATCTTATTTTAACCCCCCCGGGCCAGTGCTTGTCTAAGTGTTGGTCCGAACTGAGTAGACTGCGGGGCCACCTCGGGCAAACTTGAGGGCTGGTTTTGCCCTGAGAATGAGATATGTGCAGCTCCCATCAGGATGTCGGCGCATCGGGCGGCTTTGCTGGACTTTACCATTGTCGAGTATGTCTTGTAACCGGGATTCCGAGTCTGATCGGGTCTTCCCGCTAGAAGGAATATCCTTCGTTGACCGTGATAGCTTGTGATGGGCTAAGTTGGGACACTCTGCAGGGATTTGAACTATTGAAAGCCGTGCCCGCAGTTATGGGCAGATGGGAATTTGTTAATGTCCGGTTGTAGAAAACCTGAAGTTGACCTTAATTAAAATACATCAACCGCGTGTGTAACCGTGATGGTCTCTTTCCGGTGGAGTCCGGGAAGTGAACACGGTGTTGGAGTTATGCTTGACATAGGTTGTTCTAGGATCACTTCTTGATCATAGTTTCTCGACCGTGCTTTGCCCTCTCTTCTCGCTCTCATTTGCGTATGTGAGCCACCCTATATGCTAGTCGCTTGCTGCAGCTCCACCTCATACCTTTACCTTACCCATGATCTTAAATACTCTTGATCGCGAGGGTGTGAGATTGCTGAGTCCCCGTGACTCACATATACTTCCAAAACCAGCTTGCAGGTGTCGTTGAACCGTGCAGATGACGCAATCAAGCTCAAGGAGGAGCTCGATGAAGATCTTGTCCTTTGTGTTGTTTCGCTCTAGTTGATCAGTAGTGCAGCCCAGTCGGGACGATCGGGGATCTGTGTAGCATTTGGGGTAGTCTTCTTTTATTTTGGTTCGGCAAGGGTGAATTGGGGGGAGAGGAAAATGAGAGGCAAATGGAAAATAATGTAATGCGAGAGATAGGGATTGTGATGGGTACTTGGTATGTTGACTTTTTGTGTAGACTCCCCGGCAACGGCGCCAGAAATCCTTCTTGCTACGTCTTGAGCTTGCGTTGGTTTTCCCCAAAGAGGAAGGGATGATGCAGCAGAGTAGCGTAAGTATTTCCCTCAGTTTTTGAGAACCAAGGTATCAATCTAGTAGGAGCCCACGCTCAAGTCCCTCGTACCTACCCAAAGCGATAGTTACTCGCAACCAACGCGATTAGGGGTTGTCAATCCCTTCACGGTCACTTACGAGAGTGAGATCTGATAGATATAATATTTTTGGTATTTTTGGTATAAAGATGCAAAGTAAAAAGTAAAAGCAAAGTAAAAAAGCAAAGCAAGATTAAAGTAATGGAGATTGATATGATGAGAATAGACCCGGGGGCCATAGGTTTCACTAGTGGCTTCTCTCAAGAGCATAAGTATTCTACGGTGGGTGAACAAATTACTATTGAGCAATTGACAGAACTGAGCATAGTTATGAGAATATCTAGGCATGATCATGTATATAGGCATCACGTCCGTGACAAGTAGATCGAAACGATTCTGCATCTACTACTATTACTCCACTCATCGACCGCTATCTAGCATGCATCTAGAGTATTAAGTTAAAAAGAGAGTAACGCCTTAAGCAAGATGACATGATGTAGAGAGATAAATTCATGCAATATGAAATAAACCCCATCTTGTTATCCTCGATGGCAACGATACAATACGTGCCTTGATGCCCCTTCTGTCACTGGGTAAGGACACCGCAAGATCGAACCCAAAGCTAAGCACTTCTCCCATGGCAAGAACTACCAATCTAGTTGGCCAAACCAAACATAACCAATCATACATAAAAGAATTCAGAGAAGATTCAAATATTATTCATAGATAGACTTGATCATAAACCCACAATTCATCGGTCTCAACAAACACGCCGCAAAAAGATGATTACATTGAACAGATCTCCACAAGAGAGGGGAAGAACTTTGTATTGAGATTCAAAGAGAGAGAAGAAGCCATCTAGCTACTAACTATGGACCCGAAGGTCTGAGGTAAACTACTCACACTTCATCGGAGAGGCTATGATGATGTAGAAGCCCTCCATGATGACGGCCCTCTTGCGGCGGAGCTCCGGAAAAGGCCCCAAGATGGGATCTCGTGGATACAGAAAGTTGTGGCGGTGGAATTAGGTTTTTGGCTCCTGTTCTGATCGTTTGGGGGTACATGTGTATATATAGGAGGAAGAAGTACGCCGGAGGAGCAACGAGGGGCCCACGAGGCAGGGGGCGCGCCCTAGGGGGGGCGCCCCCACCCTCGTGACCGCCTCTTTTGTTCCTTGGAGCAGGGTCCAAGTCTCCCGGATCACGTTCGGTGAGAAAATCACGTTCCCGAAGATTTTATTCCGTTTAGACTCCGTTTGATATTCCGTTTATCTGAAACACTGAAATAGGCAAAAAACAACAATTCTGGGCTGGGCCTCCGGTTAATAGGTTAGTCCCTAAAATAATATCAAAGTGGAAAATAAAGCCCAATATAGTCCAAAATAGTAGATAATATAGCATGGAGCAATCAAAAATTATTGATACGTTGGAGACGTATCACCTGCTGGTCTTGGTCTTGTTGAACCGATAAGGAAATCTTTGCCTAACGCCTCGGGACTCCTCGCCTGCACTTGCCCCTTTAGCACCAAAGAGGAAACGAGGACACTGCACGCTGGTGCCAGCATGGCTCCATTCGTCATGGCTTGCATCACACAAACCTCGCGAGGTGTCCCTTGCCTTGATCTCACCGCCCCTCACGAGCCGGCTTGGCGGGGCTGCCCCTAAGGAGGTCTTGCATCATGCGCCTCGCGAGGATTAGCCCCTCGCGAGGGTCTTGAGTGTTTGCTGGTGAAGTTGGGCCGTACAGGGCCGCTAGTGGAGCCACGTCGCGAGCCGCAGGCAGGCAAGTGTGGGGACCCCCGTTCCCAGAACTAGTAGTCCCCGAGCCCACGGCACGGTCGGGCTTGGTTTCGAGGCGAAACCAAAGGGCAAGTGCGGAGCGTCGTGGGCCCCAATAGCATGCAGCCCCGTTTGACGCATGGCAACTGATTGGACGTGGGTGTCTCTGCTTCCCCACGCCGCCTCGGCAGCTGCCCGACTTAAGGAGTCCCTGTTGCATGCAGAAAAAGATCATGGAGGCCAGAGGTTGGGCTCCTCTTGGCTATAAATGGGTAGGGGGGCGGAGCCCTTGTCGCATGTCTCTCCTTTTGCTTCTCCTGTTCCTTCTTCTTCCTCTCTTCACTAACAGCAGCAACACCCATGGCGCCTGCGAAGAGGCTCTCAGCTGCGAAGAAGGGGAAGGCTTGCCAGGAGGGGCCTGGCTCATCGCCGCCCAAGAGGGAGCGCGACCGTCCTCGCAAGCATGCCATGACCCCCGTCGCGGCTCCTCGCGGTCGCGGTGGCGCTTCCTCGTGTGGTGGCGGTCGCCCGAGTCATGGGGGCACCATCAATGAAGGGAGGCGCGCCATGGTCGTGCGGCTGCCCAAGCCGCGCTTCCACTCTGCCGAAGTGCTGCCGGAGTTCATCGTGTGGTCGGAGAACCCGGCCGGCATTTGGCTTCAGCTCCCACACTTCTTTGTCGGCGAGCTGCCAGCCACTAGTGCAAGCGGATTATGGCTGCAGGCAACGATATTTTCCAAATATCACAATCATGTTCAAATTGCAAAGCATTGAGACGGACATTAAGTTGAAACCAAGGGATTCAACAAGCATCACTTTATCCATGTGTTGATCCTTTGAGATTGCAACTCTACCTAAACCCAATACCTTGCTTTTACCAGTATCAGCAAATGTGAATTGACTTTTGTCAGATGGACGTAAGGTTGAGTCCATGAGAAGACTTCGCTTGCCAGTCATGTGATTAGTACATCCACTATCAATAATCCATTCTGAAGCAGCTAGTGTCATACCCTACAGTGCAGTTAGGGGATAGGCTTCACGAAGAGAATTGTGAAGCATAAACATTTGACGAGCAAGAGGATAATTAAAGCTTAGATCGAGGTTAGGACTGATAGGGAAAGTAGCAAGCGACTCAGGAACAAAATACATAATAAGACCATTTGGGCATTTGATCTTGCTCCCTACAAGATTTTTAAGGTCCCCAGCAATAGCTTCAGACGCATTTAATTTTCAGCTAGAGACCTTTCCCTGCAAAAGAGAGTTAAGCTTTCTTAGCCACCCACATCTTCAAGGGTGGCTTCGAAGCAATGAGTCTAAGTGCAGCATATGAGAACTTTGGCTTTGGAGCCCTAGCAAATAGTCTTGTAGGTGGAAAATAGTACTCATAAGAATAAGCATAGTAGTTCTGGGTCTTATGAACATGGCGGTTTGATGAAACGCGATCATATTCATAGGCCTGAGTATGGTTTCCCTGCAAAACATTTGCGTTAGTGCAACTCAGGTGAGTCCTCTGTCTGTATGAAGCCTTTGGACCATATGAATCCTGTGGTCTGGGATTTGTCTTCTTCACTTGTGGTGACATGACGACATTCACAGGAAGATTCTCCAGACAGTTTTTCGGCACCCAGACTTTCTTCATAGGTGGCCCATTCCTGCAGTTAGTACCAATATACCTGGCAAACACTTCACCATTCTAATTCTTAAACAGTTTATAGTTTGCATCGAAGGATTCATCAATGACAATGGGATTAGCACAAGTGAAGCCAGATAGGGTGGATGGATGCACTGAAGGTTCCTTTGCAGCAACCCATGTGGTTTTGAGGTACTGCTTAGGTTTCCAGTAAGAGCCATCAGCATTCATTTTCCTTTCAAACCCAACACCCTCTTTCCTAGGGTTTCGGTTCAGGATCTGCCTTTTGAGGACATCACATAGTGTCTGATGCCCTTTGAGACTTTTGTACATCCCTGTTTCAAGCAATGTCTTCAACCTAGCATTTTCATCAGCAATAGCAGTGGCATACTTAGCAAAGGGGTTAGTTACCACATCAACAGTTGAAGATATTGCAACAGTAGTAGCAGTAGAACATCCAGCAATAGAAGTAGCATTGTCACGCTCAATGCATTTAAGACATGGTGGTTCAAATCCTTCCTGAGCGGGACTGATCTGTTTGGCGCGAAGTGAATCGTTTTCCTTTTGAAGATCTTCATGAGCCGCTCTCAATTTCTCAAGATCTTGCTTCCTTAGAAGATAATCATAGGAAAGCTTTTCATGAGTTGTTGAGAGCGTTTCATGACAACTTTCAAGTTCCTCATACTTAACATGAAGATTTTTTATGTCTTCAATTAAGGAATGAGATCAAGTCATTTCAGCGTCTAACAGGTCATCGCTTTTGTCTAACAGTTTTTGAATATGTTGCATAGCTTTCTGTTGTTCAGTTGCAATTTTAACAAGTGTTTTGTAGCTGGGTTTGGAACCACAATCAAAGTCATCTTCACTGGAAGTTTGATAGTGAGTAGTGCGTGAGTTTACCTTGGCACCGCGTGCCATGAAGCAGTAGGTGGGAGCGAAGTTGTCCTTGTCATCAGCATCGTCGTCGGTGATGAAGTCATTATCTTCAGTGTTGAAGATGGACTTGGCAACGTAGGCTGTAGCCAGACTTGCAACGCCATAATCGGACTCCTCCTCAGACTCCACCTCCGCCTCCTCAGAAGCAGACTCCTCCTCTGAATCCATTTCCTTGCTAACAAATGCACGAGCCTTGCCAGATGAGCTCTTCTTGTGTGATGAAGACTTTGAGGAAGACTTGGAAGAAGACTTTGAGTATTTCTTCTTCTTCTTGTCGTCAGAATCATATTCCTTGCTCTTCTTCTTCTTCTTCTTCTTCTTCTCATTGTCCCACTGCGGACACTCAGAGATGTAGTGACCAGGTTTCTTGCACTTGTGGCATGTTCTCTTCTTGTAGTCATGAGCAGAAGCTTCATCATTCCTTGAGCTGGATCGTGAGGACTTTTTGAAGCCTTTCTTCTTTGTGAATTTCTGGAACTTCTTCACAAGCATAGCAAGCTACTTTCCAATGTCTTCAGAATCATCAGAACTGCAGTCAGATTCTTCTTCAGATGAGGAAACAACTTTTGCCTTCAAGGCACGAGTTCGGCCATAGTTGGGACCGTAGATGTCTCTTTTCTTAGACAGCTGAAACTCATGTGTGTTGAGCATTTCAAGTATGTCAGACGGATCGAGTCTCTTGAAGTCAGGGCGTTCTTGAATCATCAGGGCTAGGGTGTCAAACGAGCTGTCAAGTGATCTCAGGAGTGACTTGACGATTTCATGCTTGGTGATCTCAGTAGCACCGAGAGCTTGAAGCTCATTTCTGATGTCAGTGAGTCGATCAAACGTGAGCGGAACATTCTCATTGTCGTTTCTCTTGAAGCAGTTGAAGAAGTTGCGAAGGACACTGATCCTTTGATCTTGCTGGGTTGAGACGCCTTCTTTGACCTTGGAGAGCCAGTCCTAGACTAGCTTGGTTGTTTCCAAAGCACTCACATGGCCATACTGCCCTTTGGTCAGATGACCACAGATGATATTCTTGGCAGTGGAATCCTGTTGAATAAACTTCTTAACATCAGCAGCGGTGACACCTTCACCAGCCTTGGGGACGCCATTCTTGACGACATACCAGAGGTCGACATCAATGGCTTCAAGATGCATGCGCATCTTACTCTTCCAGTTGGGATATTCAGTTCCATCGAAGACGGGGCACACATCAGAGAGTTTAATTATCCCTGCAGTCGACGTAGCAAAAACTGCAGGTGGTTAAACCAAATCACACAGAACAAGGGAGTACCTTTCTCTGATACCAATTGAAAGTGCTGGTGATCAACTAGAAGGGGGGTGAATAGGCAATTTTTATGAAAGTCTTCGAAACATGGAAGTTTCAAAGACAAACGATACAAATAAACCTATTACCATGCAGCGGAAGGTAGACTACACTAGGCAAACGATAATGCAGACAGACAATGACTTCACAAGGACCAACTGCAAATAAAGAGATGGGAAGGATAGAACCAGTAGCTCGTTGAAGACAATGATTTGTTGGACCAGTTCTAGTTGTTGTGACAATTGTACGTCTGGTTAGGGAGGCTGAGATTTAACTCAGCAGACCGCGTCTTCACCTTATTCCCCTTGAGCTAAGGACACCCAGTCCTTGCCCAATCACTCTGGTAAGTCTTCAAGGTAGACTTCCAAACCTTCACAGACTTCATTCACCAGTGATCCACAATGACTCTTGGATGCTCAGAACGCGACGCCTAACCGGCTGGAGGATTCACAGTCCTCAAGTGTAATAAGTCTTCAGATCACACAGACATGAAGACTTCAATGATGCCTAACACTGTTTGGCTCTGGGTGTTTAGGTCTTTGTCCTCACAAGGATTTCTCTCTCAAAGACTTCGAGGTGGGTTGCTCTGAAACGACAAAAGCCGTGCACTAACTCTGAGCAGCCAACCAATTTATGGTGTAGGGGTGGGCTATTTATAGCCACGAGGCAACCCGACCAGATTTGTCCGAAATGACCCTGGGTCACTAAGGAACTGACACATGTAACAACGGTCAGATTTCAAACACACATGGCAACTTTACTTGGGCTACAAGCAAAGCTGACTTATCGAACTCTGGATAAGATTTGCTCTCATTATCTTCGCTCGAAGACATAGGATTTTGGTTAAGCACCACTTCAGTCATTCTGACTGGTTCACTTGGACCCCGCTTAACAGTATGGTGGTTCCTATGACTCAAGAAACAAGAAAAGGAAACGACGAAACAACTAAGTCTTCACGCTCCATAGTCTTCACGCGATGTCTTCTCTTGTCATAGTCTTCAATGTGAATGTCTTCACATACCACCTTTGTCTTCAATGTCTTCATACATTTTTAGGGGTCATCTCCGATAGGAAAACCAAATCAATGAGGGACTTCTACTTGTGTTGTCCTGTAATTCTTACAAACACATCAGTCCCTCAACCAGGTTTGTCGTTAATACTCCAAAACCAACTAGGGGTGGCACTAGATGCACTTACACATGGGCGACCCGTAACTAGCCCTCCCACATGGGTGAGAGCTTATGCATCCCTTCCCTGGAGAGCACCCGCCTTAGGACAAGATCACCCACCTTAAGCGTCCTGGAGCGGACACTGCGACAGTTGTACCGCTGCAGGGCCTGCTGGTACCTCGCAGCTCGGAGCGAGGCGTCACAGCGGTGTTTCTCCCCCAGCACGAGGTCCATCCCCTGCATAGCGTCCCGCTACATTTCGTCGAACGCCAGGACCCACACAGAGCAATGCCTGACCACGTGTGGGAGAACCGCTTCTACTCTGTAGATGAGGAAGAACGGTGTCTCGCTTGTCGGTCCGGTGGCGGTGGTGCGGATGGACCACAACACGGACTGGAGCTCGTCGTGCTAGCCCCTGCCGCAGGCCTCGAGCTTCTTTTTGAAGGTCCTTGTCTTGAGACCCCTCAGGACCTCCGTGTTGGCGCTCTCAGCCTGGCCGTTACTCCTAGGGTGCGCCACGGAGGCGGAGCAGATCTGTGTTCCAAGGTTAGCACAATATGTTTTGAAGAGATTGTTAGTGAACTGTGAGCCATTGTCGGTGATGATGCGATTAGGGACCCCAAACCGGCTTACGTGGCCCTTGATGAACTTGACTGCTGACCCAGCTAGGATGGCGCGGATTGCTTCCACTTCCGCCCACTTGGTAAATTTGTCGATGGCGACATAGAGGTAGCGGTAACCTCCAGGCGCTCAAGGGAATGGGCCCAGGATATCCAGCCCCCAAACCGCGAACGACCATGAAAGCGGGATAGTCCGGAGGCCCTGAGCTGGATGGTGGATCTGCTTGGCGTGGAATTGGCAGGCATCGCGGGATTTCACCAGCTCGGTCGCGTCGTTGAGTGCTGTGGACCAGTAGAACCCGCTGCGGAAAGCCTTGCTGACCAGGATGCGCGACGACGAGTGGTGCTCGCAATCCCCGCCATGTATGTCAGCCAGCAACTCTTTCCCCTGTTCCCTAGAAATGCATCACAGATACACATCATTTGGCTGCTTCCTGTATAGCTCACCGTCCTGGATGCAGTACGCCGTAGCCTGCCAGGACACACTCCTTGTCTTCCTCCTTCTCCGGCAACGTGCCTTGTGTCAGGTACGCCCTAAACTCTTCGATCCAGCACCCCTCTGGAGGCTTGAGGTCGGGCCGCAGGAGGGGTCTCCCGAGGCTGGTGGCTGGGGGAGCTCCTCTTGAGGTGGTGCCGGCTCCATAGGCGGAGGTGCTGCCGAAGGCTTGAAGAGCCGCTCGTCGAAGATGCCAGGATCTTGGGGTAGCCGCTTGGATTGTCTTTTGGCGATGTCGTCGGCCTTGGGAGGGGTGCCACGGGGCACATACTGTAGTTCCAGGCCGAGGAACTGCTTCTCCATCTTGCGTACCTCCACGAGGTATGCCTCCATGTGCTCATCCTTTGGCTCGTACAGCTTGTTGGAGAAGTTGACGAGGAGCTACGAGTCTCCCTTGATGGTGAGGCATTTCAACCCCAGGGCCACTTCAACCTTGAGGCCAGCGATGAGACCCTTGTACTCTACGATGTTGTTGGAGACCTTCTCGCCCCGCTGGAAGCAGAGCTGCACGGTGTAGTAAAGTTTGTCCTGAGTGGGTGAGATGAGCACGACTCCAGCCCCCGTGCCCTGGCGTGCAAACGCGCCATCGAAGTACATGACCCAACCATCCGGCGCTTCACTCCCTAGCAAGAGGGGTCGGTTCTCGCCTGCTTTGAGCTCCGGGGTGTCGGTCCATTCTACCACAAAGTCGGTGAGTGCGGCCCCCTTGAAGACCCTGGTTGTGCTAAACTCCAGGTCGAATGTTTGCAGTTCGATGTTCCATTCAGTGACCCTTCCCGCAGCATTGGTGCTCTTGAGCACTCTCTTTAATGGTAAGCTGAGACGACCTTGATGGGGTGTCCTTGGAAGTAGTGGTGCAGCTTACGTGAGGCCACCAGGAGCGTGAGCAAGAGCTTCTGAGGCATGGGGTATCGTGCTCTCGCGTCGCATAGCACTATGCTAACGAAGTATACTGGGTGCTCGACAAGGGTGAGAGAGCTGACAGAGTTTTTGGCTCCCAACGGCTGAGGTGTTCCCTGTGGGTCCCCGGCTTCTGGGGCTTGATGACTAGCCGGGGCAGCTGCTGTCTCAGAGCATCACCGCGGTGCTGAGCTGCCTCATCTTGCTTGGCGACTCCACTTGACAGGTCCTTGACCTAGGGCTCCTCCCTGAGGGCCACCAACGCCGCCCTGGCGGAGTGGGGCGTGGCAGATAGGTAAAGTACCAAGGGCTCGCGAGGACGAGGCGCCACCATCACCGGCGAGCTGGTCAGATATCTCTTGAGTTCTTGAAATGCCAGGTCGGCCTCGGGGGTCCACTAGAACAGGCCCTTCCTCTTCATCAGCTTGAAGAATGGTAAGGCGCGCTCCCCCAACATGGAGATGAAGCGCCCCAGCGAAGTCACGCAGCCTCGAAGCTTCTGCATCTCCTTGAGGTTTTGTGGGGGCTCATGACTTCGATTGCTTTGACCTTCTCCGGATTGGCCTCGATCCCCTAGTGGGACATGAGGAAGCCCAACAGCTTGCCGGAAGGAACACCAAACACGCACTTCTCTTGGTTGAGCCGCAGGTCCACCTGGCACAGGCTCGCGAAAGTTTCCTCCAGGTCCCGAATCAAAGTTCTTGCCTCCTGAGACTTCACCACAATTTCGTCAACTTAGGCCTCAGTGTTTCTCCCGAGCTGCCGCCCCAAGGCGATGTGCATCAGTCGCTAGAAGGCCGCTCCTGCGTTGCACAGTCCAAATGTCATGCATGTGTAGCAGTATTCCTCGCATGGGGTCAGCAAAGCTATTTTCTCCTCATCTTCCACCGCTATCTTGATCTGGTGGTAGCCTGTGAATGCATCCAGGAAACATAGTAGATCACACTCAGCGGTGGAGTCGACAATCTGGTCGATGCACGACAGTGGGAACAAGTCTTGAGGGCAGGCCTTGTTGAGGTTGGTGTAGTTGACACACATGCGCTCCTTCCCTCCTTTCTTCGTCATGACGACCAGATTCGCCAGCCACTCTGGGTACCAGACTTCGCGAATGATGTGGCACCCCGCTCAGAGAAACCGGAATGCCCCGCATTCTAGCCCAGAGATCAAGGAGAAGTCTCTGGAATTCGGCACTGCTTGACATAGAACAAATCAGCTCTTATTACAAGAATAATAAGACAATGGTCTAATGTTACAAAGAAGCACATCAGCACAACGACATTACGCCTGCGATACTATACTTCCTCTATGCTAGCAGCAGAACAACTCGTAGCAGCGGAACAACGGCGAAGGTGGTGAACTCCACTCCGCAGGGACTCTGGCCGGGACACGATATATCTCACACGCACGGCAACCATAGACAAGCAATCAAGCAATCATGGCATCACCTGCAATCTGGCATGACACGCTAGGTCAGTACATTGAATGTACTTGCAAGCTCACAACAACCATAAACATCAAGGCAAGACAATAACATAGCATTTAACAGGTTATTTAAATTAACAACTATTATGATGAAACAACTACTAAGCATGGTATGAAACTAATACAATACTGATAAATCACCATCTCAGATCACCATAACCATATCTCTCTTGGCTAACCAGCCAAGCAATATACCATCTCGATCACCTCGTGATCCAAACCAAACGGTGATCATTCTGGCGATCACTACCATCACCAACACTTGGTCTCAACCGTGATCCTTCCGGTGATCACTACCATGACCAACACTTGGTCTCCAACATCATCATAAACATCCTGCCAATCTGTACTGCTCAACATATCAACATATAAATATATCACCTATAATTCATTATGCCATATGAGTGTTTGTCACAACCTAGCTAGTTCATGCATTAGAGTGTTGCATCATGTTTAATTTCACAGAAAACTGAAATGGGGATGACAGAACCCCCAGCACCCACCCCTGGAACAACTAGGGTTTACTAAAAACTTTTTCAATGAACCTGAAATGCCCTTCTAAAAAGTCCACCCTTTTTGTTTTGGGTTAATACCTTTGACAAAAATGGTGCACACTTTTCTAGGACATCTTAAGGTCATTGGATTAATTCATATAGTATTTGCATTTGGGAATTTAAATGCTATAAAATATTTTAAATGCTCAAATAATGATAAACTAAAATGTTTACTGTTGGATATATTCTAAGCAGTAGCCATGGTTAGTTTTATGATTTTTGGAAATGCCCTGGCATTTTTAATAAAGCCCCGAAGTTACAGAAATAATAGAAAAACAGAAAAAAAGAGAGAGAGAAAGGATCCAGCCACTTACCTGGCCCAGCCCACCTGGCAGCCCACTGGCCGGCCCAGCACTGTGTTGGCCCATGCCAGTCATCGCCTACCTCTGCCAGTAGGCAGAGGAGGGACACGACGCACGCGCCCGAGCTCACCACGCCACCTCCCTGCTCGTCTGCATCACCTGGTCACCGCCTCGATGCCGCGAACGCCTCATCGGTGTCGCCCCGGTCTACCCGACACCTCACACTCCCCCTGCTCTCTGCCTCGCTCCCTTGACGCCATGGCCGACGCAGCCGCGCCCGCGCCGTCGTGAAGCCCGCAGCCACCACCGTCCACTCGTCGCCTCGCCGTGCCAACAAGCTTCACCGTCGTCCACTGCTTCACCTCAATTGATCCTCGAGCGCTCGCTCGCCCCAGAGACGCTGCACCGAGCCCGTCCCGATCCGCCATCGCCGGAGATCCCCTTCGCTACCTCGACCGCTCCAGCCCCTCCCCAAGCTCGCCGTTCGCTCCCCTGCACTCGCAGTGAGCCACTGACCCTTCTCGCCCTCTCTGTTCTAGCTCTCGTGCACTGTACGCGCCGCCTTGAGTTTGCCCGCATGCACCGCCGCCTGTGCTCGCCGCCGCCGAGTCTCCGACCATCTAATGGTCTGGCCGTCGTGCCCAGCTTCCTCCCCGCGCCGCGTAGAGCACGTACGTGCCCCGCATGAGCCACCACGACCGTCACAACGATGACCCCGAGCTCACCCGAGCTCCGGCGACCGCCAAGGTCGATGCCGGCGACGACTCCGGCCACCCCAGGCCCAACCACCTACACCACTCGACGCGGACGAGTGCCCGCGTCACGTAGATTCCCTCCACCGACCATTTGGTCACCGGAGGAGGAAACCCGCACCCCTCCGCCGTCCCTGGCCTTGCCGGTGACGAGCCGTTGATCTGGTCCGGCGGGTTTGACCCCGCTTGATCGGGGTTTGACTTCCCCCCTGACTCACTGACGTCTGGGCCCCAGGCCACTAACTAAACTAGGTTAGTATTAGTTTAGCGCTAACTAAACTTAGTTAGTTTAGTTTACACTGACAGACGGGACCCACAGGTTAGGGTTGACCTGGACCGTCTCAGTTGACCGCTGACGTCACACTGACACTAGGCCGACGGAGTAAATCCTTTTCTGGATTTATTCTTATATAGGAAATTCCATAAAATAACCAAAACTTCAAAAATTCATAACTTTTAATCAGTAACTCCAAATGCAAAGATTTATATATGAAATTTGAGTAGAAAAATTCAATCTTTCCATCTGTAGTGGTTTCATGCATGACAAAACACTTTAACATTGTTGTTTAGCTGAAACAAGCTAATACACTTATAATGCTTAAGAACATAAGCTTCCATTTGAATCTTTGATTCAAATGGACCCAAACCAACTTGTTTCACATTGCATTAGGCAGGACACCTCATATTGCCATGTCATAGCATGCATCATATTGTTGCATATTGCCATGTGATGATTTTATTCTGTGGTGTCTTTCATGGTAGGTTCTGCCTCCGAGGATATTTCCGAGTATCCCACTAAAGGGCAGTACCCTACTACTACTCCATCAGGCAAGCAGCCCCATTGATCATATCGATACAATCCCATGTTCTCGCTTCTGCTCTCATTTACTACATTAAGACAACAACATTTCAAACTACTGTGTTGCTGCGGTAGTTGAACCCTTATCCTCTGCATGACATGTCATTGCCACAGTAACTAGATGAAACCCACTAGCATGTGTAGGAGTTGATTGAGCCATGTATGTGTTTCCTACCTTGCTATGCTTAGAGTTGTGTCAGGTATGGTTCATCTGGGTGATGGGCTAGAGTGAAATGATTACGTCGGTAATGTGAGGGATGTGTTGAACATGTTTTGGTAAAGGTATCGATGAGAGGCCATGTAGGAGTACATGGTGGGTTGTTTCATTGAGGCGGTCCATAAGAACTGAGATCTGTATGTGTGATTTAAGATTCAGCTACTACCACACATTGGGCCCTGAAATATGACCCTGCTTGACTTACTGACCCCTCTCGTCCTTTGTCCAGGAGTTTCAACTAGTTTCTGGTGTTTGTAGGTTATGTGTTGGCGTGCGTGCATAGCGTTGTCCCAAGGGATGGGCTATGATGTAGTAGATACACCGTGGCCGGGTATGCCGGGCACCTATTTGGCGTCTCAGGACCCTGTACACATCGTCTGGGGCCGTTGAGGACACCCCGACCGGATTTCCTTGCGGATGGAACCCGAATAGGCGATAAACATGACTTGTGTGGTTAGTTAGGTCATGGTCTACACCCACGTCGGCTTTCGCTTGAAGTCTGCCGAGCACATGTCGTGTGCAGACGCTAAGTGGTGGAAACATGTGTGACGGAGTACACCCCTGCAGGGTATAAAACTATTCGTATAGCTGCGTCCGCGGTAAAGGACTACTTGGTTGCCTATACAGTTCATAGACAAGTTAATGGTTACTACTAAAAGACTCAAGATAAGTGTGAGTACCGAGGATGGCCCTCTTGTAGGATGACGAGGGAGGATCCCCGGTGGAGTATTGTGTTCGTGATTAGTGGACTCGTGTGCGGAAACTATTTTACAGTGGTGTCTCGTATGATAGCTTAGCCAAGAGTCAAAGCTGGCTTGCTGCAATAACTCCACCACCTTCTTGAGAATAAGCATGTATAGTAGGATCTGTTGTAAGACTTGCTGAGTACCTTTGTACTCATGTTGCTTTAATTACCATTTTCAGACGACAACACCGCCCCCTCCGATGGGTTTTACGTAGACCTCGACATCAATGAGTAACTTGCCACCCAGGTGGTGATTCTGGCCATGGAGGGCCCTATGTAGATAGACAGCCTTCGACAAGCCTTCTTTCCTTCTAGTGTCTGTACTCAGACCTATTTGCTTCCGCATGTGCTTGTATGACTTGAGTGTCGGGTCTTGTGACCCCTACGTGTATGAACATGTTATGTATGGCTCTTCGGAGCCTTTAAATAAAGGACTTGAGTTGTAGAGTTTTGTTGTGATGCCATGTTGTCTTTGCACATATCGAGCATATTGAGTGTATGATTGAAATGCTTGGTATGTGTGGGATCCGGCAATCTGGTTTTTTTATCCTTGGCAGCCACTCTTATGGGGAAATGTAGTCTAGTGCTCCTTGAGCCATAGTAGTCCGCTACAGCCCGGTTCACCGGAGTCCTACAAGCGCAGCACTACTGCTCAGGACACTTGACTGGCTGGCATGTGTCTCACTTCGTTCCTATGTCTGTCCCTTCAGGGAAATGTCACGCGGTGACATCCGGAGTCCTGCCTAGCCTGCTACAGCCCGGGTTCCCCGGAGTCCTGTTAGCCCAGTGCTACAGCCCGGATTCACACGCTGATGACCGACATGCTCGATGTGATTCATGTATGCCTTTCCCCATAGGTTTGCGCCGCTTTGGGTTCACGACTAGCCATGTCGGCCTGGGTTCTCTGTCATATGGATGCTAGCGACAATATCATATATGTGAGCCAAAAGGCGCAAATGGTCCCGGGCCTTGGTAAGGCGACACCCGTGGGGATACCGTGCGTGTGGCCGCAACGTGATATTATGTGTTACCGGCTAGATTGATGTGACTTGGAATCGGGGTCCTGACAGTGTTGATTGAGCGGTGTGACCTAGTACGAATCCTTGACCATGACTGAGGACATGGCTGTCGATAGATTTAAATACACACTCTGCAGAGGTAGCGCACTTTACCCACACCATGGAACCCATGGCCTCGCACTCCCATTCGGGTGCACCAACGGTGTTCCGACAAAACCGATCTACTGCCATGACACTCTCTCGGCCACTCTGACACACTCCCAACTGGGCTAGTCCTGGGTGGCCCCGTGTCTACCAAAGACACAATGACCACTGTCATGGCCAAAATGTCCCTCACGGGGATCGTGCACATAACAACAACAACGGGCACACAAGGCTTATGTTTGCCTACCTGATCAGGGTAGTGCATGCCCCTAACCTTCCCTAGTTGGAGGCACCAGCGAGAGGCACGACAATAGCACTACTAGAAAAAGAGCTGCTAGTGGCGCACCTATTTTCGCTACTAATGGCGTACTACTGGTGCGCCACTAGCATCACGCCATTAGAATTTTGTTCTAATGGCGCACCTGTGGTTCGCCATTAGAATCTGGTATTCTAATGGCGCACCGCTGGTGTGCCATTAGTATGGCCCACGGTGCGGCATTAGTATCTGGTATACTAATGGCGCACCACATTGAAGTGTGCCATTAGCAACAAATTTTTTTCAATTTTTTTTCAAATTTTTTTAATTTTTTTCAAAAAATTTCATTTTTTTTGTTTTTTTCTTACTCTCAGGTCATTATGTCTTAATCTCAGATCAATATGCTTAATCTCAGGTCAAATCGCACTCCGTGGTCAAACTTCCCGAAAGGTCACTCATTCTCACACTACTCCAGCCCAAGCACGCTTAACTTCAGAGTTCTATCCAACCCCAGCAACAACTCACTTCACAGGCACTTGTTGATATATCTAGCATATCAATCCTATTATACCTTGTTGATGTCTAGGACTTTGTTCATGTTCATGACTATGATGAAATTTTGAAAAATATTTCAAACTTCCCGGTCATATTACGTATCATTTTTTGAAAAAAAATTAAAAAAAAATTCAAAACCTTTTTTTGTGAATTTTTTTGCCTCTAGATCTTGAAAGCCCCGTAACTTTTTTGAATTCGGATGTAACTTTTCGAGTAGATGATTTTTCATATATAAAACTTTTTAATCCGAGTTCGTATGCAAAAGTTATGCCCATTTTACAAATTTCCAGAGAGATTTTGCAAATAAAGTCGAAATTTATATTTGTAAATTTTCCCAACAACTAGACCACATATCACATGGCAAACTTATTTTCTTTTATTTTTTTGACATTTTTATCATTTTTTTTATTTTTTTAAACTGAAAAGGCGGTCCAGGGGGTGAGGGGGTGCATTCAGTGGAAGCCGGGCAAACTAGTAATGGCGCACCGTGGGGTGGTGCGCCATTAGTCGTTAAACTAGTAATGGCGCACCACATCCACGATGCGCCATTACTAGTTTTGAAAAAAAATATAAAAAAAATTGAATTTTTTTTTTGAAAAAAACTTAGTAATGGCGCACCAGTGGACAGTGCGCCATTACTAGTTAAAAACTAGTAATGGCGCACTGTCCACTGGTGCGCCATTACTAACAATTTTTTTATTTTTTTTACTTTTTTTTCAAAACTTCTAATGGCGCACCGTGGGTGTGGTGCGCCATTACTATGTCAACTAGTAATGGCGCACCACACCCACGGTGCGCCATTAGTAACAAATTTTGTTTTTTTAAAACTTCTAATGGCGCACCGCACACCAGGTGCACCACGTACCTGTATGTGGTGCGCCATTGCTATATTCTAATGGCGCACCACACACGTGGTGCGCCATTAGTGTCCATTTCATCTATAGCCGTTTTCCTAGTAGTGTAGATCGCATTAGGGCCTTCCCATAAAGGCAAATATGGTTGCACTGGAAAATCCCGGTTCGGTGGCACCTGACCAACTTAATGACTGAATTTAACCCCAAAATATAATAGTAAAGACTGATACTCTGATATCATCTATCAACCTATAATCCAAGTCATAGCAATATCCAACAAATAATCCAAAGCTTAATATCATCATACCAAAATACTCCGAGGATAGTATAACACTACTGTCATGATGAACCCAAGAACGATAATACTACTACTCAAATAACTATCCATCTATGATCCCCATGCAAGCATCATCTCCATCATCATATTCCATAACATAATATCAACTAGCATCATGATGAAAATAACACTAGCCACTAATAATCCAAAGGCAACATGATATTCAAAGTAGTACTCCAAAGCATATTACCATCATGAACATAATTATAATAGCCACTAAGAATCCAAAGGCACATGCATCCACATAATCATCAAAACATAAGTCCTAAAACTCCAAGCAATATCATGGCAATATCAACATCAAAACAATACTCTG